>NC_142461.1:34240000-34865000 GCF_049115385.1 Moschus berezovskii
AACCGACTGGACAGGAAAGAATAATTTTTATCATAGTGGGTAGATCAGTGGAACCATGTAAAATTGATGGCAAGGAAGCTGTGCCTATTGTGGTCTGTTAGACAAAATTATTAGAAATAATTTTTTAATGCCTAGTCAAAAATCATTCCTTCATTATTTCTTTCTAGCTATTCTAAAATGTTAAATAACTGGATCAATACATAATTTCTCTCATTATTTTGAGCTAGCTCACATACTTATTCCTCATTTACTCCTTGATTTTTACCCTTTCTGTAAAAAATGTTCATACTGTATTAGAATCCAATGGAGTGTTTCCCTATACATTCCAGTAATGTAACAAATGCCATTAATTTAAAAATTCTGTAACTGTTATCACTCACAATGCAATATAAGAATCTTTTACACTCAATCTAATAAATGGAATATTTAATCCTTTTTGTGACCTAAAAAGAACACAAGGAACCTGGAATGTTTTCAAATATGTAAACATGTAAGAATTGTGATGAATCAATGAATTTAATTTTTAGAAAAGAACAGTTATCAGGATTACATAGAATATTAAATGTTAAAAATTATAAAGAACTCTTTCCAGAGATAAGGGCTTTTAAACGCCTTTTAGAAGTCAAAGAATGGAATTTTTTTTCAACTCTGAGTACAGAATAAATTTTAATCAGAATTTAATTTGGAGAAACTTCTTCTCAAAGTCAGGTTATAGACTTCATGACCTTTTCTTCTCTAGATTTATAAAGTTTTAGAAACTATACTAAATATAAAAAATAATTTAAATGGTTTTAGTATTTTCATATTTCATTTTTACTGCTGTCAATACATTTATAATATTTTGATAAAATTAAAACAATAGTCAATACTTATTAAGGGTTTTTAATGAACTAAATGCTGTGCTAAATAATTTATTGATGAAAATAAATTCGTTATTTTAAACAATTTTGAAGAACATCATTTAGCCAAATTTTTCCATTTCCCAAGGAACTTAAAATTCATGACAAAATATGCATTATGAAAAAACAGAATAACTTGTAAAGTGGTACAAGTTTGCATTCAGATTTGATAACCAGGAGACAGTAACTACACTTTCAGTTAGAAGAGAGGTAATGTAGTGCCTATCAGAGTGCCTGGAGCATAGAAAAATTAAAAAAAAAAATTAACTCAATAGATGACAAATGCCTCATGGGTGTTCACCCAGAAATTTTAAAGTACTTTCACACTGTTGGTGAGGTTCTTGAGGCCAAGAATCTTGGAGTGGTTTGCCATTCTCTTCTCTAGTGGCTCATGTTTTGTCAGAGGATTGAGGGCAGGAGGAGAAATGGGCGACAGAGCATGAGATGGTTGGATGGCATCACTGACTCAATGGACATGAGTTTAAGCAAACTCCAGGAGATAGTGAAGAACAGGGAAGGTTGGTGTGCTATAGTCCATGGGATCACGGAGAGTCAGACATGACTTTGTGACTGAACTTTCACACCAGCCTTAAGGTAATATTGCTTCTAACCTTAATAGCTCTGAATCAACTAGACAAAAGGAAGAGACAAAAGATGCAGAGAATCCAGAACAAAAAAAGCTGGAATATCAAGATCCTGTATTCCTTCTCACGCAATCTCAGGTGATCTGTAATCATCTGCAATTCTCCTTCTATAGGTCAAAAGAAGACACAAAATTATTACTAATGCAAATCACACACTGTGAGTTTTGAGGGAAATGAAGATACAGAGTGTGGAAAAAGGTTTAGTTGACAACCTGGTGAAAAAACAAATATTTTATCTATAAATTTATGTCAGGTAATAAAGACTAGCTACAGTTAGGCAATTAACCTAACTAAGAAAAAAAGATTTCAAAGAAAATGCTTTTTGTTGAGGGAGGTAGGAATTGTGACCATCCTATAGAAAGTATCAACTCAAAGTATTTTGGAAAATTCTCTAAAATGTAATTCTGGTTATGTCACTGGTATCAGTACTGTTACTGAGAAGGAAGGGTAATAAAGATGGCGGCATTGAAAGCTCTCAAAGGTCAACTTCAGGCAGATAGTTATTTATATGACACTGAATCTCCAGCACCTGGTTTAGTTCCTGTGACATTTGGGATTTGATTTTGATTTATAGAATAAATGAATATAAGTGGAGTAGAGTAATTAATGTTGACCATGTGAAACTTTAACAGACTTTTGTTTCTCAAAATGTGGTAAATGAGCAGAAGCTCAGAAAAATACAATAGTGTTTTAGCTTTTTTTTTTTTTTGGTGTGTGTATTTATTAGTTTTGGGATTATAGACTCAAATAGTAAAATGAAGCAAGTAGAATTTAGAAAATGGACAAAGGATACAGTTGAGATTAAAATGAATAGTCATGACTCCTAAATGCCCCTATTCGTTCGTTCGTTCATTCCATCGCTCAGTCGTGTCCGACTCTATGCGACCCCGTGGACTGCAGCCTAACAGGCTTCTCCGCCCATGGGATTCTCCAGGCAAGAATACTGGAGTGGGTTACCGTCTCCTTCTCCAGGGGATCTTCCCGACCCAGGGATCGAACCCGGGTCTCCAGCATTGGAGGCAGACGTTTTAACCTCTGAGCCACCAGGGAAGCCCAAATGCCCCTATTAAGCTTTCTCATCTCCAACTTAAAAATGCTAGTGAGAAAATCCATACAGATGTGAGGTTAATAAGTTAGAGTCAGTTCAGTTCAGTTTAGTTGCTCAGTCGTGACCAACTCTCCGTGCACACCAGGCCTCCCTGTCCATCACCAACTCCTGGGGTTCACTCAAACTCATGTCCATCGAGTCGGTGATGCCATCCAGCCATCTCATTCTCTGTCGTCCCCTTCTACTCCCGCCCTCAATCCTTTCCAGCATCAGAGTCTTTTTCAGTGAGTCAACTTGTCACATGAGGTGGCCATAAGTTAGAGTATAAGGGTATAAAATCAAACTAGCTTTACATAAACTGATAGAAATATATTGGAGAAATATTTAGCTGTAAACAACAGAATAGGAAAAACAAGAAATCTTTTCAAGAAAATTAGAGCTATCAAGGGAACATTTCATGCAAAGATGGGCTCAATAAAGGACAGAAATGGTATGGAACTAACAGAAGCAGAAGATATTAAGAAGAGGTGGCAAGAATACACAGAAGAACTGTACAAAAAGATCTTCATGACCAAGATAATCACGATGGCTTGATCACTTACCTAGAGCCAGACATCTTGGAATATCAAGTCAAGTGGGCCTTAGAGAGCATCACTAAAAACAAAGCTAGTGGAGGTGATGGAATTCCAGTTGAGCTATTTCAAATCCTGAAAGATGATGCTGTGAAAGTGATGCACTCAATATGCCAGCAAATTTGGAAAACTCAGCAGTGGCCACAGGACTGGAAAAGGTCAGTCTTCATTCCAATCCCAAAGAAAGGCAATGCCAAAGAATGCTCAAACTACTGCACCATTGCACTCATCTCACACGCTAGTAAAGTCATGCTCAAAATTCTCCAAGCCAGGCTTCAGCAATATGTGAACCGTGAACTCCCAGATGTTCAAGCAGGTTTTAGAAAAGGCAGAGGCACCAGAGATCAAATTGTCAACATCCGCTGGATCATGGAGAAAGCAAGAGAGTTCCAGAAGAGCATCTATTTCTGCTTCATTGACTATGCCAAGGCCTTTGACTGTGTGGATCACAATAAACTGTGGAAAATTCTGAAAGAGATGGGAATCCCAGACCACCTGACCTGCCTCTTGAGAAACCTGTATGCAGGTCAGGAAGCAACAGTCAGAACTGTACATGGAACAACAGACTGGTTCCAAATAGGAAAAGGAGTACGTCAAGGCTGTATATAATCACCCTGCTTATTTAACTTATATGCAGAGTACATCATGAGGAACGCTGGGCTGGAAGAAGCACAAGCTAGAATCAAGATTGCTGGGAGAAATATCAATAACCTCAGATATGCAGATGACACCACCCTTATGGCAGAAAGTGAAGAGGAACTCAAAAGCCTCTTGATGAAAGTGAAAGAGGAGAGTGAAAAAGTTGGTTTGAAGCTCAACATTCAGAAAACAAAGATCATGGCATCTGGTCCCATCACTTCATGGGAAACAGATGGGGAAACAGTGGAAACAGTGTCAGACTTTATTTTTGGGGGGCTCCAAAATCACTGCAGATGCTGATTGCAGCCATGAAATTAAAAGACACTTACTCCTTGGAAGGAAAGTTATGACCAACCTAGACAGCATATTAAAAAACAGAGACATTACTTTGCCAACAAAGGTCCATCTAGTCAAGGGTATGGTTTTTCCCATGGTCATGTATGGATGTGAGAGTTGGACTGTGAAGAAAGCTGATCGCCGAAGAATTGATGCTTTTGAACTATGGTGTTGGAGAAGACTCTTGAGAGTCCCTTGGACTGCAAGGAGATCCAACCAGTCCATTCTAAAGGAGATCAATCCTGGGTATTCATTGGAAGGACTGATGCTAAAGCTGAAACTCCAATACTTTGGCCACCTCATGTGATGAGTTGAGTCACTGGAAAAGACTCTGATGCTGGGAGGGATTGGGAGCGGGAGGAGAAGGGGACGACAAAGAATGAGATGGCTGGATGGCATCACCAACTCGATGGACGTGAGTTTGAGTGAACTGCGGGAGTTGGTGATGGACAGGGAGGCCTGGCGTGCTGTGATTCATGGGGCCGCGGAGAGTCGGACACGACTGAGTGACTGAACTGAATTGAACTGATCAAGAATCACAAAGATGTTCATACTTTTGAAACTTTTAAGGTTACTTATTAATAAATGGAAACATGTAAAATTTGTAATAATCTAATTTGGAAGAAATAAATCTTGGGCTGTTGTGGATACTCAAAACTGCTAGAGGCACCATTTATGTAAACTTGTTACCAATAATGACAGGAAGAAAAGCAGCCGCAACAGTTCTCTCTCAGCACAGATGGCTTCAAACATATTTATATATTGTAAAACAAAGAAAAAGCAAGAATTAGCTAATAAGTAATTAATAATTTAAATGACTAATTAGACTATTTTCATAAATCTATAGTATTTCTTCACATAAACATATCTTATGCCTTTATATAATTTTCAAAAATAGATTTTCCAAGTTTGGTCATTACTGTAAGTTTGGGTTAGGGGGATATTTTTCAGATAGTATAAGAAATTCCATAGAGTAATAAACTATTCTATATGAAATTGCTTATATATTTATGTTATATCAAGAAGAAAAACATAGACTCTTAATTTATTATAGAAAAAAGAGGTCCATTTTGATTGCACTTTGAACCTCCTTTCTGATGAATCAGCTAAATCAGATTAAGAATTCTGTTGGTTCAACTCACTATTTGTATATATATTCACATATATATGTATATATAATACATGTATATATATATCTTTATTTTTACCATCCTTATTTGGAGTGAATGTCAGAATATCTAAAGAAGGAAAATATTTTCAGATCGATGACATTACTTCTTTTGCAAGTTTCTTCAAGGCTGAATAACACAATATATGTAATTATTCTGTTCTGAGAGTTATGCAAAATAATAGAAAATTAAATTAATGATTATGTATCAACTATGTACAAGAGAGTTTTATAAGCTCTTTAAGAATAGGTACTTTGGCTTAACGATACATTCCCATGATCTTGAATAGCACCTAGTAAATGTTTTGCAAATAACTGCAGATGTATAAATAAATAACCGAGAAGAATTACTGTGGTGTACTGTGCTTAGTCGCTCAGTGGTGTCCGACTCTTTGTGACCCCATGGACTGTAGCCTGCCAGGCTCCTCTGTCCATGCGGGTTCTCCAGGCAAGAATACTGGAGTGGGTTTCCATCCCCTCCTCCTGGGGATTTTCCTGACCCAGGGTTCGAACCCAGGCCTCCATCATTGTAGGCGGATTTTTTACCACCTGATCCACAAAATAGCAATTACAGAAACAATGTAAGACATGGGAAAATTTATGCTAAACTGTCGTTAAACTGCTTGAAAGCATACAACAGATATGGTACAGTGATTGAATAGGGAGATACGTTTATAAAAAGTTGCCCTATATATTTCTTAAGACTTTATTTTTTAAAGGTAGTTTTGGCTCATAGAAAAATTAAAGGGAAAATAGAGAAATTTTTATTTATCTCCTGCCTCCACACACACATAGCCTCCCCCATTTACAACTTCTCCACTGGAGTGTCACATTTGTTACATTTGATGAACCAATACTGACACATTATAATCACCTCAAATTCCTACCTTTACATTACAATTCACTCCTAGTGTTGCACAGTCTATGAGTTTGGACAACTGTACAATGACATATACCCTTCACAATGGTATCATCAGAGTATTTTTCCTGTCTAAGTATCCTTTGTACTCATCCATCCATCCAAACCCCAGGCAATCACCTATCATTTTGCCTCTCTAGAGGGAAGTCAGAATGAAAACCACAATTACAGGAAACTAACAAAACTAATCACATGGATCACAACCTTGTCTAAGTCAATGAAACTATGAGCCATGCCATGTAGAGCCATCCAAGATGGATGGGTCATGGTGGAGAGTTCTGAAAAAATGTGGTCCACCAGAGAAGGGAATGGTAAAAAATTTCAGCATTCTTGCCTTGAGAACACCATGAAGAATGTGACCCCATGGACTATAAATTCTCCAGGTCAGAATATTGGAGTGGATAGGCTTTCCCTTCTCCAGGGGATCTTCCCAACCCAGGGATTGAACCCAGGTCTCCCACACTGCAGGCAGATTCTTTACCAACTGAGCCACAAGGGAAGCCCAAGAATACTGGAGTGGGTAGCCTATCCTTTCTGCAGGAAATCTTCCCAACCCAGGAATTGAACCACGGTCTCCAGCACTGCAGGTGGACTGTTTACCAACTGAGCTATCAGGGAAGCCCCCATGAAGAATATGAAAAGGCAAAATGACATGACACTGAAATAAGAATTCCCCAGTTCAGTAGGTGCCCAATATGCTACGGGAGAAGAGTGAAAAAATAGCTCCAGAAGGAATGAAGCGGCTGAGCCAAAATGGAAACACACCCAGTTGTGGATGTGCTGGTTATAAAAGTAAAGTATGATGCTATAAAGAACAATATTGGATAGGAAGCTGGAATGTTAGGTCCATGAATCAAGGTAAATTGGAAGTGGTCAAACAGGAGATGGCAAGAGTGAACACTGACATTTTAGGAATCAGTAATCTAAAATGGACCAGAACGGGCAAATTTAATTCAGATGACCATTATATCTACTACTGTGGACAAAAATACCACAGAAAAAATGGAGTAGCCATCATAGTCAACAAAAGAGTCTGAAATGCAGTACTTCGGTGCAAGCTCAAAAATGACAGAGTGAACTCTGTTAATCTCCAAGGCAAAACATTCAATATCACAGTAATCTAAGTCTATGCCCCAAGCACTAATGGTGAATAAGCTAAGTTGAAGAGTTCCATGAAGACCTACATGATATTCTAGAACTAACACCAAAAAAAAAAATGTTCTTTTCATCATAGGGGACTGGAATGCAAAAGTAGGAAGTCAAGAGAAACATGGAGTAACAGGCAAATTTGGCCTTGAAGTATAAAATGAACCAGGGCAAAGGCTAACGGAGTTTTGCCAAGAGAAGGCACTGGTTGTAGCAAACACCCTCTTCCAACAACACAAGAGACGACTCTACACGTGGACATCATCAGATGGTCAATACCAAAATCAGGTTGATTATATTCTTTGCAGCTGAAGCAGGAAAAGCAGAAAGTGAGCAAAAACAATACCAGGAAGCTGACTGTGGCTCAGATCATGAACACCTTATTGCCAAATTCAGACCTAAATTGAAGAAAGCAGGGAAAACCATTCAGATATGACTAAAATCAAAATCCTTATGATTATAGTGGAAGTGATAAACAGATCCAAAGCATTAGATCTGATAGAAAGAGTGCCGGAAAAAAACATGGATGGAAGTGTCTGACACTGTACAGGAGGCGGTGGTCAAAACCATCTCCAAGAAAAAGAAACACAAAAAGGCAAAAACGGTCGCCTGAGGAGGCCTTACAAATAGCTGAGAAAAGAAGAGAAGCAAAAGGCAAAGGAGAAAAGGAGCGATATACCCAACTGAAGGAAGAGTTCCAAAGAATAGCAAAGTGAACAAAGAAATAGAGGGAAACAACAGAATGGGAAAGACTAGCGATCTCTTCAAGAAAATTAGACATACAAAGGAGACATTTAATGGAAAGATGGGTACAATAAAGGACAGAAATGGTATGAACCTAACAGAAGCAGAAGATATTAAGGAGAGGGGGCAAGAATACACAGAGGAACTATACAAAAAATATCTTAATGACCCAAATAACCATGATGATGTAATCACTCACCTAGAGCCAAATATTTTAGAGTGTGATGTCAAGCGGCCCTTAGGAAGCATTACTATGAACAAAGCTAAAGAAGTTGATTGAATTCCAGCTGAGTTATTTCAAATCCTAAAAGATGATGCTATGAAAGTGCTTCACTGAATATGCCAGCAAATTTGGAAAACTCAGCAGTGGCCACAGGACTGGAAAAGGTCAGTTTTCATTACAATCCCAAAAAAGTGCAGGGCAAAGAATGTTCAAACTATTGCGCAATTGTACTCATTTCACATGCTAGCAAGATAATGCTGAAAATTTTCCAAGTTAGGTTTTAACAGTATGTGAACCGAGAACTTTCAGATGTTTAAGCTGTATTTAGAAAAGGCAGAAGAACTAGAGATCAAAATGCCAACATCTGTTGGATCACAGAAAAAGCAAGAGAGTTCCAGAAAAACATCTACTTCTGCTTCATTGACTATGCTAAAGCTTTGACTGTGAGTATCACAACAAGCTGGAAAACTCTTCAAGAGATGGAAATACCAGACCACATTATCTGCCCCCTGGGAAACCTATATGCAGGTCAAGAAGTAACAATTAGAACCAGACACGGAACAATGCTGCCGCTGCTGCTGCTGCTAAGTCACTTCAGTCGTGTCCGACTCTGTGTGATTCCATAGACGGAAGCCCACCAGGCTCCCCCGTCCCTGGGATTCTCCAGGCAAGAACACTGGAGTGGGTTGCCATTTCCTTCTCCAATGTGTGAAAGTGAAAAGTGAAAGTGAAGTCACTCAGTCGTGTCCGACCCTTAGCGACCTCATGGACTGCAGCCTACCAGGCTCCTCCATCCATGGGATTTTCTAGGCAAGCATACGGAACAATGAACTGGTTCCAAATTGGAAAAGGAGTACATCAAGGTTGTTTATTGTCACCCTGCTTATTTCATTTATATGCAGAGTATATAAGTGAATATCATTTCACTGATATGAGAATGAATATCATATATCATTTCACTTATATGAGAAATGCCAGACTGGATGAAGCACAAGCTGGAATCAAGATTTCCAGGAGAAATACCAATAACCTCAGATATGCAGATGATACTACCCGTATGGCAGAAAGTCAAGAGGAACTAAAGAGCCTCTTGATGAAGGTGAAAGAAGAGAGTAAAAAAGGTGACTTAAAACTCAACATTTAAAAACTAAGATCATGGCATGTGGTCCCATCACTTCATGGCAAATATACGGGAAAAAAATGGAAACAGCAGTAGACTTTATTTTCTTGGGCTAAAAATCACTGCAGATGGTGATGGCAGCCATGACATGAAAAGATGCTTGATCCTTGGAAGACAAACCTAGACAGTGCATTTTAAAAAAGAGAGAGAGAGAGCGAGATCACTTTGCCAACAATGGTCTGTATAAGTCAAAGCCATAGTTTTTCCAGTATTCAGGTAAGGATGTGAGAGTTGGCCCATGAAGAAGGCTGAGCAATGAAGAATTGATGCTTTTGAAATGTGCTGTTGGAGAAGACTCTTGAGAGTACTGTGAACTGTAAGGAGATCAAACCAGTCGATTGTAAAGGAAATCAACCCTGAATATTCACTGAAAGGACTGATGCTGAAGCTAAAGCTCAAATACCTTGGCCACCTGATGAGAAGAACTAACTCTTTAGAAAAGCCCCTGATGCTGGGAAAGACTGAAAGCAGGAGGAACAGGGAGCAACAGAGGATGAGATGGTTGGATGGTATCATCTACTCAGTGGACATGAGTTTGAGCAAATTCCAGGAGATAGTGAAAGATAGGGAAGCCTGGTGTTCTGCAGTCCATGCGGTCACAAAGAGTCAGACACAACTGAGCAACTCAACAATATACTGAAACTATATGTAATTTTGTTCTGTAATTTTTAAGTCTCCTAAACTGTGTTATCACACTTTCACAATTTAATAAATAGAAAACAAGAAAAAGAAAGGAAATAGTCTAGAATAAATAAACAGAAAGTTTCATAAAGTCGGATATGTACAAGATCTCCAAGAATGATAACGTATAAAAAGGATACACATTACAGAAAAATAGAATAGTAACATGGAGTCTAGGAATAAAAGCACAGGCTTCTGGGCCATGTGTTTAGGAGCAAGCCCTAGTTATTTCATTTCTGTAGGGTATCAGAGACTACATGAACTTTGTGTCAGATGGGTGACAAAAGCTTAAATATTTTTAAAGCCATTGATAGTATAGTTCAGTCACTCAGTCATGTCCAACTATTTGCAACACCATGAACTGCAGCACACCAGGCTTCCCTGTCCATCAGCAAATCCTGGAGCTTGCTCAAACTCATGTCCATCGAGTTGGCGATGCCATCCAACCATCCCATTCTCTGCCTTCCCCTTCTTCTCCTGCCTTCATCTTCCCTAGCATCAGGGTCTATTCCAATGAGCCACTTCTTTTCTTGAAAATATGAAGCTGACAAAAGTTGCTTGCAAGTGCTGCCTGAAGCTGCAATTTAAATGAAGGTATACATTTATAGAATCCACAGTCTCACAACTTGGACCTAAAGTTGTGAGAGTAACACAATTCTAGTTAATGAAAAATGAATACTCATTAAAGAAAAATAAATGAAACAAAAACAATCTAAAAGGACTTGAAAAAAAAAACACAAGAAACTGAAATGTTAATTATTGGAAACAAAGATTCATTAGATGGGAAATACCTTAGAAAAGACAAACTTGAAAAGAGAGTTAATGAATTTAAAGACTGGGAAATTCAGTGAGATGGCAGATATAAAGATAAAATCATGACAGCATGTAGATCATTGAGGTGTGGGAAAGTACAGAGCTGGGTATTCCGGTATATTACATATAGAGAATGTACAGTCAGAAAGAAGAGCAGTATTGGAAGGTATAATAATTGGAATCTTTCCACTGAAGGAAGCTATATGTTAAAGATAAAAGTGAAATCCAAGTACTGAGCATAGTATGTAAAACACACTGAGAAACAAGCAATAAAACGTTATAGATCATTATGAATTTATAAAATTATAAGAGAAAAAGCAAAGATTATATATAAAAGAAAAACAACTAGATTTTTTAAAAATAAAAACTAGACGTTAGAACTAGTGAAATAATGTCCACAGGGTGGGGGAAAATAAAATTCAATCTATATCTATTTCAGCTAGGTTCAGTCGTTCAGTTGTGTCCAACTCTTTGAAACCCCATGGACGGCAGCATGTCAGGCCTCCCTCTCCAAAACCAACTCCTGGAGCCTACCCAAACTCATGTCTATTGCATCAGTGATGTCATCCAACCATCTCATCCTCTGTTGTCCCCTTCTCCTCCAGTCTTCAATCTTTCCCAGCATCAGGGTCTTTTCAAATGAGTCAACTCTTCACGTGAGGTGGCCAAAGTTTTGGAGTTTCAGCTTTAACATCAGTCCTTCCAATGAACACCCAGGACTGATCTCCTTTAGGATGGACTGGTTGGATCTCCTTGCAGTCCAAGGGACTCACAAAGTTCTTCTCCAACACCACAGTTCAAAAACATCAATTCTTTGGCACTCAGCTTTCTTTATGGTCCAACTCTCACATCCATACATGACTACTAGAAAAACCATAGCCTTGACTAGATGGACCTTTGTTGGCATAGTAATGTCTCTGCTTTTTAATATGCTTTCTAGTTTGGTCATTGCTTATCTTCCAAGGAGCAAGTGTCTTTTAATTTCATGGCTGCAGTCACCATCTGCAATGATTTTTGAGCCCAAGAAAGTAAAGTCTGTCACTGTTTCCACTGTTTCCCCATCTATTTGCTATGAAGTGATGGGACTGGATGCCATGATCTTAGTTTTTTGAATGTTGAGCTTCAAGCCAACTTTTTCACTCTCCTGTTTCACTTTCATCAAGAAAGAGGCTCTTTAGTTCTTCTTTACTTTCTGCCATAAGGGTGGTGTCATCTGCATATCTGAGGTTACTGATATTTCTCCCAGCAATCTTGATTCCAGCTTGTGCTTCTTCCAGCCCAGCATTCCTCATGATGTACTCTGCATATAAGTTAAATAAGCAAGGTGACAATATACAGCCTTGATGTACTCCTTTTCCTATTTGGAACCAGTCTGTTGTTCTATGTCCAGTTCTAACTCTTGCTTCCTGACCTGCATACAGACTTCTCAAGAGGCAGGTCAGGTGGTCTGGTATTCCCATATCTTGAAGAATTTTCCACAGTTTATTGTGATCCACACAGTCAAAGGCTTTGACATAGTCAATAAACAGAAATAGATGTTTTTCTGGAACGCTCTTGCTTTTTCAATGATCCAGCAGATGTTGGCAATTTGATCTCTGGTTCCTCTGGCTTTGCTAAAACCTGCTTGAACATCTAGAAGTTCACAGTTCACGTATTGTTGAAGCCTGGCTTGGAGAATTTTGAGCATGACTTTACTAGTGGGTGAGATGGGTACAATTGTGCAGTAGTTTGAACATTTTTTGGCATTGTCTTTCTTTGGGATTGGAATGAAAACTGACCTTTCCCAGTCCTGTGATCACTGCTGAGTTTTCCAAATTTGCTGGCATACTGAGATAATTATGACTCTGGAGTAAATGTATTTTAAACATTCAGACTATAAAAGTTTAATTCAAAACATCTGATAGAGAGAACTATTAATAATTATATTTGACCACAATTATCAATAGTTACATTGGTAGGTGATACAATGGTCAGCACACATACTGAAAAATCAAGGAATTTTAATCAAGTTTAGTTGACTCTTCACTAAAGAAAAGGCCAAACCAAACCCTAATTGTAACTATGCTAATTCAACCTTAATTTTAGTCTTAATCAAAACAAAACAAATAAAAAACAAGAAGTTCATTAAGAAGAAGTATATAAAAGAATAACCAAAAACACAGTAATTTGTGATAGTAGTAACAATGAGTATACAAATAATTATACAGATAACCACATAAATAGGCTACACAGAACAATTAAAATGGACAAAAAAATGTTTAGAATAAAACAAAATACAGTCTTCTGCAAATTACAAAAGAAACATTAAAACAAGTACGGGGCAAAAATAAATAAAATATTTAAAAAGAGTGAAATTATTAAAAATTATTAGATATTAATTAATAGGCAGCAGGTAAAGCAGTATCAGTATCAGAAGAAAAAAACAGTTAAATGAAAGAAAAAATTCTTACTAGAACTAAGGAAGGTCAAGTGATTTTACTAACATTATATAGGTAGAATGATTTGGAGTGAGGATTCAAGCATAGGTCTCAAGTCAGTGTCTAAGAAATTAAACAATATATATAATATAGTATAACGTCATAAAGTTTAAATGTATTGAATATATTTTCCCATTAGAATTCATTTAAATGAGTCAAAAACTCAGATCAGTATCTGTCACAAAGATGTTCCTCACAATATTATTTATAAGGTGGGGCAGTAGAAATATAAGAGATTAATTAATATACAGATAGATACACAGACGCACATATATATAGATAGATACAGCAATTAATATATAATTCTATAACTGAACTATTATGAGGAATGGTATTTCCAAAGATTATTAATGCAAGGGAAAACACACATATAGAGTGCAATAAAAGAAGTGGCAAAGAGTTATTTACACTTATACACACATAAAGACAAGTGTTGAAAATAAGATTGGAAAGACTAAATCAGAAATGATTACCTTTGGGTGATAGGCTGATTCTTTTTTTATTTCCTTCTTTTCACATTTTCAAAATTCAAATTTCAAGGAATTACCATCTACTAATTATTATAATCAGAAATATATTTTTGAATAAATAATGAAATCAAACCACCATACACAATATCTTTCAAGTGATCTAACTTTCATTTTTTTGCTATCTACTATGTAAAGTGGGTAAGAAAGAGGAGTCGTCAAGCAAATGACAGACACATTAGGCCCTGGAAACATCAGCTGCTCTCAATATGTGAGGGTAATGATGTGCAACTTGGAATTAAGGTATAACTATAATAAAATGTTTAGGCTCATTAAGAGGAAAATTAGTATTTCAAATAGTTTTAGTATTGATATACATTAGTGTGTCTCTTAGGACAGGCTTATGCAGTATTAAGCATTAGTTCATTACACTATTTCCTCAGTACCTCAATGGCACAAATAACCCAAATAAATTATGGAATTAGAATGGAAAGAGAAGATAAGTTTTGGGGATGTTCAGAGAGTGTGAGGCTAAATAAGGAAGGACTGGAAAGCACTGGAAAGATGTCAAGAAGATTTCTGTTGGCAGTTCATACCTCATCCCCATAGCATTATCAATCGGTCAGGTCTTAATAACCTGGATCACCAATCATGTCCTGGGGACACGGGAGCTGTATATCTCAAACAATTACTTAACATCTAGAGTACAAAACATTGGACTATATTTTGTTCAAAGTGGTTTCTATTTATCTCATTTCATCCTTCATTTCTGTGGTTAGGTTATGTGCGTGCATGCTCAGTCATGTCCAACTCTTTGAACTGTGCAGCTCACCAGGCTCCTCTGTCCATGGAATTTCCAGGCAAGAATACTGGAGTGTGTTGTCATTTCCTACTCCAGGGGATCTTCCCTACCCAGGGATCGAACTTGTGTGTCTTGTGTCTACTGCATTGGCAGGCAGATTCTTTACTACTATGCCACCTAGGCTATACCACCAGCTTATTCAGACAAGGAAATCAAGACTTATAAATAAAATACTATACAACTTGCCTAATAGTGTTTTGTTAGTAAAATGTAGACCTAGGATTCAAATCCAGACACTCTGACCCAAGTGTCCCAGCTCTTAAATGTTCTAAAAGGAAATTTTTTGCATGCCTTGGTTTTTGGGTGCTTTGGGGAACAGAAGACCATAAAGTCCCAACTAGGTGCTTAAAGAGTATGGTCTATTATGGAGGTTGAATGCCCTCAAAGAGCTAACAACATTGTAACAGAATAACAACAAATATGCACTGTGTGTGTGTTAGTTGCTCAATCGTGTCTGACTCTTTGCAACCCCGTGAACTGTAACCTGCCAGGCTCCTCTGCCCATGGAATTCTCCAGGCAAGAATACTGGAGGGGGTTTCCATTCCCTTCTCCAGGGGATCATCCCAACCCAGTGATCACACTCAGGTCTCCCTCATTGCAGGCAGATTCTTTTACTGCCTGAGCCACCGGGGAAACATTTGCAAAGAATAAATTGAGAAAGCAAGTGTTAACTTACAAAGCCAAAGAATAATTAGATAGATGAAGACATTAATGTACATAAATGAACAAATATTTACTGAGCTATCTTATGTCCCTGACATGGGGATATGACCTAGAGATACAACAGATACAAGCTCAAAGGGGGCTTAGAGTTAGTCATTGAAGAAAGGAGTAATCGAGCAGGTATCAGTTCAGTTCAGTGCAGTCATGTCCAACACTGCAACACCATGGACTGCAGCATGCTAGGCTTCCCTGTCCATCACCAACTCCTGGAGTTTACTCAAACTCATGTCCATTGTGTTGGTGATGCCATCCAACCATCTCATCCTCTGTCATCCCCTTCTCCTCCCATCTTCAATCTTTCCCAGGACCAGGGTCTTTTCAGATGAGTCAGTTCTTCGCATCAGGTGGCCAAAGTATTGGAGTTTCAGCTTCAACATCAGTCCTTCAGTGAATATTCAGGACTGATTTCCTGTAGGATGGACTGGTTGGATCTCCTTGCAGTCCAAGGGACTCTCAAGAGTCTTCTCCAACACCACAGTTCAAAAGCATCAATTCTTCGGCACTCAACTTTCATTATGGTCCAACTCTCACATACATACATGACTACTGGAAAAACAATAGCTTTGACTAGAGGGACCTTTGTTGGCAAAGTAATGTTTCTGCTTTTTAATATGCTGTCTAGGTTGGTCATAACTTTTCTTTCAAGGAGCAAGTGTCTTTTAATTTCGTGGCTTTTATTTTCAAACATGTATACTACAAAGTTAAACGCCAGAAGTAGGTAAAGGGTTGTTTATTGTACAAATTGAACACCTAATCCAAGACTGTAGGATCAGAGGTTTCTGTAGCTTTCTAGAGACAGTGACATGTTAAACAGGTGAAGATTATAAAGAGATATTAGTGGAGAGGAAGCAGGAGGGCATCGTTAGTACTGAAAATGGTACAATGTCAAAGCACAAAGCAGAAATTAACATATTTCACTAGGGGCAATATGGTGAATTTATGACGAGATTAATAATGTGTAAAAATTGTAAAGAGTTTTTGGAGCTCACACTGAGAAATCTTAATTTTATATATGATGTAAAAAGTTATGTGTTTTGAACATAAATATTGGTATGTTAAAATAATGAAGGCCAATAGTCTGAGTGAGTCAAGCGGGTACTAAGTACAAAATTGTGTTTCTGAGACCCTGAAAAACAAGTAAACATGACTTTCCTGTGTTTTTCTACTTTGTGCCATAAGTGTTAGCAAGAGTTTGGCTGAACTCAGGCAAACTTGTCTGGGCCAATAGGAAATTTCATTCATCAAAGAAATATTGATTGAGCCCCTTAGGTATTCAGTTCAGTTCAGTTCAGTCGCTCAGTCATGTCCAACTCTCCGCGACCTAGGCACTGATTTAAGTGATAGATAAACAGAGTGAACAAGACAAAAGTCCTAGACTTACAGAAATTTGTATGCTTCTGAAGAAAATCACACAATAAATAAATCAGTAAAATAAGTTATGCATTAAATGTTAATAGGATTTATGAAAATAATTTTAAAAATTGTAGACAAGGAGTATTTGGGAGAAAGAGTGTTAAAATAGAAATATCCTGGTCAATAATGGTCCCACTAGGAATATGATCTTTGAGTCATGACCACTGAGTTAAGAGTGACCCAGGAAAAGGAAACTACCTGGTCCCTAATATTAATAATGTCATGATTGAAAAATTAGCCCCTCCTTGACCTGCTTCCTTCCTGCCTCTGGTCTCCCACAACTTCTCTACACATTACTCTGCTTTCTACTCCTCAAACACATGATGCCCTCACCATCGTGCTATTTCTACTGACTAGGATGCTTATTGCAGAAGGAAATGGCAACCCATTCCAGTACTCTTGCCTAGAGAATTCTGTGGATAGAGGAGCCTGGTGGGCTGCTGTCCATGGGGTCTCACAGAGTCGGACACAACTGAAGTGACTTAGCATGCACGTATGCATTGGAGAAGGAAATGGCAACCCAATCCAGTATTCTTGGCTGGGGAATCCCAGGGACAGAGGAGCCTGGTGGGCCGCTGTCTATGGGGTCACACAGAGTCGGACACAACTGAAGCAACTTAGCAGCAGCAGCAGGATGCTTATTCGCTATTTCTTTCTGTTAAGTGTATTTAAAACTTGGCTCTAACACAACTTCTTCTAAATTATTCTAAGGAACATAAGGTATTCCTTATCTTGCACCTGAAGAACCATGTCATAAAACTTACACAACTTTGTTTTTGTTTTTTTTACACATGCCTGTCTCTTCCTTCTAGATCTATATTGTGCAGTTTATGTGGCTACCGAGTACTTGAAATGTTAACTTCTGCAACTGAGTAACTAACATTTTAAATTTAATTGTATTTAAAACTGAAATTTTCTCATTTAGCTAGTCACAATCATATAGGACATTTTAGACAAAGAATAGTTCCATCATTACAGAAAGTCTGTTTAGACGGTACTGCTATACATGCTTTGTACTCAGTTTGGGGCTTATATTATACACTTAGTAAATATTTAAATAAATGAGTTAATGAATCATTCTTTCCACAGTTGAATCATTAGAGCAAAACTTTTTCTAGTGGTTATTGACTTCTCTCAAGAATTATGTTAGATATTCCCATTGATTTTTAACTTGCCATTTTTGGCATTTGTAATTTGTTGCATTACATTGATAAATAGCTATCAACTTGGATGTAGATTTTGATTCTTTAATTATATTCTAGTTCATCAAGGAGCAGGACTAAACACTTGATTGAATCTACCACAAAACCTAGCATAATGCCTTTCACTCTGCAAATGCTAGAATTCAACTGAAAGCACAGTTCTGGTAGAACTGAGGACAGATTAATACAACTTCCTGCCTGCTAGATATGATGTAAAATAAGTAGATTTATGAAGGTAAAGAAGAGAAGAAGCTTTAATAAATCACTGAGAGTCTTTCTACTCTAAGGACAATTTTTGAAACTAACGTTTTATTCAAGGAGAAATGGAAATTCCTAACATGACATAAAAAATTAATGCATTCTGCCTCTGGCAATGAGTCTCTTCTAAAAGCACTAGAGATAAATTTTCTGACTCTCATGTGAGTTTACTTCATTGTCAGTGTCATTATTGGCATCATTTCAGGTATTCATGAATGAGATCTTCGTCTTGTAGGCTCTTAGTGCTTTCTTTTGACGTCGCTTGTCACACTAGAGTAGTCTTTCATGACATATTTACAGAGTTCCATACTGACTGTAGTGTCAGAGTCGGGTAAGAGGATTTTTGGATATGAAGGAATAAACCAAAGATATATGAAGTAAAAAAATAAAAACAAACCTGAAGCTTAGTATTTAATATCTGAAGACAGAACAATGTTAATGATTTCAGTTTGGCATCACTGTGCACATTAAATTAAAAAGATTTTAGTTTTGCTGTTGGGCTTGCTAATAAGTATGTAGTCATAAAAGACCATTCAAATTTCAGAAAGACCAGATGGTGAAAAAACATTCTTCTTTCCCTTAAAAGCTTTCTAACTGATACATTCAAATTCAATAGATTTTCTCAATTTCTAAAGAAAGCATTTGTGATTATAGACACATTTCCGAAAGAGAATTAAAAAGGCTGTTCAAATCAAAATCTCCCACAGATCAGAAAAGTGAAAGCTTGAGAAATTTCCTCCAGTTTGGGTTCATCTTATTTGGGGCACTTGGTGCATCTTTTACCTAAGTATCTGTTTCCTTCCTATAGTTTGGGAAGTTTTCAGCCATCATTTCTTCAAATACAGTTTTTATCTCCTTTCTTCTATCTTCCCCTTCTAAAGCCCCTATTACACATAGGCTGTCATATTTATATTATCCCATTGCTTTTTTTCTTTTTTGTCTTCTTGTCTCTATCTTCCAGATCACTCACTCATTCTTCTGTGTTAATCTGCTACTCATTGCTTCTAGATTAGTTTTTATCTTGGCAATCAAATTGCCTAACTTTGATTGGTTCCTCTTTATAGTTTCCAGCTCCTCGTTACAGTGACCTGGATTTCTATCAATAATTTTTCTTAATTCTGTTAGCATTTTTGTTACTTCCTATTTGAACTCAGTTTCTAGAAGACTGGTGAAGTCTATTTCATTATTGGTTCTTTCAGTGGATTTCTCTGTTCTTTTAATTGGGAGCAGTTCCTCTGCTTTTCTTCATATTACATAACTTTCTCTGTCTCTATAAATTTAGGTGAAATAGTTACCTACTGTGGTCTTGGAGGGGTTCTTATGTGGGAACAACCTGTGTAGACTGTAAGTCTGATATTATTGGTGCAAGGACTGTTTTTAGTAAAGATGCCAGCCATACCTTTCCTCAGTGTGTGATAGTCATTAGCCCTGTGAAACGGGTGTGACTGGTATTGCAGTGTCCAGAGCCTGTACTGGATGTTGGATGGGGCCTCTTCCTTATTCCTGGGCTGCCACAGCCCTGTTGGGAGCCGAGATCTGCTTCCCATTTTCTGGTGAAGAAGCCCTGAGTGTGGGCCCAATAAGGCTCTATTGCCCTTAAGTGTATGCTCTGTCCCAGAGGAGGTGAGTGCTGAAGCAAGTGAGGCCCGTGTAGTCACAGCAAAACCTATGCGTCTCCCATCCAGGCATCTATGGTTCTGCCCAGAAGCAGCCCTATATTGTGTCCTTTTCTCCACTGCATTCATCCCAGGCCTAGTGCTAGGCTGGCACTGGGGGCCAGGGCTCATACTCCAGGCCCCATGGCATCTCTCTGTGCTGCTAGATAGAGTCCTCTCCCAGGGTCCATCGTCCTGAGATTCATTGCCTAGTACCTAGTAGCAGCCCCCACCGAGTACTCATTTCAGGCTGGGGAGTGCAGCTGGGTGACAGTCATCAGTGCAGGGGCACCTCTGCCCTGACTGCCAGCAAGCCAGCACGCCAGCACGTATGCATTCCTCTTGAGCAGAGTTCAGGCTCCTCCAGCCCCTCTGCCTGCTGCAGCAGACCTCCCAGGGGGTTTCCCAGGATGAGAACCTGCCTGTATCAACCTTCTGTCCTCTTCACAGATCCCTACCAAGGGTGCCAGTCCTGTCCCTGATGCCTATTTTTTTTTCCCCTTTCTACACAGTTTTATGGGATTTTTTTCCTTGCAGCTTTTTGGTTGTGTAAGAGATCTTTTGCCAGCTTCTAGTTGGTTTTCTGTGAAAATCGTTCCAAATCTAGATATATTTTTGATGTTTGTTTGGGGTGGGGAGGTGATTTCCACATCCTCCTGCTCCGCCATCTTGATCCTCTGAGGCTGTTTCCAATTCACATACCTGGTGAGCAGTAGTTGGGACTGGAAACTCAGTCTGATTGAAACCAAATTCATTAGATAAATAAGAAGAAAGTTAGGAATAAATTCATATGTAAATTAGAAGGAAGGTCTTTATTTGAAGCTTTTAAATTTAATTTTGATGCTGATTATTATTTGACTTTGGCACAGTGACCTTGGAACTAGCCGAAGTTGAGGTTACAAATATACAATGTTGGGGAAGGGGGATATGGCTTATTAGTGAATGCTGCCAGACAATGAAAAGCCTGAGTAGAGCTTAGAGTTTGATCACTTTTCTTGTCACTTTCCCTGTTAAACTGGAAAATACTTGAGATTTAATAACAACATGCCAATAAACTTCTCACTCAGTCTTTAGCAATTATAAAATGATGCACATACATAATTAATGTGGTCACTTGAGTAATTCACACCCATACTAAACACACACAGACACAGAGCATATATTTTCCTGAAATTATTATATCTCAAGAGTTCTTTGCCTCTGCTCATCAACTTATTTTCTTTAAACAACTATCTTTAAGTAAAGCACATATGCCATATTTACTAACATTTGAATGAAGCCTGCGGTGATCATTTTACTTCCTAAAACAACCCATACCAATGGGTTTTATAATTTGCAAAATAAAGGGCATTTGAATGCTTTTAAAAACCAATTTGTCAACTGCTGAACTTTTACTCCTTTTTGATCCATTTAACTGAGCTGCTCTAACCCATTGTTCTCCATAGTACATCTTTACCCTTCCACCTCTACTTTCATTTGTTATGATAAGCTGAAGAAATTTACACATAATTTTAAAAGATGATGAATTTTCTTTTTTTAAGGGCTCCAATAAAATTCGGTCATTGATTAAATATTTACCATACAAGTGTTCCCTCTTAGAATGACCCAGTTCCAGGTAATGGAGTGTGGTGAGGGAGGCAGGAAAGGAGAGACACAAATTGGAACCAGATAAGATATGATCCTAAGCTCTTAATGAGGTATGCAGTCATCCTGTTGAAACTAGTTTGCAAACATCCTAAATAAAATAAATTTCCTGTAACTTTACATGAGAACAAAACAGATATAAGTGAATCTCTGATTCTACAGATTTGAAAATAACATCAAACTTTCTTTTCCAATGCTCTTCACATCCCTGGTAGGACCAAGATTCTGTTTTGTTAACCTTCCACTTCGTACACTGCCACTCTATCCTTTCCATTTGCCAAATCAAGAAAGAGAACATTCCATTTAAAGTTTGAAATGAATAGCCTGTGATAGTCCTGGAACAGTTTTTGCATTGATTTACATAAGGAACTGGAGATCACAGGACCCCGTGAGGAGTAAAAGCTAGTCACAGTTGATACCACACTTGACATACACCATGGACTGCAATTTTAATGATGCAGACATTTAAGTTTATCAATCTGTTGTCTTTCATCAAAGGAGAACAGCAGTCCTTTTACATTCCCAGAGTAATGAATGAAGATCAGAGAAACGCAAGTCTTCTGCTGCAGTGACTAGAGGTCAGAGAGGGGTTTGGAACCTGGATGAAAACTAACCAATGACTAAGGTACAGACTGTGAAATATCCAGTCAAGCCAGCCTCTTCCTTGTTAGAACAAGATTTGATTTTTTCTTTTTTTTCTTCACCTAAATCATTTCCACAAACATTTACCCAGCACTTACTAAGAACAAGGTTAAACTTCATATTGCTAGTAATTTCAAGATAATAATTTCTTAAGTGCTCAGACAGAGCTTTTTAAAAATACATATGCTTACCACTTCACATAAAACTAATCACCTAGCAAAGATGGCAGCACCGTATTAATTAACCATTCTCAATAACAATTGCTTCTCTCTTTGTTCTTTGATTCTTTGGTCACTGTACATGTTACATATAGAATCACACCAATTCTGTTAAACCTGTTTTAATTATTGTTAGCAACCTAAAGTGTTAGTCTATTTGGCAGAGGTCTCTTTTAAAGTGGCCAACAGTAAATGATTAATATAGTGTTCACTGCAATACCACTGCTGGAATAATCTGTAATTAATTTATTTCCTGTTAATATGTACATAAGCACAATTGCAATAAATTCAGAGCAGTTCCACCACATATTCAAAAATGACAATTTATGAATAGATTTTTTTCATTATTTTTACATTTCTAAGGTTTATGTTTATGACAACAGGCTTTATTTGGTTGTTGTCATATTGAAGTCACTGAATAAAATATATTTAAAACTATAGTTTGATTTAAAAAATAGATTAGAAGGTGGAACTATATATAATTAAAATTCATAGCCTTTCTAAGAACTATTATATACTAGGCTGTGCTTCTGTTTGCTCAGAATTTTTAGAAACCATTCAGTTTAGTTCAGTCACTCAGTCATGTCTGACTTTTTGCAACTACATGAACTGCAGCACACCAGGCTTCCCTGTCTATCACCAACTCCCGGAGCTTGCTCAAACTCATGTCCATCGAGTTAGTGATGCCATCCAGACATCTCATTCACTGCTGTCCCCTTCCCCTCCTGCCTTCAATCTTTCCCGCATCAGGGTCTTTTCTAAGAAGTCAGTTCTTCACATTAGGAAGCCAAAGTATTGGAGTTTCAGCTTCAGCATCAGTCTTTCCAATGAATATTCAGGACTGATATCCTTTAGGATTGACTGGTTTGATCTCCTTGCGGTTCAAGGGACTCTCAAGAGTCTTCTCCAACGCCACAGTTCAAAAATATCATTTCTTCAGTGCTCAGCTCTCTTTATGGTTCAACTCTCACATCCATACATGACTACTGAAAAAGCCATAGCTTTGACTAGACAGACCTTTGCTGGCAAAGTAATGTCTCTGCTTTTTAATAGCTGTGTAAGTTGGTCATAGCTTTTCTTCCAAGGAGCAAATGTCTTTTAATTTCATGGCTGCAGTCACCATCTGCAGTGACTTTACAGCCCAAGAAAAAAAGTCTCTCACCCTTTCTTTTTCATTAGAGAAAATATATCCTTGAAGAAGTCGTAGGCACAGAATGCTCTTTGGAGAAAGAAAAGTTATAATCTTAAAAAGGTACAGTCCATTTCTACTATTTTAGGTATGAAAATCAATATAATATGGAAGAAATCCATATATTAATGGCTTGGGTATATTTATAATTTTGTATTTGAGCATGTAAACTGAAAACCAGCTATTTCTAAAAATAATTCTATCCCCTAACCTAAGAAAAATTTTAAACACCTTTGGTCAACTCTAGTAGGAAGCTCATCAAAAAGAAACAAAGACTATATTTATTTAAGACTGTGTTCCAAATTTTCTTCCGCTTAGGTAGAGTAAAAGATTTAGATGCAACTAGTATTTAACTTAGTAACAAAATTTTTGTTTTGCTTCACTATCACCAAAGTATCAGGTCAAAGAATGTTGCTGCTGCTGCTGCTGTTAAGTCACTTCAGTCGTGTCCAACTCTGTGTGACCCCATAGACGGCAGTCCACCAGGCTCCACCGTCCCTGGGATTCTCCAGGCAAGAACACTGGAGTGGGTTGCCATTTCCTTCTCCAATGTGTGAAAGGGAAAAGTGAAAGTGAAGTCGCTCAGTCGTGTCCGACTCGTAGCGACCCCATGGACTGCAGCCTAACAGGCTCCTCCGTCCATGGAATGTTAGCAAATTCTTAATAAAAAGTGAATATGAAAACTTGAATACTTCAGGAAAATACAACTAGCTTAGGTTTCTGAATGCAATCTAGATTTAGGGGCTACAGTTCCTTTAGTTAGGAGACAGTTGAGTGTTTTGGTACAACGGTTTTAATGGGGTGAGGTGAAAGATAATGTGCTAGTGATTGACATTTCAGGCCCCAAGACCATGGTAAAACTTACCACAGGAAATTTCAGCCCCTCTTCAGGGAGATGTAACATTTTTCCTGCAAGGACATCCTGGATATACTAATCTGAATCTTCTGAAGAGGAAGGCCAGATTCTCCTGCTATGCTTGTGGTTGTGCATGTTAACTAGCAGTTTTTAAGGTATCGATTCACATGGTCACATTCATCAGCAAACACACAACTAGGTGAAGAAAATTATATTAAAGGGGCTAATTTTTATTGTAATTATGCTTATGAGTAAATCTGTGTGGCAATTCACTGTGCTCAAATTATGTGATTCAGGGATAACATATGATAACATTAAACATTATCTGTATCTGTAAAACAATCTCTTGAAAAACTCATGCTATTTATCATGCATGTAGTTTTTCAAACTTTTAAAATCTCATGCAAGTTTAGACTGTCTAACTTAATCATTACTAGAGAAAAATACATTTTATATTGATATTTTGATTTTATTTAAAATATTTTTGTACTCTGAAAACCACTCAAATAAGATTTCATTGTACTGAAAGACTAGTTTCCTAAATAGCCAAATACTTTGAGCAATGACACTGTTTCTTATAGAAGTAGTAAATATATTTTGAACAATATTGACAGCTGTGTGCTCAAAACAAACATGAACAATCTGAAAAGTGTAATAAATTTTAAAATAATATTTTAAGATCAATAGTAAAAATAAATTTAATCATATCACAGCGAACATTGTCCTAAGAATGTCCTCTAAAATACCCCTTGAGTTCTGACTTGTGTTGGCTTTCTAATGTTTCCTAATCAATGAATGTTTATCGATTACTTTCTGTACCAAGAACTATGCCAAGATATGGAGTAAAAATGTTAAGGTATTATTCAGCCAAAAGCATCTATTGTACTTCTCATAGTCAGGGCATTTTTATATGAATAAGCATTTTGAAAGCCATAGATAATGCTATGAGGTTATCCTAAAATGACCTCAACTGTTTTATGTTTAGCCAAAAGAGCAACCTAAGTTGACAATTATCTATCAGACGTAAGCTATTCCACTTGCTTTATCTAATCCTTATCCACTTCATGTGCCCTGTTCCTCTATCATGCCACACTTCCGCTACCTCAGGAACTTGTCCTTTACCATTGCCTCTGCTTGAGTTCTCTTAAAATCATTGCACAATTTTCTTAAATGTCACTATCTAGGAGAGTCCCTCTCTGATCATTTCATTGTAGGCTCCAACTGTTACCTCATTACTCTTTTTCCACCCTAATTGATTTTGGATAAATAAGACTTACTATTCTTGAGATTATTCATGTGTTTACTAGTTTAATATTTCTGGTTCTTATCAGAGGATAAAGTACTAAGGGCAAAACTTCCTTTGTGGCTCAGCTAAGGACAGAGCTTCCCTTGTATCTCAGCTGTTAAAGAATCTGCCAGCAATGGGGGAGACCTGGGTTTAATCCCTGGGTTGCGAAGATTCCCCTGGAGATGGGAAAGGCTACCCACTCCAGTATTCTGGCCTGGAGAATTCCATGGACTATATAGTCCATGGGGTCACAAAGAGCTGGGCAAGACTGAGCGACTGAACTGACTGATATTTCCAAATATTTTAAGTCACCAAAAGGATATATACACACACACATACACACACACACACATATATATACATAGACATACATACATACATATATATATGTACACAAATTATTAGTTTCACAGTCAATGAGGAAGTGTCAAGAAATATGACATAATCACATTGCTTCTAATTTTCATGGAACTACCAAGAAAATTACAAATGCATAAATCACCTCTATCCAGCTAAAGAAGTTATTAAAGGCTAAACTTTGGGGGCAGGGTAAAATCTTAAATGTATTGTGTCTTCTTTGTCATATGAAGTGTTAAATTTCTGAGAACTAAGTAGAAATAAAGAACTTCTATCAATTTATTACATTTAAATATATTCTCTAATTTTTGAATGTCTGCATACAAGAACGCTTTTTTTCCTTCACTTTAACATTTTTCATCAAAAGTTATTTTTTCTTCACAAAATGTTAACACAATAAGGTTATTTTCAAAAAGGTTTAGTTTAAGAATATCATTTAGTATATATTAGTTTAAAAGAACTGAAATTATTTTTTAATAAATGTAGGAATTATTTAAATAATTAAAATATTATATAAAATGAAAATGCCAAGTTCCATGCCCTTTAATTTTCTATTCTGTTGTTGTCTCCATTTCCCCAGATAGACAGAACCTACTTTAGTGTTTTTCATCACACATCTAAAAGTTTTGACTTATGAATCATCTAGGTGTAGCAATGAATAAGAACTGACATCAAATATCAATATTATTGGCCCAGCTAAATGGTAGTTGACATCAACTTGTATTGCTGAAGAAGTAAACAAAATTAAAATATTTTTGGTAAGTACTGCCTGACATCATTTGTCCTTCAGAAGATCAATGACTGCATGACCTAAACATTATTTGTATTTTTTATATAAAATGGCCAAAGATTGATACTAAGCACTTTGAGAATGAATAAAAATGAACAAAATTCAGAAAACAGAAATTAATCTTCCTTTGATAAAATGGAATGAGGATAACTTTATAGGTATGCAATTGCAGGTATTTACTTTCCCATGATTTTTAAAAATAGTTAATGCACTTATATTCACATACTAGTAACTTGGGAAAGCAATTAATCTATTTCAGATCAAATTTAAAGCTCTTAATAATCTAATTATTAAATGTTATGCTGTGATATGAAACAGACAAAATATTCCTATGTAGGTTTATATACATTTTTTCATGGAATTTAGCTCAGGTTTAATACAATTCAATAATTTCTTATTCAGAATAGCTTTAGAATTTATTTTCTTATTTCTGTTAAAATGTTAAGTATATACTGCAGCTTTACATTTATAACATTTATATTAAAGTAAGTGATAGGATATAAGAAAGTCATATATATGTGTGTGGTCATTCTTTCATTTACATCTACACATTCAAAAACAAGTGGCTAGAAAGAAACATTATCGTTTAGCCACTAAGTCCTGACCAATCCTTTTGTGATCCCATGGATGGCAGTCCACCATGCTCCTCTGTCCAAGGGATTTCCCAGACAAAAATACTAAAGTGAGTTGCCATTTCCTTCTCCAGGAGATCTTCCCAATTGAGGGATTGAACCCACGTCTTCTACATTGGCAGGCACATTCTTTACCATTAAGCCACCAGGGAAGTTCAGAAAGAAACATTAGATTCACTAACAATAGTAGTAGTAGTAATAAAACTCAACATTCAAAAAATTAAGATACTGGCATCTGGTCCAATCACTTCATGGTGAATAAAAGGGGAAAAAGTGGAAACAATGACAAATTTTATCTTCCTGGGCTCCAAAATCACTGAAGACAGTGACTTCAGCCATGAAATTAAAAGATGCTTGCTCCTAGGAAGAAAAGTTACAACCAACTTAGACAGCATATTAAAAAGCATAGACATTACTTTGCTGACAAAGATTCATGTGGTCAAAGATATGATTTTTCACGTACGGATGTGAGAGTTGGACTATAAAGAAATCTGAGTGCTGAAGAATTGATGCTTTTGAGCTGCGGTGTTGGAGAAGACTCTTGAGAGTCCCTTGGACTGCAAGGAAATCAAACCAGTCAATCCTAAAGATTGAACTGAATATTCATTGGAAGGACTGATGCTGAAGCTGAAACTCCAATATTTTGGCCACCTGATGCAAAGAACTGACTCCTTAGAAAAGATCCTGATGCTGGGAAAGGCAGGAGGAGAAGGGGATGACAGAAAAAGCAATGATTAGATGGCATCATTGATTCAATGGACATGAGTTTGAGCAAGCTCTTGGAGTTGGTGATGGACAGGGAAGCGTTGTGTGCTGCAGTCCATGCAGTCACAGTCAGACATGACTGAGCAACTGAACTGAACTGAACTGAATTGTGGTGCTAGAGAA
This sequence comes from Moschus berezovskii, assembly GCF_049115385.1. NCBI lineage: Eukaryota > Metazoa > Chordata > Mammalia > Artiodactyla > Moschidae > Moschus > Moschus berezovskii. The sequence continues at coordinate 34,268,635 of NC_142461.1, forward strand.
GACTCTTGAGAGTCCCTTGGACAGCAAGGAGGTCAAACCAGTCAATCCTAAAGGAAATCAATTCTAAATATTTGTTAGAAGGACTGATGTTAAAGTTGAAGCTTCATTACTTCGGCCATCGGATAAGAAGAGTCAACCCTTGGTCTCCCAGACCCTGATTCTGGGAAAATGAAGGCAAAAGGAAAAGGGGACAACAGAGGATGACGTGGTTGGATCGCACCACAGACTCAATGGACATGAGTTTGAGCAAACTCTGGGAGACAGTGAAGAGCAGGGAAGTCTGACATACTTCAGTCCATGGGGTCGCAAAGAGTCAGACACAACTTAGTGAGTAACACTAACAGTAATAATAACAGTAATAGTAACAGTAATAATAACAGTAATAGTAACAGTAATAGTAACAGTAGGAGTGTTGAGAATAGAGGTGATAATACTACTTTCTACTTGCCAGGTATTATATTAAAACATATTGTGTGTATTGTATAATACTCACTGTTCTTTTTATCATTCATTTTTACAGTCAACTAAATGATTTATTAAGATTATACATCTTGTGAGCAGAAACGCCAGGATCCAAAATGTACTAGGGGACAAGTATAATTGAAATTGGGTAATTTTCCAGTGTTCCAAAGTTATGCAACACTATGATGCTGTAGAAGTTTTCTAAGGAACAGCTAATCTATTATGAGAATTAAGTGAGTTTGCCTTGCAGTTCAATATCCACAGAACATTGAAAGCCAACAAAGTTGAAGAAAATAAGATGCAATGATACATACGCTAATGAAATCCTTGTGCTTTCATTCGTCTAAAACTCTGCATTTATTCATCACTTTTTTTGAGTATTATGTATGCAAAATAGGCTACACAAGATGCTGGAGATAGTGAGACAAACAAGATTTAAAATGTCCTATTTTACATTTCTTTATAATGCTTTGCAGTGTACATAATTTTTTTTAAGTGAACAGAGAAAAGCCCCAAGACATTGTAAACCATGACTGAAAAGGAGGTCAAACTGAACTAAATAAAGTTCTTTGCAGTGGAATGGCTAGAATGAGAACCGAGGTACCCAAGCTGGGGTACAATAAGTGAAGGCAGAAAGGCGATAAGATAGTAAAATTTTAGCTAATAAGGGCTCTCAGTGAAGTGGAAGCACCATACTGGCTTTATTTAAGAGCTGGAAGATAGACAGGTATCTTTAGAAAAGCAGTGCTTGGAACTGAGGATTTGAAAATGATTCAGTTACAGTTAAGGAGAAAGTATTCAGAGTTTGACTTCAAGAGTACATAGCGGAGGAGGGAAAAGGTGTTTGAGGAAAAGTGGTCAAGGAAGTAAGTGTCAAAGTACTTCATGAGCCATATATGTAAAGAGAAAAAATAACTCAGGAATTATAGTCTTCAAAGAAGGAAGGTGACTGGGAGGTTCTCAGCAGTGAATCACAGTAATGAATCTGTTTTAGGATTTCAGTAGGATTTTGGCATATTTTGATTTTAAAATATCTAATGTGGTTCATGGAGAAGGCAATGGCAAGCCACTCCAGTACTCTTGCCTAGAAAATCCCATGGATGGAGGAGCCTGGTAGGCTGCAGTCCGTGGGGTTGTTATGGGTCGGACACGACTGAGCGACTTCACTTTCACACATTGGAGAAGGAAATGGCAACCCACTCCAATGTTCTTGCCTGGAGAATCCCAGGGACGGAGGAGCCTGGTGGGCTGCCTTCTTTGGGGTCACACAGAGTCGGACACGACTGAAGTGACTTAGCAGAAGCAGCAGCAATGTGGTTCATGTCTTAATTCTAAAAGTCCAATTGTTTCTCAATGAGCTTTCAGTTAAAGCTGACAGCCCACATTTTCTGGAGCAACTCCTTATCATCCAACCTGAATCCACAGCCTCTGATACCTATGGAAAGAAGTACAGAAAGATACCGAGGCACAGAGAATGCAGAGAGGACTTCATCTTTTTTCAATACTACCATATTTTATGAGTACTGGCTTTTTGATATTTTCCTTCTGATATAGTCATTTTGATTCTATGGCCATTTTAACATACAAAGTGTAAGTGACTGTTATTGATAGATGCCCACATCAGCATGTTTTCCCTTATTACTTACTTAGACCCTTATCTTCAAAGATCTGTGTTTGTCCCTTAATTTGATCCTATTACCTCTCCTAGCTCTCACATACCCTTCTACACCATCCTCTAATGATCCACATATATGAGTAACCAATTCCCCTGTTCTAAACACTTCCTTCACCTTCTCGGCTTAAATTGTGACCTGAATCATTACTCACAATTACCACTCTTCTTCAAGTTCTCTAAAGCAAGAAACTATTTCTCTTGTCCTCTACATGACTCAAGGCCAACAGATGGGGTAGGAATCTACATTGCTGCAAAGTCCTATTAAATCCCTTTCTGTCATACTTATTTAAAACTCCAAACTGCTGCAAAGTAAAACCGACAGACTTCACCTTCCATCACTCTTATTCACAGCAGGTAGTTTCCACGGAATTGTAGACGAAAAACAAGTTAGAACTTGAATAGCCTTCCACTAAGGCTATATGTCATTCATTTCAAAATCAAAATATTCATATTTTATATAATTAAAGTATATACTACTATATTAAAATAAGCAATATAACAATATTTGAATAAAGCAATAGGTTAATTAAAATAAGTGAGAATAGAACTTGAGGTTGTGTGAAGCCTCTTCTTTTATGAGCTGATTAGAATTCTAGAACTACTAGAATTGCCTTTGATTCTACAGAGCCTTTCAGCTTTGTTCCAACAATCAATGTGTTGATACTAAATTCCTAGCTTGAATGTGAAAGACTGAGGTAAACAGTTCCATGGAAGGATGTACTGGTATTCTAATAGAGTTGATTTACAGTGTTCATCTGACTTTTCCAAGTAGGCATAGCACAGCCATCCTGGCTATGTATCTCCCAGAATAGTTGGGAATATCCACAGAAATATAAGGACACCCACTCTCGAAGAGGATCAAGAAGAGTTCCTAGAAGGCCTGATGGTCTCTCCACCCTAGCCAGACTATAGGTCAATTTCCTAAAAAATTAAAGGCAGGGGACACTCTGATAGGGATCCCCTATTCATTTTTTTTGCTACATATTTCTACAATTAAAAAAATTACACTTACATTGAGGTGTCTGTGTCTATTAATATTATCATGGTAATTACAGTCAACTTTAAAAAAAAATCTGCTTTGCTTTACAAAACTGACTTAGTAAAAAGCTTTCAAGGTCCTTAAAATGTTTCATTAGCAGATTACTTTAAAAAGAGGTTTTAGATAAAAATCTATCTCCAACAGAAAAATCAGTCAGAGATGAAGACACTGGAGCCCTAAGAGTATAACACAGAAATAAATCTTAATTTATACACTTTTATATAGAACCATGCATATATACTGATATTGTATATTTGTTTCTGTGATTCTTGGTGGCTAGCTGAATCTCACTGAGTTTTTACATTTTTGATTTCTGCTTACAAATCTAAAATTAAAGAATTTTCCAAAAATTGTGTTTATGTAAATAGCTAAGTGCATTTTAACTGGTGATGTAACTTGAATGCATATCCCTGAGGCATCAAACAATTAGCAGACAGACCTGATACTAAACAATTCTCTGTCTGCTATATATGTACCATATAATGCATTTATGATCACAACTTTGAGAGTCTGAATGTGAACTGTGTCACAATGCCATTTCCTTCAGAAATCCTGAAAGTCTTTGCACTCTTTTGGTTACTGCTGCCTTCATCCTCCTGACACTCCCTAACAGGTATGTGAAATATGACAATTTTCAAAACAGTTGACATAAGTGACTGAAAATTTCACTTAAGAATGTCATTCACCAAAATAAAACAGTATTTCCTTAACAGTAATTAAATATTTATAGCAAAGAAGAGATAAAGTAATGGAAAAATTCAGTGAGGCTTTGGAAACATTGATTTGGAACAGTGTTGTAATAGTCCCTTTGGTATGAACAAAGTGTGTTATCAATAACACTTTGATATTGGACAGTCTCTTTGGTCAGTCACTTTGATATTGGACACCTGGACCTCATGTTCATTATCTTGCTTTTGAAATACACATAATTAATGTATGTGTCCCTTGATTGCTGACTGAATAAATCTAATTTAGGTATTTCCATATTTATTAATTGTACTATTTAGGATGTTAAATGGTGTGTCCTTTCCAGCTATAAGACTACTTACCAAAATAAATGCTTGACTTACAAAATATTACTTTACTGCATTTTAGCTTCCATTTAATTTTCCTAGGGTATGTGAAGCTCTAAGCCACTTAATAGATTTTTTAGCATAAATATCCTGTCATGTGGGTCTACAGTTCTTAAATGGCTATATACTCTGCTAGAAATAAAATTTCACTTGGTATTTAGAACTAATTTATAATATATTGACTCAAGAGAGTCAATTAAATGGAAATTCTTTACTAAAACAAATTTGTTAAAATTTAATTTTAGTTGAGCCAATCATGAATATTCCAGGGCTGGTGACCCCAGCATAATTTCACTTGAAGTAAACAACATTCTGGCAGAAATTATTCTTAGTGAATTATTTTTAGTGAATATTTTCTCTCTCTAAAAGAATAACAGCATGATAGTAATGGAATTTTGACTATGCTGTCATTTTGAGGTTGGGTGTAGGTAATCTATCAGATTTCATTTTTAGCTAATTGGAAAAGAAAGGATTATGGAACTAAGATTTACACTCTACTGGGAACTGAGAGACAAATTAAAATGTTAGATATAATTAAATCATATAGTTTGAAGAGACTTGAGAGGTCATCTATCTAGTCAAATTGCTTTCATCTGAGAAGGTACAAACTTAAAATCATACTTTCATGATTACCATCTGAACTCTTTTAGTGAAAGTGAAAGTGTTAGTCATTCAGTCATGTTTATGTTTGACTCTTTGCGACCCCATGGATTGTAGCCTGCCAGGCTTCTCTTGTCCATGGAGTTCTCCAGGTAAGAATACTGGAGTGCATAGCCATTCCCTTCTCCAGGGGATCTTCCACACTCAGGGATTGAACCTGGGTCTCCTGTATTGCAGGTGGATTCTGTACTGAGCCACCAGGGAAGCCCATTTAGAAACAATCTCAAATAGCACAGAAACTCAAAGCCATGTTTAACAATCATCATCACTGGTAAAATCATCCCAGTCTCTACATAACTCAAACTGTAGATAAATATTTTTGCTATGTCATCAGTTTATAAAAAGAAAGACATATTTGAAAGCTTTTCATGAGAAACTGAAAAACTGTTAAATCAAGTTTGCTCTATTCTACCCTGAAGAAAGGTCCCATTTCTTTAACATTTTCTATTCTTGACTATCCTTTCAATCATTTCCTTTATTTTATGGTCTTACACTAAAATTTACAAGCTTATATTCCACTTACTTTATTGAAGGCCACGCTAGACAGAAAGCCTTAAAACATGTGTTTAAGTGGAATTAAGTACAATAGGAGGTTCCCCTCTACTTAAAATGTGTTTTAAACTTCTTTAATTCTATATTATGTATACATTGTTTTCATTGCTGTAATTAATTTACAAATTTTTTCTCTCCTCTCACCCTGTTAACCTGCCATTTTTCTCTGGTACTTGTTTTCATTGAAATGAATTTGAAAAATAAAACTGTAAATTAACTTAGTGGAAGAACTAAACTTACCCTAGGAGTGAAGGTGGCATCATTGATGGAATGCATGTGACCATAGAGTGACTGCTCACATTTCCCCTAAGACAAAACAGAAATACAAGTCAAATAAATTCCTTTCAATATATGTGAAAAGAAATGGAAAGATAACCGATCTTATTTGTTTTAAAGTAATATCTAAGTGAATTAATAAAATCAATACATACTCATGTTAGAAAAATGCAAAATTTTGCTGTCAGTTACCGTTTAGAATCAGACATGGCTGTACTGGTGAGTGTACTGGTATTTTACAGTGAAATTCCAGTGTTCTCACTTTTATATCATTGAACTGGTAGTGAATTCTCACTAAATGACTCCATTTGCAATTAGCATACCTTTCAAGTTATGATGCCAAATAGTGAATTCTTACAGAAAGCCCTTGTTTTCAGGATGTTTTCATCACTGCTGAGGGTATGGGGTTCTTTTTCCTTTTTAATCACATTTTAATTCATAAATTCTGAGTTTGGTATTAAGATTATTACGAGTATAAAAAATGTTACAAACATGTCCAGTAGTATTTTTAACACAAAATCAGCATTTATTTTGAGAAAACCATGCTTTGCATCTACTTATCTTTTCCAAACAATAGATATAACTAATTGAAGTGAAAGTGAAAGTCACACAGTCGTGTCCGAATCTTTGTGACCCCATGGACTGTCCATGGAATTCTCTAGGCCAGATTACTGGAGTAGGTAGCCTTTCCCTTCTCTAGGGAATCTTCCCAACCCAGGGATCGAACCCAGGTCTCCTGCATTTCAGACAGATTCTTTACCAGCTAAGCCACAAGGGAAGCCAAATTTCCAAAAATGAGCCCATAGCATACTATATACCCTAATGGCAGAAAGTGAAAAGGAACTAGAGAGTCTCCTGATGAGGGTGAAAGAGAAGAGTAAGAAAAGCTGGCTTTAAATTCAGCATTCAAAAAACTAAGATTATGACATCCAGTCCTATTGCTTTATGGCAAACAGAAAGGGAAAAATTGGAAGTGACAGATTTTATCTTCCTGGGCTCCAAAATCACAGTGGATGATGACTGCAGCCATGAAAGTAAAAGGTGCTTGATCTTTGGAAGGAAAGCTAGGACAAATCTAGACATATCAAAAAACAAAGTTATCACTTTGCCAGCAAAGGTCCATATAGTAAAAGCTATAGTTTTTCCAGTAGTCATGTATGGATGTGAGAGTTGGACCATAAAGAAGCCTGAGTGCCAAAGAACTGATGCTTTCTAACTGGTGCTGAAGAAGACTCTTGACAGTCCCTTGGATGGCAAGGAGATCAAACCAGTCAATCCTAAGGGAAATCAGCCTTGACTATTCATTGGTAGGACTAATGCTGATGCTCCAATACTTTGTCCACCTGATATGAAGAGGCAACTCATTGGAAAAGACTCTGATTCTGGGAAAGATGGAAGGCAAAAGGAGAAGAGGGTGGCAGAGGATGAAATGGTTGGATAGCATCACTGACTCAATGGACGTGAGTTTGAACAAACCCTGGGAGATAGTGAAGGACAAGGAACCCTGGCATGCTGCAGTTCATGGGGTCACAAAGAGTCAGACACGACTTAGCAACTGGACAACAAAACATTATAAAAGGATTTAAATGTAGGATTTTTCATTGTGTCATCAATGTTCAAAGTGCATTCTTACCTATCCTAGGGAAATAACTCAAATCTTACAGAAGAACCAGAGAACAGAGAAAGTTAAATCTGAAATGTTGTTTGCAGATTGTTGTTATGGGATGAAATTCAGATTTCATTTTATGATGCATCATTCATTTAACAAATATCTTTGAGAAATTATTATATCCTCAGCACAATTCATGCATTGGAGAGGGGAATGGCAACCCACTCCAGTGTTCTTGCCTGGAGAATCCCCGGGACGGGGGAGCCTGTTGGGCTGCCATCTATGGGGTCGCACAGAGTCGGACATGACTGAAGTGACTTAGCAGCAGCAGCACAATTATTAGAATATGTCAATGATTAAAACAAAGAAACTTGTCTTCACTGACCTTACAATCTAGGGGAAGAGTGAAGGAACAGACATTTTAAAAAGCTATCAGTGTTTTTCTTATTCACTCATTCACGTCTGACTCCTTGCAACCCCATGGACTGTAGCCTTCTCTGTCCATTGGGATTCTCCAGAAAAGAATACTGGAGTGGGTTCCCATGACCTCCTCCAGGGGATCTTCCCAACCCAGGTCTCCCTGCAATCAGCACTGCAGGCTGATTCTTTACCATCTGAGCCACCAGGGAAGCTAAGTGTGTTAGAAGAGAATAAATACTGTAGAAAGAAGAAAAGTCAGGTAGGGTAATGGGTGTCATGAATTCTGGGATTGAAAATCTAAGGGCAAATACAATTATCAAGTAGAGTGATAGAGTTTGATCACATTCAGAAAGCAGGGTTTGAGCAAGGACTGAGGCAGTAATGGGAGTTGGCCAAGAAGACATCTGGAGGAAGTGCATTCCAAGAAGAAGAAAAAGTTAGAACAAATGCCTCAATGTGGGAGTCTGTCTAGTATGTTTCTGAAACAGAAAAGAGGCCATTGTGACTGGACAGAAGTCAGTCAGAAGGAGTCAGAAAAGCTTCATCTATTTTACATTCACTACATTTTGTTGACTTAATCCTAAACTATTTAAGGCTGGAGGAGAGATTTCAGAAAAGACTATAGCAGGAGATATTAAAAGATACAGGGTCATCAATATGCCTCCTCACTGCCACAGAACATTCACAGACTAGTTTGGAACTAAGAGGAAAGGCTTTGTAATTAAACTTATTTAATCCTCATTATTGTCACTGAATTCAACACATTAAATTTCAAGTATCTATTTATTGAACTAATACATGCTATTAATCCCTTTTCATAGAATGCAAAATTTCCCCACATGAATTTAAAATTCATAAAAATATATTGAAACACTTTGGCACCCTCTCAGGATTCCCCCTACTCAGGCTCTTCTGGTTTAGTATCTTGATGCTGTTAATAACATTAAACCAATTATGCTGAGGACTTCAAATCATCCAAATTCCCAAAGTAGGAATAAATTACTTACAAAGTCAAAAAGGCAAATATAAGATGTTATGGTTAGCTTTCATATATTATCTTAGGAGCACTTAAGGTTAATTTTTTGAGAACTCAGTAGGAAATAGCAACCTGCTTTAGTATTCTTACCTGGGAAATCCCATGGACAGGGGAGTTTGGTGGTCTACAGTCCATAGGGTAGCAAAGAATCATACACAACTGATCGACTGAGTGTACAATACCATATACAGTTAAATAATATTATAATTATATAATGAGTGCTAATATGGTCTAAGTATTTGTTAATAAATTTGTCTTAAAATAATTTCTGTGTTAATAAAAATTTTACATTTGGTCCTCTTCTAAATTGAGAACCTCTAAACTATTTGATTAATTGGTAGGGAAAATGGAGTTTCCTGATTCAAACCCTGAATGCCAAGGTTTAATTCAAAGTTGAATCTCCAAGGCACTCTTGAAAAGCTCTGGAAATATGGGGTTATAATGGAAATGCTGACGGACCACATTTGTGCTGCTATAACAAAACCTGACTCGAAGATAAATGTTTCATGAATTAAGAAAAGTTTAAAAAGCTTTTCTACCCAGCTTTGTTCCCAAGATAAAAGTGAATCTCCTCCTTTTTCTTTGTGGTATAGGGAATATGAGGGTTACTAATATTCTGGTCTGCAAACAGCCTTAATCAAAAGCAATACCCAAATCAGGACATTAAAATTTGGAATATCTTCTTTGATGAATTCTTGTCAGAATTGTTTTTTTCTTTTTTTCCCCAAAGAAATGAAAAAAATGAAAAAGAGGGCAGTGTTTTACAAAAAAAAAAAAAAAAGCCATATGACCTAACATGTCATTGCTTCTGCATTTGATTCTCTCAGAGAAGCTGTGTGCAATAATGGTTTCTCTGACTTGCCCTGGGGACAGAAACATCTCCGACTTAATTCTTGGCTCTGCTGTGCGACCAAACAGCGGTGCGACATTAAATAGGTTACTTCACTTCACTGTGCTTTAGTTGCCTCATGCAATTCTCAAAACAAATCTATAGATTAAATGCCATTACCCATGTCTAATGAGATGATAAAAATGTTAGGTCTGCTTTAGGAATTAAACGAGATAATGCATGTTGAGTGTTGGTACAGTGCCTACAGCGTAAAGAAAGAACACAAATATTAGCTCGTAGTACATTTGACATAGGCCATTGAAATACTGATGATGTTCAATACCTCTGCCCTTAGCTATCTGTCTCCTTAAAGACCCTCGTAAGGAGTCTTATCAGCATCAGTGCTGATTTTTTCCATTTATCTCTCCAATGCATTCCCCATGTTGCATTTCCCTGCTCTGTGCCCTGATCTCTACTAACTACAACATCATGGGCTTTCAGGTCCTCCATCCTCTGTTCAGAGTGAGACAGAGGACAGTGCCAACAGGATACAGAAGAGTCGAACAGTATGGAAGATGGATAAATGACTGCTTCAGATCCCTTCCTGTTCAGCTGTGATTTTCTTATTGGCTCTGACCTCTGCCTAAGTCCACTGCTTGTGTTGTGCAGGTTGTCTATAATGGCAACAACTCACACTGTGTCCAGTAATGCTGTCCTTCCCTGGCCCCTTCAGATGTAGGGATAGTAATGGCTCTCTATTGTTGCTAACCTTGGGTGCTATGCTTGACCCCTTAAACTTGTTCCCATTTCTGTAAACATTCAACTGGAGCACACTCCATGTTTCATCTGTTTTCTGCTGGGATCTGTCTGATCCAGTATGTTAGACTTGACATGCAAAAGCAGACTTCTTGATTTTTACCTCCAAGCTGCTTCTCTTGACCCTTGCCAAATCTTTCCCTTTAAGTAAACAGCATCACTAGTTGCTCAAACAAACAAACAAACAAAAACCTAGGCAATCAAAAACCTGGGAATTGATAACCAACAAGTATCTACTGTAAAGCACAGGGAACACTGCTCAATACTCTGTAATAACCTAAATGGGAAAAGAATTTGAAATGTCCATGTGTAGCTGAACCACTTTGCTGTACACCCGAAACTGACACAACATTGTTAATCAACTATGCTCCAATATAAAATCACCTTGAAAAGAAAAACTGAGAATTGGAAGACCTCCCTTTCTTTCCCCACCTCCACCCTGCCCCTTTATCCAGTATATCAGTTCTGTCTTCAACATACAGCCTTACTCTGCTCACCTCTGCCCTTCTCCACTGTTACCACTCTCTGCAGGACACACCCCAAGATGATGAGGACAGCAGGAGCATCCTTGATCACCTCCTTGCTCCTACCCTCACCACAGTCCTCATCCATTTCTCTCTCAGTCACTGGAGTGATCAATAAAACCTGAGTCAGATCACGCCATGCTGCTGCTTACAATCACCCAAACAATTACCGTCACACTCAGAACAAATTTTCAACTCTTCACTTCGGTCCAAAGGCTTTGTATTGTTCCGCTTCTGTCTGGCTATCTGATCTCATCCTTCACCATTCTTCCTTCTCATGCCTTGTATTCCATGGGTCTTTTCCTATTTCTGAATGGTCAGGACTTTCTGAGCAGAGTACTTCACCTGTTCAAGACATGTCTGAATACCAACCCTGAAGATGGAGACTTCTGGAGATATTGAGGGGCATCTCCCCATGAGGCATTTGTTCACATTCCAAGCTTCTCCTCTTCTGTCTGTAGAGGATTTGCTTATACTCCAGAGCAAAGCTTTCACTCTCTTTCACTGGGCAAAACTGTCTTTTATTCTGTCTTTCCACTGCAGACTACTGAAGAATTGATGATTTCAAGTTGTGGTGCTGGCAAAGACTCTTGAGAGTCCCTGAGACTGTAAGGAGATCAAACTGGTCAATCCTAAAGGAAATCAACCCTGACTATTCATTGGGAGGGCTGATGCTGAAGCTCCAATACTTTGGCCACCTGATGCGAAGAGCTGACTCATTGGAAAAGACCCTGATGCTGGGAAAGATCAAAGGCAAAACGAGAGGGGGCAACAGAGGAGGAGATGGTTAGAGATCACCACCGACTCAAAGTACATGAATTTGAGCAAATTCTGGGAGACAGTGAGAGACAAAGGAGCCTGATATGCTACATACAGTCCATAGGGTCACAGAGTCAGACATGCTTAGTGACTGGACAACAATGACAACGATGGAGGGGCACCGAGTTTCATCACGTGAGGGTTCCTTTCTGTGCTCTCATTACAGTAGCAGAAAAGTCTATGGAACCATTTTTCATTTCCCCTTGGACACTCAGCCAGACTTGAGGTCAGGAGTGGCCCTGTGGCCAAGTTTTGCCCAGTGAAATGTGGGCAATTGTGAAATAAGTCCAACAAAGGTCTGGACCATAAAATACCCTACACAATCTTCTAAGCTCTTCGTTTTTGCTTGTTTGCAGGCTGAAGGCAGAGGAGCTCTAGAAGACGGCAGAGCATGAATGGAAGCAGTCTGGGTTTCAGAACCACCTTAAGGAGAAAAGCTACTGATCAGGACCTCCTGACAGAACATTCTATGAAATGAGAACTAAGCTTCTAGTGTGTCAAGCCCCTGAGACTCCAGTGTTTAACTCTTTCAGCAGAGGTTGGTACCCAACAAATAGGTCATCCTGTTTCTTTTGTATCATTCACTGTTAACTAAAATTAGTTAATGAATTTGTATTCCTGTTTATTGCTATTTTCTACCCACTAGAATTAGCCCCATAGGAGAAACTTGCTTGTCTTATACCACTATATCATCCCAAGGCCCAAGACAGCTCTGGTAGGATTTCATAAAAGTTGTTGAATGAAAAAGTAATCAGTTATATGAAGATCACTACTGAGAAAAAAAAAGAAAACAAAACTGCCCTCACCAGATATGCTTATTTTTAGATAAATAGCTTGGTCTTCTTTCCAATATTCTTTTTTTTTGTTAAATCTCATCTGTATGACATGAAATGTGCCCTGTCTTATTCCTCAATTCCTTTGCCATAACATGGTTCTAATCCAGTAGCATATCTATGCATTGACTATGCCACTGTCTCTTAATGTTTTGAACAACTACATGAAGATAACTGATGACTCCCAGTCAAAAATGCAGCTTTACATTTATTGAGTGCTTATTATGTACTTAAAGCACTGTGTTAAGTGCTTTACTTTCATTACCACATTTACTTCACAAAACAGCTCAATGAGATGGTATTATTGTGATTCCCATTTTCGAAATGAGAAAACAGAAGCATTATTCCACAACAGCAGAAGGAAAGAATGCCAAAGCCAAGATAGTAATTGTTTTATTTTAAAGTAACCTAATGTTTTATATGCAGAAATTGAAATGAGAATATTGTCCTATAACCATGTTAACAAACTACAGCACTAGTTTTGAACCTGTCCAATCAATTAGTAGTGGTTCCATACTCCTGCTTACAAGTAAATAACAAGTAAATAGGTTTTAAACCTATTTAATTAATCAGTGACAACTAACTTCAGTAAACACTTCTTGAAAAGCCAAAGAGCAACAGACTCATGATTTGAAAGCCAGCCAATTGGCTGGATTCACTACAGTGAACATGTTCCTAAGGCTGATATTAACCTTCTTCCTCCTGTGTAACAGACGAAAAAATTAGCCTCAATAACCAACACAGCTACCCTTCTAAGACTGACCTAATCTACTTTTGCCTCTGTAACCAACACAATCCAAAGTAAACTTACTTTGAGCCAACATGCAATCTCAAAATGAATTTATATGTCATAGTTGGGCATATATCTAAACAGATGAATATTATACATGCATATAATGCAGTAGTTAAGAGCACAGGATCTGGAGGTACATTGCCTGAATTTGAACTCAGGTTTTGCAGCTTACTGTCTTTGGAACACTCTGAGCCTCAGTTTCCTCATCTGCAAAACAAGAGTAGTAAGAGTATCTAAATGATGGTATCATGAGGTTTAAGCTAATTCATGTAAAGAGCTTAGAATGCTGCCTGAGATGCAGGAAGTGCTAAATAAATGTTAATTATTACATAGTAACAATACATAGATTATAAATTTTGTGATAGCAGGATAACATCTATTACCTTCATCACTTCATAATTATAACTGTAGAGACAAGCTGGTTGATGAGAGGTATTTAATAAATATTTTTCAAGTTAGTACACACACACAATAAGGTCATTCCTAAGAAATGTATTAAGTTTAATGCATTTACCCTTCATACACTTTCTTCTCTTCACATGACCTCTGCATTTTCAAGGCAATTCAGGCAGAAGGGTTAACCGCTCAGGATTTTTTAGTTTATAAAACAATCCTCATGGAGAGGAACTATAGGAAATGGAGCCCTGATAATTGAATTTCACAGCCATTTGACCATTGCACAGAAAAAAAATTTATGCACTGACTTTTTCCTATCCACAGCACTCCCTGCTCCTAGCAACCCCCTCAGCCCTGCCAGCCCCTCACATGGCAATACAGAAGCACTGCCTCATCATAACATTATTTCTCTGTATATTTCTAGAAAATAATTCCTTAGAGTAAAATAGTCCTTGATTTTTAAGAAAAAATTCTCTACATAAAATTGAATGAAATTAAAGAGGATTACATTGTGCAATTGTGTCCTATGAATTTTTAATTTCAAATAATATGACCAATGAAAAGTACTATTAAAGAAAAGAAAGCAAACTGTGTCCAAGGGTGAGCCAAATTAAAGTTGAAACCACCTTGAGAAAAAAAGTTGTAGCAAGATATACCATTTGTTTCTATAACAGCTACTATCTTGATCATCAAGTTTAAACAGTAATAAAGAATTTAATAAAGACCTTTTTTAACTGAACAGGGTCACCTACTTAATATAACAGAAAAATTTGGGTAACATTGACATTTTCTGCAAATCTTTTTAAAAAATAACTTTGTGAAATCAAAACATTTTAAATTTATAGGTCTACAAATTGTTAAAGAAAAATATATTATTATTATATAAATAATCCCACTCGCATATAAATTAGAAACAGAATAATCATTAACAAGGCTTCTGGTTTTTGTTATTCCATATAAATAACTAACCATGTCTGTGAAAGATTGATTGCAGCTTTTAAAATGTTCGCTGAATGCATGTGTAATTAAGATGAGTTAAATACGCAAATCAAGCCTAAATAGCTTCATTTATTAATGTTAGCTTGCCTTGCCTCTACAAAATGTATGCTGTGAATTTGTTTAGCATGCAGTATTTTTGATTTCTTTGTTTTAGGTTGAATTGCTAAGGAACAGGATTTTTTTTTTTTTTTTAATAGAAGGAGGAATAACTTTTGAAAGGAGTTCTGGGTACAACTTAGAAAGGAGGGTTTAAAGAAATGCTCCCAGTAGCATGTAAACTAAGTTTTTATCCTGTATTTTTCCAACTACCTTTAGATTATATTTAATTAATTCCATTTCATCAAAGTAGCAAATCTTCTGGGTATTTATTTTGATGCAAATGAGCCTTTAGTCACAATGTCTCCAACACAGTGATTAAGCAGAACACAGAGATTTAGAAGAGCAGGCCATATGAAACGAAGCAAAGTTGCCTATAGAAGTACCTCTCTCAAGATGATATTTAAATTCTCCTGTATTAACCAAACAAAGCTCTCTGTGCAAAAGCACCAGCCTTATTTAATTCATGTGGAAAACACTGTCAAGCATTTACCAGAAACATAGTGGTTGGAAACAATGCAAAGGATATATACTATAAGGCAGAGGGAAACACAACTCTTATTAAAAAGTTCAATCTCACTGGCTCCTGATAAGCAAATGGAAGGGAAAAAAGTCACATCTCAGGGCAAATATATTTTAAATTTCACCAGTCTTTTTTGTACTATTTAATTCTTCTTACCACTGCACACTGCAATCCAAGTTTCCAAAATTCAGAATACTGTTTCAGATTATTTATTTTATTGCCTGGTTTAGAGTTTCTGTTATTTTTTTTTTAATTTATTTATTTTAAATAGAGACTAATTACTTTACATTATTGTGTTGGTTTTGCCATACATTGACATGATCTGCCCCGGGTGTACATATGTTCCCCATCTTGAACCCCCTTCCACCTCCCTCCCCATCCCATCCCTCTGGTTCATCCCAGTACACCAGCCCCAAGCATCCTGTATCATGCATCAAACTTGGACTGGCGATTCGTTTCACATATGATAATATACATGTTTCAATGCCATTCTCCAAAATCATCCCACCCTCGCCCTCTCCCACAGAGTCCAAAATACTGTTCTATACATCTGTGTCTCTTTTGCTATCTCGTATACAGGGTTATCGTTATCATCTTTCTAAATTCCATATATATATGCGTTAGTATACTGTATTGGTGTTTTTCTTTCTGGCTTACTTCACTCTGTATAATAGGCTCCAGTTTCATCCACCTCATTAGAACTGATTCAAATGTATTCTTTTTAATTGCTGAGTAGTACTCCATTGTGTAAATGTACCACAGCTTTCTTATCCATTTGTCTGCTGATGGACATCTAGGTTGCTTCCATGTCCTGGCTATTATAAACAGTGCTGTGACGAACATTGGAGTACATGTTTCTCTTTAATTCTGGTTTCCTCAGTGTGTATGCCCAGCAGTGGGATTGCTGGGTCGTATGGCAGTTCTATTCCAGTTTTTTAAGCAATGTCCACACTGTTCTCCACAGTGGTTGCACTAGTTTGCATTCCCACCAACAGTGTAAGAGGGTTCCCTTTTCTCCACACCCTCTCCATCTGTTATTTTTAATAAAGACTTTTGTTCCCCAGTGGAAAATAAGTTCTTTTTTCAAGGTTTCTGATGGGATGTTGAAGCTGAAACTCCAATACTCTGGCCACCTGATGTGAAGAGGTGACTCAGTTGAAAAGACCCTGATGCTGGGAAAGATTGAGGGCAGGAGGAGAAGGGAACGACAGAGGATGAGATGGTTGGATGGCATCACCGACTCAATGGACATGAGTTTGGGTAGGCTCTGGGAGTTGGAGTTGGACAGGGAGGCCTGGCGTGCTGTAGCTCATGGGGTCGCAAAGAGTCGGACACGACTGAGCGACTGAACTGATGGGATACATATACACACCCATATATGTGTGTGTGCATATATATATATACATATATATGTGTGTGTGTTTGATTATTTTTTCCTAATTGTGACTACATGAGACACATGAGACATTCCCTTATAATTGCATGGTGGAGTCAGGAGTTAGAAACTATGCCATTTATTATACAAAAGAGAATTTAAGAGGAAAAGTATAAGAATAAATTTGCTAACCAGGTATCTCATAGTGTTAAAAGAGAATCCTAAAGTATCCTAGAGGTAGTAACTGTAGGAAACTGCTATAATCCCTAGGGTTGAAAGACCAAAGGGAAGAGATTTGAGTTATTAAAATTTAAAAATTTAGAAGGGCTTAAACTCAGACCTCTGAGAGGGGGCCTGCTTAGCTGAGGTTAGTAGTCTGAATAGAGGGTATTGAGGCTGTTTCTACTACTTTGGGAAAAACTGTGAACTGAATTGTTCTTCTGCCCTAGGAAGGGTCTGCTGCTGCCAGGATGAAGAAGCAAGGGAGGGGGAGCCCACAAGAAGTAGACTGAAGTATCAAGTTCCCACTTCCTCCTCTGCTTCTCCTCTGGGCAGAGCCCTGCGTGGGAGGCAGCTGGCAAACAGAAAAGTGATGTATCTGCACCGTCTCAGCCCCAGGATTTACCAGCGTGTTTAGAAACGTGGATTTGGAGCTAAGAGGCAATAAGTTAATAATCAGAAGAAACATAAACTGTGAAAAGGCTAATGAACAACACACAGACAAATCTTTTCAGTGCAAAAGCTACCGCAATGATGCAAATGATGAAAATGTTTGTATATGATCTGGAATATTTCTTGAGAATTAAATTCTAAGAATGGAGATACTAGTATCCACAGAATCCATAATCAGAAACTATGGATTCCTAAGGCTTTCGATACATAATGCAAAAGTGCCCTGTTGATCAAATTTATCAGTTTTACTCATACAATAAGTTTATGTGAAGATCAGTTTTCTTTTACCCTTGTCCCAAATAGATATCATCATTTTAAAATTAATGTTGTTACAGCTAAATTTGATTTGTTTATGTATTTTTACATTATCAAACATATGCTCAGAGTTTAAAATTTCCAAACAGTACTTTTAGAGTTATTTAAGCATTTAGGATCTTGCTTATAAATCGGAAAAATGATCACTGTATTAAAAGGTAGCAGTACCCTGCCCAGGCTCCTGCAGTTCTATTCCCTAGAGACAACCAAATGGAAACGTCTTCAGTTGTTTGTATTCACTTCCATATACCTAAATGAAATCTGAAACTGCTATTAACTGATGCGTGAGTGGTGTGCTTAGTTGTTCAGTCATGTCAGAGATGCATACATATTAGAAAATATCTTCTGATTTCTTGTTTATTACAATTATTAAACTGTCTTAGCATCCCTTTTCCCCTCACCTCGTATTCCTAATATAACACTCACAGTTAGATCAATATTCCATGTTTACATTAACAGGGTTATGTTCATACCGTTCACTACTCAATCAAGTAATGTATCAAGTTAGCTTTAGTTTCTTATACTATCCTCCTCTCAATTAATAGTTGTCTTATTTTTTATTTTCCATATTTTATTTGTACCTACTGCTAATGTCTCTTGTTACTCTGATGACCTCACCATTCAGTTGTCCACATATTAAGAGAGATTTACTGATAACTCTGACAAAGTGCTGAGATGGAATAGGGGATAAAAAGGTGGCTAAGACAGACCCCTGTCCTGCTCTGCCATATAGGAACATACAGTTAAAGTGTTTGAGGAGGAGGGAGGTGGAAATGGAAGTAATTATTGATATTCCGGAATGTACTCAATTTTGACATTTTAATACAAATTATTCTTATTCTATAATGTGCTCAATTTTGACACTTTAACATAGTGCTGGATTTCAGTTTGGAAATAATATTTTTACATTTGAATTCTAAAGTGAAACTGGTCTGCCATTTTCTTTTTCATACTTCAATATAATTGTTAATGCCAAGTTTTATAAAACGACAAGGGTATTTTTCTATTTTTTAATATCCTAGAATAATTTGGATATCATTGGCATTATCTGTCCCTTGAAGGGTAAGAGTACTCATAGGTAAAACCATCTGGTCTCAGCACCTGTTTTAGAGGTTAGAGCTCTTCAAATGTTTCTAGTTCTTCTCAGGATGTGGTTTTATTCTTTTGACTTTTGTTTCAATTTTGCTAATTTATAAGTTCACTAGAAAATATATCCCTTAAACAAATATTAAGTGAATTCTCTTCCGCCAGACACAGGCTACCTTGTTGATTTTCTCTCCATTTAAAATATTTTAAACCATCAGAATTACACACTTGGCAGTTTGAGTCCTTATATATTGATATTCTCTTTCCTTCAATTTATGTTTATGCAGATTATATGTGTGTTTTCCAGCATCTCTAGAATGTACGCAACTGCAAATTTGTTCCTGTACACAGAAAAGACAATATTATGTTATAAAATTACCAATAACATTTTTTATTTCAAATTTGTCCTTGTTGTCTACAAACAATAAATGCTCAAGAGGGTATGGAGAAAAGGGAACCCTCTTACACTGTTGGTGGGAATGCAAACTAGTATAGCCACTATGGAGAACAGTGTGGAGATTCCTTAAAAAACTGGAAATAGAACTGCCATATGACCCAGCAATCCCACTGCTGGGCATACACACTGAGTAAACCAGAAATGAAGGAGACATGTGTACCCCGATGTTCATCTCAGCACTGTTTACAATAGCCAGGACATGGAAGCAATCTAGATGTCCATCCGTAGATGAATGGATAAGAAAGCTGTGGTACATACACACAATGGAATATTACTCAGCTATTAAAAAGAATGCATTTGAATCAGTTCTAATGAGGTGGATGAAACTATTATACAGAGTGAAGTCAGAAAAACACCAATACAGTATATAACGCATATATATGGAATTTAGAAAGATGGTAACAATGGCCCTATATGCGAGACACCAAAAGAGACACAGATGTAAAGAACAAACTTTTGGACTCTGTGGGAGAAGGCGAGGGTGGGATGATTTGAAATAGCATTGAAACATGTATATTATCATATGTGAAACAGATCAGCAGTCCAGGTTCGATGCATGAGACAGGGTGCTCAGAGCTGGTGCACTGGGATGACCCTGGGGGATGGGATTGGGAGGGAGATGGGAGGGGGGTTCAGGATGAGGAACACATGTATACCCATGGCTGATCCATGTCCATGTATGGCAAAAACCACTACGATATTGTAAAGTAATTAGTCTCCAATTAAAATAAATTAATTTTAAAAATAAAACAAAGGCTACTGTTCCTTCTTGACCTGCATACAAGTTTCTCAGGAGGGAGGTAAGGTAGTCTGGTATTCCCATCTCTTTAAGAATTTTCTTCAATTTATTGTGATCAATACATACCTCCTATTGCCAGCTACTCCACAGTGTCTTTCCTGATTCTTTTACTCACAATTATTAAGTGTTTTCCTTTTACTTTCATGGCCGTTTGCTTATTTCTCTATTCAGAGCAAACTTTAATCTGTTAAAATATGATTGTATACATTTGATTGCTTACTTGTCATTATTATGAATTATATGTACCAAAAAGTTTGAAGGACAAGCAGAAAAGAAATCTAATAACTGAGAATAGCTAGAAATACCAAAAAATCATATGTTTTGCCCATTTTCTAAAAAAAGTATTAAATGCATTTGTTCCAAACTAAAAAAAAAATAAATAAAAATAAAAATAAAACAAAACAAACAAAAATTTGTCCTTGTTGGACTCGGCTCTTTCATGTTGCAGAGATGAATTATTTGTTCTTTCTATTGACATGGAACAACAGACTGGTTCCAAATCAGGAAAGAAGTACATCAAGGCTGCATATTGTCACCCTGCTTATTTAACTTCTATGCAGAGTACATCATGTGAAATGCCTGGCTGGATGAAGCGCAACCTAGAATCAAGATTGCCAGGAGAAATATCAATAACCTCAGATACACAGATGACACCACCCTTATGGCAGAAACCGAAGAACTAAAGAGCCTCTTGAAAGTGAAAGAGGAGAGTGAAAAAGTTTGCTTAAAACTCAACATTCAGAAAACTAAGATCATGGTATCCTGTCCCATCACTTCATGGAAAATAGATGGGGAAACAATGGAAACAGTGACAGACTTTACTTTCTTGGGCTCAAAAATCACTGCAGATGGTGACTGCAGCCATGAAATTTAAAAAATGCTTGCTCCTTGGAAGAAAAGCTATTATCAACCTAGACAGCATATTAAAAAGCAGAGACATTACTTTGCAACAAAATTCCATCTAGTCAAAGCTATGGTTTTTCCAATAGTCATATATGGATGTGAGAGTTGGACTATAAAGAAAGCTGAGTACCAAAGAGCTGATGCTTCTGAACTGTGGTGTTGAAGACTCTTGAGATTACCTTGGACTGCAAGGAGGTCCAACCAGTCCATCCTAAAGGAAATCAGTCCTGAATAATCATTGGAAAGACTGAGGCTGAGGCTGAAACTCCAATACTTTAGCCACGTGATGCAAAGAACTGACTCACTAGAAAAGACCCTGATTTTGGGAAAGATTGAAGGCGGGAGGAGAAGGGGACGGCAGAGATGGCTGGAATGGCATCACTGACTTGATGGACATGAGTCTGAGTAAGCTCCAGGAGCTGGTGATGGACATGGAAGCCTGGCATGCTGCAGTCCATAGGGTCACAAAGATTCAGACATAACTGAGTGACTGAACTATACTGGACTGAACTGATGGTTAATATATCTTTATTCCTGTAGACTTGTTGATTTTTCTTTATTCTTTCTATCAAAGTAGCTTTCCAAAATGTACCTACTGGGGAGAATCAACTGAGTGCTGTGAGTGTTGGGGATGGGGTACTCAAATCTATAAAATAAAGAATTGGGTGTGGTGTTTCATCTTTATCTGCAGAAGTCTGCAGAGCTCTTTCAAACGGCATATACAGATGTTTAGTAAGGCTGCAAATAAGTTTGGTTTCTTGTGTTCTGGCTGTTTCTTTTGAAATGCTACTTATCTATGTGATGACTCTGTTTTCAGACCTCCAGATCTATCGCCTTCTGTATCATTTTTCCAGTTCCTCTGTGACTTTGCATGCTATGCAGGCTTCCATCTTCCACTGCCATTCCCTTGGAAGAGGTTTTCAAAGTTGTCTTCCACATACTGGTTTACTTTTCTGTGGTATCGATTCTGCTATTGCATAATTTCCTTTCAATATAGTTTAAAATTCCTCTTTCTTTTCACACTGTGATTTTCTTTCCATTCATTTCCCTCATATCTTAGCTCTTTTGTAGTAAATATCATGCTCTCTTAGATTTTATCAATGATGCCATGTTGGTTTTTTAATCATAGTTTTAAAATTTGTGCAGAAAACCATTTTCCAAGGGATATTCTTCTTCTGGATCTTATAGCTGTTATTCCTATTCATTACCTCCATGTATATTTTATTTTTATTCAGCCTCAAAAAAAAGGGGGACAAAATTTGTCTCAACATTGTTTTGGCCCATTGTACTCAGTATCTGAGTGGCACACAAAACTTCACGTGTTGAAATGGTTGACTTTTGCTTTCAAACTAGTAACTGGAAGCTTTTTTATTTTTCTTCCCTGGTTAATTCCTGCTTTGAACAGAAATGAGGCTCCCTTCTCCTCCAGCCCTCTCTGGTTTTCTGAAACACTCACTTCTAATTTCCCCTCATGCACTGTATCCAGATTTCTATTTTACTCTTTTCTTTGATGATTTATACTTACTGTCACTGTGATATCTTGCATGAAATGTTGCATATATTTTTATCTGTATATCTATATTAACTTGTACAGTTGCTTAAGATTTAATAAATACTTAATATTTACTAAAAGACTGAATTAACACAGGAATAAATTATCTCATAATTCATTTGCAATAACTGTTAATAGTTTACTGTTATCTTGAGTAGGAAGGAAACAGTAAGAATGGAATAGGATCCATAACCTTTTTTTATAATAAGGTTTTATTTTTCTTTAGTCTCTATTGGTATGTCTGTACATTTTCCCTAAATTATTTTATTGCTTCTTCAAATAAAATTAGGAAAGAAAATAACACCTGCATTTAAATCTTTATCATCATTATCATTTTGTCATAAGACTTCACACTGAACCAAGGAATGTAATTCAGTTTATATGTTAGAAAAGCACCCAAGGCTCTGCCATCTCAGGATAGAAGTGAGTAAAGCTGTTATGATATCATTTAATACAGTCAAAACAGGAAAACCACAAGAGTGTCTGGACACTGCAGTCTGGGTAAACCCTTACTTTTTCAATATCTTATATTAACTGCTTGATATCAATGAGTTGAATGGTAAGAAAAAAAAAAAAGAAAAAAAATTAAATCAAATTATTTGGAATA
The DNA here is from genome assembly GCF_049115385.1 of Moschus berezovskii. NCBI lineage: Eukaryota > Metazoa > Chordata > Mammalia > Artiodactyla > Moschidae > Moschus > Moschus berezovskii. Next base: position 34,291,831 of record NC_142461.1, read on the forward strand.
ATATTTAAATTTGCTTTTTTCTTAGACTATAAAGTTTGAAGACATTTTCTAAGCATTGAGTTTGACACATGTTTGGTTTAGTTGCATGTCTTTTTGTTTGTTGGTTGATTTTTGCCCTCAAGAAGCAGCAGAGTACTTCAGTTCAGTTCAGTTCAGTCACTCAGTCGTGTCTGACTCTTTGCAACCCCATGAATCACAGCACGCCAGGCCTCCCTGTCCATCACCAACTCCCGCAGTTCACTCAAACTCATGTCCATCGAGTCGGTGATGCCATCCAGCCACCTCATTCTCTGTCGTCCCCTTTTCCTCCCGCCCCCAATCCCTCCCAGCATCAGAGTCTTTTACAGTGACTCAACTCGTCGCATGAGGTAGCCAAAGTATTGGAGTTTCAGCTTTAGCATCAGTCCTTCCAATGAACACCCGGGATTGATCTCCTTTAGAATGGACTGGTTGGATCTCCTTGCAGTCCAAGGGACTCTCATGAGTCTTCTCCAACACCACAGTTCAAAAGCATCAATTCTTCGGCGATCAGCTTTCTTCACAGTCCAACTCTCACATCCATACGTGACCACTGGAAAAACCATAGCCTTGACTAGACAGACCTTGGTTGGCAAAGTAATGTCTCTGTTTTTTAATATACTATCAAGGTTGGTCATAACTTTCCTTCCAAGGAGTAAGTGTCTTTTAATTTCATGGCTGAAATCAGCATCTGCAGTGATTTTGGAGCCCAAAAAAATAAAGTCTGACACTGTTTCCACTGCTTCCCCATCTATTTCCCATGAAGTGATGGGACCAGAGACCATGATCTTTGTTTTCTGAATGTTGAGCTTCAAGCCAACCTTTTCACTCTCCTCTTTCACTTTTATCAAGAGGCTTTTTAGTTCCTCTTCACTTTCTGCCATAAGGGTGGTGTCATCTGCATATCTGAGGTTATTGATATTTCTCCCAGCAATCTTGATTCCAGCCTGTGCTTCTTCCAGCCCAGTGTTCCTCATGATGTACTCTGCACATAAGTTAAATAAGCAGGGTGACAATATACAACCTTGACGTACTCCTTTTCCTGTTTGGAACCAGTCTGTTGTTCCATGTCCAGTTCTAACTGTTGCTTCCTGACCTGCATACAGACTTCTCAAGAGGCAGGTCAGGTGGTCTGGTATTCCCATCTCTCAGAATTTTCCACAGTTTATTGTGATCCATACAGTCAAAGGCTTTGGCGTAGAGTAGGGGAACACATAAAAAACTGAGGATAGTTTTTAGGGCCTTTACTTCTTCCTTTAAGTTCAGTTCAGTTCAGTCGCTTAGTCGTGTCTGACTCTTTGCAACCCCATGAACCACAGCACACCAGGCCTCCCTGTCCATCACCAACTCCCGGAGCCCACCCAAACCCATATCCATTGAGTCGATGATGCCATCCAACCATCTCGTCCTCTGTCATCCTCTTCTTCTCCTACCCTCAGTCATTCCCAGCATCAGGGTCTCTTCAGATGATCAGCTCTTCTCATCAGCTGGCCAGAGTTATAGAGTTTCAGCTTCAACATCAGTCCTTCCAAAGAACACCCAGGACTGATCTCCTTTAGGATGGATGGGTTGGATCTCCTTGCAGTTCAAGGGACTCTCAAGAGTCTTCTCCAACACCACAGTTCAAAAGCATCAATTCTTTGGTGCTCAGCTTTCTTTATAGTCCAACTCTCACATCCATACAATACCACTGGAAAAACAATAGCCTTGACTAGACAGATGTTTGTTGGCAAAGTAATGTCTCTGCTTTTTAATATGCTGTCTAGGTTGGTCATAACTTTCCTTCCAAGGAGTAAGCGTCTTTTAATGTCATGGCTGCAATCAGCATCCACAGTGATTTTGGAGCCCAGAAAAATAAAGTCAGCCACTTTTTCCCCATCTATTTGCCACGAAGTGATGGAACCGGTAGCCAAGATTTTAGTTTTCTGAAGTTTGCACACAACAAATCATGACTTAACATACAGCTGTCTTGAACTATGAAGGATAATCAAAGTAAAACACTGTGACTTCTTAAATCAAGTGGGAAGCAACTGCCCCAATTAACAAATGCTTTGTGTTGAAATGAAAGAAAATGCAACACAATAATGCATTGTTATTCTCAAAAGTTTATACTCTATGGGGGCATGTCTGTGGTAGATACATTTTCAAGCCACATCAAAAGAAGAAAAAATGTAGAATGTGTCACAAGAGCAAAAAGAGACAATCACTTCACAAGTTTGGAATGAGTTCCAGTATTAATCTTGGAAGGAGTATTTTAAAATTTTAAGGATGAACAGTATTTCAAAAGGCAGCAAGAGAAAGATAATGTTCAAGGTAAACGAAATACAGAGGCATAGAGGAGAGAAAGTTTCTGTCATTACATAAATATCAGGCAAAGTGCTGCTTATCTGTGATACTGAACATGTCTGCTTCATCAGTTGAGTCACAATTGTGTCCAGCTCTTTGTGACCCCAGGGACTGCAGCACGCCTGTCTTCCCTGTCCATCACCAATTCCCAGAGCTTGCTCAAACCCATGTCCATGGAGTTGGTGATGCCATCCAACCATTTCATCCTCTGTCATCCCTTTCTCCTCCTGCCTTCAATCTTTCCCAGTATTAGGGTCTTTTCCAATGAGTCAGTTCTTCACATCAGGTTAGCAGATAATTAGATGGATAGGTTTTTGAGGAAATATTTAAATGTCATGGTGAAGAAATTACATTCAATATGGTAGTGGAATTTCCTATAAAGTCTATGATCATGTGAATAAATGATTAGAATTATTCTCTTTGAATGTGTAATCAAGTCCCATTTTAGAGTAGAGTCTAGAGTCAGAGGGCTTACCAGATGGTTCAGCGGTAAAGAGCCCATCTGCCAATATAGGAGATACTAGAGACGCGGGTTCAATTTCCGAGTCAGGAAAATTCCTAAATGGTGGAAGTGGGATATAGATGGTGGGAAAATATGTAACAGACAATAGAAAGGGCACATCTGCAGGATTTAACAAATGACTGAATGCTCATTAAAGACTCAACTGAAATACCTACTCCACATGAAACACTTTTTTTTAACTCCCCCCACACAACATGAATCATTCTCTGCTGATGTCCTAATGGTTTTTTACTAACCTTTAGATTAACCTTATCACATACTATGTTTTCTTGTCAGTCTGCTTCCCCAATTACAATATAAGATCACTGAAGAAAGGTATTGTTTTATTTTCCTGTGTAAACCCAGGACATAAATGCACTCCCTGGCAAGGAACAGATACACAATGAATGATGGAAAAATTAATACATGAATGCATGAAGTGACGTTGACTCTTCCAGCCTGAGTCATTAGGAAGTAAAGCTACCATTTACTGAAATAGGGTATAAAGAATAAGCTGAGACATTGGGCTAAAGACCTGTTGAGTTTAGGTCCCAGTGAACATTTATGAATATGAACATGAATTTGAGGGAGTGGCCATAGTTTTATATTATTACCTACCATCAGGAGCTAAAATCTAGTGTATAGATTGATTGGAAAATATAAAAAGAAGAGAGAGGCAATGTGATAACTAAACAAAATGTTGTTGATGTTTATAATTTTTTGATGAATTATAAAGCATTTTCATTGATTTAAGGGGAGCATAAAAATGTGAGGTATGAGACAGAAAAGTGAAGTTGGCAAATATAGATATTCTTTCAATAATTATTTGCTGAAGAGAGGGGAAAATGTCATTTCAAAGACTAATAGGATTGAAGATTTTGCTTTCAGTTTATGGCTTTGTTTGCTGTGTACATGTTGGTGAGCAAAGATCAATTATTTCTCAGAAAGTGAGAAGTTAGACATGCAAACAACTGAGAAGACTTCATGGAATAAGGTCTTAGAAAGTGGAGAGACAGAATGGTGTGAAAAGTTACCGAGGAAAAAAAGAATTGTTAATCCTAAGAAGAGAAGATGGATGGAGATAAATTTTAAAGTACTGATAAGATATGTGAAGAGTGTCAATGTTGTGTGGTCTCCTCAAAACTGCAGGAGCTTAGTTCATCCACTAAAAGTTTGGGAGGGGGTGGATTTAGAGCTTTAGTAGAATAGGGATTCCTATGGAAAGGAGCTAAATATTAAGCATAGGTGAGGAGTAACAACAAAATGATGCAAAAAATAAGGGTCAAGTTGTGTTTATAAGTAAATTCCTGTGGGTGCAATAAGTAGGACTTTGTACTTTTGTGTAACAATGTGCACAATAAGAGTGGCTGGCAACAGAAATCGTATTTTATGGTTCCCAGTTCAGATGCTTAACAAAAGGAATGAGGGAGGTTAATTAGTTGAGTCTGTTGATAGATAGGGATTGAGCATCCCTGTTTGTCACTGTTCTAGCTGAAATAAAGAAGCCACACTGGAAACCAATAAGAATCCTCCTGCAATGCAGGAGACCCGGGTTTGATTCCTGGGTCAGGAAGATCCTCTGGAGGAGGAAATGGCAACCCACTCCAGTATTCCTACCTGGAAAATCCCATGGACAGAGGAGCCTGGCAGGCTACAATCCATGTGGTTGCAAGAGTCGGACATGACTTAGTGACTAAACCAAATAGTACCTACACTGAATTTGAACTTATCCACACAGTTATTGGGGGAGCTAAGAAAAACTGTCCTTATTCTCTGCCTCACAGAGAAGAAACAACTGTGCACCCTCAATTAAACAGAGGAGTAGAGAGATTGAGCCATACAGGCACAGATTCCTTCTCCATCCTCACCGGTCAGATGCTTATCAATCATATCTTCCTTGGGGGTGTGTCTAGGAGGTCTCTAGAGAAGAGGCTTCAAGTATTCTTCTAAGAAGCAGAAGTTCCTTTCCCTCTGTGGACAAGTGGTGAAAGCATTCCTTCCTAATAGATGGCAGCATTACTGAAATTATTGACCACATTTCTGGCTGTGTAGACCTGTAAATAAAGTCATCAGATATGATGAATTGGAAAAAGTCAAGAAGCAATACAGGGTCATAATAAGAATTTAGAGCTTATTTACTGGAAGTGGAGAAGGTGAGATAAAGGTTGAAATTAGTTCAATGTCAGAGTCTGAGATTATGCTGGTAGATGGTAGAGTTATTTCAAGTTATGATGTGTTGTAAGGTACGTCTGAGTGAAAGTGAAAGGAAATGACAATGTGAAGAATGGGAACTGAGGACCTGTTAGGCTAGCAAATGAGGAAGGTCTTGATCACCGATGTTGAAACTGCTGAGCCAGTGGTTATCAACAGTGGATGAAGAGTTGAATTACCTGGAAAATGATTTTAAGAAATATTAATGCTTCAGTCCTCTCCAATTAAGCTAGAATCTCAGTCTTCTAAAGCTCCTTAGGTGATTCTAATGTATGGCTAGCATTGAGAATCTCTATGTCAGGAAAGAATGAAAGGAAGAACAGGGTGAAACAGATTTAAGACAGTGATAAGTGTGGAATGGAGTACTGAAGACAGATAGGGCAAGGAAGACAAAGCAAAAGTAGAGGAGATTACTGAGTGGAGGCAGTGGAAATCAGTCTGAAAATGGCACAAGAAGTAAAGCAGTAGGAATCCATTAGGATCCCCAAAGTCAGAGGACTTGGAGAAGGTTAAAAAGTAGTTAAGAAGGATATAAAAGATCTGGTGTCTTCAAGGTGCAGAGACATTTTCTTTAATGAAAGGAGATTGTTATAGAGTCATTTATTTCTAGAAAAACAAGGTTGAGTGGATCTCTATGCCTGAGTCCACTCACAACAATTTAACAGTCACTTCACCAAACAGTTAAATTGCTGTGATAAATTTAAAATGAAGCGCAAGTGGAAAGTTTTACGAGGTCCAGCTGCAGGACATGGCAGGGGTATCAAAGCCAAGAGCAAGGGGCAAGAACAGCGAGGAGAGAAGCCAAGGATCAGAGCCAGAAATAAATACTTGAGCCAGGATGTTGAAGGTGAAGGACAATTAAAACAGCGCAGAGCTTGAGAAACCTGAGGTGGAGGCAGAGGGAAATGGTCAGAAGTTCATTTCCACAGTGGTACAGCTTTCTTGAGTTCCAGTGATTGTAGTGAGATGGTCCCACCTGCTCCCCCTCTTCCTCCTTTCTCCCTTCAATGCAGTCCCCCACCAAGGGTGAGAAAATGAAATGAGTGGGGGAAAAAGACATTGACAATGTTGCAATTTGCAGCAAATTTGAGAGGTAGGCTGAGAGCTTTGTAGGTCTCGGGGTAAGGATGGCCTTTTGGTTTCTCAGATCTGCCATAACAAAGTACCACCAACTGGGTGGTTTAAAACAAGAGAAATGAAAAACAAAAAAAAATGAAAAAACAAGAGAAATTCATTATCTCAGTTATGGGGGCTAGAAGTTTGAGATCAAGGTGTCAAGAGTTTTGGCATCTCTTGAGGGCTCTGAGGATGAACCTGTTGTATGTCTCTCTCTCCTAACTTAGGGTGGTAGCTGGCATTCTTGGCACTCCTTGGCTTGCAGTATTCCAATCCCTGCCTTCACTTTCACATGGCATACTTCCTCCATATCTGTCTGCTCCCTCTCTCATAAGAACACCAGTCTTATCTGAATTAGGATCCATGGTACTCCAGTATGACATCATATTAACTGGTGAAATCTGAAAAGACTCTATTTACAACCCAGTGCCATTCACAAGTATGGGGGTTAGGACTTGAACATATCATTTCTGGGAGACACATTTCAACCTGCAATAGAGAGTATGTTGACAGGTAAAATTTAGTTAATGGAAGAATTAATTAACTATGCAGTTTGGTACCTTGGTGCAATCCTACATATGGAAGGATCCCACTTCTGAAGAGGTCTCAGTTGAATGGTGGTTTTCAGTGAGGGGACAGAGAAAGGAAAAAGTTGGTTACTCTAAATAATACCTACATGTCCTTACATGATTTAAAATTTGATGTACAGAAAACATGTTCTCATTTATTTTATATTACTTTATAGCCTTGAATTTAAAAGTATCTAAGAGGAAATTTCCTCATACAGTAATTCTCAAAGTGTGGTCCTCAGACCGGGTGCATCAGCATCATTTGGGAACTTGTTTGTAATCATTCCAGACCCACTGAATCAGAATTCTGGGCATGTGTATTCTTGGTGAGTCTGGTTTTAGAACCAGATAATTCTGCTTAGAGAACCTCACCTGTAATTAGGGAAAATAGTAATTAGGTAAGAAGTTGTGTTTGGACTAAAACACTAACATCCTGAGTTTGATCAATAAAGAGGATCAGTATAACACTGTTATCTTGGAATATTCATAAAAATTGTAAATCTTTCATGTGGTGCATTGTTTTAAAGGTCTCAGTAGTTTTTGAAAACTTACTGAGAAAGTCTGGGGCTTCCTTGGTGGCTCAGAGGTTAAAGTGTCTGCCTGCAATGTGGGAGACCTAGGTTCGATCCCTGGGTCGGGAAGATCCCCTGGAGAAGGAAATGGCCACCCACTCCAGTATTCTTGCCTGGAGAAAGTTCTGGGATTAGGATCTCTTATGACACCTGTGTGTGTGTTAATTGTTCAGTGATGTCTGACTCTTTGTGACCCCATAGACTGTAGCCCGCCAGGCTCCTCTGTCCATGGAATTCTCCAAGCAAGAATACTGGAGTGGGTTGCCATTCCCTTCTCCAGGGAATCTTCCTAGATCAGGGCTCAAACCTACAATTCATTATGTCTCCTGCATTGGCAAGCTGGTTCTTTACCACTAGTGTTACCTGAGAAGTCCCCTTATGACACCTGTTGGTAGTTTACAAATCTTCAGATGATTCTGATGCCAATAGGTTCTTGTTTGCCATATGTCAGGTGCCCTATATGTGTCATATATTAAGTGATGTACTTGATTTCTCACAAGTATTATCATAAATATTATCACCCTTTTAAGAATGAAAATACAGATACCAAGAGGTTAACTAAACTGCCTACATTTACACAGAAAGGAGTGTTAAAAATAGATTTCAAATCCAGTTTGACTGACTGCAAAGCCCATATTACTTCAACCACACCACTCTGCTTCAATTTAGAGGCTAAAGTAGCTGCTTCAACTAGTCAGAATGAGTTTCTTTTCTAAACTCTCTTTACTTATCTAAAACAGAAACAGAAGATCTGGGCCTGGAGCTGGAACTAAAAAAAATCAGTCAATACTCTTCAGCTCCTCGATTCTTCTGAATCTACAATCTGATATGACTTACCTAAGACCCTACACTGTCTTTCCTCTAGTCAGTGGAAAGCTTAATGCTTTTCTAATTTTTCCTAAGCATTGACATTTAAACAGGGATAGTGATGTTCTAGATATTGTCCAAGTGTTATAGAAAATTTACACATAATAATTAAGTTTTTGCATTAACTCCTATTCTGGAATTCTAACTTTCTAATGTGGCTCATTTAAGAATTGCTATGAGTATTAAAACTTACAGCAAAATTTAGCATTTTAAGCATAATGAATTGAGGACATAACAAATTATTTAAACAAAGTGATTTCCTTACCAGATTGTGAAATAACTATTGCCAAGGACAGTGATATATAATTTGGTTAGTATTTACAGCCCTTCTAAGGTACGGTACATAATGTATGCTTAATACAGTTTGCTAAATGCATTAAAGGGAAAGGGAGAAAGATAAATAGTATCTTCTGATGGTGAGGTGGGATATAAAGAAAATTTAGTGATTTTTTTTTTTCCTCAGTGGTTGAAAGATCTAATTTTGAAGTATTTATTTTTCTACATTGTTTTCTATCTTGCTGTGGTTATCATTATTCTTAACTGTGATTAGATCCCTGGTCAAGAAGATCCCCTGGAGCAGGAAATGGCAACCCACTCCAGTATTCTTGCCTGGAAAAATTCCATGGACAGAGAAGACTGGTGGGCTACAATCCACGGGGTTGCAAAGAATCGGACACGACTGAGTGCTAATGCTTTATATGGGAGATGCAAACCCAGGACCACTAAGGTGAGGAGAGAAAGATGAGGCAGGCCAAATAGAAAATGAGGCATCCCTCATTGTTTCCGATACAAGAGCCATGAGTTGTTCAGCAGCTGCACACCTCAGTCCACAGGGTTTCTGAGGAGAGGATGCTGGGAAAACCATGACTGTATAATTCATAGGAGGGAGGAAGTACTGAGATTTAGTTAAATTTTTCTTCTTGGAAATAAAACACCCTTATGTTTCTGGGGTGTACCAGCTAAGAACTTTGGCAGCTTTCTTGCTGTGTGTGCTGTGCTCAGTCATGTCCGAGTTTGCAGTCCGATGAACTGCACCCCTCCAGGCTTGTCCATCCATGAGATTTTTCCAGGCAAGAATACTATAGTGAGTTGCCATTTTCTATTCCAAGGGATCTTCCCAACTCAGGGATCAAACCTGAGTCTGTGTCTCCTGCATTGGCAGGTGGGTTCTTTACCACTGTGTCACCTAGGAAGTCCTATGGTATACTTAATTCCATACCCTTCAGTGTGGTGTTTCATTTAAGTCTGAAAGTAATCAGCAGAGTCAGAATTCTTGGCACATGGCTGCATGGGGCAGCCCAGATGAGGGGAGAGCTCGGTGCTCTCAGGAGGAGTGACTGGGTGGCTCTGGCACACGGGTGTGGTCTGACTGGTTTTAGTCCTGGGCAGTCAGTGAAGATGTACAGGATGAGTGCCTGAAACAATTCCATTTCCAAAATTCAGAATAAGGACTTCAATTCCACTTTCGGGGTGCTAACTAGTTTCTTGGATGAATGAGATAAAACTCAGAATCTATTGTGTAAACATTTTTTTAATTTTGCTTGAGTTCAGAGTAAGGAATGCATGCAAGTATAAGCAGAGGCAGGAGTGAGAGGGCAGACTCTCAGGGGTCTTGACAGCTTCTTATTCCTGGTACCAGTTGCTTTCAAGGTATAGTTATTCTCTTGCCTTTAGCTACCCAGAGACTTCTGTGACTTCTTACGTTCATTAAGTAATGTTTCTCTACTTGCTCAGTTTTGTTTCTGTTTATGTGGGGTCAAATGGTATGGATGGTCTATCTATTCCAGCAGATCATAAGACACAAAAACAAATATCCCCTTGCATGCATGCTAAGTCACTTAAGTTCAATTCAGTTCAGTCACTCCATCATGTCCAATTCTTTGCAACCCCATGGAATGTAGCGCACCAGGCTTCCCTGTCCATCACCAACTCCCAGAGCTTGCTCAAACATGTACATCAAGTCAGTGATGCCATCCAACCATCCCATTCTCTGCCATCCCCTTCTCCTCCCATTGTCAATCTTTCCCAGCATCAGGGTCTTTTCTAGTGAGTCAGTTCTTCACATCACGGGGTTTCAGCTTCAGCATCAGTCCTTCCAATGAATATTCAGAACTGATTTCCTTTAAGATGGACTGGTTGGATCTCCTTGCAGTCCAAGGGACTCTCTCTCAAGAGTCTTCTCCAACACCACAGTTCAAAAGCATCAATTCTTCAGCACTCAACTCTCTTTATAGTCCAAATCTCACATCCATACATGACTACTGGAAAAACCATAGCTTTGACTAGATGGATGTTTCTTGGCAAAGTAATGTCTCTATTTTTTAAATATGCTGTCTAGGTTGATCATAGCTTTTCTTCCAAGGAGCAAGCGTCTTTTAATGTCATGGCTGCAGTCACCATCTTCAGTGATTTTGGAGCCCAAGAAAATAAACTCTGTCACTGTTTCCACTGTTTCCTCATCTATTTGCCATGAAGTGATGGGATCAGATGCCATGATCTTAGTTTACTGAATGTTGAGTTTTAAGCCAGCTTTTTCACTGTCCTCTTTCACTTTCATCAAGAAGATCTTTAATTCTTCTTCATTTTCTGCTATCAGGGTGGTATCATCTGCCTATCTGAGGTTACTGATATTTCTCCCGGCAATCTTGATTCCAGCTTGTGCTTCATCCAGCCAGGTATTTCAAAATCATGTACTCTGCATATAAGTTAAATAAGGAGGGTGACGATATACAGCCTTGGCGTACTCCTTTCCCAACCTGGAACTGTCCGTTGTTCCATGTCCAGTTCTAACTGTTGCTTCTTGACCTGCATACAGATTTCTCAGGAGGCAGGTAAGGTTTCTCAAGAGATGGTAGTCCCATCTCTTTCAGAATTTTCCACAGTTTGTTGTGAGCCACACAGTCAAAGGCTTTGGCATAGTCAATAAAGCAGAAGAAGATGTTTTTCTGAAACTGTCTTGTTTTTTTGATGATCCAACATATGTGGACAATTTGATCTCTGGTTCTGCTGCCTTTTCTAAATCCAGCTTGAATATCTGGAAGTTCTCTGTTCACATACTGTTGAAGCCTGGCTTGGAGAATTTTGAGCATTACTTTGCTAGCATATGAGATGAGTGCAATTGTGTGGTAGTTTGAATATTCTTTGGCGTTGTCTTTCTTTGGGATTGGAAAGAAAATTGACCTTTTCCAGTCCAGTGGCCACTGCTGAGGTTTCCAAATTTGCTGGCATATTGAATACAGCACTCTCACAGCATCATCTCTTAAGATTTGAAATAGCTCAACTGGAATTCCATCACCTCCACTAGCTTTGTTGGTAGTGATGCTTCCTAAGGCGTAGTTGACATCACATTACAGGATGTCTGGCTCTAGGTGCATGATAACACCATCATTGTTATCTGGGTCATGAAGATCTTTTTTGTATAGTTCTTCTGTGTATTCTTGATACCTCTTCTTAATATCGTCTGCTTCCATTAGGTCCATACTGTTTCTGTCTTTTATTGTGCCCATCCTTGCATGAAATGTTCCCTTGGTATCTCTAATTTTCTTGAAGAAATGTCTAGTCTTTCCGATTCTATTGTTTTCCTCTGTTTCTTTGCACTGATCACTTAGGAAGGCTTTCTTATCTCTCCTATTCTTTGGGACTCTGCAGTTAGATGGGTATATCTTTCATTTTCTTCTTTGCCTTTTACTTCTTTTTTTTTCACAGCTATTTGTAAGACCTCTTCAGACAACCATTTTACCTTTTTGCATTTCTTTTTCTTGGGGATGGTCTTGATCACTGCCTCTTGTACAATGTCACAAACGTTCTTTCATAGTTCTTCAGGCACTCTATCAGATCTAATCTCTTGAATCTGTCACTTCCAGTGTATAATCTTAAGGGGTTTGATTTAGGTCATACATGAATGGTCTAGTTTTTTCCCTACTTCCTTCAATTTAAGTCTGAATTTGGCAATAAAGAGTTCATGATCTGAGCCACTCATCTCCCAGTCTTGTTTCTGCTGACTGGATAGAGCTCCTCCATCTTCGGTTCCAAAGAATATAATCAATCTTATTTCAGTATTGACCATCTGGTGAGGTCCATGTGTAGAGTCGTCTTTGTGTTGGAAGAGGGTGTTTGCTATGACCAGTGCGTTCTCATGGCAAAATTCTGTTAGTTTTAGCCCTGTTTCATTTTGTACTCCAGGGGCAAACTTGCCTGTTACTCAGGTATCTCTTGACTTCCTATTTCTGCATTCCAGTCCCCTATGATGAAAAGCACACCTTTTTTTTAGTGTTAGTTCTAGAAAGTCTTGTAGGTCTTCATAAAACCGTTCAGCTTCAGCTTCTTTGGCATTAGTGGTTGGTGCATGGATTTGGATTACTGTGATACTGAATGGTGCCTTGGAAATCAACAGCGATCATTCTGGTTTTTTTTGATATTGCACCCAAGTACTGTATTTTGGACACTTTTGTTGATTATTAAGACTATTCCATTTCTTCTAAGTGATTCTTCTTCTCAGGATTTCTTCTAAGGGTTTCTCACCTCAGTAGTATCCAACTCTCTGCGACCCTGTTGACCATAACCCTCCAGGATCCTATGTCTTTGGGATTCTCCAAGCAAGAACATTGAAATGATTTGCTGTTTCCTCCTCCAGGGGATCTTCCTGATCCATGAATGAAACCCATGTCTCTTGTGTCTCCTGAATTATCAGGTGGGTTCTTTACCACTAGTGCCACTTGGGAAGCCCAATATCTTCTTGGCCTCCCTTAAATATTCTTTGTTTCTAGAGTTTAGGTTCTCTTCCTTGTAGTACTCTACCCTCATCCCAGGGGTCTTGGTTCATGCCCACAGTTTCCTTTGCCAAAATATATAATGACTCTGATTTACATCTCCAGCTCAGATCTCTCTAAATTAAACTTGCAGTTGATTATTATACAATTGGATGGTTCCCTTACACTGACCATTTCCAAACTGAATTCATCTTCTTCAACACAAACCTCTAACTCATGAACTGACCTCTGTCTACTTATTGACCTTGCTTGACTAAAAGCAAACTATTAATTTACATGCCATTGTGGTTGAATTCACAAAATCATAGTCCAAGAATACTGTACAAGAACTACAAGAGGCCAAGTAATTTCCTAATACAACTTAAAAGTAACAGAGTCAGTATTTGAATACTTGTTGGCCAGAATCCGAAGCCTGTGATCTCTTTAGTATAATATTTGGTCTTTCTCAAAACATACACATACACACACACACACAGAGTGGAAGAAAACTAAGAAGCTTTAACATTCATGGAGATATACTAATTTTCACTTTAGGTTAATTTCTTAATTTTATTTAACTCTCAGCTATGTCCTTATTTTAGTGATTGATTTTAATTTACAGCTAATTCTTTATCAGTATGTTGTTGATCTTTTTGGATGAATATTGGTATAAAATACTTAATCCCCAGATAGCTTCTGTTATACATATATTGTAGATATGATTCTTCAAGATCAGGTATGTGTCTAATTTTAATACTGTGCAAAACAAACTCTAATCAAGAAGATAAATATGCCTTAAAAATCAGGCAAGGCATTCTGAATTTAAATAGAAATGAAAATCATTTTTGGATTATCCATAACACTATTTCCATTCATTTAAGATTGAATATATATGTGTGACTCTGTATTTAAATATATACTCTACTATATAAAATACATATTTAAATATATAAAATAAATACATATAAAAGTATATTCAATATAGACATACATTTAACTTATTTTAATGTTTTTAATTCCATATAAGGTAATGTGATTTGAGAGAAATTTTCTTTTGCTAATCAGTTGTAATCAAGACAGGAATCTTTACTTAAGAAACTTAACAATTACTTTTGAAAAAGTCTAAACTCGAGAACATTTCCTGAATTTACAATCAGTTCGTTTTTACTGCAGACATCAGAATGTATTTTTCCTTAAAGATATAAAGAGCTATGATGATGTATATTGAAACTAAAATAAATCAGTTTCACTTTAGTTATCATCATGTTTGTATTTCCTTGTCTTGAACTTGATGAGTGGAACTGTGTTTGAACTTTGTTTCTGTCTTAAAGATGTATGTTTTATTTTTTCCCCACAGGTGTGCAGTTTCTCTGCATATTTCTATTATACTTTGTAAGAAAACACTTCATTTTTATCGAAGTATATAACATGCACATAGAAAAGTGCTTAAATCAGAAGTGTTTAAATTAAAGAGTTTATGCCAAGTGAAAACACCCAGATGAACTCACAGGTCATTACTAGGACCTAGAAGCCACCCTTCTTGCCCCACCTCAATCACTACATCCTCACAGTATAACCACTATTTTCATGTTTATTGATACAGATTCATTTTTATGATTTTGAATCTTATGTAAATGGAATTTCTAATTATGTACGCTTTAATGTTTAAGTTTATGCTTATAAGATTCATTCTTGTTGTATGTAGCAGTATTTCACTATTTTTCATTGTTTTATGGTATTTCAATGAATGAAGCTACACTATTTACTGATCTTCTACTGTTGCTGGACATTTTAAACTATTCAAGGTAATGGCCATTACACATAATGCTATGTGAATATTATGACTATTCTTTTTTTGCACTTACTCTGCATCCTGGCCAGCAGTTGGTACTTCTCGTTTTCTTCAAGGTTTAGCCATTGTAGTGGCTGTAGGTATCTCACTGTGCTTCTAACTTGCATTTCCCAATGACTAATGATGCTGAATAACTTTTCATATATTAGCCTTGTGAATATCTGTTTTTAATGTCTTGTTTAAATCTCTTTTTTTAATGGCAAGTTTCTTTTTCTTAGTATTTATAGTAACGTTTTTCTGTGTCCCAAGTTGGCTTTTTTCCCCAGATATTTTCTCCCATTCTAGTTGTCTTTTCTTCATAATAGTATTTTTAATGAATAGAATTACTTAGCTTTATAATATCCAATTTATTTATCAATATTTTAATAGCAATATGTTTTGTGGTCTGTTTAATAAAGTCTCTCCTACCTAAAAGTCAGAGATGATTATCTTTTTCTATCGTCTTCTAGAAAATTTATTGACTGACATATCATTTTTAGGTCTATACTTTACCTGGAGTTAATTTCTGTGTATTGCGTAAGTTTGGTATAATACAGGTATAAAATTGGTCCTGAGCAATTAATATAGGTGATTAACAATATTGTGTTTGAGGTGTACAGTAATATAATTCAGTTATACATATACATGTATCTATTCTTTTTCAAATTTTTCCCTATTTAGGCTGTTACATAATATTGAGCAGATTTCCCTGTGCTATACAATAGGTTCTTGTTGGTTATTCATTTTAAATATAGCAGTTTGAACATGTCAACCCCAAATTCCCTATCTCTCTTTCACTGCATTTTGGTTTAACTTTTTCATCCAGCTTTATTGAGATACAATTTACAAACAAAACTTGTACATATTTAAGCATAAAATATGATGATTTGATACACATTTGCTGTGAAATGATTATCACAGTCAAGCTTTAACACATCCATTAGCTCAAAGTTACCTCTGGGGGCTGATAATATTAAGATCTACTCTCAGCATATTTCAAGTATACAATATAGTATTACTAACTATACTCATACTGTATATTAGTTTCCCAAAACATATTCAACATAGAACTAAAAACGTGTACCCTTTTCATGTAATTTCATGAAATTTTCATGAATTTTCATGTAAATTTTAGAATAAGCTTATCTTTCCAAAAAAGAAACTGAGATTTTAAAATTGCTATTGTGTTGAATTTATAAATCAATTTGGGAAGAACTGATATTTTATGACAAATTCTTCCAATGCTTCAACATGGCATATTTTTACTTATGTTCGGGTCTTCTAAAATTTCTCTCAACATTTTGGAGGACTTCCATATCATTCATTAAATTAATTTCTAGGTATTTGGGTTTTTTAATGCCATACTTGGGACAGGTTCAATTGTCTGAAGGATTTTGGTCTAATATGGCTACATTTCTATTTAATATGCTAGGCATACCCACACTATTGCAGTAGTAGAAATTTCAGATGTCATATTTTAACAGCTTGATCCTTGCTTTCAGGGCTCAACCATTCAGACTAGAACAGGTATTTGCTTTCTTCCTGAGATACCTCACTGTTCCCTTGGGACATGAACTTGCATTCATCTATCATGAAATTCATTTGTTCCCATATGCACCACATGAAGAAGAAATGACTCAAATCATCTGCCATGTGGTATATACTCCTTTTTGAGTTTCCAGTTCTGGTGCAGGCTTTTAGTTTTTCCCTTTATTCTTTTATTTCTGCAGTTTCTAGGAATGGTAGATGAAAGGGAAGCACTGAATGTCTTAGTTGACTCAGCCATATTCTTAAAACTTTTCCTGCTATATTTTCTGAATCAAGAAGAAAAACTTATCAAATCCTGGGCAATGGCAGGTCAAAATTAAAATCACAGTATATTCTTAGTTATACTACATGTGAAAAAATCCAAAGAATATGAGTAATATGTTAATATAATAAAACCATATCCAAGTAAGATTTATTCTAGAAAAGCAAGTATGGTCAAATGTTGCTGCTGCTGCTGCTAAGTCACTTCAGTCGTGTCCGACTCTGTGTGACCCCATAGATGGAAGCCCACCAGTCTCCCCCGTCCCTGGGATTCTCCAGGCAAGAACACTGGAGTGGGTTGCCATTTCCTTCTCCAATGTGTGAAAGTGGAAAGTGAAAAGTGAAAGTGAAGTCGCTCAGTTGTGTCCGACCCTTAGCGACCCCACGGACTGCAGCCTACCAGGCTCCTCCATCCATGGGATTTTCTAGGCAATAGTACTGGAGTGGCTTGCCATTGCCTTCTCCGGGTCAAATGTTAGAAACCCTTTTAATGTAATTGAATCCTATATTGTCATATCAAAAGAGAGAAACTATGTTTTCAGCTCAACTGATGCTGAAAAGATACTTGAAAAAACTGAATATTTATTATCTAATATATGCTATAGTTTCTTGCAACAGTAGAACTTTTCCTGATACTGGAGTAAAAATAAATAATGACTGATACAGACTAAGAAGCCTGCAATAGACATATATAGTGCTTTAGCTATTTATTAGGTTATAAATAAGCTTCTTCAAAGCTTCAGAGAAAGAATTTCATTTGATAAATGGTCACTGGGCAATTGGTTAAGTATTTGGAAAATAATAAATAAAGATCTACCACACAATGCATACCAAATGAATTTCATTTATTGTAGAAAAAAAAAGAAAGAAAACAGAATTATAGAAAAAAAGTAAGTAAATATTTATCTGCTATCATAGTAGGGATAGCTTTCCTAAACTTAAAACTATGGAAGAAAACACTAAGAGAAATATTGACATATGTGGTCACACAATAAACATAACAATGCATTAAGAATATAAAAATGAAATAGCAAACACTAAGCTAGAGAAATATTTTCAGCAGAGAAGCCTAATGAAGAATTCTTTTAAATCAATCAGAAAAAAATTCTCAAAGAAAAATATACAAAAGACACAAAAGCAATTAAAAAGAGAAGAAAAAGTGCCAAACATACAGAAAGAACTTAACTGCATTCGCAATCTAAAGTTATTAAGCTATGGTACCAATACACCTTATTAAACATAGACTCCCAGTGAGAAGACCCCTGCTTTGCACTGGTTAATATAAAGGATCTAGATAACCCTGGGCATTTGCCTGCTGGCTGTCTGATGTTGAACATGGGCAAGGGACTTATTACATCCTGAGAATTTTAATAAAAGCTGAGATTTCTTAGAAAGTCCAAATCTGTCAGTATTTATGAGTGGATAGAGAAGTTTATAAAATGCTTGGGGCCTAATAAAAAAGAAGACAGAAGGGGCCACACCAAACGAGAACCCATTTACCATGTCCCTCTGACAGTGCTTGCTCCGCACTCATCCCTTGTCGTACGACTTCAGGTCAATTTGGGGGTGAGGGCGAAGGGATGGAATTGGAAGGGGACTGGTGGATTTCTGTTCAAAGCAGCTCTGAGTAAACCATCCTTTTGACTCATCCATTAGACTAGGCTTTTGACTGACTCATACTTTATGGGGGCTGTCACCCAGTCAATAAAATCTCCGGAGATGCCAACCTGCCAAATATTCCTTGCTTAGTCACAGCTATGACAGAGAGGGTCATAGAAGAACGACCAGAGATAACTTTGGTTGAAAAATCAGGATTAGAAAGAAGTCATCTAAATTTACACTAATGGCTGATTAACATTGTTGCACAGCAGAAACCAACACGACACTGTAAAGCAATTATCCTCCAATTAAAAATGAGTATATTTAAAAAAAAAAAACTTACCATAAAAGTAAAGTTGATCAACATCACTAACTAAAGTGCATATAATGTCTGTACTATTATAAACATCTATACAACTGTACATCTATGTATCTAGTACTGTACATGTAGCAATGCTGTATACAAATAACTACAAATTTCTTATACAAAAGTCATAATAAGGTGAGTATTCACTGACATCCAAAACAAAGGGAAAAAGAGCACCAAAAGACCCTGGGATGCTCATAAGCCAACCAAGGTCCGCCTAGTCAAGGCTATGGTTTTTCCCGTGGTCATGCTCATAATAGAGACTGCCAATAACAAAATGGTATGCCAAGGGAAAAATGCAACCCTTACAATGGCCTTAAGAAATAAACAGCCAAGCAAATGTTTCAAACCATTTTGAAGCATTATCAAAGTGATTTAAATATACTCAAGGATTTTAAACTTTAAGTAGAAAACAGTCACATCACATGGAAAGTTTGTGGAAAAATAACAATGTATGTAGTATTCAAGAGAACTATATGGGATGTAACTTAATCATGTGGAACTTACACAAGCAGCACATATTACTTGGGTATTTAGAAACACAGGCTTTATAACTTCTCTTCTAAGTGGCACATCTTTGGAGTCTATACAGTGTGACTAATTTCCGAGGTCATTTTGACCTTTACTTCCTAGTGCATAAAGTATTATTCTTCTGTAAAGAAGTTCATAGTTTAATGGATAAGGTGTCAGGGAATAAAAAAATGAGAATAAGCAAGAATACCCTGGTTCTTGGGCTCTCTGTTATAAATAATGCTCTCATTAAAATTCTGCCTCAGAAGAAAGGCAAGTCCATTAGTCTAGGAGCTAATTTTTACCGGCTCCTTAGATGTATGCATATTAAAAATTCAGCTTTTATAATTGCCAGTCATCAACCACCTAGTTGATGCTGTTCTTGGAGTTTTTAATTATTTACTTCATTTGCATAGACACTCCAATTTATGATCAACCATTTAGTTATCAAAGGACAGTTTAGTAATTTTTCTTCTACATTTTTATTTATCCCTTTTGTATTCCTAGGAAAAGTTCTGAGTCAGACCTTGTACTGCAGTGAGTCTTATTAGGAAATAAAAACTATGACCACCTCCATGAGTACTATTTGGAAACCATGGTTACTGCTAGAACTTGGGCAAATTAGGGTTTTATTAGAACAAATAAAGGCTCTACATCCGCTTAAAATATGCTCTGAGTTCAGCATAATGGTTGTGTGAAAATATCTAATAGCACAGTGCATACCAATAGTGCTTATTTTCTGTAATTTCCTTTTGGGAGTGGATCTTTTCAGGAAAATAATAACGAAAATGGCATACTGAGCAACTAAAATATGGCCCCATGCTATTTGTCATCTCAATATTTTCATGCTCTCCTGTTAGGAATCTGTGTCCTGTTTCCACTTTAAGTAATATAATTGAAAGACTCCAGAAATTAAGTGACAGGCTCTAATGTCATAAAAGTCAATGATTGTTGTGGGAATAAGCTCTGTTTTATCTTGTACTACAAGATATTGTCTGTTTTACTGCATGGTTTCTATACAGATTGGATGTTCTCCCATAACTATCCAAAAAAAAAAAAAAGAGAGAGAGACAGAGAAAGAGTTAAGCTCTAATTTGAATTCTGTTTACAAAGGTACACATTATTTTTTATAGTTTTATATCTTTTCCAAATAACAACTTCCTTTCTAATCAATGAAGAATGTTTCATACGATGTCTTTTTCTGACTTACAGCTAACATGGGTGGTACAAACTTGGCAATGATAGGAGAATAAGAAAGAAACTGGGGGCAAACAAACAAGCAAAAACACCAAGAAGGCACACTGAATATCAAATATTTAGAACATCTGATAGCATACAAAGTTATTTCAATAAAGTCTTAAAAAGGTCCATCCTAAAGAGACTGGTATATTCAAATCTAGATATATATTTTACTCATATTTTAATCAATATGACACAGTATTTATGACTAGTATTGCCATAACTTTAGTTTTCTTTTTTCTTTTTTTCAGAGAGAAATACACACACACACATACCTACTGCATAAAATCCTTGTTCTTAGTTTTGGGTAAGATTTGAGTGCATTTTCTAAATTTACTGCATAGCAGTACCTCACCTGAATTCCCCCTATTTTAGGGGATGTGCACCTTCCGTTTTTCATGGGGAGAGGTGTCACAGACATTCTGACTGTATACCTGTAGTAGAGCCCACTCTCTCCCAAGTCTAATCAAATCTGCACAATAAGAACCACCATTAAAACTATGGTTCCATTGTATGACACTAGATGTTTGAAGCTATGTACATATTTTCTAAAAGAGTGGAATATTTGAAGAGAGTTCATTTCCCTCTCTAAGAAACAACTCAATTATTGAACAAAACCATTGCTTTGTCTATCATCTGTGTTCAGTTACGGCTCTGGCAGCAATAAAAGTGATTGATTCAAAATCACTGGTCTTATTGCGCTCCCCGCCTCTGCACTATCTGGAGGCTCTCTTCACATCGAACGCTGAAAAGTTAATGTGAATGAAGCCAAACAGCACCACCTGGAAAGTGAGGAATTGATTATCGAGCCTTCCTGTGCTGGAAAACTCCAGTGCCATTGTGTCCAAAACTCCTGGTGAGCAATCTGCTGAAAATCCCCAGAGTGTGTGGTGGGTGAAGAACAACAGCATAAAAAAGGATGACAGTTCTGGAAATTACAAAATCTCTCCTTCCCAATGCAGGCAAACTTAGTACCTGAAAATATTTTTTTTCCCTTAAAACTAGAAAATCAAAGAATAATTTTGACTTATTTTCCTTTCTGTGTTTTTAGTTCTCATTTTCAGTAAGACATCCATCTAAATAAACTCAGTTATCAATATGTTTTATCACACTCCATTTCTATAATAGAGAGATTATACTTTTTCTGTATGCCATCCTTATTTTGTATATTTAAAAAATAGTTTATTTCAGCTTTTTGGAATTTTTCACTATTTCAGTAGAAAATGTGTATTTATTTTATTGGATATTTTTCTGTAAATATTGTTTTATCCTAAATACTTGAAGGAGAAAACTTTTACCTGTTGTATTGTTCACAAAAGAAATACATGATAACAACTATAATGAGGATGGGAAGTAGATATGCAGTGAATAGAGATGCGAATACAGTTTGATGGGAATACATACATTAGCAGTAAAATAGAGGAGGCCAGGAAAAGCATTGTGAAGGCAATGTCTTTTTTTTTTTTTTTCCTGAGCCTTGAAGCTTGGGGAGGATTTTGTTGACAAATGAAGGTCCACAACGTTTCAAAGACAAGATTTAGTATGAGATGGTCCTTGGCCATTTGGGGCAGTCAGAGGAGCTCTTTATGACTGCAACTCAGGTATATTAGAGGGTTGTGGGAAAGTGAGACAGGAAACATGGCTGGAACAAGATTCTGGGATCCTTTAACTTCATGGAGATGTTTTAGACTTTAGGTTTGTAAGTGATATAGAACTAATAAGATTTAAGAGCAGATTCATTTTCTAAGAAGATGTATCTGATGACAATAGGAAGGGCGGATAAATCAAGTAGACTCATAACATAAGGAGAACCTTTTCAAGGTGATTTCATTAGTTCTAGCAACAGATGCGGAGAAGGCAATGGCAAGCCACTCCAGTACTCTTGCCTGGAAAATCCCATGGATGGAGAAGCCTGGTGAGCTGCAGTCCGTGGGGTCGCTAAGGGTCGGACACAACTGAGCGACTTCACTTTCACTTTTCACTTTCACACATTGGAGAAGGAAATGGCAACCCACTCCAGTGTTCTTGCCTGGAGAATCCCAGGGATGGGGGACCCTGGTGGGCTTCTGTGTATGGGGTCACACAGAGTCAGACACGACTGAAGTGACGCAGCAGCAGCAGCAGAAACAGATGATGATCTGCACTAGTGAGGTGGCAGAAAGAATGAAAAGATGGGGTGAACTGGAGAAAAATTACATACATAGAATTCAACATGATATGCTGTTTAGAAAGTGGTTGGCAAGGTTTAGAGAGAGGAGTGGGACAAGGAGAAAGCAAAGTTCTGTTTTCTTGATTAGGCCCAAGTAACATTTCAGAAGCTAAGACAAAGTCTCCCATTTTAATGGAGAAGTATGAACAACTCATTACATCTCACAAATATTTCAAAATGCATAAAATTACCAGAGAAAATAAATATTTTCCTGTTATACAAACTCAAACTTTTTTTTAATCAACAGAATTGTATTATTATCTATCTAAAGTATTCAAAAATATATTTCTGTCCAGTGATACCTCAGATAGACATCATGGAATATCCTGGCCATTCCAGGTTTATCTATTGCTTAGGCCTGATTCTAGTCAAATTAATTTTAATTCTCTGTATTTAGCTATTACACTTTCAAATTTAACAGTTCTCCCTATCATTCACTTCTGCTCTTTCTTCTCTGTTTTTTTTTTCTTTACCTGTAATGATATAGATTGTTAGAATAGACAAAAATTTCCTCATTTCACTAATTCAAAATTATTTATTATATATCTTCTCTGTTCCAATTGTTGTTCTAAGTCTTATGATATGTTTCATATAACTGACTTAAAATAGACCTTAGGTCAAAATCCCTTTGTAATTTTAAGACTTTATTTTTGAAGATAATTCAAAGTCATTGGTTTCACCTGTCAATGGTACAATACTGGAGAATATAGTTTTAGAATGAAACCCAACATGATATTTAAGTGCTGATTCTAATTTCACCGGTTGAGTAGCCATGGGCAAGTTACTTCAATTCTTTAAAGCTTAATTTTCTTATCTATAAAAGTAGGGATAATATTGGTACCACCAATGGATAGGCTTATGCAAGAATCACATAGGATAAAATATTCAAAACTCAGCACAGTGGCAATTCTAGGTATTACTAGAATACTATTGAATTTTCATTTGTCAGAAGAAAAATTGATTTAAAAATGTGTACTTTCTAAAGCAATTAAATAAAACCTTTTAAACAGTCTTTCTTTTCTTTGGGGTATATTTTCTTTTTACCTCAAGCTGTAGTTATTACTTGTATAAAACACAAATCAGTTCTATTACTGCACAGAGTATTTAAACCTCTTCAGTGAATTTACAATATCCGGTTTAATAGCAGTTACAGGCTAGAAAATTGCCATGGGGCCCATTAAAACTAATTTAAACCACTATATCAAATGGACAACTGAAATCCGTTCATTTGTTTACATTTGATTCCTGTGATTCAGTTGGTAGGTCAACTTACAATTTAACTGCAAAGACTGTGAGCTGAGAAACAGTTCATCGAATAACTTCTAGGAATTAAAATCCAGATGGTCATCTATACATAACTAAAAAAGTTATGTAATATGTTATAATGAAAAGGTCTCAGAATATTTCTGGAGAAATACCTATAGTGTTACTCAGTGATGGATCTGAATAAGAAATGAATTTTAGCACCCTAATGGAGTTAATTTTCAGGACAAGCCAATACATGTTCATAGTATTTTATAGCTATTAACAGTCTTTAAACTTATATTAATTTTATATAATACCCTATCTTAAACACAGTTATACTTATATATACAGATGTATATTTAGAAATAAAAAAATATATATATATTTGTATAGTTCTTCAACATGTTTTTCCCTTCAAAATATTGAACATATCTCAATGTCAATACCTGTGATGTTACATTGTTAAATAACTACACAGATATACTGCATTAATTTTTTTATTCATTCAAGAAAGTACTTACTGAGCAAACATGGCATATTGGCCATTTATTTGGGAAGCTAGGGATACATAAATGAACAAACGAATCCAACATTCCTCCTCTCATGGGAGAGACTGTAGTCAGGGTACTACTACTACTAATAATAAATAATAATAAATAATTTATTATTTATTATTATAATTAATAAATAATTTATGTATTATTCAGTTCAGTTCAGACAGATAAATAATATTATAAAACTACAGCAGGGGAGAGGAATAGGAAATGCAAGGATGGCATGAGGTAGAAAGTGTCTTAAATAGAGTGGTCTGGTGTGACCTTGCTGAGGTGATGACATTTGAAAACAGACTAGAAGGAGGTGAGAGAACAGCCATGTACATTTTTACCGGCAGTGGTTCCAGAGAAAGGAAAAGACTGATAGAAAGGCCATGAGGCAGAAGTATGGTAACATGTTCCAGGAATATCAAGGACACCCGTGTGACTGGAGAGGAATAAGCTAGAACTGTGATGTCCTATATGCTACACACACGCTCTACTGAGGGAACACGATTTTAGGTACATTGTAAAATACTGAAATCTGCCTGCAGTTTTTAGATATGCTGTAAAATACTGAATTTGCCTGCACAATTTTAAGTATGTTGTAAAATACTGAATCTGCCTGCAGTGAAGGAGACCCAGGTTAAATCCCTGGGTCAGGAAGATCCCCTGGAGAAGGAAATGGCAACCCACTCCAATACTCTTGCCTGGAAAATTCTATGGATAGAGGAGCCTGGTGGGCTACAGTCCATGAGGCTGCAAGAGTTGGACAAGATTTGGTGACTAAATGACGATGAAAATACTGAAAAACATGTTATTTAGAGATGACTGGATGGCATCACCGACTCAATGGACATGAGTTTGAGTGTACTCCGGGAGTTGGTGATGGACAGGGAGGCCTGGCGTGCTGTGATTCATGGGGTCGCAAAGAGTCGGACACGACTGAGCGACTGAACTGAACTGAACTGATGTTGATTATGTGCCGAAATGATGATATAGGTGATACATGGGTTAAATACAATGTCCTTAAAGTAATTTAACATGATTTTAACTTTTTTCATGTGCTAGTAAAAACTTCAAGTTGCATACATGATTCACATGACATTGCTATTGGGCAGTGTTGACGAGAAGAATAGCAGGCTCTGTTGTCAGACTGAAAAGGAAGGGGTAGATTATGTAGGACATTGGCCACTAATTTATAAAATGAAGAGCCAGCGAGACTGGACATAAGAGTGAGTGATTAGACTTACATTGTCCAAGAATCACTATGATTATTGTGTTAAGAACAAACTTTAAGGGAACAAGGGCTGAAAAAAGAACAACAGATAGAAGGATATTGCAAAGGTGGGGTGGTGCCAACAATATTTTGGTGAACTGTATGTGGAAGCAGAGAAAAAGAGCACAGTAAGAACATAACTCCAAGATTTTTTGTCAAATCGTCTGGAAGGATGGTACTATCATCAACTGATATGGTAAGTTTTGAGGAAGTAGTAGTGAAGATTAGGAGCTTGGTTTTAGATCTTAAATTTAAGATATCTGCGTGCATGCTGAGTTGCTTCAGTCACGTCTGACTCTTCGCAACCCTATTGACTATAGTCTGCCAGGCTTCTCTGTCTGTGGGATTCTCCAGTCAAATATACTGGAGTGGGTTTCTGTACCCTCCTCCAGGGGATCTTCCTAACCCAGGAATTGCACCTGTGTCTCTTGTGTCTCCTGAATTGGCAGGGAGGATCTTCACCACTAGTGCTACCTAGGAAGCCCATTAAGATACCTCTTAAGTATCAGAATGGAAATGTTGAGTAGATATTTGGATATATCAGTACAGAAATCAGAGAAAAGATGTAAAATGTCAATCCTCTGAATTCTACACACTCTTGTGAGTGTGTGTGTTTGTGGAAATTTGGAAGTCATCAACATATGGGTGGTAGCAATGAAAGCCATGAAACTTGATAAAATCAAGGAGTAAAAAAGGAGTAAATGTAAAAAAGAAGCTCAAAGGCTGACCTTTGGGGGCCTCCATGGTTAAGAGAAAGCATCAACAAGTGGTGAAATAAAAATAAAAGGTAAAAGAGAGGAACGTTGGAGATTCTTCCAGGAGAGTTGGAAAAGCAAACTTCATTAAGTTCCCACCTAAATTATGAAATAAGACCATTTAGCACACTTCTTTTTTTCCCCCACCCATATTTATCTGCATGTGAAAGTGAAAGTCCCTGAGTCAGGTCTGACTCTTTGCGACCCCATGGACTATAGCCCGCCAGGCGCCTCTGGCCATGGAATTCTCCGTGCCAGAATACTCGAGTGGGTAGCCATTCTCTTCTCCAGGAGATCTTCCAACCCAGGGATCAAACCCAGGTCTCCCGCATTGCAGGCAGATTCTTTACCGCCTAAGCCACCAGGGAAGCACATTGAGCTGCATAGGAGTAGACACCGTTTTCAGAAATCTGGATGCAGATTAAGTAAGCTGAATAGGAGAATATATAAGATACTGGGTGAAATATAATAAAAGTGATGGTTCGGTGAATTTTTCGTCCTGTGTCAGCAGAGGGCGTTTTGGCAAAACAGTCAGCAGTCATTGTGTGATGCACAAACTGAGATTGGAAAGGTATTTTTATATGTGATTAGCATTTAAATTAGCATACTTTGATTAAAGAAGATTACCTTCTATAATGTGGGTGGGCCTGAAGAGAAAGAGACCGAAGTTCCCCAATAAAGACGGAGTCTGCCTCCAGACTGCCTTTGTACTTGTGCTGCAACATCAACTCTTCTCTGGTCTCCAGCCTGCCGTCCTTCCCTGAAGACTTTTCATTTGCTAAGTCCTTACTCTCTCTATTTCCCGCACCCACAGTCACATGAGTTTGTTCTCCTCTCTCTCTTTCAGTCTCTCTTCATACTCACACGCGCGCGTGCGTGTACACACACAGACACACACACACACAGACACACATGTATCTTCCATTTGTTCTATGTCTCTGAAGAACCCTGACTAATACACTGAATATATACTAAGAGCTTCCTGAGTACTCAAGTCAATGCCCTATGAATTATGAGTTTTTTCAATGTGTCTGGTTGGAAAAGGCACAAATTCTCAACGCCATGTGATCTTTGGACACTGTTTCCTCTAACTTTTTTATGGCTCCTTCCCAGACTCATGCATATGCCTCACAAATTTGTTGTTCATTACACTGCTAAATGTCCCAGGGGGTCCTTTTGAAGATCTTCAATGTTCTCTGGTGAAGTACTCGTCTCTCCAGAACTTTGCCCCGCAAACTCTAGTCATCTTGGCTTCCCTGGACTTTCAACTCCTCCTTCTCAGGTCAGGGAGTTGGCTCATGTGCCACTGCCTGAAAACTCCCTCAAGAAGTAAGCCTCATGGCACCCTTGTCATTTGTTTCCCATCACTCAAGTATCACATTTCCTCATTTCCTGATGTCCAGTATCCTGAAAATCATTGTTTCTGTCATGTATTTCTTCACCTACATTACATTTTAACTGTCAAGAGTTTTATATTTTATTTCTAGGAAGAATTTTCTGACTCTTTTCATGTGTAATACATCATGTACTAGAGATTCATTTTATATTTTATCTTTCTAAATCTCTGCCTTCTTCCTGCCCCTCAAAAATTTCAGATTTCAAATGTTCAATTTCAAAATTTCAGTTTTTATTTCATAAAGATATTTTTGAGAGATATGCCCTCTTTCAATGCTAAACAATTGAACATTTTAATATTTTACAACATTAAATATTCCACTGAAATTGAAAAGAAAACTTTTCCATTTACAGAAGCCTTTCTGTTCCCCAATAAAATGCTATAGTTTCATTATAAGTATTATGTATTACCGACTAATTGCATTGTAAAAGTTTTATGGTTTGTTGTTATTATACATGGTCCTCTTTCTTTTGTTATTTTTTGTGTGTTTTATGTTTGATTTTAGGACATTTAGTAAACCATCCGCTTACTGACTTCTATTATTATTTTCAAAAGGCATTTCAGTTTATTATCTTTGTTTTTAGAGGTAAATAATCACGTTTTCCATAGTTAATGATACTATTGACGCTTTCTTTTCAAAAGTATTTTTACCTCCTTCTTTTCAAAAGAAAGAACATGAACTTAACCTCTCACCCCTGGCCCCCTTATTTCTTCTTTCTCTCTGAAGTAATTGTCAACCCAGGTTAGGGAAGCTGTTGATCCTGGAGGATGCATCTAATATTCTGAGGATGGGGTAGAAAAAAAAAATCTCATTAAAGACAATCAATTAAAAGAAGCCTGAACATTTTCTTGATGAGGGGATACACCGGCTTTGTGTTCTTTTGAATGGCTGCTTTATCCCAGTCACTCTCTTAGATTTGAAGGAAAGGCAGTCAACCTATACACACCTGCATTAGGAGCTATGTGCCCCAAGTTCCTATGACTGACAGAGGGCTTTCACTTATACCCAGGTAAAACAAGGACAAGTGAAGCTGCACTCCCATGCTTCAAGGAAGAACAACCCTTCTGACACATAATGCAACCTAAATACAACA
Source organism: Moschus berezovskii (assembly GCF_049115385.1). Taxonomy (NCBI): domain Eukaryota; kingdom Metazoa; phylum Chordata; class Mammalia; order Artiodactyla; family Moschidae; genus Moschus; species Moschus berezovskii. The sequence goes on from NC_142461.1 coordinate 34,320,646, forward strand.
GCAAAAATGATTGCGCCTTCCACCGTATTTCACCATTTCTCTCTGAAAGTTTGCCATGCCTCAAAACCCATTATCTCCCAATATCTATGAAGGCCAAGGATACATACAGTAAAAAGTAGGCAAAGAAAAAAAAAATACTTAAAGGGTATTAGTAACTTGTAAAATAGTGAGGCAAAACTGCATAAGTAATATTTCCCAATAAAGCAAAATTGTTGAGTCAAAAAAATCATTAACATAAAATGAATGAGGATCATCAAATGAATATAGTTAGAAATTATTCTATAACTAAATCCTGATTTATAACTTTAAAAATATAATAGTGGAACTAAAAAGATAAAAGACCAGCTAGAGTTCAAAACTCTATCTGTAATGATAAGATTCCGTTCCGTTTCGTTCAGTCGCTCAGTTGTATCTGACTCTTTGCGACCCCGTGCACTGTAGCCTACCAGGTTTCTCCGTCCATGGGATTCTCCAGGCAAGAATACTGGAGTGGGTTACCATCTCCTTTTCCAGGGGATCTTCCCGACCCAGGGATTGAACCCGGGTCTCCCGCATTGGAGGCAGACGCTTTAACCTCTGAGCCACAGTGGAAGAAATAACGCAGAATAGAGAGAAGAAATGCAGGAATATGAGGAGCATAAGGGAAAGATAAAAGAACTGGAGAACAGATCCTAAAGATAAACCAACAGTTAAGTATTTCAGAAGGCGAAGAAGAAATGGAAATCAGAGAATAAACAAATAATAGACCAATCCATAAACTAAAACAAAAACTTGACCCTTCAGATAGGGATACATATAAAAATATTTTTCGTGACATTCCAAAGAAAGAGCCACATAAAAAACAAAATATTTTAAAATATATGAAAATTATACTGGTAGATTTTATATAAGCTACCAAAGCAAGAAGATGGTAGAACAACACACAGAGACTAGAGAAAAGGACTACAATCCTCAAACCCTATAACCAACTGAAAATCCATTAATCTCTCAATACATTACAGCAGTCTCCTAGGGTTTTCTTAACTTGAGTTATCCACTTTAATAGAACCTACTGACCTTTTAGTTTCAGAAGTTCATGGAAATCTCTGGTCTATAATGTCCCCTCATCTACTCTTCTCAGTATTTTCATGAATATAGTCACATGTTTACTTTTCTTCCTTTACTTCAGTGGAATTTGGAGACAATAGGGGATATAAATGCTTGCAATTGTGTGTGTTTGTGAGTGTGTGTATGCACATGTGTACTCTTCTACTGCATCTTATAGAAAAATGGGCTTCCCAGGTAGCTCAGTGGTTAAGAATCCCTCTGCAGGGATTCCGTATGCAGAAGCCACAGGAAAAGTTGGTTCAATCCCTGGGTCAGGGAGATCCTCTGGAGGAGGAAATGGCAACCTACTCCAGTATTCTTGCCTGGAAAATCCCATGGAGAGAGGTCTGGGGGGCTACAGTCTACAGGGCTGCAAAGAGTTGGACATGACTAAGCATGCATGTACATTAACACATGCAAAAAAATATTCAAGATATTTTGGTTAACTGAATATGCATACATATAAGGATTTTTGTCATGTTCTTTCAATGATTAGAAGACAAACTATGTACATAGAGTAAAGGAGGTTTAGGAGTCAAAGATTCCTGTTTTGATTTGCCCCTCTGTACTCCATTTAATAGATGGAATTAGTAGATATAAGTATATAAGTATAGTAATTATCTCAACACTACCAGGAAACATATCAGTGAACTGATTATTTTAAATTGCTGTTGACAGACTCCACTCCAATTAAACAAAACAGTAGTGCTTCACATCATATTGAATTGTCCACTTAGATTTTTCTCTATTAATACATGTCTCTCATTAATGATTACATAATTGCTTTTCTACAATTTCTAATTCATAGTTTTGTTTTGTTTTTAATTTTACCTAGGACAGACCAAGAAATGTGCTCAAAACAAGAATGTGTGGTTAGAAGGCATATATTAAGTTGCTTTGCTGGCAGGCAACATATATTTTTATTTTTTTAATGAAGGTAGTATCTTTCTTTTGCTGGCAACTGCTACTGGCACTCAGCCACCCATATCCTAATTTTGCAATTTTTATGCCCCTGTGCTAGGCAGATGTTTATCTAAATCATTTAAATCTCTGTCTCCCACATTTTAGACACATTTAGTATTAAGAGATCCCTGTATAACGGCATAGATTAAAAGTTAATTAAGAAGGTAAAGAAGGAGAAAAGTAATTACTTTTTCCATAGATATTTGTTTCATTTTTGGCAGGTTAAAATTGAGGAAGTCTTGAAAATAAAATTTTTCTAAAAAAAAAAATCATTATGGTTTGCTTCTTTATACACTGAGAAGTGCCAAGTTAATTAAGAAAAGCAATCCATTTAGTAATGCAGGATGAGCTAATGGATAAGTAACTTTGCTCATTCAGTAGATTATTTTATAGGATTGATGTTTTTAAAAGCTCTATATGTAAATTATCCATCAAAAATGGAAATCATCAATATGTAATTAGAAATTCTCACAGGATTTTAAATATAGTAGGGTATAAGAAAAGAAATTTGAAGTTTTTCCCAAGCACTTCTAAAATATATAAACTCTAGTTGAAAAATAAGTGTAATGAAGTGATTTTACATATCTGATTTTATGCTACTGTGATTTAACGGGGAAAAATTTTGTTAAATGGCTGCAGAATTTAGGTTTCTTGTACATGCTCTGTCACTCTCCTGCTGTGAATATCTCTTTAACCTTTATAAATCCCTAGAGCTCCTTCATACAGTGGTATTGTTAGGGCAATGGAATTAGCGTTCACATAGAAAGGATCTCAGAAAATCTCCAGATTAAGACAAATTATTTTCAGCCTTCTTCAAGAGAACACTGCTAATTGCCATATATTTATATTAAATTCTTCATAATAGTAAACATTGTAATTAGAAATACAAGATTACTGCTATTATAAGTCATTTTAAGCACCTTAAATCTGAAATAACAAAATGAATCTCTTTGGACTGAAATGAGATATATAGCTATATCAGCAGAGGAACACAAATGCTTCCTGATTTGAGGATAGATTCTGGTGAAGTGTCCAAGACTACTGTTCATCAAAGCAGGTGATGTTCAGCAAAAAGTTAATAGAAACAGTCATTGAGATGCTCTCTTTCCCATGGTTTTAGTTAAGTGATTGATAGTAGGGTCCATAAGATCTCAAAAATGCAAGCGTTGCAAAGGAAATAAATAATTCTCATATTTTCTCCTTTATACTCTTTAAAGTTCTACGTAAAAGTTGCTCAGTCGTGTCTGACTCTTTGGAACCCCATGAACTATACAGTCCATGGAATTCTCCAGGCCAGAATACTGGGGTGGGTAGCCTTTCCCTTCTCCAGTGGATCTTTCCAACCTAGGGATTGAACCCAGGTCTCCAGCATTGCAGGCAGATTCTTTACCAGCTGAGCCACCAGGGAAGCCCAAGAATACTGGAGTGGGTAGCCTATCTCTTCTCCAGCGGATCTTCCCAATGCAGGAATTGAACTGGGGTCTCCTGCATTGCAGGTGGATTCTTTACCAGCTGAGCTACCAGGGAAGCCCCTTTAATGCTCTATCAAACCCTTTAAAAGCTTAAGATATAAACAATTAAATAAATAAATCCTTGAACTAGGAATTCCCCATAGATTTTATAATTATTAGCTTGTATTTAGCAATAAAGAGATAAAGGGCCATAGGATAAAAAGTAAGAAGTGGAGAAGGAGCTATTTTCTTGCTTTGTTATTAACCTTTGAGTTCCACTTAGCACCATAAAACCAAAACATTCAACTTTCTTGCTAACCATGTGTATTAATACAATCCAGAGTTTGAAAAGGTAGAGTGACAGAAAGAACACCATCTTTGGCATCAGTAGACTGAGATTCTCAGCTTGCCATTTTCCTGGCTGTGTGAATCGAGTCAGCTTAATTTTGGGATTCCATTTCATCACTGGCACTGTTATGATCACTGGAGGAGCAAACCTGAGTCAGCCTGGACCTCGACTCTTGATAATTCACATGCAACACAGCAATCAGCATTGGGGTCTGTGGCTGCTCTTCCAAGTAAGTTTTCTAGGAATTTGCTGGAAGTGAGCTGGCTGTGTCTCAGGAACAAGTTTCTCTTTTGCCTTGTACTTCCCTATCAATCTCTGGATTAAACTAAGGAAAAGTTAAAGGCACTGACTACACATCATGACCATTCTCACCTACAGTACATCTTTACTTTAAAGCAGTTGTAAAGACAACTTTTGGTCAATCTGTAATTATAACTAAAGAATATCTAGTTTTTGTTTTCCTCTGTTGTAAGTTTAGTTAAGAAGATATTATAGGAATTATACATTCTGCTTCATGTAAACTAAAAGTAAGTTTAATTTGTGTAAATGTTAACGGATTTGATTTAGGTCATTCCTGAATGGTCTAGTTTTTTCCCTACTTTCTTCAATTTAAGTCTGAATATGGCAATAAGGACTTCATGATCTGAGCCACAGTAAGCTCCCAGTCTTGTTTTCGCTGACTGTACAGAGCTTCTCCATCTTTGGCTGCAAAGAATATAATCAATCTGATTTTGGTATTGACCATCTGGAGATGGCCATGTGTGCAGTCTTCTCTTGTGTTGTTGAAAAAAGGTGTTTGCTATGACCAGTGTGCTTTCTTGGCAAAACTGTTAGCCTTTGCCTTGCTTCATTCTCTACTCCAAGGCCAAATCTGCATGTTACTCCAGGTATTTCTTGACTTCCTACTTTTGCAATCCAGTCCCCTATAATGAAAAGGACATCTTTTTGGGGTGTTAGTTCTAGAAGGTCTTATAGGTCTTCATAGAACCATTCAACTTCAGCTTCTTCAGCATTACTGGTTGGGGCATAGACTTGGATTACCATGATATTGAATGGTTTGCCTTGAAAATGCACAGAGATCATTCTGTTGTTTTTGAGACTGCATCCAAGTACTGATTTTCAGACTCTTTTGTTGACTATGATGGCTACTTTATTTCTTCTAAGGGATTCTTGCCCACAGTAGTAGATATAATGGTCATCTGAGTTAAATTCATTCATTCCAGTCCATTTTAGTTGGCTGATTCCTAATATGTGGATGTTCACTCTCACCATTACCTGTTTGATCACTTCCAATTTGCCTTGATTCATGGGTCTAACATTCCAGGTTCCTATGCAAAATTGCTCTTTCCAACATCAGACTTTACTTCCATCACTAGTCACATCCACAATTGGGTGCTGTTTTTGCTTTGGCTCTGTCTCTTCATTCTTTCTGGAGTTATTTCTCCACTGATCTCCAGTAGCATATTGAGCATCTATTAACCTGGGGAGTTCATCTTTTAGTGTCCTATCTTTTTGCCTTTTCATATTGTTCATGGGGTTCTCAAGATAAGAATACTGAAGTGGTTTGCCATTCCCATCTCCAGTGGACCATTTTTTGTCAGATCTCTCCACCATGACCCATCCGTCTTGGGTGGACTTACATGGCAAGACTCATAGTTTCATTGAGTTAGACAAGGTTGTGGTCCATGTGATCAGATTGGTTAGTTTTCTGTGATTGTGGTTTTCATTCTGTCAGCCCTCTGATGGAGAAGGATAAAAGGCTTATGGAAGTTTCCTGATGGGAGAGACTGACTGAGGGGAAAACTAGGTCTTGTTCTGATGGGCAGGGCCATGCTCAATAAATCTTTAATCCAATTTTCTGTTGATGGGTAGGGCCGTGTTCCCTCCCTGTTATTTACCTGGGGCCAAATTATGGGACTTCCTTTAAGCCAAAAAAGTTGCTTAAAGCTCAACATTCAGAAAACTGAGATCATGGTTCTACCACTTCAAGCCAAATAGATGGGGAAACAGTGGAAACAGTAGTTGACTTTATTTTTCTGTGCTCCAAAATGACTGCAGATGGTGATTGCAGCCATGAAATGAAAAGACGCTTACTCCTTGGAAGGAAAGTTATGACCAACCTAGACAGCATATTAAAAAGCAGAGACATTGCTTTGCCAATAAATGTCTGTCTAGTCAAGGCTATGGTTTTTCCAGTGGTCATGTATGGATGTGAGAGTTGGACTATAAAGAAAGCTGAGCACCAAAGAATTGATGCTTTTGAACTGTGTTGTTGGAGAAGACTCTTGAGAGTCCCTTGGACTGCAAGAAGACTCAATCAGTCCATCCTAAAGGAGATCAGTCCTGGGTGTTCATTGGAAGGACTGATGTTGAAGCTGAAACACTATTACATTGGCCACCTAATGCAAAGAGCTGACTCACTGGAAAAGACCCTGATGCTGGGAAAGATTGAAGGCAGGAGGAGAAGGGGACAACAGAGGATGAGATGTTTGGATGGCATCACTGTCTCAATGGACACGGGTTTGGGTGGACTCCGGGAGTTGGCGATGGACAGGCAGGCCTGGAGTGCTGCAGTTCATGGAGTTGCAAAGAATTGGATATGACTGAGTGACTGAACTGAACTGACTGAAACTATGGGACTATTTTCCAGTAGTCATGTATGGATATGAGACTTGAACTATAAAGAAAGCTGAGCGCCAAAGAATTGATGCTTTTGAACTGTGGTGTTTGAGAAATCTCTTGAGAGTCCCTTGGACAGCAAGGAGATCCAACCAGTTCATCCTAAAGGAAATCAGTCCTGAATATTCATTGGAAGGACTGATGTTGAAGCTGAAACTCCAATTCTTTGGTCACCTGATGCGGAGAGCTGACTCATTGGAAAAGACCCTGATGCGGGGAAAGACTGAAGGCAGGAGGAGAAGGGGACGACAGAGGATAAGATGGTTGAATGGCATCACCAACTCAATGGAGATGAGTTCGAGTAAACTCCGGAGTTGGTGATGAACAGGGAGTCCTGGCGTGGTATGGTTCATGGGGTCCTGAAGAGTCAGACATGACTGAGTGACTGAACTGAACTAAACTGTTAGTTCTAATCCTGTCATCTTAAAATGTAAAGTGTGGGTGTGGGTCCAATAAGACCTTTACAACCTTGAGACATTCTTTTGATTTATTGTAATAACCAATATAAAAAGTATATAACTCCCTTGCTTATACTAGCAAGGGGGGCACTCTCTGTCCCCCTTCTGATGTCTATTGTCAGAAGCTTCCTCTGTTCCTTTTTCACTTTAATAAAACTCTGCTATACAAACGCTCTTGAGTGATCAAGCCTGGTGTCTGGTCCTGAAGCTCCATCATCTTCTTCAGAGATCAGGAATCTGTGAATACCCTTCACCATAAACTATCAGTATCTCAAGCCATGCTTGAATTGTATTCCTCCTTTGTATTTTTCCTACAGGTAAGATAATCTCATTTTCTTTAACTTTTCTGCATGAGCTCTGGTTTTCACCTCTTAAGTCACTCTTGTCTAGTCCCCTCTGAACTCTGGAACACCTGAGTTGTGGTCTCATAGAGGAAGGTGCGAAGGCTCACACAATGTTGAATGCAGGCAGAAGATCTTATTTTCATAGGAAAGGCTTTCAGTTATTGCCTATATGTGTGTTTCTGCAGTATGCCTCAACTACACTGCAAAGGTGTGAAGGAAATTTTATGAAAACTGGCTATAGTTTTGCTTTTTAGTTACATCTTGTATTCACATTTGGTGGGGGGGTTTAATGAAGTTTTGCTATAAGAGAAGACAAATCAAAACTACAAGAAAAAGAGTCAGCCTTGCATGGAAATTGGGTAACAGCATATATAAGCATAGACAAAGTACAATTAAAATGGGCAGGGAAAATGTTTTTTTTTTATTTTTGGTTGACTGTTACAAAAAGCACTTTCTCTGAACTGAATTAATACTCTTGTTATTATAATTTATGGTACAAAATGGAAAAAAAATGAATCCCTAAAACTAAGTCTGGAAGAAATGGAGGAGACCTTGGCTCCAGTTCATTTGTTTGTAATAATGCAGTCAGCATGGGAATCTGTGGCTAATGCAATCAAGGTGGAGTTGACCACTCTGGAAATGAATTAGTTGTACCCCAGCAGAAAGGTATCTCATTTCCTTCCTAATTATTGGCCACAAACACACAAACACACACAAAATATTAGTCACTCAGTCGTGTCCTACTCTTCACGATCCCATGGACTATAGCCCACCAGGCTCCTCTGTTCATGATATTATTCAGCCAGGAATATTGGAGTGGGTCACAATTTCCTACTCCAGGGGATCTTCCAGACCCAGGGAAGAAACCCACATCTCTTGCGTCTCTTGCACTGGCATATAGATTCCTTACCACCAGTGCCACTTGAGAAGCCCCTGACTTATACTAGAAAAATTCAAAAGCTATGTGACTACAACAACAGCCGTAAGAATTCTAGAGAGTCCCACTTCAGCTTCAAAGAACATCACCTGATGGCTGACCTTTGGTCTTGAAGTTCTTTGTCCAATCCAGTACATTTGGACCGGTTAATTCAATTTACTTTATCAAGCACTTATGCAGGACTATAGGAAGTACTAGATGAAGAATGACGTTAATGTTTAAATTTTAAGAAGGTTTTTAAATGGGCTACATTTCTCTGTTCCATGCAAAAATAAGTTCCACCAATAAAAATAATTCCACAATAATTAAAAAATATTGTTTTGACCAAACTAGATAGCATATTAAAAAGTAGAGACATTACTTTGCCAACAAAGGTCCGTCTAGTCAAGGCTATGGTTTTTCCAGTGGTCGTATATGGATGTGAGAGTTGGACTGTGAAGAAAGCTGAGCACCGAAGAATTGATGCTTTTGAACTGTGGTGTTGGAGAAGACTCTTGAGAGTCCCTTGGACTGCAAAGAGATCCCACCAGTCCATTCTAAAGGAGATCAGTCCGGGGTGTTCATTGGAAGGACTAATGCTAAAGCTGAAACTCCAATACTTTGGTTACCTCATGCGAAAAGTTGACTCATTGGAAGAGACTCTCATGCTGGGAGGGATTGGGGAAGGAGGAGAAGGGGAAAACAGAGGATGAGATGGCTGGATGGCATCACCGACTCGATGGACATGATTTTGATTGAACTCCGGGAGTTGGTGATGGACAGGGAGGCCTGGCGTGCTGCGATTCATGGGGTCGAAGAGAGTTGGACACAACTGAGCGACTGAAGTGAACTGATTCATGAGTTTGAAAACCATATACAGATATGTTCCTTTCAGTATAAATATGCCATATTATGAGTCTTACAAGAAAATAAGGAAATATATTTTTCATTAAATAAACAGGAATATGTTAAAATTAAATCTGCCTCTTGGCAGACTTAAGTTATCAAGTGCATCTAATGACACAGGATGAAAACTTTGTGATATGCAGCTGCTTGGAGTCTGACAACAGATTACCCAGAGATGTCATTTGTCAGACTCTGAAAGGCAGATTTCTCATGGGTAAGTCAGCATTCTTGCTGACTCTATTAAACTGCATCTATCTAAAACTCCCTTTCGTGAGTCATCTACTCTCTAGGTGCAAAAGAATTTGTATCATGAGATTTTATACTATTCTAAGTACAACTGGAAAAGGCCTAATAGAATGTTATAGGATATGTAGTACCTCATTTGGAAAAACAAAATGAAAGTTAGTACCCATAAGGGAAGAGAAAATGCAAACTCTGAAGTGAATGAGACGGGGAAGAAATTAGCAAATAAAAAGGCAAATGAGCTTGATAGAACTTGCCTCTCTAAGAGCTGTTAGAACTCTCTAAAGTTGGCCATTTCATCACTCACAGAATCTGCTTCTGCAACTACTCCTCATATGGAACATTAAGAAAAGCTTTTCTTGGTGATTCTTCTTGGCCTCTTTTTTTCTACACTTCTGTTTTGATAAATGTCTTTTATTTTTCAGATATTATTTCTTTGCTATAAAATATTTTCAGAGAGAAAAAAAAACCACAATGAGCTGAGTAAGAGACTGGCGTGTAAAACACTAGCATTAGCAAAACAGTACTGCTCATAGTCCTTGAAAGGGTAACTTGTGGGTGGAGGCCAGAGGAGAGATAATGCTAAAGTGCAGAGATATTCTTAGAGCTAAATTAAAATATAACCAAACACTGTGCCATCAATATTAAAGGGTGAGACACTGGCTGTGATTGTATGCTTCAAAAATACAGTTATAACTATTCCTCGGTGAAGCAAGCCACCCCAATTTTCTGGTGTGGCTCATCCTTCTGCATTCTGAATAATCAACAAAGATGTTTTAGAATAAAAATGAGTAATAGTGTTCTGCCAGTAACTGTCACAGTTTGGTTCCTACCCTATAATCTTTTTGTAGGTGAACCTTTTATTCCAAAGCTCATAATGATTTTTGAGGGGAAAAGAATTTAGTTTAATAACTTGAGGGAAGACAAGGTCTGGTGACAGAGAAGGGGAAAATAAAAGAAGATAGGAGAGGAGAGTGGAGATGTTTAGTAGTGCAGAATACTGGACTTTAAGTGTGTATCAGGAATGGATGAGGCCTGGGACCATTTTCAGGAAATGACTTTTACATCAATTGCTTCATTCTATGTAACTAGGTTTGTTTCTTTACAGATTTTAATGTGACTATGACACAGATTAACATTATACAATCCATTCTTCAAATGTTTATATGGGTATTTTTTTTTACAGACATGTATTATTAAACAAAGCTAGACAAAACTAAAATAGACAATAATAGCAATAGAAAACCATATTCTCTTTGTGATTTTAAATTCATTCATTCATGCATGTATTTAAAAATACTCATTTGGTTCCTACTCTGATTTAAGGGCCCATCTATAGAGATAAAGATGTAAGTACAGACACATTCTGTGCCTTTAGGGAGCTGACAGTGTTGTGTGAAGAAGAATGTGCAGCTCTGTGAATGACTATGACACTAAAATTTCACCCAGGATTCCCTGAGGAAATGATTTCAGTGCTGAGATCTAAAGGATCAGAAGATGCTAACTTGGAAACGAAAGGTAGGAAGACTATTATTAAGTATAGAAAGAACATCATATCCTAAGACCCTGAAGGGGTGATACCTGGTGAGGAGGGGGGCTATAGGAAAATTCACTGGATTGGGGCAGAGAGACCAAGGAGGAGAATCATATTAGATGAGGTTAGAGAGGTAGGCAGGGGCCAAGTCACTTGGGACCTTATAGGTCATACTAAGCTCAACATTCAGAAAACAAAGATCATGGCATCTGGTCCCATCACTTCATGGGAAATAGATGGAAAAGCAGTGGAAACAGTGTCAGACTTTATTTTTTTGGGCTCCAAAATCACTGCAGATGCTGATTGCAGCCATGAAATTAAAAGACGCTTGCTCCTTGGAAGGAAAGTTATGACCAACCTAGATAGTATATTAAAAAGCAGAGACATTACTTTGCCAACCAAGGTCCATTTAGTCCAGGCAATGGTTTTTCCCATGGTCATGTACGGATGTGAGAGTTGGACTGTGAAGAAGGCTGATCGCCGAAGAATCGATGCTTTTGAACTGTGGTGTTGGAGAAGACTCTTGAGAGTCCCTTGGACTGCAAGGAGATCCAACCAGTCCATTCTAAAGGAGATCAATCCTGAATGTTCATTGGAGGAACTGATGCTAAAGCTGAAACTGCAATACTTTGGCCACCTCATGCGACGAGTTGACTCACTGGAAAAGATTGTGATGCTGGGAAAGGTTGGGGGCGGGAGGAGAAGGGGACGACGGAGAATGAGATGGCTGGATGGCATCACCGACTCTGTGGACATGAGTTTGAGTGTACTCCGGGAGTTGGTGATGGACAGGGGGGCCTGGTGTGCTGTGATTCATGGGGTCGCGGAGAGTCGGACATGACTGAGCGACTGAACTGAACTGAACTGAACTTAACTGAAGAGATTTTGATTTTTCCTAACAATATGATAAAGTCACTTGTGTTTCTTAAACCACAGGGAGGTGGGCCTGACAGAAAGTATGAATACACAAACTCAGAATCACTTTGGAAAATCACTATGCCTACAATATAAAGAACAGATGAGTGTCAGGCAGACTATATATGGATAAATTAATTGATACACATGGAAATAACTTAAGGAGGTGGCCCTGCCCTCTGCAACTGAGGAGCAGATAGCCCTGCCTTCAGGCTCATTCTGCCTTTTTCTTGGGGGGAAAAGAAAAGACAGCCCTACTGTCTTATCCTTTAGAATTCCAAAAGTCCAAGGGCCTTTCTTCATTCTGTCCCATCTTTGTTTCCTTTGGGTCTGAGCTGGGAGAGCTTCTGCTGGTATAAATCCATTTCTATTCCTGGATTCTGCTGAGATGGCTGATTAGATCCATTAAGTCAGTCCCATCATCTCCTCATGGAGTTAATATTCAGCCACACCCTTGGCATTCTCTCTAGAACACAGTTTTTTACTTTTTTTTTTTTCTAGTTAGATGAGGTTGAGAGTTTCCTAAATCTTAAGTTCTGATTTCTTTCTGCTTAACAATTCTCTCTTTAATCCATTTCTTCTCTCATATTTACTATAAGCAACAAGGCTGTATCTTCAACACTTTGCTTATAAACCTCCTGAGCTAAACATCCAAGTTTCTAACTTACTACTTTCAAAAAACACTAGAAAACAATTTACCCAGTTTCTTTGTTACTTTATAATGAAGACTGCATTTTCCCCAGTTTTCAAAACCTGTTCCTTAGTTTCATCTGAGGCCTCATCACAAACACACTTCACAGCCAAATTGCTGGACTGCAATTGTTCATAGCAAACACCCTCCTCCAACAAGACAAGAGACAACTCCACATGGACATCAACATATGACCAATACTGAAATCAGATTGATCACAGTCTTTGCAAATGATGAGAGAAGCTCTACACAGTTAACAGAAACAATACCAGGGGCAGACTGTGGCTCCAATCAAGAACTCCTTACTGCAAAATTCAGACTTAAATTGAATAAAGTAGGGAAAAAATCTAGACCATTCAAGTATGACCTAAATCAAATCCCTTACTATTATACAGTAACAAATAGACTCAAGGGATTAGATCTGAAGAAATATGGATAGAGGTTCGTGACACTGTACAAGAGGTGGTGATCAAGACCATCCCCAAGAAAAAGAAATGCAAAAAGGCAAAACGCTTGTCCGAGGAGGCCTTACAACTAGCTGAAAAAAAGAAGAAAAGTGGAAGGCAAAGGAAAAAAGGAAAGATATACCCATTTGAATGCAGAGTTCCAAAGAATAGCAAGGAGGTATAAGAAAACCTTTCTCAGTGACCAGTGCAAAGAAAAGAGGAAAACAATAGAATGGGAAAGACTAGAGATCTCTGTAAGAAAATTAGAGCTAACAAGGGAACATTTCATGCAAAGATGGACACAATAAAGGACAGAAATGTAACAGAAGCAGAAGATATTAAGGAAAGGTGGCAAGAATACAGAAAAAATATACAAAAAAGATCTTTATGACTTAGACAACCATGATGGTGTGATCATTCACCTAGAGCCAGACATCCTGAAATGCGAAATCAAGTGGGCCTTAGGAAGCATCACTAAGAACAAAGCTAGTGGAGGTGATGGAATTCCAGTTGAGCTATTTCAAATCCTAAAAGATGATGCTGTGAAAGTGCTACACTCAATATGCCAGCAAATTTGGAAAAGTCAGCAGTGGCCACAGGACTGGAAAAGGTCAGTTTTCATTCCAATCCCAAAGAAAGGCAATGCCAAAGAATATTCAAACTACCACACAATTGCACTCATCTCACACACTAGCAAAGTAATGCTCAAAATTCTCCAAGCCAGACTTCAACATTATGTTATCTGTGAACTTTCAGATGTTCAAGCTGTCTTTAGAAAAGGCAGAGGAACCAGAGGTCAAATTACCAACATCCGTTGGATCATCGATAAAGCAAGAGAGTTCCAGAAAAACATCTACTTCTGCTTTATTGACTATGCCAAAGCCTTTGACTGTGTGGATCACAACAAACTATGGAAAGTTCTTCAAGATATGGGAATACCAGACCACTTGACCTGCTTCGTGAGAAATCTGGGCCGGTCAAGAAGCTCACTTAGAACCGGACATGGAACAACAGAATGATTCCAAATTGGGAGAGGAGTACATCAAGGCTGTAAATTGTCACCCTGCTTATTTAACTTACATGCAGAGTATTTTATGTAAAATGCTGGGCTGGATGGAGGACAAGCTGGAATCAAGATTGCCAGGAGAAATAACAATAACCTCAGACATGCAGATCACACCACCCTTATGGCAGAAAGCAAAGAGGAACTGAAGTGCCTCCTGATGAAAGTGAAAGAAGAGAGTGAAAAAGCTTGGCTTAAAACTCAGCATTCAAAAAACTAAGATGATGGTATCTGGTCCCATCACTTCATGACAAATAGTTGGGGAAACAGTGGAAACAGTGACTGAATTTATTTTTTGGGCTCCAAAATCACTGCAGATGGTGACTGCAAACATGAAATTAAAAGACGCTTCACGGAAAAAAAGCTATGACAAACTTAGACAGCATATTAAAAAACAGTGACATTACTTTCCGACAAAGCTCTGTATGGTCAAAGCTATGGGTTTTCCAGTGGCCATGTATGGATGTGAGAGTTGGATTATAAAGAAAACTGAGTCCTGAAGAATTGATGCTTTTGAACTGTGGTGTTGGAGAAATCAAGAGATTTCTTCCAAGAGAGTTTCTTGGACTGCAAGGCGATCCAAACCAGTCAATCCTAAAGGAAATCAGTCCTGAATATTCACTGGAGGGACTGATGCTGATGCTGAAATTCCAATACTTTGGCTACCTGATACAAAGAACTGACTCATTGGAAAAGACCCTGATGCTGAGAAAGATTGAAGGTATGAGGAAAAGGGGACGACAGAGAATTAAGATGATTGGATGGCATCATCGACTGGATGGACATAAGTTTGAGCAAGCTCCAGGAGTTGATGACAGACAGGGAAGCCTGGAGTGCTACAGTTCATTGGTTCTCAAAGAGTCAGATGCAACTGAAGGGCAGAACTGAACTAAACTGTTAAATAGGCTGCCCACATTGCTTCTTAATTTGTAAGAGAAAGTGAAAGTTGCTTAGTCATGTCTGACTCTTTGAGACCCCATGAACTATATAGCCCATGGAATTCTCCAGGTCAGAACACTGGAGTGGATAGTCTTTCCCTTCACCAGGGGATCTTCCCAACCCAGGGATCAAACCCAGGTTGTCCACATTGCAGGCAGATTCTTAACCAGCTGAGCCATGAGGGAAGCCCAATTTATCAAGGGAAGCCTAATTTGTAAAGGGACTAAGTAAAAACCTAAATATTTTCTCTGATACTAAGGATAACATCAATTACCTAAGTAACTAGGCTACTGCCTTATTCCTTCAGATGAATGAATCATCAAGTATAAAATCTGCTATTTATAAGAACAAAAACCACTGCTCAGTTCAGTTCAGTTCAGTCACTCAGTCGTGTCCGACTCTTTGCGACCCCATGAATCACAGCACCCCAGGCCTCCCTATCCATCACCAACTCCCGGAGTTCAATCAAATTCATGTCCATAGAGTCGGTGATGCCATCCAGCCATCTCATTCTCCGTCGTCCCCTTCTCCTCCCGCCCCCAATCCTTCCCAGCATCAGTCTTTTCCAGTGACTCAACTCTTTGCATGAGGTGGCCAAAGTATTGCAGTTTCAGCTTTAGCATCAGTCCTTCCAATGAACACCCAGAACTGATCTCCTTTAGGATGGACTGGTTGGATCTCCTTGCAGTCCAAGGGACTCTCAAGAGTCTTCTCCAGCACCACAGTTCAAAAGCATCAATTCTTTGGCACTCAGCTTTCTTCACAGTTCAACTCTCACATCCATACATGACCACTGGAAAAACCATAGCCTTGACTAGATGGACCTTGGTTGGCAAAGTAATGTCTCTGCTTTTTAATATACTATCTAGGTTGGTCATAACTTTCCTTCCAAGGAGTAAGTGTCTTAAATTTCATGGCTGCAATCAGCATCCGCAGTGACTTTGGAGCCAAAAAAAAAATAAAACCACTGCTACAACCTGTTAAAAGAATGGTTCTAACTTCATGGTCTAAATGATCAGATTTTTCCTCCACCTTCCATCACATTATTTTTTCTTCCAGCTATTTATCCTATACCTAATATTTTAGGAAAAAGAAAGACGGAAAAGAAAAAAAAGACACACACATCAAATTGCTGGAAGGAAGGAATTAGCACAGCAGGCACTAACTTCCTATCTTGGCCTATTTGGGTTGCTTTAACAACATATCACAGACTATAGCTTATAAACAATAGAAATTCACCTCACTGTTCTAGGGTTGGAATCTGTGATCAAAATACCAGCATGGCTGCAAAAGCATTCTCTTTTGGCTTACTGAGTTTTTGTATCCTCACATGCTGGAAGGCACTAGAGAACTCTGGGGGAATTTCTTTTACAAGAACACTGTCCAATTTGTGAGGGCTCCACTCATTATTCATCTCCCAAAGGTCCCATTTAATAATACCATCAATTTTGGGTGTTACAATTTCACTATCTAAATTTTGGGAGGACACAAACATTCAGATCATAGCACTCCATTTAGGCAGCGAAAGTCTCAAAAGAGAGGAACACTGGCAGATAACTCAGTCTAATCTCCTTGCTAACTGGACATTTGGGTTTATAAACTATTAATATTTTCTAGGAAGAAGACAATTTATCTCTAAAGTTCACTTCACATGATTCTCTAGCTAAAGATGAATCCAGGATCTATGAGGTTCAGCTCCCTGGAATTTATGGGTATATTTAAATTAAGTTCAGTCAGTTCAGTCGCTCAGTCATGTCCGACTCTCCGCGACCCCATGAATCACAGCACGCCAGGCCTTCCTGTCCATCACCAACTCCCGGAGTACACTCAAACTCATGTCCACAGAGTCGGTGATGCCATCCAGCCATCTCATTCTCCGTCGTCCCCTTTTCCTCCCGCCCCCAACCTTTCCCAGCATCAGAGTCTTTTCCAGTGAGTCAACCTGTCGCATGAGGTGGCCAAAGTATTGCAGTTTCAGCTTTAGCATCAGTCCCTCCAATGAACCTCCAGGATTGATCTCCTTTAGAATGAACTGGTTGGATCTCCTTGCAGTATAAGGGACTCTCAAGAGTCTTCTCCAACACCACAGTTCAAAAGCATCGATTCTTCGGCGATCAGCCTTCTTCACAGTCCAACTCTCACATCCATACATGACCACGAGAAAAACCATTGCCTTGACTAGACGGACCTTAGGAAAACAGCCATGTCAGACATACAAATGATAGATCCATTAATTAGAGGTGTTTCCTAATTTAAATAAGCCCAGTTGAAGAGCTGATCCCAAGAGCTTCATATGGAGACTCATTTATAATTCTTGGCCAGAAGAGGGGATCTAACGTGAAAAGACGGGATTGTAGGAGGTTCTTTTGCTGTATCAGAACCTTCTCTGTATTTTGAGGTGCTCTGACATTATTTAGTAAAGTCTCATACTACGTAAAATCTCAAAGTCCTATCTAGAAGTCTGATTAGAAAATCCATTCTTTTATGTTAACTCATACCCCAAAGAGATTTTCCTGTTAATGAGCACAGATTTTAAGACTTTTTCCACCCATTATATTAACAGGGTAAAAATGGGCTGCATATAAACATAACTGCTTTCTGAGAAGATGGATATGGAAGGTTCCTTTGACTGCTGAGCACTTTGATGAACTTGGATAGACAAAGTTGGAGAAGAAACTTAGGATAGTTACACTGCTATTCATTCTGGAATGAGGAGATTTGGGGAAACTGAAACACAAATCAAGAGACACAGAATTAAGGGAAAGAGACTAAAAATGTTCTGTATTCTTCTACCTGCCAAAATGTGAACAGAGACTACTAAACTTCAGGAAATCTGTGGACTTTGTGTATTTTTCATAGGAACTCATGCAAGGTATAATATTCTTTCTTATGGTGGGATAGGAAAAAAAACATTAAAAAAAAAAAGGAAAAGAAATCATAATTGGGAACAGAAAGGATTATAAAAAAACAAAAAAATATACAAATTAGAGATATGGAATTTTTTTTTTACTTTTCCAAATTATATATTGATATCTGAAGCACATTAAATTAGGTCTGCACTATTTGGAGGACTTCTGATAGGTTTTGATGCATTTATTTAATATTGTCTGTATTATTTGAAAAAAATAGGATTAACTAATATCTTCTATAATATAGCCTACTTTTTTCATCTAAAAATATTTCATAAAAATACCACCTACATGTGAAAATTCTGAAGAAGTATAGGTCAGAGCAAGGATTATAAAGAAGAGAGTGCATACAGGATACAAGGAGTCAGACTTCAAGAAGAGGATCAAAAGGAAGAAAGTTCTATTTGGATACTGTCCTGGTGATGGGGAAAAGAAGCCAGAGGGAGAAATTTAGAACTCAGTGAGATAAAAGGAAATAAAGCACAACTGAGGGGCAGATAACTCATCCCCTTACAATGCCCTCCCTTCTCACCCCTAAAAAGGAATCCTCGCAATAAGAAAACTTTTTCACAGTGACAACAGAGGACATTTTTGAACTATAAACCTAAAAATCATCAGTACAGGAAACACAAATGCAAAAGTATAAACAGTCTTAATTTATTAAAGATTAATACCAAATAAATTAGAAAATGAGAATACTAATAACCCAGCTGATAACCCTTGTTCTACAAGCCATCAAAACCAACTGTGAAGAAATAAATCCTGCAACACAACACGACAAACAAAATGATCTATTCTCTAATAAAATTTTGACACATATGAAAAACAATTTGCACCAGAAATTCAAAAACTTAGGAAAGGTTTCTTTGGGGATTTTTTAAATCTTTTTTTCATTGTTGTTTGTTTGTTTAAAGTCACACTGCACTGTTTGCAGGATCCTAGTTCCTTGACCAAGGATTGAACCCAAGCCCTGTGCAGTGGAAGTGTGGAGTCCTAACCACTGGACCATCACAGAATTCCCTAAGTTTTTAAAAGACAAAATGGCATAAAAAATAAAAACTGAAATACAAAGTGCTCAGAGAAGAATTGACCCAAATGCAAACATAAGTCTCATTAAAAATAATAGAACAATAAAGAAAGTGAAAATGAATTTAGGAAAGACACATAATTCAAGAAAAGAAAATGTGACCTGTGGATTTTAGAATCAGTTAAGTTGATTTTTAAGGATCAATGCTATTGAAAAACAGCTTTACACATATACAGAATACAACCAAGTGATAAACAGGGAAATTTCAGCTATAGAACTGATGATGAACTTTTAACACATTTAATTGTAGATGTAACACTAAAACAAAGATGAGGTTAAGGATGGACTTATAATGTTTTATGACAGGCTACATTGTATAACATACTACATATAGTGTGCTGTATATTCTGAAAAAGTAGACACAATATAACTAAAAATGAGAGAAGAAGGGGGAGGAAAGAAAGAAAATGTGTAGGCAATAGGTTGGAATTAAAAGTATGTCATTCAAAACTGCAAACGACATAGTAACACGTTAAAAAAGAAAGCAGAGTAATAAGGAAGTTAAAAAATAAATAAATAAAGTCCATAGAACAAATATAGTCTTCCTAAGCATCAAATTGTGCTCCTTTTCTAAGCATCAAAATCTTTCCTAAGAATCAAACTGGTCCCTTTCCTTTCCTAAGCATAAGTCTTTCCTAAGCATCAAATTGGTTCCAAATTGGGAAAGGAGTATGTCAAAGCTGTATACTGTCACCCTGCAAAGAGTTGCACACAACTGAGCGACTGAACGACAAAGGCATCAAAATAAATTAAAAGATGACAGCCCTTCTAGACATTTCTCCAAAGAAAATATACAACAGGCCAACAGGTACTTGAAAAGATGTTCAACATCATTAGTCATAAGGGAAATGCAAATTAAAATCACAGTGATATATTACCTGTTAGAATGGCCCTCATCAAAAAGATAAGAGCTAACAAATGTTGATGTGGATTTGGAGAAAAGAAAACCTTGGCCACCTCATGTGAAGAGTTGACTCACTGGAAAAGACTCTGATGCTGGGAGGGATTGGGGGCAGGAGGAGAAGGGGACGACAGAGAATGAGATGGCTGGATGGCATCACCGACTCGATGGACATGAGTTTGAGTGAACTCCGGGAGTTGGTGATGGACAGGAAGGCCTGGAGTGCTATGATTCATGGGGTCACAAAGAGTCAGACACGACTGAGCAACTGAACTAATTAACTAACTAACTAAACCTTCCTGCACTGTTGATGAGACTGTAAATTGGTGCAGCCACAATGGAAGAGTATGGAGGGTCCTCAGAAAGTTAAAAATTGAACTACCATATAATTCAGCAATTTCACTTCTGGGAATATACCAGGTAACAAAACACTAACTAGCAAAGATATCTACATCCCCATGCTCAGAGCAGCATTATGCTCAATAGCCAAGGCATGGAAACAACCTAAGTGTCCATCAATGGATGAACGGATAAAGAAGTTCTGGTATACACATAAATGCAACAGAATATTACTCATCCATTAAAAAACAAGGAAACCCTACTTTGTGACAATGTGTACTGTCCTTGAAGGAATTATGCTAAATTAAATCTCAGAGAAAGAAAGACAAATACTTCATAATCTCACTTAGATATGAAATCTAAAAAAAAAAAAACTCACAGAAAAGAGATCAGGTTTGTGGTTATCAGGGGCAGAGGACTGGGTTGGAGGAAAGAAAATTAGAGAAAAGTGATCAAAGGGTAGGTAAAGATCAAATGTAGTTAAAAGATGAAAAATATTAGGGATATAATACACAACATGATGGCTAGAATAGCTAACACTGCTACATAATATACAGGAGAGTTTTTAAGAATGTAAATCTCAAGAGCTCTTATTACAAGGAGAGAATTCCTTCTTTTCTTTTTAATGGCAACTATATGTAAAGATGGATGTTAGCAAAACCAACTGTGATAACCATTTCCTAGTATATGTAAATCAAGCCATAATGGTGTACACCTTAAGCTTATACAGTGATATATATCAATTATTTCTCAATAAAAGCGTAACAAAACTTTTTGAAAATGACAGCATTATAATCAAACATTTCACACTTAATGAATATAAATGAATGGATAACTCATCTATTAAAAGGAATTATTTTCAATTTGACTAGGAAGGTAAAATTCAAATAAATTCAAAGATATACATGTAAAATGACTCAGAAAGGCTAAATATTATGTAACGAGATAGGCAAAGTCACAAAGGCAACACTGATATCAAACAAAATAAACTTCAAAGATGTATTAGATGTGGCAAAAATAATGTCTTACTCACAATAAACATATTACAATTATGAATATCCTTGTACTAAAATAACACAGCAAACACCTCTGTAAGCAAAAATTACAACAGACCACAAAAAGACATAAAAAGAAACACATTCATTATAGGAAGTATTAATATATCAGAATTAGTATGAGATAGTCCAAGTGGACACAAGTACAAGATTGAAAAGTCCTACATAATCTTATCAATGATGTAGATGTTATGTATATGTAGAAATGTAAACTCTGATAGTAATGAGTATGTCTTCTCAAGCACTCATGGGACAATAATAAAATTTGGCCACATGTTATGTCACAAAAATATTTCATAGTTATAAACATGATAATTAAAACTCCAATGACATAAAAAATCATGAAAAATAAAAAAGATTAAAAGGTTATTTTGACTGAAATAACAAAAAACATTTTATTAAAAGTCCTCAAGTGAATTTTGAAATACAAAAAAATGTATTAAAAATAATGAAAATGAAAACAAACATATACACACATACATGTATCTATCAGATTGAATATAGACATACATAATGTGTGTGTATATATTCTGTCCCCCCAGAATGTGGGAGACACAAAGCAGTGATAAAATTATATAACCTTAAACACTATCAATCAAAATAAAAGAATATGCCTAAATGAATCAATTAAATTTTCTGTTTAAAAATCTAGAAATATAAAAAAGGAAACGAAACCAAAAGGAAATAGAGGAAGAAATAATATAAATGTAAGTAAAAGTTAGGGGCTTCCCTGGTGGCTCAGTGGTAAAGAATGTGTCTATGAAGGCAGGAAACATGGGTTTGACCCCTGGGTCAGGAAGATCCTCAGGAGAAGGAAATGGTAATGACTCCAGTATTCTTGCTAGGGAAATCCCATGGATAGAGAAGCCTGGCAGGCTACAGTCCATGGGGTCATAAAATGGTCAACACTTTAAGTGACTAACCAAAAACAGCAACAAAAGTAGAAGCTAATGTATATTAATATTTATACCATTAATGTTTCACAGGTCCAAAAAAAAAAAAAAGGAAAGGTGCAAAATCCTAAAAATGAAAATAGAAATAGATGACTCAACATATAAATAAACAATAAACAACATTATTAAATGACACTAACTAATGGGGAAATGGGGATATCCAACCCAAATAACTGTTGAACACATACTAGTAGTTGGGACTATTCAGGCTAACACTAAAAGAACTCTAAACAAATAGTGAATGCTAATTAATAGACTTCTTTTCTTACAGACCTGGGTTAGTAATACTGAAACTACTTTGTGGACATTATAAGATTGATCATGTAAGTAAATATATTATAGATAATGGAAGCTACATGTTTGTCATTGACAGAAGACATTTAGTATGGAAAAGGAAACAATGAATTAGTTTCAATTGCGTTCACTCACTCAGTTGTGTCCAAATCTTTGTGGACACCATGGACTATCCAACAATCTCATCCTTTGTCATCCCCTTTTCCTCCTGCCTTCAATCTTGCCCAGCATCAGGGTCTTTTCAAATGAGTCACTTCTTTGTACCATGTGGACAAAGTACTGGGGTTTCAGCTTCAGCATCAGTCCTTCCAATGAATATTCAGCACTGATTTTCTTTAGGATGGAATGGTTGGATCACCTTGTAATCCAAGGGACTCTCAAGAGTCTTCTCCAGCACCACAGTTAAAAAGCATCAGTTCTTTGGCACTCAGGTTTCTTTATAGTCCAACTCTCACATCTATACAGGACAATACAGACCACCGTCAGCAAAGTAATGTCTCTGCTTTTTCATACGCTGTCTAGGTTGGTCATAGCTTTTCTTCCAAGGAGCAAGTGTCTTTTAATTTTATTTTTTATTGGAGGCTAATTATTTTACAATATTATATTGGTTGGTTTTGCCATACATTGACATGAATCCTCCCCAGGTGTACGTGAGTTCCCCCCGCCGAACCCCCCTCCCGCCTCCCTCTGGGCCCTTATCCTCCCTCTGGGTCATCCCCGCATACCAGCCCTGAGCATCCTGTAACATGCATCAACCCTGAACTGGCGATTCGTTTCACATATGATAATATACATATTTCAATGCCATTTTCCCAAACCATCCCACCCTCACCCTCTCCCTCAGAGTCCCAAAGGCTGTTTTATACATCTATGTTTCTTTTGCTGTCTTGTATACAGGGTTATCATTTGCATCTTTCTAAATTCCATATATATGCATTAATATATTGTATTGGTGTTTTTCTTTCTGGCTTACTTCACTCTGTATAATAGTCTCTAGTTTCATCCACCTCATTAGAACTGGTTCAAATGCATTCTTTTTAATGGCTGAGTAATACTCCATTGTGTATATGTACCAAAGCTTTCTTATCCATTTGTCTGCAGATGGACATCTAGGTTGCTTCCATGTCCTGGCTATTATAAACAGTGCTGCAATGAACATTGGAGTACATGTGTCTCTTTCAATTCTGGTTTCCTCGGTGTGTATGCCCAGGAGTGCAATTGCTGGATCATATGGCAGTTCTATTTCCAGTTTTTTGAGGAATCTCCACACTGTTCTTCATAGTGGCTGTACTAGTTTGCATTCCCACCAACAGTGTAAGAGGATTCCCTTCTCTCCATGCTCTCTCCAGCATTTATTGCTTGTAGACGTTTGGAGAGCAGCCATTCTGACTGGTGTGAAATGGTATCTCATTGTGGTTTTGATTTGCATTTCTCTGATTATGAGGGATGTTGAGCATTTTTTCATGTGTTAGTTAGCCATCTTTATGTCTTCTTTGGAGAAATGTCTGTTTAGTTCTTTGGCCCATTTTTTAATTGGGTCATTTATTTTTCTGGAATTGAGCTGCAGGAGCTGCTTGTATATTTTGGAGATTAGTCCTTTATCAGTTGCTTCATTAGCTATTATTTTCTCCCATTATGAAGGCTGTCTTTCACCTTGCTTATAGTTTCCTTTGCTGTGCAGAAGCTTTTGATTTTAATTAGGTCCCATTTGTTTATTTTTGCTTTTATTTCCAATATTCTGGGAGGTGGGTCTTGGAGGATCCTGCTGTGATTTATGTCAGAGAGAGTTTTGCCCATGTTCTCTTCTAGGAGTTTTATAGTTTCTGGTCTTACATTTAGCTCTCTAATCCATTTTGAATTTATTTTGGTGTATGGTGTTAGGAAGTGTTCTAGTTTCATTCTTTTACAAGTGGCTGACCAGTTTTCCCAGCACCACTTGTTAAAGAGACTGTCTTTTCTCCATTGTACATTCTTGCCTCCTTTGTCAAAGATAAGATGTCCATAGGTGTGTGGGTTTATCTCTGGGCTTTCTATTTTGTTCCATTGATCTATATATGACAAACCCACAGCAAACATTATCCTCAACGGTGAAAAACTGAAAGCATTTCCCCTAAAGTCAGGAACAAGACAAGGGTGCCCACTCTCACTACTACTATTCAACATAGTTCTGGAAGTTCTGGAAGTTTTGGCTACAGCAATCAGAGCAGAAAAAGACATAAAAGGAATACAAATTGGAAAAAAAGAAGTAAAACATTTACTGTTTGCTGATGACATGATCCTTTACACAGAAAACCCTAAGGACTCTAACAGAAAACTACTAGAGCTAATCAATGAATACAGTAAAGTTGCAGGATATAAAATCAACACACAGAAATCCCTTGAATTCCTATACACTAGTAATGAGAAAATGGAAAGAGAAATTAAGGAAACTCTTCCATTCACTCTTGCAACGAAAAGAATTAAATACTTAGGAATATATCTACCTAAGGAAACAAAAGACTTGTACATAGAAAACTATAAAACACTACTGAAAGTAATCAAAGAGGACACTAATAGATGGAGAAATATACCGTGTTCATGGATTGGAAGAATAAATATTCTAAAAATGAGTATACTACCCAAAGTAATTTATACATTCAATGCAATCCCTATCAAGCTACCGACGATATTTTTCACAGAACTAGAACAAATAATCTCACAATTTGTATGGAAATACAAAAAACCTCGAATAGCCAAAGCAATCTTGAGGAAGAAAAATGGAACTGGGGGAATTAACCTGCTGGACTTCAGGCTCTACTACAAAGCCACAGTCATCAAGACAGTATAGTACTGGCATAAAGACAGAAATATAGATCGAAGGAACAAAATAGAAAGCCCAGAGATAAATCTACGCACCTATGGACAGCAAGTGTCCTTTAATTTCATGGCTGCACTCACCATCTGGAGTGATTTGGAGCCCAAGAAAATAAAGTCTGTCATTGTTTCCATTGTTTCCCCATCCATTTGCCATGAAGTGATGGGACCAGATGCCATGATCTTCATTTTCTGAATATTGGGTTTTCAGCCAAATTTTTCACTCTCCTCTTTCACTTTCATCAAGAGACTCTTTAGATTTTCTTTGGTTACTGCCATCAGGGCGATGCCATCTGCATATCTGAGCTTATTGATATTTCTCCCAGCAATCTTGATTCCAGCTTGTGCTTCACCCAGCCTGGCATTTCACATGATGTACTCTGCATATAAGATAAATAAGCAGAGTGGCAATATACAGCCTTGATATACTCCTTTCCCAATTTGGAATCATTCTGTTGTTCCATGTCTGGTTCTAAGTGTAGCTTCTTGACCTGCCCAGATTTTTCAGGAAGCAGGTCAAGTGGTCTGGTATTCCCATCTCTTGAAGAACTTTCCATAGTTTGTTGTGATCCACACAGTCAAAGGCTTTGGCATAGTCAATAAAGCAGAAGCAGATGTTTTTCTGGAACTCTCTTGCTTTTTCCATGATCCAACAGATGTTGGCAATTTGATCTCTGGTTCCTCTGCCTTTTCTAAATCCAGCTTGAACATCTGGAAGTTCATGGTTCACATACTGTTGAAGCTTGGCTTGGAGAATTTTGAGCATTACTTTACTAGCATGTGAGACGAGTGCAATTGTGCAGTAGTTTGAGCTTTCTTTGGCATTGCCTTTCTTTGGGATTGGAATGGAAACTGACCTCTTCCAGTCCTGTGGCCACTGCTGAGTTTTCCAAATTTTCAGGCATACTGAGTGCAACACTTTCACAGCATCATCTTCAGGCTTTGAAATAGCTCAACTGGAATTCCATCCCTTTCACTAGCTTTGTTCATAGTGATGAAGGCCCACTGAACTTCACATTCCAGGATGTCTGGCTCTAGGTGAGCACACCATCATGGTTATCTGGGTCATGAAGCTCTTTTGTGTATAGTTCTTCTGTGCATTCTTGCCATCTCTTCTTAATATCTTCTGTTTCTGTTAGGTTCATATCATTTCTGTCCCTTATTGTGCCCATCTTTGCATCAAATATTCCTTTGGTATCTCAATTTTCTTGAAGAGCTCTCTAGTCTTTCCCATTCTATTATTTTCCTCTATTTCTTTGCACTGGTCACTGAGAAAGGTTTTCTTCTCTCTCCTTGCTATTCTTTGGAACTCTACATTAAAATAGGTATATCTTTCCTTTTCTCCTTTGCCTTTCACCTCTCTTCTTTTTTCAAGTATTTGTAAAGCCTCCTCAGACAACCATTTGCATTATTCTTGGGAATGGTCTTGATCACTGGTCCCTGTACAATGTCACGAACTTCCGTCCATATTTCTTCAGGCACTCTATCAGATCTAATTCCTTGAATCTATTTGTCACTTCCACTATATAATAGTAAGGGATTTGATTTAGGTCATACCTGAATGGTCTAGTTTCTTTCCCTACTTTCTTTAAGTCTGAATTTGGCAATAAGGAGTTCATGATTGAAGCCACAGTCAGATCCTGGTCTCGTTTTTGCTGACTGTAAAGAGCTTCTCCACTTTTGGCTGAAAATAATATAATCAACGTGATTTCAGTATTGACCATCTGGTGATATCCATGTGTAGAGTCTTCTCTTGTGTTGCCGGTGTTTGCTGTGACTAGTGCGCTCTCTTGGTAAAATTCTGTTAGCTTTTCCATGCTTCATTTTGTACTCCAATGCCAAATTGGCCTGTTACCTCTTGACTTCCCACTTTCATATTCCAGTCCCCTATAATGAAGAGCACATCTTTTTTGGATGTTAGTTCTAGAAGGTCTTGTAGGTCTTCATACAACTGTTCAACTTCAGCTTCTTCAGCATTATTAGTTGGGGCACAGACTTCAGCTACTGTGATATTGAATGGTTTGCCTTAGAAACAAACAGATCATTCTGTCGTTTTTGAGACTGTACCCAAGTACTGCATTTCGGACTCTTTCATTGACTATGATGGCTACTCCATTTCTTCTAAGGGATTCCTGCCTACAGTAGTAGATATAATGGTCATCCAAGTAAAATTTGCCCATTCTTGTCTATTTTAGTTCACTGATTCTTAAAATGTCAATGTTTACTCTTGCCATCTCCTGTTTCACCGCTTCCAATTTACCTTGATTCATGGACCTAACATTCCAGGTTCCTATGCAGTATTGCTCTTTACAGCATCAGACTTTACTTCCATCACCAGTCACATCCACAACTGGGCATTGTTTTTGCTTTGGCTCCATCTCTTCTTCCTGGAGTTATTTCTCCACTGATCTCCAGTAGCATACTGGGCACCTACCGACCTCAGGAGTTCATCTTTCAGTGTGACTACATAGATTTAATACAGCAAGTAGCTGTTTAGACAGATAAAGGTAGATGGAGTGGTGTGTGTGTGTGTGTGTGCAGTTATCTTTATACCTAATTACATTTCTATTTACTGAGAAGGACTAGAAGCAATGACTCCCTTGCAGTGATGAGAACACGTAAAACCCCCATTTTGATCTCTAATAACATTCGTCACTAAAAAGAACTAGGGCTTCTCAGAGAAATGGCTGATTGCATTGTTAGGGCAAGGAAAGTACAAATGTGCCTGAAACATCTCCTGCTAAAAGTGAAAAAAGCATTCAAAGTATTATAAGAACATGTCAAAATGACCCTGTGGCCATCTTGAAGGAGCTTTCATAAACAAAGAAGGAATGACTTGAGTATTAAAGTAGTAACTTAAAGGGTCATAACTTACTGAATAAATAGAAAAACATTAATCTACTTTGATATCAATTTAAACAGAGGGAGACAGGAAAACTTTTCCTTTCAGTAGAAAATCAACTAACGAATGAAGAAGAAATGATGGAATTAGAAAATCACCACTGATAATCATAGTAATAATAGATGAAGATGAGAATTATCAATGAATGCTGAAATACATAGATGAAATTTGGAGAAGAGACAGGACATTTATATAATCTCAAAGATAACAAGATACTTATTAATTACAAAGTTAAATATTAGCTCTATAGTGCAAAGACTTAGCAGAGTACCAAACCAAGTGATCAAAGTTGCATCACCAATAATAAACACATCAACATATGCCTCTTGATATAATCCCCTGAAAAGATCACTGCTTTAGAAGTATTTTGTTAAAGTTTCATAAGCTGGATCAGAACAAGAGAAAATACCAGACAAATGAAAATTGAGGGAGATTCTATAAATAAGTGGCCTGTACTCTTCCCAAATGTCATGAAAAAGAAAAAAGACTGAAGAACTATTTCAGATTAAAGGAAACTAATGAGACAGGTGAATGCAGCATGTGATCCTGGATTTCCTTTTGTTATAAAGACCTTATAGGAGCAGTTGGACAAATCTGAACAAGGTGTATAGATAATTTTATCAATGAAATTTACTGATTCAATTTTCCTGGTTTAAGAGCATGTCCTTGCTTTTAAATATTAAATAATGAACTATTTATGGGTAAAGGGATACTGTGCTTACAATTTACTCTCAAATGTTTTGGGAAAACATGTGCCCGTGTATATTCAGAAAGAGAGAAAAGGATAAAGCAAATAGAGCAAAACCTTAACACTTGGGGAATGTGGGTGAAGTGTGAACAGTCATCCATATCGGTTCCACATCTACAATTTCAACCAACTGCACATCAATAACATTCAGAAAAAAATAACAATTTCAGAAAGTTCCAAAATGCAAAACTTGAATTTGCCACAAATTGGCAATGATTACATAGCATTTACATTGTAGTAGGTATTATGAGTAATCTATAGATGATTTAAAGTATACAGCATAATATGCATAGATTATATATATTAATATATCCAGATACTCTGCCATTTTATATAAGGGACATGAGCATCTGAGGACTTTGGTTATCCTGGTGTGGGGGGTGGAAGTGGTGGGAGGACCTGGGGTCAGTCTCTCATGGATGACTGTATTGTATTATGCTTTTCAGTAAGCTGCACCTATGTTTAAATGAATGAATGAATGCATGCCTGGTGAATGAATACACAAATAAAGCGTTTGTTCATCACCTCCACTGCCACCATTTGTTATAAGCCCACAGAAATCTTCTGGCTGGATAGTTATCTCTCTGCCCCCTTTCAGGGTGTTCTCAATTGGATAGCCAAAATAATTATTTAAAAATTTATTATTTTTTTCTTTCTTTAAAAATTTAAATCAGATAATGTCACCCCTCTGCATCTAACTCTATAAAGGACACAGTGCCTTTTCCACACTGTACTGAAATAACTTGTTTACATATCATTTTCAACCACTAAACAGCGAATTCCTTAAGAAAAGAGTTGCGTTTTGTTTATGCTTGCCTCATTTCCTCTTGTTCACATGCACCCACCCATCAGAGTACTGACACTGTAAATGTTAATTTTGTGAAATTAATCTATTTAGCATCAATCATGGGGAAAACACAAGATCATGTATTTGCTGTAATTTTTTATTTTACAAGTTTATTAGTTGTTACATCATATCTTAATTTGGTTCATGCTACTTTGACCAAAAACATTTCACTTTTTCTATCATCGCAGGAAAATAGTACAGGGCATCTGACTTTACAGTTCTTTGTGTCCTTCTCTGCTGCCTGATTTATCTGAAACTCTTCATGGCACAGGAATGTGCTTTCTGTTAACAGTTTCTCAGATCTCTAAGCAAGTAGCATCTTCCTGATGCTTCATAGAACAGAAAAGAAGGTGTCCTGCATCATGGCTATTTCTGTTTCTAGCTTAGAGTATTCTAGAAGAGGGGAAGAAAAGAACCGCTGAATATTTTTCTCATCTATAGTCTTTATATCTCAACTTTCCCAAACCAGAAACCCCTGCTATACCGCCAAAGTACTTGAATATCCAAAGTTAATTTAGAATTAGGGGTTTCATTTTTGTCTTTTCTAAATTTTTCATCTTCTTGTAACTTCAGGATCTGACCGTTACCAATGGCTTACAAAGTTTAATTTCCCCAGAATTCACTCAAACTGTGAATCTTATCATGGCTTCTAGATAACCACAGCACTTTAAATTCTCCCTAAAAGTGAAAGTGAAGTTGCTCAGTTGCGTCTGACTCTGTGACCCCATGGACTGTAGCCCACCAGCCTCCTCCGTCCATGGGGTTTTCCTGGCAAGAATACTGGAGTGGATTGCCATTTCCTTCCCCAAAATTCTCCCTAGCTTTACTCTAAATGGTAGAAACACATAAGTGAAAATGATAGTGTTAGTCGCTCGATCATGTCCGAAAAGAATTTCTGCCCCATGTAAGGAGTGCAGCAATTCACTGGATGAGTTGTCTTTTTTAATGCCAATCCATAGCACTTGATATCTTCTTTAACCAACGTGCCTGTGCTCAGTCGCTTCAGTTGTGGCCGACTCTTTGCGACACCATGGACTGCAGCCTGCCACGTTCCTTTTGCCATGGAATTCTCTAGACAAGAATACTGGAGTGGGTTGATATTCCCTTCTCCAGAGAATCTTCCCAACCCAGGGAATGAACCCGGGTCTCCTGCATTGCAGGCAGATTCTTTATCATCTGAGCTACCAGTGAAGCCCACAGTCCTCTGGTAAATCTCTCTCTCTTTTTTTAATTTTCTCTCTAACCTGGCTCAGGCTCCAAGCAGCTGTATTCCTGCTTCTCTGTTACTGATAAAAAGTGATCATTGTATCTCCTTAGTATGCTCATAAATTTTCAGTTCCCTGCTATTCATTCTGTATTTCATGGCTCTATTCACTTGTAACTATTGACAAAAATGATTAATTATGGAAATAGCACCAGATTCACCACTTGTAAATTATATGTTAACACTAGCAGTGTATTTGGAAGGTGGACATATAGAGCCTGCTAGTGCTTTAAGATCCTTTGTTTCTGTCATGCTGGATGAAATGACCCTCGTAAGGACAAAGAGGGGTCAATAAAGCCCAAAGCACTGGTGCTCACCTTTGCCTAATTCCTGAGAAATGTTTCTGGGTCTTTTTCTTTGTTAATCAGACATGAACAACTTGGCCCAAGTGTCTGCACCTGGCTTGATGTGGGTCCCCCTAAACACACACTGAGACAAAAACTCTGAAGGTCATTTATTTGGGAGTTGAGGGCAGAAAGCACAAGCAAGGGAGTGGGAAAAGTGAAACAAAGAAGAGAGGAAACCAATATGGGGTGTGTTACTGGCACACTACGAGCAGCCAGGACTAGGGACACTGAAGACCCTGTGAGGAGCCACATAAAGTATGCTTCACAACTGTCCCACTGTGCGGAGCGGCTGAGCTATTTACCCACTTCATCTCCCCCGTGGCTCAGGGGTAAGGAGTCTGCCTGCAATGCAGGAGACCTAGGTTCAATCCCTGGATTGGGAAGATCCCCTGGAGAAGGAAATGGCAATCCACTCCAGAATTCTTGCCTGGAAAATCCCATGGATAGAGGAGCTTGGCAGGCTACAGTCCATGGGGTCGCAAAGAGTTCGACACAACTGAGCGACTTCACTTCACTTCGCTTCTGTCCCTAGGGGCATTGACTTCCACACTCCTGAGCCTAATGTGTGCTAAGTTGCTTCAGTTGTGTCCAACTCTT
The DNA here is from genome assembly GCF_049115385.1 of Moschus berezovskii. Classification (NCBI taxonomy): domain Eukaryota; kingdom Metazoa; phylum Chordata; class Mammalia; order Artiodactyla; family Moschidae; genus Moschus; species Moschus berezovskii. The sequence goes on from NC_142461.1 coordinate 34,352,725, forward strand.
TGTGACCCCATGGTCTGTAGTCTGCCAGCTCCTCTGTCCATGGGATTCTCCAGCCAAGAATACTGGAGTGGGTTACCATACCCTTCTACAGAAGATCTTCCTGACCCAGGGATTGAATCCGCGTCTCATGTCTCCTGCATTGGCAGGCGGGTTCTTTACCACTAAAGCCACCTGGGAAGCCCTGAACCTAGTAAGCAGTGGTATCTAAGAAGAGCCCTCAGGCAGGGAGACTTGAAACAGAAGAAGCTGTGAGCCCTTGAGGCAGGAAACTGATATGGCCTTGGGATCTGTGCAGCAGGGCTACAGATGAACGCGAGGTTATGGGGCAAGGCATCAACAGAATTTACGACAGCCTCCTCACTTTATTTTGGAGGCTAACTCAGTATAATACATCACCTTTGAACACAGATGAATTCATAGATCTGCTCAGTGAACAGCTGCAAAATCGAATTCACTTGAAAGACATGTCATTGATAGAAATCTTTGCATTTTTAGTATTGATTTCAGATGGACTTCAAGTGTATAACAGTACTTCTTTGTGTAGTACATATAAAAGACAAATTGAGAATAGGTATTTCCAAGGTATATGTCAAAATAAAATTTTACTTCTGTGTTAAAATCATATTTGTTTACATTTATCATTCCTTTCTGAGTGATGGGATAATCTGCTCCATATTTGAGGGCTGGGTTAGTAGGAAAAGGGAAGAGTGACGTTTGAGTGGGTCTTGTTTGTGAGGCAATTCCATGTTTTCCGAGTGCCTGTTCATTTTCTCTTCTCTTCTCTTCATTCTTTTCCTGCGTGTATGTCTCAGTGCTTTCCTTTTTTTTAAACCACACCCTCCTCTCTGCTTTATCCTTCAAGTCCAAGTCACCACTATCATTTGCATAGACGGAGTACAGCGGCCACAAATGGTGTTTCTGTTTCCACCACAGTCCTCCCCTCTCCCTAACCTTTAGAATGACAAAAGATAAAGCCATTCCTTTACCCAAAACTCTTCAATATCTTCCAACATCACCCTGAGTAAAGGCCAAAGACATCAAAGTGGCCTAGGAGATTCTGGGACCTTGCTCCCATTCTTCTTATCCAATAACACCTCTTTGGCTTCGTTTTTGTACTTTCCAACTGTTCATGGGAAATAGATGGGGAAACAGTGGAAACAGTGTCAGACTTTATTTTTGGGGCTCCAAAGTCACTGCAGATGCTGATTTCAGCCATGAAATTAAAAGATGCTTACTCCTTGGAAGGAAACTTATGACCAACCTAGATAGTATATTAAAAAGCAGAGACATTAATTTGCCAACAAAGGTCCATCTAGTCAAGGCTATGGTTTTTCCCGTGGTCATGTATGGATGTGAGAGTTGGACTGTGAAGAAGGCTGATCATTGAAGAATTGATGCTTTTGAACTGTGGTGCTGGAGAAGACTCTTGAGAGTCCCTTGGACTGCAAGGAGATCCAACCAGTCCACTCTAAAGGAGATCAATCCTGGGTGTTCATTGGAAGGACTGATGCTAAAGCTGAAACTGCAATACTCTGGCAACTTCATGCAACGAGTTGACTCACTGGAAAAGACTCTGATGCTGGGAGGGATTGGGGGCAGGAGGAGACGGGGACAACAGAGAATGAGATGGCTGGATGGCATCACCGACCTGATGGACATGAGTTTGAGTGAACTCTGGGAGTTGGTGATGGACAGGGAGGCCTGGTGTGCTGTGATTCATGGGGTCATAAAGAGTCGGACACGACTGAGTGACTGAACTGAACTGAACTGAGCTGTTCTTTCCCTCCCCCACCCATTCCAGTTACTCCCTGTCACACACTGGGTATGCTCCAACTCAAGAGTTTTTTTACTTTATTTTTTTTTTCCATCTGAAACACCCTTTCCCTTTTTCTAAAAGGGCTCCCACCCAAACTTTTTTTTAGGCTTCTCTTCAAATTGTATCAATTACAATTGCAACAGCCCTGCTTCCCCACTAGTCAAAGACCTCTTATTTCCCCAATTTTTTTCCTCTGTGACATGTATCATCTTCTAACATACTAGCTATTCTTCTGGTTTAGGGTATCAAATATTAAGACAAAAATCCAAATATTCATTAGTAAGAGACTATCTAAGCAAACCGTGATACATTTATATGATTAATTAAAATGTACCCATCTGGGGCTTCTCAGGTGACTCAGACAGTAAAGTATCTGCCTACAATGTGAGAGACCTGGGTTCGATCCCTGGGTTGGGAAGATCCTCTGGAGAAGAGAATGGGAACCCACTCCAGTATTCTTGACTGGAGAATCCCGTGGACATAGGAGCCTGCTGGGCTATAGTCCATGGGATCGCAAAGAGCTGGACACCACGGAGTGACTAACTTTCACTTTCACCCACAATGTACTGATAAATGAAAATATTCAAGGTATATATTCTGAGTAAAGAAAAATTATCTTATACAAAACTAGGTATAGCACAAAGTTACCATTATGAATATAGGAATTTGGACATAGACGATATAGACTATAAAGATATAAAGTATTATAATATTAAAATTTTGTTATTAGTTAACTTTACAGTGTATTTTTTTAGCATTTTTTGAGAAGACAGATTTTTTCACACTGAAGAATATTCTACGTGTGTGACAAAGAAAATAAGACTAAGAAGGAAAAACTGATTGAACAGTGACATAAAGACTCTTTGAAGATGATGGAACTTGAATCAAACATGCAAAGTTTAAAGATACACAGCATTTGGGTGGAGAGAAATTTAGGAATTAACAGCAAAGGATTAAGATAGAGACTAGCTGAAAGGAAAAAAGTGAGAAAATGAATAATTACTTTAAGAAAACTCAAGGACACTTCTTTTTGAAATTAGAGTTTATATTGCATACTACTAGTCATGATGTTTCATGACTTTATATTCTATTTCACTGGTCAATTTATTAATCTTCCTTCAGTTCTATAATGTTTTATTTTATAGTAACTCGATAGTTTAATACCTAGTAAGAATGAGATGGCTGGATGGCATCACCGACTCAATGGACATGAGTTTGAATGAACTCAGGGAGTTGGTGATGGACAGGGAGGCCTGGCGTACTGTGATTCATGGGGTTGCAAAGAGTCGGACATGACTAAGCGACTGAAATGAACTGAACTGAACTGAAGCTAGTCTTTGGAGAAGGAAATGGCAACCCACTCCAGTTATCTTGCCTAGAGAATCCCAGGGATGGGGGAGCCTGATGGGTTGCCGTCTACGGGATCGCACAGAGTTGGACACGACTGAAGCAACTTTGCAGCAGCAGTGGCAAGCTAGTCTTCATTATCAACACTGTTTTCCACTTTTATAAATTGTTCTTCCAGAAAAAAAGTTAGAATAACCTTGACAATTTCCAAAAATACTCAGAGCAAAAACAGTATCAGAATACCAGATTTTGTCAAATCTATATATAATATTGTCACCCTGCTTATTTAACTTATATGCAGAGTACATCATGAGAAATACTGGGCTGGATGAAGCACAAGCTGGAATCAAGATTGCTGGGAGAAATATCAATAACCTCAGATATACAGATGATACCACCCTTATGGCAGAAAGTGAAGAGGAACTCAAAAGCCTCTTGATGAAAGTGAAAGAGAAGAGTGAAAAACTTGGCTTAAAGCTCAACATTCAGAAAACTAAGATCATGGCATCTGGTCCCATCACTTCATGGGAAATAGATGGAGAAACAGTGGAAACAGTGTCAGACTTTATTTTTTTGGGCTCCAAAATCACTGCAGATGGTGATTGCAGCCATGAAATTAAAAGACGCTTACTCCTTTCAAGGAAAGTTATGACCTACCTAGATAGTATATTAAAAAGCAGAGACATTACTTTGCCAACCAAGGTCCGTCTAGTCAAGGCTATGGTTTTTCCCGTGGTCAGGTATGGATGTGAGAGTTGGACTGTGAAGAAAGCTGATTGTCGAAGAATTGAGGCTTTTGAACTGTGGTGCTGGAGAAGACTCTTGAGAGTCCCTTGGACTGCAAGGAGATCCAACCAGTCCATTCTAAAGGAGATCAATCCTGGGTTTTCATTAGAAGGACTGATGCTAAAGCTGAAACTCAATACTTTGGCCACCTCATGCGACGAGTTGACTCACTGGAAAAGACTCTGATGCTGGGAAGGATTGGGGGCAGGAGGAGAAGGGGACGACAGAGAATGAGATGGCTGGATGGCATCACCGACCTGATGGACATGAGTTTGAGTGAACTCTGGGAGTTGGTGATGGACAGGGAGGCTTGGCGTGCTGTGATTCATGGGGTCACAAAGAGTCGGACACGACTGAGCGACTGAACTGAACTGAATTGATACATAATATTACTCTATAAAGAAGTTGAACAGTATCTTTGTCTCTTAATTAAAGCACTTCATTTCCCTTACATGTATGCCAATACTTATTTACATATTTATCCATCTCACTGTTATGAAGATTTATTCTCATATTATACACACAATCATTGTTTGCATAGTACATTTTTTGTCGAGGTTGTTACTTTGCATTTTAACTTTTGTCAATAGAGAGGAATTCTACTGATTTTTCTCATTTAATATTATCGGGCTACCTTTATGACATTTTAATTAGTGCTACAACTCTGTGTTGGTATTTTTTTCAAGATTTTCTAAATAAATTATTAAAAATAATATTTTCCTATCTATATTATAAAATATTAATAAACAGAAACTTCTATTAAATAGAATTTGGAAACCAGAAGGGGAAGTTCTCACTCTGTGAAGAGAGAAAAAAAGCCCGCTTTGCTGGAGAAATAGCTAACAGTTTATTTGTTTATGTCAGCATTCTGGTACCTCCTATGGGGATCACATAAAAAAACCCTCTTGGCTCCAGGCCTGATGAGCAAATAGGTGCAATATCCACAACTGAGTGCTCTGCTGTTTACTACTTTTCTTGCTGAATCTGGAGTTTGATGATAACCGCTTTCTTCTGGATCAAAGCTTTCACCCTATTTGCATTTGAAGCTCCCTAGACTTCTTGGACTGCAAGGAGATCCAACCAGTCCATTCTAAAGGAGGTCAGTCCTGGGTGTTCATTGGCTAAAACTGAAACTCCAATACTTTGGCCACCACATGCGACGAGTTGACTCACTGGAAAAGACTCTGATGCTGGGAGGGATTGGGGGTAGGAGGAGACGGGGACGACAGAGAATGAGGTGGCTGGATGGCATCACCGACTTGATGGACATGAGTTTGAGTGAACTCCGGGAGTTGGTGATGGACAGGGAGGCCTGGTGTGCTGTGATTCATGGGGTCGCAAAGAGTTGGACACGACTGAGAGACTGAACTGAGCTGAACTGAGACTTCCCAGGTAGACTCAGGTTCGATTGATCCCTGAGTTGGGAAGATCCCTTGGAGAAGGAAATGGCTGCCCACTTTAGTATTCTTACCTGGGAAATCCCATGGACAGAGGAACCTGGGCAGTCCCAGTCTATGGGACTGATTTACCAGCTAAACAGCAGAAGCAGCAGGCCTTATTTGGGATCTATTTCAAGGTTTTGTTCTTTCTGCTTAAGGCCTTGTTCTGTATGTGAGTACTTGTTTGACACTTTGGTCTGATTTTTCATACCAATAAATTTTACTTTCTCTTCCCATATTAAATTGTGCTTTAATATTGTTTTCTATTTTCTTTCATTTTCATTAAATTTATTCTATTATCCTTAATATTGTGGAGTAGTTTTTTTTTTCTTTAGATTTATTTTCTTGAGGAGTAATGAAAGCATTTAAGACTATGACTTCTAAGAATATTTTTGATGTTGCTCATGACTTTCATTGTGAAGTAAAATTCTGTTATGTTAATAATCTGTTACTCTTTAACTCATGAGTAATTTAGGATAAAATACATGCATACACACATATTTAAGTATTGAGGATTTTTCTTTTGCTCATATATCTTTATAAATACTAGTGTTCATTGGTTCCCTTTTGTTGTTGATTACTGTTGCTTTCTTTTTGCATTCACTCAGTATCAAATAGATCATCTTTGATCATTTTGTATTATTTGGGTTTTGAATATAAGCATCAGAAACTTACTTTGCTATCTATACCAACATATGCAAAAATAAATAGAGAAAAAATTTATAAGATTTGTAAAAATATCTAAGAATGAAAGGAAACTAAGCAACAATAATATTGTCAAATACCTGATAGGAAAAATCAAGAGATTGCTATTGGTAAATGTGGACTCTCAACAATATTGGAACAATAATTTCCTACCTGATCCTCTGTCTTTGCAACTACTCCCTTCAAATTCAAAATTCTAGGTGAGCATACCCATATGCCAACTTTATGGAAATCACAAAATTAACAAAAGCAAAGAAAACCTAACCTCCTCAGCCCTGCCTCCTACCAAGTGTCATACATTATAGGTTTCCCCTCAAAAGTTAATATTTCTTGGATGCCAGGCAGTCAAATAAACAACAAGCAGCCATTTCAAAATTTATAGTATACTCCATAATTTCATTTTATTGTATGGCTGCGTGCCAAGTTACTTCAGTCATGTTGAACTCTTTGCAAAACTATGGACTGAGGCCTACCAGGCTCCTCTGTCCATGGGATTCTTCAGGCAAGAACACTAGAGTGGGTGCTGTGCCCTCTTCCAGGGGATCTTCCCAACCCAAGGATTGAACCCAAATCTCCTACGTCTCGTGCATTGGCAGGTGGGCTCTTTACCACTAGTGCCACCTGGTATGGCTGACTCACTTCAATCGTGTCTCTCACTCTGTGTGATCCTATGAACTCAGCCCCTCATGCTCCTCTGTCTATGGGATTTTCCAAGCAAGAATACTGGAGTGAATTGCCATGACCTCCTCCAGGGGGTCTCCCCAACCCACAGATCGAAACTGTGTCACCTCTGTTTCCTGCGTCTCCTGCATTGCAGGTGGATTCTTTACCACTAGGTGCCACCTGGGAAGCCCTGTATGGCTATATTTGACACTTTTTGCCTTTAAATATAGAACACATAACTACCACAAACTGCTGTGTCTGAATTTACTTCCGTTTACTAAGAATTCAGATAATTTGTGTATGAGATAAGTAAAGAGGGATCCGTAAAGCACCTTGTCTTTTTTTTTTTTTTTTGAGTATTTTCTTTATTGAGTGAAAGGCTTGGGCATAATTAATAATAAAAATGATTATATTCAGTGTTCATGATTATTCATTAGAAATGTACTTTTAATTAATTGTTAATAATTTTCTGGTGGTGTAGATATACACAGCTTTACACTGATCACAGCCACAGTAGGATGCCAGAAACACTTGCCAAAAATGCTGCATTTCATTTGTACTTTCATCAATGGTACCTTAAAACTACAATTAACATGTAGTGCTACAGTGAATTCAAGGTTAAGATGATCTTGAAGTACAACCAGGTCATCACTATTGAAGCTTTAACCGGTTGAATGTATAAAAGAATAAATACCAAGTGACAAAATCATTCTTAAGTAATTTCTATACGTTAAACTAAAATTAGGGGACTGTGCACAATATAAGTCAAAGAAACACTACATAGACAGTGAAAGTACAAATTGATGCAATGAATTGCAGTCCCTGAGTTCTTGAAAGTGACAACAAGACAAAACACCGAGTGAAGAAATCTGCAATGGAATTGTTCAGTTTCATTAAGCATCATTTAACTCATCAACCAAAGAGTCAGAAGCACAAATTGTGAGAAGACTGGCTACCGATATAAGACAAAAAAAGTGTTAATTTTTAACTACTAAATACATGCTCCCAATGTTAACATTGTGTTTGAATTATTATCTCTGCTTTAAAAAGAGGTTTCCCTAGTGGCTCAGTTGGTAAATAATCTATCTGCAATGCAGGAGACCCTGGTTCAATCCCCAGGTCAGGAAGATTCCCTGGAGAACAAAATGGTAACCCACTCCAGTCCTCTTGCCTGGAGAATTCCATGGACAGAGAAGTTGGGCAGGCTACAGGCCATGGGATCACAAAGAGTCAGACATGATTGTGAGACTCACTTTCACTTGTCATGTTGAACTTTATAGGTGTTAAATATCATGCCTTACTATACAACCAGGAAGTGACAGAAACTAGATTCAAATTCCATTCTATCTGATTTCAAAGTCTATATTTTCTCTACAGTAAATTTAAGGCAGAAAGGGCTGAAGACAGTGCACAGGTATTTTCGTTTGGTCAAACGTATTCTATGATTAAGTTACCCTCAATATTCTTACATGATAATCCTATATCCTACTCAGTTCAAATAGGTCCAAAAGTTTATTTTTGCCTAAAGACCATACCTAAGTTCAATCACATCTAAAATAGTGATTTCCATGCCTCCTCTTTTGGTTTTAACTTCCACCAATCATTTATGTATATAACTTCACTGGCAATCTGAATTATGTCATAAACAGTTATCTGCATTATCAAAAGAGGGATAAAAACATCTTTTTTAACTTTGGTTACATGATTCTTGGCTTCCCTGGTGGCTCAGAGGTTAAAGCGTCTGCCTCCAATGCGGAAGACCCGGGTTCGATCCCTGGGTCGGGAAGATCCCCTGGAGAAGGAAATGGTAACCCACTCCAGTATTCTTGCCTGGAGAATCCCATGGACGGAGAAGCCTGGTAGGCTACCGTCCACGGGGTCGCAAAGAGTCGGACACGACTGAGTGACTTTACTTACTTTACTTTACTTACATGATTCTTACAAAGAAATGGCAACCCACTCTGTAATCTTGCCTGGAGATTGGTAGGTAGGTGTTACATGATTCTTACAAGGACATTAAACTAAACAATTGTGTTTTATCCTGTATTAGTGTTTACTCTTCCCTAAAAATATATATTATAACAAAAGAGGCAAGGTTATCAAGCTGAATTAGACTTGGAAGGTTTTCATTTTACATAAAAGCAAAAGTCACTCAGTCACGTCTGACTCTTTGCGACCCCATGGACTATACAGTCCATGGAATTCTCCAAGCTAGAATACTAGAAGGGGCAGTTTTTCTCTTCTCCAGGGGATCTTCCCAACCCAGAGATTGAAACTGGGTCTCCCACATTGCTGGAAGATTCTTTACCAGCTAAGCCATCAGGGAAGCCCAAGAATACTGGAGTGGGTAGCCAATCCCTTCTCCAGCAGATCTTCCCAACACAGGACTCTAACTGTGGTCTCATGCATTACAAGTGAATTCTTCACCAGCTGAGCTACTAGGGAAGCCCAGTTTTTATACTTATGCCAGGTTCCTCTCTTCTTGAAATTTCTCAAGCAAGAATATTGGAGTAGGTTGCCATTTCCTACTCCAGTGGATCTTCCTGACCCAGGGATCAAATCTGTCTTTCTTGAATCTTCTGCATTGGCAGCTGAAATCTTTACTGCTAGCACCACCTGGGAAGCACTTTTATATGGAGTAGTATAAAACTCAGTGAAAGTCACTCAGTTCTGTTGGACTCATTGTGATCCCATGGACTATACAATTCACGGAGTTCTCCAGACCAGGATACTGCAGTGGGTAGCTTTATCCTTTCTCCAGCAAATCTTCCCAACCCAGGAATTGAACCAGGGTCTCCTGCATTGTAGGCGGATTATTTACCAACTGAGCTATCAGGGAAGACCCACACAACAAACTGTGGATCATACAAACTGTGGAAAATTCTTTAAGAAATGGCAATACCACACCACTTGACCTGTCTCTTGAGAAAATGGTATGCAGGTCAAGAAACAACAGCTAGAACCCGACATGGAAAAACAGACTGGTTCCAAATCAGGAAAGGATTTGTATATTGTCACCCTGATTATTTAACTTATATGCAGAGTACATCATGAGAAACACTGGGCTGGATGAAGCACAAACTGGAATCAAGATTGCCGGGAGAAATATCAATAACCTCAGATATGCAGATGACACCACCATTATGGCAGAAAGTGAAGAGGAACTCAAAAGCCTCTTGATGAAAGTGAAAGAGGAAAGTGAAAAAGTTGGCTTAAAACTTAACATTCAGAAAACTAAGATCATGTATCTTCTCCCATCACTTCATGGCAAATAGATGGTGAAACAATGGAAACAGTAAGAGATTTTATTTTGGGGGGCTCCAAAATAACTGTAGATGGTGACTGCAGCCATGAAATTAAAAGACACTTACTCCTTGGAAGAAAAGCTATGACCAACCTAGATAGCATGTTAAAAAGCAGAGATATTACTTTGCTAACACGGTCCATCTAGTCAAAGCTATGGTTTTTCCAGTAGTCATGTATGGATGTGAGAGCTGGACTATAAAGAAAGCTGAGCACTGAAGAATTGATGATTTTGAACTGTGGTGTTGGAGAAGACTCTTGAGAGTCTCTTGGACTGCAAGGAGATCAAACCAGTCAATCCTAAAGTAAATCAGTCTGAATATTCACTGGAAGGACTGATGCTGAAGCTGAAACTCCAATACTTTGGCCACCTGATGTGAAGAATGGACGCACTGGAAAAGACCCTGATGTTGGGAAAGATTGAAGGCAGGAGGAGAAGGAGACAACAGAGGATGAGATGGTGAGATGGTATCACCAACTCTATGGACATGAGTTTGAGTAAGCTCTGGGAGTTGGTGATAGAGAAGCCTGGTGTGCTGCAGTCCATAGGGTTGCAAAGAGTCGAACATGACTGAGTGACTGAACTGAACTGAATTGATAAAACTCAGTATCACAGATGTTTACAAATCCCTTTCAAAAACCCAAGTTTTCTTTAATGTCAGGTTAAAATAGAGAGAGCATGTACAAAAAAAAGGGTTGTAATTTCAAGACCACCATTTATAGCTGTAGATATTTGAAAAAATTGTATAAAATCTCTGATCTTCTGGGTTTTTATAGCTAGAATATGAAAATGCAGTACTTGGGTGCAATCTCAAAAATGACAGAACAACCTTAGTTCGTTTCCAAGGCAAACCATTCAATATAACAGTAATCCAAGTCTATGACCCAACCACTAATGCTAAAGAAACTGAAGTTGAATGGTTCTATGAAGACCTATAAGACCTTCTAGAACTAACATCATAAAAAGATGTCCTTTTCATCATAGGGGCTGCTGCTGCTGCTGCTGCTAAGTCACTTCAGTCGTGTCCGACTCTGTGTGACCCCATAGACGGAAGCCCACCAGGCTCCCCCGTCCCTGGGATTCTCCAGGCAAGAACACTGGAGTGGGTTGCCATTTCCTTCTCCAACTCATCATAGGGGACTGGAATGCAAAAGTAGGAAGTTAAGAGATACATGGAATAATAGGCAAATTCGGCTTTGGAATACAAAATAGAGCAGGGCAGAGGCTAACAGAGTTTTGTCAAGACAACACACTGGTCATAGCAAATACTTTTTCCAACAAGAGATGATTCTACACATGGATATCACCTGATGGTCAATACTGAAATCAGACTGATCACATTCTTGGCAGCTGAAGATGGAGAACCTCTATAAAGTCAGCAAAAACTAGACCTGGAGCTGACTGCGGCTCAGATCATGAGTTTCTTATTGCAAAATTCAGACTTAAATTGAAGAAAGTATGGAAACTCACTAGCCATTCATGTGTGACCTAAATCAAATCCCTTCAGACTATAGAGTGGAAGTGACAAACAGATTCAAGGGATTAGATTTTATAGAAAGAGTGCCTGAAGAACTATGAATGGAGGTTCATAACATTACAGAGGAGGCAGTGACCTAAACCATTTCAAAGAAAAAGAAATGCAAGAAGTCAAATTGGTTGTCTGAGGAGGCTTTACAAATAGCTAAAGCCTAGAGTTAATCACTTAGTCGTGTCCGACTCTTTGTGACCCCGTGGACTGTAGCCCACCAGGCTCCTCTGTTCATGGGGATTTTCCAGGCTAGAATACTAGAGTGGGTATTCCCTTCTCCAGTGGTTATTCCCAACCCCAGGAATTGAACCCAGGTCTCCCACGTTGTGGGCAGATTTCTTCCTGATTGAGCCACCAGGGAAGCCAGAATCAATATAAAAGACAGTGCAAAATAGTGTCTTAACTATGACAAGAGTGAAGTTCTGTCTTGTCAAGAATATTCAAGTTATCCTGCATAACTGGTTAGAAGTATTACTGATTCTTGTATTGTCTTATACTTCAATGTTATATCTTTATTGGATTCAGTTTAAATTAACTGCATAAAGTACAATTTATTCCTAACTCTTACTGAATTGAAATAATCTCATAAAACTAACCTATCCATATTTTTCAGTTAGAAACACACCATCATTATTAATCACTGTTTCCATTATTAAAATATGACTTTTCTCAAAGCCTGGAAACCAGATATGAAAGTAATGTCTTCCTACTGCTGGCCATTGTCATGCTACTTCTTTTAACTGCAAGGATAAGAGAAGAAGAATGATAGTATTTGTGGTATGTATGCAAACATATTATATGGTGTATATGTGTATGCTCAGTCACTCAGATGTGTTCAACTCTTTGTGACCCCATGGACAGTAGCCTGCCAGGTTCCTCTGTCCATGGAACATTTTCAGCAAGATTACTGGAGTGGGTTGCTATTTCCTACTTCAGAGGATCTTCCTAACCCAGGGATAGACATTGTGTCTCTTCCGTCTCCTGAACTGTAATCCTGATAGATTATTTACAATACATAAAAAGAAATACAACTTTTTATGAGGTAAATAATCTTTTGAAACCTTATACTATGTTAAACTGATTTATCTACTATTTCGTTATTTTATTAGCTTTTAAAAATATTTTTAATTTTTAGAAAGCAGTGTTTTCAGATATTTTTCTACATATTAATAAAAAGTAAGATATCTGATTTTTGATCTCTCCCTCCTTTCCTTCCTTCCTTCAAAATCTATTGATCATCTGTTATGCCAAAGGTTGTGAAAGTAGAGAATAAAAATCAGAAGTTCATAACAGAGAAATATTAGTAGGCAAACAGTTATGATATATGACAGTTATTCTATAAGTATACATACAATATATTAAGTTCTTACATATATAAGTCAATTTTCTGTGCACTTCATATGATCAGCCATTTAATTCCCATTATACCCTCATGTGATAGATACGTTCAACTATCTTTGTTTTACAAATGAGGCAACTAAGGAACACAGATTTTAGGCAATTATGGCCAATGCCACACTGCCAATGAGCAGCAGAATTGGGGTTTGTATCTGTGCAGGATGGCTGTGTGCTATTACTCTGCTGTATTGTCTGACATATATATATGAGGTGATAGATTTAAGTCAAGTATACTGTAGAAACACAAAGAGACTCATTTATTTTTCAAACATATCTGCTAGTACCACATTACTGAATCCATAAATTATTACACATAAAGGCAGCAAATTGGTAAGGTTTGTATTTTTGTGAGGAAAAAAAAATGCCTCATTTGTCAAGTTCAACATTTTAAGTACTATATGCCCCCCAAATGGCAAAATTCTACTAGTGGTATAAAATTTTCTTATTTTATAAGGTGTCTCTCTTGAGACACCTAATCCGAATGGACAAACATGGAGAACATTTTCAGGAAAAGTAAGTTAAGTCTTTACAATGAGAAGTAAACTCTCTATCTGAAGGGAGGAAGAGGTATTTCAGCTTGAAAAAAGAGCAAAGGAAAAGCTTTTCCAAAAGAAAGATCATCACATATATTGGTTAATTTCATGTGCTTATGATATAGTGAGTGTAATAGCTGATAGTAGCTGACATTTATTTTGTGAGGGAGCAGTAAGCTTTGCAAAGGATTTGTGTAACAAATGTAAAGTTCTTTGATTTGTGGTGTCCAAAGTAAGGTACATCACAATATATGGAAAACAATGCAGTGAAGCTGTTTGCTTTCATGCACTGCAATGTATTACAGCAGTTTGAAATATTTTGAGTATTTTTAAGTTGGTTAAGTTTATTCAGATGAGTCCTTTGACAATTAGAACTTTTACAATCTTTTGTAATAAATCAGAGAGTGACCAAGAAAATGTTTTATACACCTACAGAATTTCACTGTCCTATTTAGTGAAATATATAATTTTGAAGTTGATCTTAAAATAAGTTACGTGCTTTTCTCCCCAGAACACAAGTATTCCTAATTTCTTGACCATTTATGTTTTGATAAGCATTTGTTGACCATGTGGGCTTCTCTGGTGGCTCAGTGGTAAAGAATCCGCCTGCAATGAAGGAGACATGGGTTCATTCTCTGGATCAGGAAGATCCCCTGGAGAAGGAAATAGCAACCCATTCCAGTATTCTTGTCTGGGAAAGCCCATGGTGAGAGAAGCCTGGCAGGCTACAGCCCATGAGGTCTCAAAAGAGTCAGACATGACTCAGCGACTAAATGACAAATAAAATGACATGTACTGTAAAGCAGATATTTTAGAAAATAATAATATTATCAAAGCAAAGGTAACATCTTTGACAGAGATAAAAAAGGAATCATTTTCAAAGGAAACTTTCTTTATGGAGCATTTGATAGTAATTTTTTTGAAAGTGCCTCCCCTGGCAAATAGGTAAGGGCAACCACCTTTCAAAACTCTTAACTCAAACATTTTTAAACATGTAGAAACAGAATTTTCTGCTTTGTTTTAAAATATTTGAAAACATCCAGTTACTTTATAAAACCAAATGATTTAAGAGAATAGCAGCGAAACATGTACATTATCCTATGTAAAATAGATGACCAGTGCAAGTTCGATGCATGAAGCAGGGCACCCAAAGCTGGTGCTCTGGGACAACCCAGAAGGATAGGGTGTGGAGTGGGGTAGGAGGGGGGTTCACGATTGGGGGGGTCACACATGTATACCTATGGCCAATTCATGTTGATATATAGCAAAATCCATCACAATATTGTAATTATCCTCCAATTAAAATTAATTTAAAAAACAAAATAAAAATAAAAACAAATGAGCAACCACAGGAGGAGAGAAATGTCTAGCAATATTTTAACAAAAATGTCTTGGCATAACTGGATGAATTTGATAATCCAATATCCAAATTGATTAGCTACAGATCATGGTGCACTTTTTTCTTTAGAGTTTTTGTGTCTTTGTGAAGAATCATTTGCACATCTCATTGTTGCTAAATTCAAGCATAAGTCTGCCTTGTGAATCACTGAATTACAGTGTTAATGTTCTGAAAAAATGTAAGCATACTGAATCACCTTTTCTCATTGAAATGGCATTTTAACACTATTCTGAGAACCAGTGAGATCCAACCAAAACTAGAGGCTGTAAAATAAAAATATAGAATTGAGGTTGGAGAGTCAACCTGCTTCCTGTTTCACCCACTGACCAATTGGATGATCTAGGACATGTTTTACTCTTCTGAGCTTTTCTTTTTTCTATTCCTAATAAGCCTAGTGTGCTACAGTCCATGGGGTTGCAAAGAGTGGGACACAACTGAGCAACTGAGCTAAACTGAACACAGATAACAATGGTGGTTCCATTTAGCACTGCATGACTCTTCTAGGGAAAATGATGGTACACACTAGGTGTTCGGTGTTATTCATGAAATCACGTCTTGGAATAGTGAGCTTTGGCACAAAAAGCCAAAGCTATAGTTATAACAAGTTTACATCGATTAATACTACATTATTTTAGATAATTTCTCTTTGTGACTGCTACCTAGTAGGCTGTTCATTGAGGGCAGGGATTCTGTAACAGAACAATCCAGAACCCATGACACTGCATGGCGCAAAGATCTTCAACAAATGTTACTAAGCTCAATGTGGCTGAGGAATAAAACCTAGAGAGAGAAGGTACAATCATTGCCTTTGTTTCCAGATTCTGGCTTCTGAATAATGTCAGGCTCCCTTCAGAGTTCACCAGATAGCATCTTAGGAGAACAACAAGACTACACAGCGTGCAGGTTGAATTGTGCAGTCACATGGGTTAGCACTACACAGGACCTAAGAGTTACTTTTTGTGGCAAGTTCTCAGGTTTTTCACTTCAGAGAAACACAAGGAATCAATTACTGGATCTTTCAGCAATAGCTAAATCAGGACAACATGGTATGCTAAATGCGAGCCTGCTGAGTTAGTCTAGGGAGCAAGGCATGGCCACCAAAGGCAGTCCAGCCATGAACTCTGTGTGTCTGATTCATCACAAGAGGTGAAATGTCATCAGTTCTAATTTTTGTCAGCCTTGCTCTGAACAACTCACAGATGTATTACTCATTCTATTCTATGTTTTACTGTATAATGACAACATTCTTTTTTCCAAAATAATTTCAAAGCCTTAGTAGTTTTCACCGGACTTGTGAATGACTAATAATGTTGGCTTCCACATCACTGATGTATATTTGAATTTTTCATGTCACTTTTTGAGCAGGCATTGTCTGCTTTCATTAAATGTACTATATTATACATCACTTTCAGGCAATATTACAACCTGCTTTTTTAATTTTAATAAAAGAATTTTACTGTTTCATAACTTTGAGGGAAAATGCTCTGCATGTAGTCATATAAAATAGAGAAATTTTATGAGTTTCCAAACTGCAAGCTATTTAAAAGCCTCCATTTGGTAATTACAAAGATTTATAGCCTTTCCTCGTCTCCCACAAAATTCAGAGCCGATCTGTCCAGTTGACTTACAGACTGACTTAGAGGTCTCCACATTCATTATCTTTGACAGGAAGCTATTAGATTAGGTTAAAGATTTAAGACTAGTATATGTTTGGGAATGGGAGAGAGAGGTTTAAAACTAATTTATAGGAATATAATCCACTGGTTATTTTCATATTTCATCAAAAAATATTTTAGAAAATGTCACAATACTAGTTGATCACATTGAGGTGACAAAATGTTCTGCTTTTGCTTCACTAAGAGAAGGGAGTCATTCATCTCATTTTAGATTAATATTTTCAGCATCACCTGACAGTTTATCATTTATCAAGGAATTAACCGAATACAAAAGTTATAAAAAGGAGATTATCAGAATACTACAGATGTAGTTGATGTTACAAGTCTAATAATATCCATATCAGTATGTTGTACAGGTTTTACTATTACACAGAAAACAAGATAGCTGTCCTGGTTAATTTTTTTTCAATATCTCATAATATGTAACTATAAAACTTTATTTTAAAATTTTTCATAAATGCCTGTGATACAAAAACTTAATTTTATATTATACAAAAATGTATAACATGCACCCTTTAAAAACTATATATAAAATATGAATTTAAAAAATCTGGGTGTTCCAAGATTTGTTTTGTGTGTTAAAAATAAATGAAGCAGCTTAGAAATAAACTCACCAGAATGGCTAATGCTTAAGTGAAATGATTCAGTTTAGTTCTAGATTTGCAGTCATATATTATTTTTAGACTTTTATAATAATACTTAGTTAACAACTTGCATTGTCTAATTATTAATAAGTTAAATTAAGAGAATTTCTCTTTGTTTTACATGTTTAATTCTATTTTATATAGATACTGATTTAAATATATGTAACATTTTTACCAATGTGTTTGAAATATTTTCAGAAAATAAACTAATTAAATGAAATTTATTTCTATCATTGAAGTATTTACCATAATTACTGAACATTTTATTTATACCAAAGTTTTTCAGAGTCCTTTCCTTAGTATTAATGAATGTAATATAGCTAACATGTAGCTAGCATGCAGAGTAATAACAAATTTGCAATATTAATAATATAAATTTTAATTTGCTACTAAAACCAATTTGAAAAAATATATTAATAATGATTAA
Organism: Moschus berezovskii; assembly: GCF_049115385.1. Lineage (NCBI taxonomy): Eukaryota > Metazoa > Chordata > Mammalia > Artiodactyla > Moschidae > Moschus > Moschus berezovskii. The sequence continues at coordinate 34,370,390 of NC_142461.1, forward strand.
AGAAACACAATCTTTCTATGGACCTATATTAAATTCAAATGCTGTTATGCTGTATGCTAAGGCCCTTTGCATATGAATTTCTATTTCCTCCTGCTCTCTGATATACTGTAGGAAATAAGACCAGAACACAAAGAATTCCCTACAACAGATAGAAAGGTCACCATCATAAACAACTCTATGCATAGAAGGAAGATACAAGGAGGCAACTTCTGTTCTTAAGGGAATTTTAAACATTGTGCTTAGTCGCTCAGTTGTGTCCGACTCCTTGTGACCCCATGGATTGTAGCCCTCCAATCTCCTCTGTCCATGGGGATTCTCCAGGCAAGAATACTGGAGTGGGTTGCCATTTCCTTCTCCATCCAAGCATTAGTGCTCCAATTTATTCACAGGGAAACAAATAAATAAGAAACATGCTTTCTGAGAACATTCAGTTATTGCACTCTGAGAGACTAAAAAAAAAAAATCCTATACCAAAAGAAAATGAGCATAAAATTTAGGTCACTGCTAAATTAATATTTCCTCTGTGGGTTTTCCTTTACCAATTGCTTTTACACACACTTCATATCTAAGTATTGAGACTAAATGAGTCGAAAATTTTGCTTTTTCATTGATGCTCCATTAGCAGGAGTGAACTCTCTTGCACAGGGTCTAAGCTATTTTAAATCAAGGAGGCAGCTGTGGCACCTTTTTACCCAACAACAAATCATTCTGATTTTATTCTTAATTCATGGCTGATGCTCTTTTCCCACAATGCCCTTTGACTGTTGTCCTCTGACATGCTGTAACACATGAAGTTGTATCCAAGGTATTTGTCACTCTACCATTAAATGTCTTCTAAAATAGGTGAACCTAAGGACTCTGTGTTCTCTATCCTAAATCAATTTGCCTCAGAGAACTAAACAGGGCCACCCATAATGAATTCGGGTCCATGTTCATACCATCTGTATGTTCATCATCATATTCCATTACGGACGTCAATCATGCATTGTATGCTGCTGCTTAGTCACTTCAGTCGTGTCCGACTCTGTGTGACCCCATAGACGGAAGCCCACCAGGCTCCCCCGTCCCTGGGATTCTCCAGGCAAGAACACTAGAGTGGGTTGCCATTTCCTTCTCCAATGTGTGAAAGTGAAAAGTGAAAGTGAAGTCGCTCAGTCGTGTCCGACCCTTAGCGACCCCACAGACTGCAGCCTATCAGGCTCCTCCATCCATGGGATTTTCTAGGCAAGAGTACTGGAGTGGCTTGCCATCGCCTTCTCCGCATGCATTGTATACAGAAGGATAAAAGGGAAAAGTTTACAAGTTGCCTATCTTTCCTGACTCATGAGCCAGAAAATATGGACTTTTTTTTTTCCTTTTGATATGGTCTCCTGGAGTCCTAGTTTCCTTCATTATCCTGATCAAATGTTGCTAAGAACAAATATGGAGAATCTGCATATCTTGGCATTCTCCAAACTACTGAAGTGTGTGCTTAATTCATTGTGCTTTAGCTTTTCTGGTGGTAAAGAGTCTGCCTGCAATGCGGGAAACCCAATTTCAACCCCAGGGTTGGGAAGATCTCCTGGAGAAGGAAATGACAACCTACTCCAGTATTCTGCCCGGGAAATCCCATGGACAGAGGAGCCTGGCGGGCTACAGTTCATGGGATTGCAAAGAGTTGGACACGACTGAGTGACTAATATTTTCACCCTACTCTTCCCCAAATCTTTAATCCTTTCCACAAGCTGTCTCTTATCTGATACAAGAGAGACCTCTCTTAGATTCCGGAAGTACAGTGTTTTCTCCTCCTCATCTTAACAGCCAAACTCTGTGAAAATGTACTCCTCAAATTCCATCTCCATTTGTTCACATCTAATTTACTTCTGAGGCCATACTAATCCAGGATTATCTGTTTTAACACCAAAAAATCCCCTAACCCAGGAAAACTTGCAATCTTAGATAAAGTGGGACAGCTGGTCACCTTTAAACTCCTTTTCTTTTCTCACATTACCTCCACCTCCAATCACTCTTCAAATTGTGACAGTTAAACCCTTTATCCTGAATTCATTCTTTCCTTTTAATTCTCACAGTCTTCTAGTTCAAATTCTCAGCTGCTCACAGCTTACTGTATAAGCCTCCTCAATGAGAATGACTCCCTTAACTCTACTATCAAATCCATCTTTCTAAAAGGCTAATCTGATTGTTACCTGGTTTGCTTGTGTGTGTGTGAAAGTCACTCACTTGTGTCCGACTCTTTGCAATCCCCATGGACTATACAGTTCATGGAATTCTCCAGGCCAGAATCCTGGAATGGGTAGCCTTTCCAGTCTCCAAGGGATCTTCCCAACTCAGGGATCGAACCCAGGTCTCCCGCTTTGCAGGTGGATTCTTTACCAGTTGAGCCACCAGGCAAGCCCAAGAATATTGGAGTAGGTAGCCTATCCCTTCTCCAGCAGATCTTCCCAACCCACGAATTGAACCAGGGTCTCCTGCATTGCAGGTGGATTCTTTACCAACTGAGCTATCAGGGAAGCCATGGTTTGCTTAACATGCTTTAATAGATTCCCTCTGAAAATAATAAAACTTCAATCAGATACTTGAGTTTGTCTATCTGTATACACTTGCTTGTGTTTTATTTCCTCTTTCTTAAGCTCTATCAATACATATTATTACTCTCCAAACATGTTTTTATAGCCTCATACCTCTAGAGCTTTGTAAGGTATGCACTGTTCTTTCCTGGAATCCATTTTCTTGAGATTACTTGGTATATCCTTCTTACCCTCTAACTCTCAGCACAAGGACAGACTCCTCTTGGGAGTCATCCACATCCTTCTAGGCAGACAAGAGTTCTCCCCGCTTTTCCCCTGTATCTTGTATTTTCTTCCATTTTAATACATAACCTCACCACATTAAAATAATCTCTTGGTTCTCCTTCCTTTCTAAGATACAAGGTCCTTAAGGAGAGGTTCTATGCATTTCCCTATCATATGTATTATACCAGCAGAGTTTCTATCTCAATAAATAATTGCTGCATTAATGTTTAATGAAGCAATTACATTATTTTATATTCCTACTTTTAGGAGGCAGGGTAGATAAAAGCATATAGATAAGATCTTGTAAACAGAAACTTATTATCATTATTCTATCCTACGTGCCCCTATACAATTTCTTCATAAGTTATACCTTGCACCTGAAAAGTGACTAAGAGTGACTACACCTATCAAAATTGGGGAAAAAAAATTAACCATTTGCTTACTGTTCTTGCATCCCAGATGGACAGGGACTTATCGGCAGAACCCGTGAGAAGAGTGTTGGAGTAAGGAAAAAACTCGATGCTGTTCACAGAATCTGTGTGTCCATACAAGGTATATCTGCATCTTTCACTGCACAGAGAAAAATTAAGAGTTAAAGTTTTCAAAGTGAGCACCTAAATGTTCCTTTTTCTTTCTGTACAGTGCTAACAAAGATAATTTAAATGTTTGAGGCATAGTTTTGTAAATGGCAAAAATGTACGACATTTTAAAAGGAGCATTCTACAACCACCTTATATTCCAAGCGCTTTACAGAATTAGTAGCATAAAATAGACTGCTGCTGCTGCTAAGTCACTTCAGTCGTGTCTGACTCTGTGTGACCCCATAGACGGAAGCCCACCAGGCTCCCCCGTCTGTGGGATTCTCCAGGCAAGAACACTGGAGTGGGTTGCCATTTCCTTCTACATCCAATTTATAAAATCACTTGGGAAAGCTGTCTTTACACTATCTCATTTATTCCTTATCATGAAATTACTACTTAAAAATTGCTCCCATCACATGAAATAATATTCTGAGAAAAGAACTGCATGCGTGCCACAATATGTGAAGACCAGATAAACTTAACTTGCTGTTTTTTTTTTTCCCTCGGTGTAGGATTAGAATCACCTATCGTGCAGCTTAACCAGCTGGTTCAGTTCAGTTCAGTCGCTCAGTTGTGCCCGACTCTTTGCAACCCCATGGACTGCAGCACACCAGGCTTCCCTGTCCATGAGATTCTCCAAGCATTTGGTTATCATATTAGAAATGTACCTATGTGCTGTGCTGTGCTTCGTTGCTTAATCATGAACAACTCTCTGCAACCCTGTGGACTGTAGCCTGCCAGGCTCCTCTGTCCACGGGATTCTCTAGGCATTTCTAGTATGATAACCAGCCGGTTAAGCTCTGATCAACTGACTGGTGACTGTTTTGAGCCATTCCACACATGCCAGTACAGTGGAGTGGTAAAAATTCTGCAATGGGAGCTGGGAGATCCAGCTGGGAGCTGGATTCCAATAGGGTTACCATAGAAAAGTTACTAATCTCAGTAACAGTACGGTTCCTTCTTGTGAGAATGCGATTACTTAATTTGAAGCACTGAGAGGTCCAATGTAGCTCCAACAATCTGAGGTTACTGGCTAAGGCAGTAAACATAAAAGGGAAAGGAAGAAGTCAAACTGAGCATAACATCTAATAACTGTTTGGAATGAAGTTTATTTCACCTGAAATTTTGGCATTTTTGAGAAGCCAGAAAATTTTAAGATTTTTGTGGATACATATGCAAATTACTCAATGGCGATTCCCTTAATTGATACGTTTCATATCAAAGTGAAGTACTGTAGTAATTAATATCAGGAACAAGGAAATAAAATCAATAAATTCATTAATCATGGCCATTTTGTATCAGTTTCCTTATCTCAATACTTCTGAGAGAGGCTGATAATAATTTGATCTTTCAGTTCAGTTCAGTTCAGTTCAGTCGCTCAGTCGTGTCCGACTCTCCGCGACCCCATGAATCACAGCAGGCCAGGCCTCCCTGTCCATCACCAACTCCCTTAAAGTTGATGAAATGTCAGTCTATACCAGGGGTCAACACACTATGGCCCAATGGCTAGTTTCCTATTTTCGTAAAGAATGATTTACTGGAACATGTCAATTTGTTTACATATGTCTATTGCTGCTTTCCCCTGACAATAGCAGAGTTGCATAGTTCTGAGAGACCATATGGTTCATAAGCCTAAAATATTTAGTATGTGACCTTTCAAAAATATATTTGGATATTTATAAGTATGCTTAGATTTTATGACATGTTTTTGAGATGGGTGCTAAACTTACAGGATAAATTACTTTATTTTTATAGAATTCTTGTTTTGTGTAGAAATTTTACCTGCTGTTTTCTAATAATTCTAAAAATATTGATATAAAGCATTTTTTGAAAGGCTTACATTCCAAAGTCTACTATAATGAAATAATCATCTTTAGCTATTAATTGCTCCAGGTATTGCTCTATAAGAGAGACAGATTTTACTGCAAAATAAAAATTATGTGTATATTATATAATGTAGCAAATTATTAAATTATATGAGTTTACCATGAATGAAAACAACTAGGATTAAAGGCATGGCTAAAATTTGTCAATGTTTTTTTATTCTAAAATATTCTCTAAAAGGCACTGTCAGATTGAGAAAATATTAAAAATTAAGCATGCTATTTTTAGTTGTATTTCATTTATAGAAAGTATAAGATGAAAAGGAAATGTTTATAATTGTGACATGTTTATAATTCTTCCCAATTTTACTCACCAACCAAGTTTTTGAAATAATATTGTCAATCTTACAATGTCAAAAATCAAAACATATATGATCAGCAATCACAAGTCAGTTTTTATGCCAGTGTTCTCCCAGTGTTCAATTAATATCTACTTAAATACATTTTCTGAACTTTTATATATTTTCTTGATTATTCAGTACTTCAAGAGCAATTCTGAATGGTCATAGTACCTTGAGTCATCAATCCTCAAACATTTGTGGATAAATGTTTCACTGTCTCCTATCAGAGAAAAAGTCTGAGGCCAGCCTAATCTCTCTCACCTTTCATGCTTAACTTCCCCTGTGGATGATTTGTTTTTTATGCCCACAGCCCTAATATTCTTTTGCAAACAATGGAATTCAGCATGGCATGGCTTGGTAGCAATTTCCATCTTAGACTTTGTTCTTCTAGTATAGAGTTATACCTTTAGTATATCTTCATATTTTTCTCTTCCATTTATTCTTTATTTTTCCCTTTAGGAACACTAGTTATTTTATTTTGTTTCATTTTTCTCCTTCATTTAATATTCTCTCTATAATCCTTGTACTATAGAGAGAAATTATATATACATATATATGTATACAAAGATTATAGAGAGAAATACAAATACACATACATATACACATGTATATATACACACATATATATATAATTACTTTTTTACAACTTAAAAAATTTTTAATTATGGTTATTTGTGTGTATGTGAAGAGGGAGCAAACTATAAAAACTTTATGTTTCTGATTTCACTTTTCCCCAATTATTTCTCAGTCTGCTTTTCATCTGAAACTATTATCTTATAAAATAATAAAATGCTTTAACTCTTTTGATGTTCTCTTTTATTATATAAAATCAACTTGAAATATAGCATTCCTGTAATTCACTGAAAATATGGAGGGCTTTTTGTCTTAACTATTGGTAATTCTACTTAGGTAATTCCTTCTTCACTGTATGTTCTTCAGTAGAATTTGGTTTATATTAATTTATTCTTCAATTTTTTCAATTCGTCATCAGTTCTGGGTTTGTTTATTTTCATTATGAAAGCCATGGTCCATGGGGTCGCAGAGAGTCAGACACGACTGAAGTGACTGAGCACAATATTATATGGGACAGCTACTTGCTAAAGATTAACAGCAGAAAGAGGGAAATTAGATTTATCTTTCATTTCTAATCAAGTTTTCTCTCTTCCAAAAAGACTTCTCACTAAATACTACTGTTTATCCCTCAAGTTCATCTTTCCTCCACTTCTGTATTTTTTAAGTATAGATATAGCTTGTTGCCAAATAAGTCACAGGCTGTATGTTAACTCTAAAGGCTCCTGGCTCCCTCACCACCCTCAACCTGCCTCACCTCTGGCAGTTTCCTTTATCTTCTTTCAGTTCAGTTCAGTTCAGTTCAGTCACTTAGTCGTATCTGACTCTTCACAACCCCATGAATCACAGCACGCCAGGCCTCCCTGTCCATCACCAACTCCCGGAGTTCACTCAAACTCATGTCCATCGAGTCGGTGATGCCATCCAGCCATCTCATTCTCTGTCATCCCCGTCTCCTCCCACCCTCAATCCCTCCCAGCATAAAACTCTTTTCCCGGTGAGTCAACTCATCTCATGAGGTGGCCAAAGTATTGGAGTTACAGCTTCAGCATCAGTCCTTCCAATGAACACCCAGGATTGATCTCCTTTAGAGTGGTCTGGTTGGATCTCCTTGCAGTCCAAGGGACTCTCAAGAGTCTTCTCCAGCACCACAGTTCAAAAGCATCAATTCTTTGGCACTCAGATTTCTTCACAGTCCAACTCTCACATCCATACATGACCACAGGAAAAACCATAGCCTTGACTAGACGGACCTTGGTTGGCAAAGTAATGTCCCTGCTTTTTAATATGCTATCTAGGTTGGTCATAACTTTCCTTCCAAGGAGTAAGCGTCTTTTAATTTCATGGTTGCAATCAGCATCTGCAGTGATTTTGGAGCCCAAAAAAATAAAGTCTGACACTGTTTCCACTGTTTCACCATCTATTTCCCATGAAGTGATGGGACCAGATGCCATGATCTTTGTTTTCTGAATGTTGAGCTTCAAGCCAAACTTTTCACTCTCCTCTTTCACTTTCATCAAGAGGCCTTTGAGTTCCTCTTCACTTTCTGCCATATGGGTGGTGTCATCTGCATATATGAGGTTATTGATATTTCTCCCAGCAATCTTGATTCCAGCTTGTGCTTCCTCCAGCCCAGCATTCCTCATGATGTTCTCTGCATATAAGTTAAATAAGCAAGGTGACAATATACAACCTTGACGTAATCCTTTTCCTATTTGGAACCAGTCTGTTGTTCCATGACCAGTTCTAACTGTTGCTTCCTGACCTGCATACAGGTTTCTCAAGAGGCAGGTCAGCTGGTCTGGTATTCCCATCTCTTTCAGAATGTTCCACAGTTTATTGTGACCAAACAGTCAAAGGCTTTGGCATAGTCAATGAAGCAGAAATATATGTTTTTCTGGAACTCTCTTGCTTTCTCCATGATCCAGCGGATGTTGGCAATTTGATCTCTGGTTCCTCTGCTTTTTCTCAAACCTGCTTGAACATCTGGAAGTTCATGGTTCACATATTGCTGAAGCCTTGCTTGGAGAATTTTGAGCACGACTTTACTAGCGTCTTGTTGGGATTTGTGCCACCATGATAAAGGAACCAGTACTGTACTTTTCTCTCCACAATAAACAACTATAAAATGACACACATTATATGTGGCTATGATTTTCTGGCACTGAACTAAACAGAGCAAAGGAGGGTACCCCTGAGCATAGGAAAATATTTAGGGAGCACTATGACCTCTCTTCTCTTCTCCTCTTCCCTGAGAAGCCCCAGCAAGGCGGTAGGTGCAGGAGCAGTGGCAGAGCAGCGCTGGAGTGACTTTGAGGAGATAAACCCTGTCCAAGGGCAACGGAGAAGCCCCATCAAGATGGTAGGGGTGGCAAAATGGCCCCATTGAGTATCACACCCCATACCTACCAGAGGCTCTGAGAGGTCTCAAACAAACCTTGTGTGCACCAGGACCCAGGAGAAAGGAGCAAGGACCCAAGAAAAAACTGACCCAGACTTGCCCGTGAATGTCTTGGAGTCTCTGGCAGAGGGGTGGTCAGAGGTGGCGTGGTGCAGGGTTGGGGGCACTGAGTGCAGCAGTGCTTGCATGGGACCTGTTGAAGAAGGTCAGCATTATTTTCATTAACTCCAGCATAGTTTGGCCTCAGGTCAAATAATAGGGAGGGAACACAGCCCCATCCATCAAAAGAAAATTGGATTAAAGATTTACTGAGCATGGCCTTGCCCATCAGAACAAGACCCAGTTTCCCCCGCAGTCAGTCTCTCCCATAAGGAAGCTTCTATAAGCCTTTTATGCTTCTTCATCAGAGGGCACACAGAATGAAAACCAAAATCACAGAAAACTAACCAATCTGATCACATGGACAACAGCCTTGTCTAACTCAATGAAACTATGAGCCACGCCATATAGGGCCACCCAAGACGGACAGGTCATGGTGGAGAGATCTGACAAAACATGGTCCACTGGAGAAGGGAACGGCAAACCACTTGAGTAATCTCACCTTGAGAACCCCATGAACTGTATGAAAAGGCAAAAAAATCGGACACTGAAAGATGAACTCCCCAGGTCGGTAGGTGCCCAATATGCTACTGGAGATCAGTGGAGAACTATCTCCAGAAACAGTGTAGAGATGGAACCAAAGCAAAACCAGCACCCATTTGTGGATGTGACTGGTGATGGAAGCAAAGTCTGATGCTGTAAGAGCAATATTGCACAGGAACCTGGAATGTTATGTCCACGAATCAAAGCAAATTGGAAGTGGTCAAACAGGAGATGTCAAGAGTGAACATTGACATTTTAGGAATCAGTGAACTAAAATGAACTGGAATGGGTGAACTTAACTCAGACAACCATTATATCTACTACTGTGGGCAGGAATTCTTTAGTAGAAATGGATTGGCCATTGAGTCAACAAGAGTCCAAAATTCAGTACTTGGATGCAATCTCAAAAATGACAGAATCGTCTCTATTAGTTTCCAAGGTAAACCTTTCAATAAGACAGTTATCCAAGTCTATGCCCCAACCAGTAACACAGAAGTTGAATCGTTGTATGAAGACCTATAAGACCTCCTAGAACTAACACCTAAAAAAGATGTCATTTATATTATAAGGGACTGGATTGCAAAAGTAGGAAGTCAAGATATACCTGGAGTAATAGGCACATTTGGCTTTGGAGTACAGAATGAAGGAGGGCAAACGCTAGTAGAGTTTTGCCAAGAGAATGCACTGATCATAGCAAACATCCTCTTTCAACAATAAAAGATAAGACTCTACACATGGACATTACTAGATTGTGAATAACAAAGTCCAATTATTTAAATTATTTGCAGCAAAAGGTGGAGAAGCTCTATACTGTCAGGAAAGACAAGATGGTGAGCTGACTGTGGCTCAGATCATAAACTCCTTGTTGCCAAATTCACACTTATACTGAAGCAAGTAGGGAAAACCACTAGATCATTCAGAAATGACCTAAGTCAAACCCTTTAAGATTATACAGTGGAAATGACAAATAGATTCAAGGGATTAGATCTGATAGACAGAGTGCCTGAAGAACTTATGGACGGAGATTCATGACATTGTATGGGAGGCAGGGATCAAGACTATCCACAAGAAAAAGTAATACAAAAAGGGAAAATGGTTGTCTGAGGAGGCCTTACAGATAGCTGTGAAAAGAAGAGAAATGGAAAGGAGAAAGGAAAAATATACCCATTTGAGGGAAGAGTTCCAAAGAATAGCAAGGAGAGATAAGAAAGCTTTCCTCAGTGATCAATGCAAAGAAATAGAGGAAAACAATAGAATGGGAAAGACTAGAGATCTCTTCAAAAAACTAAGATTACAAGGGAACATTTCATGCAAAGATGGGCACAATAAAGGAAAGAAATGGTATGGACATAACAGAAGCAGAAGATATTAAGAAGAAGTGTCAGGAATACACAGAAGAACTATACAAAAAAGATCTTCACGAACAAGATAATCATGACCGTGTGATCACTCACCTAGAACCAGACATCCTGGAGTGCAAATTCAAGTGGGCATTAGGAAGCATCACTGCGAACAATGCTAGTGGAGGTGATGGATTTCCAGTTGAGCTATTTCAAATCCAAAAACATGGTGCTGTGAAAGTGCTGCACTCAATATGCCAGCAAATTTGGAAAACTCAGCAGTGGCCACAGGACTGGAAAAGGTCAGTTTTCATTCCAATCCCAAAGAAAGACACTGCTAAAAATGCTCAAACTACTGCACAATTACATTCATCTCACAAAGCGAGCAAAGTAATGCTCAGAATTCTCCAAGCTAGGCTTCAACAATATGTGAACCAGGAATTTCCACATGTTCAAACTGGATTTAGAAAAGGCAGAGGAACCGGAGATCAAATTTCCAACATCCGCTGGATCATCGAAAAAGCAAGATAGTTCCAGAAAAATATCTACTTCTGCTTCATTGACTATGCCAAAGCCTTTGACTGTGTGGATCACAACAAACTGGAAAATGCTTTGAGATTGGAGTACCAGACCACCTGACCTGCATCCTGAGAAATCTATATGCTGGTCAAGAAGCAACAGTTAGATCTGTACATGGAACAACAGAAAGGTTCCAAATTTGGAAAGGAGTATGTCAAGGCTGTTTATTGTCACCCTGCTTATTTATCTTATATGTACAGTACATCATGAAAAATGCTGGGCTGGATGAAGAACAAGCTGGAAGCAAGGTTGCTGGGAGAAATATCAATAACCTCAGATATGCAGATGACACCACCCTTATGGCAGAAAGCGAAGAACTAAAGAGCCTCTTGATGAAAGTGAAAGAAGAGAGTGAAAAAGTTTGCTTAAAATTCAACATTCAGAAAATAAAGATCATGGCATCTGGTCCCATCACTTCATGGGAAATAGATGGGGAAACAATGGAAACAGTGACAGACGTTATTTTCTTGGGCTCCAAAATCACTGCAGATGGTGACTGCAGCCATGAAATTAAAAGACACTTACTCCTTGGAAGAAAAGCTATGACCAACCTAGACAGCATATTAAAAAGCAGAGACATTACTTTGCCAACAAAGGTCTGACTAGTCAAAGCTATGGTTTTTCCAGTAGTCATGTATGGATGTGAGAGTTGGACTATAAAGAAGGCTGAGCACCGAAGAATTGATGCTTTTGAACTGTGGTGTTGGAGAAGACTCTTGAGAGTCCCTTGGACAGCAAGGATCCTAAAGGAAATCAGTACTGAATTTCATCGGAATGACTGATGCTGAAGCTGAAACTCCAATACTTGGTCACCTGATGCGAAGAAGTGACTCATTTGAAAAGACCCAGATGCTGGGAAAGATTGAAGGCGGGAAGAGAAGGGGATGGCAGAGGATGAGATGGTAGGATGGCATCACCGACTGGATGGACATGAGTTTGAGTAAGCTCTGGGAGTTGGTGATGGACAGGGAAGCCTGGCATGCTGCAATTCATGGGGTTGCAGAAGAATTGGGACACGACTGAGCCACTGTACTGAACTGTACTGATTGACCTCACTGACTTTCTTCTTGGAAGCACTTACTGCTATCGAAATAATTGTAGAACTCTGGTAGATGTGAAGTCTCACTGAAAGTCAAAGTCTTAGTTGCTCAGTGTCTGACTCCTTGTAATCCCACTAGGCTCCTCTGTCCATGGAGTTCTCCGAGCAAGAATACCAGAATGGGTATTCTCTTCTCCAGGGGACTTTTCCCACCCAGGGATCGAACTTGGGTCTCCCTCATTGCGGGAAGATTCTTCATTGTCTGAGCCACCAATGGGGGTAGATGTGAAGTCTCAGAGGAACTGAGAGGAACCGAGAATAATCTGGGCTGCTGGTCTGCCTGGTTCTTGCAGTGAAGGGTACATGAAAAAGGGAAGCTGCATGGGAAATGACAGCAGTTTGTCTGGGAATTTGCCATGAATTGTTGGCCAAGGTCTAGATGACATTTCTACAGTGTAAGAGTCCACAAGCCCTAGAAGACATTTCATGCTGTGTAGTTGAATGCTGTACAGTGATACCAGAGACCAGGTATTATTGGAAGATATTGGACTTTAATCTCATCTAGAGTGAACAGACTCACTGGGTACCTCAGACTTTCAGTTGGAACCACAAAAAAGAACCCACCATTTGAGTAAGGGTCAGGTTCACTAATGGAAGTTAAAAACCAAAGTAGACTTGTTTTGATCAAGAATAAAACTAAGCCTTAAAGGCAAAAATGATATGTCTATAATTAAATAGATTGCTGGAACAGAACTAACTCTCTTTTATAGAAAGACCACTTAATATAGACTCCCTAAAATTTGTTACTAACAATATCCAACATTTGATTAAAAAAAAAATAGTACACATGTGAAGAGGTGGAAAAGGTGACCTATAAACAAGAAAAAAGCTCAGTATTAGAAACAGACTCAGTTTTTTACTCAAAGACCAAGATTTCAACAATATATCATAATCACAGGTAAGGACTTAAAGAAACTTCTAAATGGGTCTACAAAGAGAGAATGTCAGAGAAAAAAATAGAAACTATAAAAAAAATGATAAGTATAACATGTGAAATAAACTTCATTCCATGAGCAAAAAAACACATTGAATACTGCAGGAAAAAAAGGATTCATGGACTTGAACAAGATCAATAGAACTTACAGAAATAGAAAGAAAAAGAAAACATACTGACAAACCATGGCCAGAACCTCAGTCATCAGTGGGGATAGCCACATGGTCTAACAGAAATAATTGGGTTTCTGGAGGTCATGGGGAGGGTAGAAAAGGAAAGAAAGAGAAAAGGGTTAGAACAATTTTGAAAGAACACTTCCTCAAATGCTCCCCAATTTGATGAGAAACACCAATATACAGATCCTACAAGCTCAGGAAAATCCAAGCATAATTAATAACAGACAGAACACACTTAAGCATATCATAGTAAGACTGCTAAAAGCAAAATATAAAACAAATATCTGAGAGTCACAATCAATGACAGAAACAAAACATGCAGGAAACAATGGTGCAATGACAACTGACTTCTCAATAGGATATAACAGAACAACTTTTTTAAGGGCTGAGAGTTTAATAATCAGTTAAAATACCTTTGATAATGATGAAATAACCAACCAATATAATATTGTAAAATAAAAAAAAAAAATTAAAAAAAAAAAACTTTTCAAATCAATCTCCAGCAGATCCTTCCATTAAGAAATGCTGAAGAGAAGGTATTCAGACTGAATGGAAAGGACAACAGATGGAAATATCCATATACAGAAAAGAATGATTCATCTAAAATGATAACTATTTGGGTAAATGGAAAAATACCTTTTTTCATTTTTTAAAAGAAAACTGATTAAAGATACCATCATTGTACTGGATAGTGTTTTAAGTATGTAGAAGTAAACTGCTGCTGCTGCTGCTGCTAAGTCACTTCAGTCGTGTCCAACTCTGTGTGACCCCATAGACGGAAGCCCACCAGGCTCCCCCATCCCTGGGATTCTCCAGGCAAGAACACTGGAGTGGGTTGCCATTTCCTTCTCCAGTGTGTGAAAGTGAAAAGTGAAAGTGAAGTCGCTCAGTCGTGTCCTAAAAGATAGCAAAATCACAAGAATAAGGGTAAACACAGAATCACATTGTTTTAAGGTACTTAGATGAAGTGGTACCATATTGCCTCATTAGACTAACTAAAAATAATAAACTGCTGACTTCTGAAACAATATACTTTAATAGCAATAATGCCAAATGAAAGAATTCAGATAAATATGCCTATGTATTATATAGTTGAATTCATATGAAGTTCAAGAACAGATACTGAATGGTTATAGAAAGAAGACACCATTTGCTATGGGGAATGGGCTTTCATTAGATGAACTGGGAAATTACCTGTGGTCACAGAAATGGCCTATAGCTTCAGTAGCTTTAAAGGTATACGCATTTAACAAAATTCACCTATAATAATTGAACACTTCAGTGTTAAGTTGCCCATTCCACTGTATATATCACCTCAACCAAACAATTAAAAGTAAATATCACTTGTGAGAATACTTTTTCCTTCTGCCTTCACTTCCCTGATATGTGGGACACAATAAATAATATATATTTCTGTGAATAGTTGAGTATTTATAGTGATTCTATCCTCTTACTAAGGCTCCATACATGTATGTGTCAAGTACATGCATCTTCATATATGGACAAAGTATCTATAATATTTGGAATAGCTATGCCAGTAATATATATATCTTTGTTCTCTAAAGGTATGCATTACATGCTACCAGGAAGTCTTATGTCTAATTAAAAAGGAAATAAAAAGGAAAGGAAATATAAAGAAATAGATACAAATCACAAAAGATTTAACAGAAAAACACATGAGAGAAAATAAAACAATACAGATAATTACATTAAGAAAATGATCTGTGGACAGCATCAGCAAAATAATAAAGATGGCATTTCTAACCTCTTATGAGCTATCATGGAAAGGCAGTTTCACCTGTGACAAAATTAAGCATTGCTATTTGCAAGTATTTCATTAGCAGTAGCTTTTTAAAAGG
This sequence comes from Moschus berezovskii, assembly GCF_049115385.1. Taxonomy (NCBI): domain Eukaryota; kingdom Metazoa; phylum Chordata; class Mammalia; order Artiodactyla; family Moschidae; genus Moschus; species Moschus berezovskii. The sequence continues at coordinate 34,385,587 of NC_142461.1, forward strand.
CTGTATTTATTAAATATAATAAACATGAATAAAATTTTTATTATTTTTTTAATTGAAGCATTCCAACCTATAAACAATTATGCTCTTACATTAATTTTTTGTACATACAAAATTTGCCAAAACACTAAAATGCCTATTTGCACAATCTGGCAGTATTTTTAAGGCAAAGGCAACAGTATCATATATGATTATATCTGTTTCATCACAGGGACTATCTAACAAATACACACAGAAAATGTGTAATTTAGTAACGTATATCTTTACAAACTACATGTGCTACTAGTAAAACACTGTGCACATTCACAGTTGATATTCAGGCTTTGTCTGCTGTCATTCAAACTCCCAATTGAATTATTTGGGAATATATTCAATTACGGTGGTAGGATGGAGGGAGAGGTTCCTCAATGATATATTCCAGTGCGCAGAGTTTCCCAAATAAACAAAAAAAAGCTGGGTGTTCACATAGCTTAAAGGAAGAAAGAACTGCTCAAGGGGGAAAGAAATCTGTTTACAAATCACTGGGTTTAGGTATGGGGCATCCCAGGCAGACAGACTGCAAGAACAGGTTTGTGAGAGATTAATTAGCTGCCAGAGAAGGAAGTCCCATTCAGAATTCTTTGCAAGGTGAAAATGGACTAAAGTGACAGAGCATGACTGCACCACAAGGGCTGGAAATGATTTTCACATTTCCATCAAAAACATAAATACTGAAGCCCGATGCAATTTTCCCTCTGTTGCTCTGTCTGCTGTTTTCCTAACATTTTTGTAGAGAGAAGTTAGTTAACACGAAAAAGCTCTTTATCAACTACCTCCTGTTTTTACTTTATTTCCCCTTTTTTCTTCTATTCTTGTCCCTTGCTCTCCTTGATTTAATTTATTATTCTGGTAACCAAAGGATGGCTATTTTCCTCAACTATGAACTTATTAAAAAATAAAGTTATCCACTCTCCCAGAGCAGATGTATTTTCATTTAAAATATATTTCCAGCTTGTAACTTGTAAGAGGACATTGTTTTAACACATAGTACACACACTGTAGTCCTTCATGAGGTATTAAATTTTAAAGATTCTATTTCCTTTGGTGTAATTGTTGTAACACTATTAATATTGGATACGAAACTGCATTTTTGAAACATCAGGTCTGTATGAACTTTCATATCAACAAAATGTGGTTAATGCAATTACAGAACATTTACAAAAGAGCAGCAATATGTATTTAAGTGAAATGAAGGAAAAGGTAAAAAAATATCCATCCTTGTTTAGGAAAAAATACTGGAATTCATTATCTTATTAACCCTTATTGCTGCTGCCACTGCTGCTAAGTCACTTCAGTCGTGTCCGATTCTGTGCAACCCCATACACCAGGCTTCCCCATCCCTGGGACTCTCCAGGCAAGAACACTGGAGTGGGTTGCCATTTCCTTCTCCAATGCATGAAAGTGAAAGTGAAGTTACTCAGTTGTGTCCAATTCTTCGTGACCCCATGGACTGCAGCGCACCAGATTCCTCCATCCATGGGATTTTTCCAGGCAAGAGTACCAGAGTGGGTTGCCATTACCTTCTCCATATTAACCCTTCAGTTCAGTTCAGTTCAGTTCAGTCGCTCAGTCATGTCCAACTCTGTGACCCCATGAATCACAGCACGTCAGGCCTCCCTGTCCATCACCAACTCCCGGAGTTCACTCAAACTCATGTCCATCGAGTCAGTGATGCCATCCAGCCATCTCATTCTCTGTCATCCCAGTCTCCTCCCACCCCCAATCCCTCCTAGCATCAGACTCTTTTCCAGTGAGTCAACTTGTTGCATGAGGTGGTCAAAGTATTGGAGTTTCAGCTTAAGCATCAGTCCTTCCAGTGAACACCCAGGATTGATCTTCCTTAGAATGGACTGGGTGGATCTCCTTGCAGTCCAAGGGACTCTCAAGAGTCTTCTCCAGCACCACAGTTCAAAAACATCAATTCTTCGGTGATCAGCTTTCTTCAAAGTCCAGCTCTCACATCCATACATGACCACGGGAAAAACCATAGCCTTGACTAGACGGACCTTTGTTGGCAAAGTAATGTCTCTGCTTTTTAATATACTATCTAGGTTGGTCAAAACTTTCCTTCCAAGGAGTAAGCGTCTTTTAATTTCCTGGCTGCAATCAGCATCTGCAGTGATTTTGGAGCCCCCAAAAATAAAGTCTGACACTGTTTCCACTGTTTCCCCATCTATTTCCCATGAAGTGATGGGACCAGATGCCATGATCTTCGTTTTCTGAACGTTGAGCTTCAAGCCAAACTTTTCACTCTCCTCTTTTACTTTCATCAAGAGGCTTTTGAGTTCCTCTTCACTTAGTAAGACCTAAATTTTATTTATATTTTATGCTACAGATTTATTTTAAAAAATTAGTAGTTAATTCTGGAAAATCTTTTGCTTTAGAGAGAGCTGAAATTAATAGCAAGAATATTTACATTCTCATTTTGTTTTACATCATGTTTCATCATTTTCCCTTTAGTGTCATCTCCTGTTCTCTTTGTCTCTAATTCTCTAAAAGGGCAACCCATATCCCTACTTTTTTTTTTCATTTTGTACTTAAATTATAAAGTCTCTCTTATTTTCTTAATTCTTTTACAATATGTATTAAAACCACCCCAATATTATGGCCCAAGACTTTAACTGTTGCTGTTTAGTTCCTAACTTCTGACTTTTTGCTACCCCTTGGACAGTACCAGGCTCCTTTGTCCATGGGATTCTCTAGGCAAGAATACTGGAGAGGGTTTCCATTTCCTTTTCCAGGGGATCTTCTGAACCCAGGGATTGACAGGCAGATTCTTTACCAGTGAGCCACCTGGGAAGCCCCAGGCTTTAACTGTTGTTTATTCACTAAATTGTGTCTGACTCTTGCAACCCCATGGACTGTGGGAAGATTGTTTTCTGATCCCACCTCTTTGCTTTTTTTATTTTTATTAGAGTAGCTGATTTCCAATGTTGTGTTACTTTCTGCTGTATAGCAAATTGACTGAGTCAATTATATATATATATGCACACACTTAGACACACATATACATACTCCTTTTTAGATTTCTTTCCTCATATTTGTCATTACAGAGTATTGACTAGTGTTCCCTGTGTTCTACAACAGGTTTTTACCAGTTATCTATTTTATACATAGCAATGTGTACATATGTCTCCATACTGTCATGGGGTTCTCACGGCAAGAATGCTGGGGTGGGTTGCATTTTCTCCTCCAGTGTATATGTTAATCCCAATCTCCTAGTTTATTCCCCTCCCCCCGCCCCCTCTGGTAACCATAAATCCAAAAATTTGTTTTCTACATCTGTGACTCTATTTCTATTTTGTAAGTAAAGGACCTGGACTTTAAATGCATTTATATAACTGAGCATAGCATTTATATAACATATAATGATAGCATTTATCATGACGCTTATCTGAGATAAACATTATTTATGACAATAAACATATGAACTGAGAACTATCTCTAAATGGTAATAAAATTCTACTCTACCAATGTAAAAGGCAGATTTTCCAGCATTCTCAAATACCTGAAATATAATCAGGATTTGGAGAATAAAAGAAAAAGGTGTATAAATAAAATAACCATAATTGAGTTGAGGACTTGCTTAGAGTACCCTCATGTCCTTACTCAGATTGTTAAACAGTCAACTGAATTGTTTTTGGAAAGGATGAGAATGCAGGGATAAATTTAAGAGGCTGGAGCACTGTTCACTGATAACAATGAGGAAAACTGTGGATACTTGGCAATAAATGGCAGCAAACTGAATAAGGGGAAAAAACAAAATGAAAAGACCAAATATTGAAATGGAAACCTGGGACAATGAATAAAGACAAAAGCAAATAACTCTTTATATTTCTTCAGTTTCTACACTTAACACTATAGTTTAAGTTGGCACATATTGAGCATTTACTATTCTAAGTAATTTGCACACCATAACACTGGGAATACTGGGAATTGTAGTTGGTCCTAATTAGTCAAAGATTCCATATTCAAAAAATCATAGAGACAAATTAAGGAAACAATTCCATTTACCACTACAATAAAATGAGTAAGATTCATAGGAATAAAGCTACCTAGGGCTTCCTGGTAGCTCAGCTCAGATGGTAAAGAATCCATCTGCAATGCGGGAGACCTAGGTTGGGAAGATCCCTTGGAGGAGGCATGGCAACCCACTCTATATTCTTGCCTCAAGAATCTCCATGGACTGAGTTGCCTGGTGAGCTATAGTCCATGGGGTTACAAAGAGTTGTACATGACTGAGCAACTAGCACAGCACAGCACAACAGGGAGACAAAAGATCTGCATACAGAAAACTGTAAGACACTGATGAAAGAAATCAATGATAACACAAACAGGTAGAGAAATACATCATGTCTTTGTTTGTTTGTTACTATTTAGTCACTCAGTCTTGTCCAACTCTTTGTGACCCCATGGACTGTAGTTTGCCAGGCTTTCTGTCCATGAGATTTCCCAGTCAAGAATACTGGAATGGGTTGCCATTTCCTTCCCCTGGGGACTTTCTGAACCCAGGGATAGAGGCTGCATCTCCACTTCTCCTGTACTGCAGGCAGATTCTTTACCACCAACTATACTATACTACTCAAAGCAATCTACAGATTCAATGCATTCCCTATCAAATTATCAATGTCATTTTTCATAGAACTAGAACAAAACATTTTACAATTTGTATGGAAACACAAAAGACCTCAAATAGTCAAAACAATCAAGAAAGAAAAATGGAGCTGGAAGAATCAACCTTTTTGACTTCAGACTATACTACAAAGCTACAGTCATCAAGACAGTATGGTACTGAAATAAAAACAAAAGTGCATTAAATAGATCAATGGAACAAGATAGCACAGAGATCACCCATGCATCTATGAGTACCTTTTCTTTGACAAAGGAGGTGAGAATATACAATGGAGAAAAGACAGTCTCTTCAAGAAGTGGTGGTGGGAAATCTGGACAGCTACATGTAAAAGGATGAAATTAGAACACTTCCTGACACCATACACAAATAAATGCAAAATAGATTAAAGATCTCTATGTAAGGCCAGAAACTATAAAACTCATAGTGGAAAACATAGGCAGACACTCACTGACATAAATCACAGCAAGATTTGTTTTGACCCACCTCCTAGAGTAATGGAAATAAAAACAAAAACAATTGGGATGTAATTAAACTTAAAAGTTTCAGCACAATAAAGGAAACTATAGACAAAATAAGACAGCCTTTAGAATGGGAGAAAATAAATGCAAATGAAACAACGGACAAAGGAGCAGCTCATGCAGCTCAATACCAGGAAAACAAACAATCCAATGAAAAAATGGGCAGAAGACCTAAGCAGGCATTTCTTCAAAGAAGACTTACAATGGCCATCAAACACATGAAAAGTTGCTCAGTTAGAGAAATGCAAATCAAAACTACAATGAGGTATCACCTCACACTGGTCAGAATGTGTGTGTGCTAAGTCACTTCAGTCATGTCTGACTCTTTGCGATCCTATGGACTATAGACCACCAGATTCCTCTGTCCATAGATTTTCTAGTCAAGAATACTGGATGAGTATCCATTTCCTTCTTTAGGGAATCTTCCTGACCCAGAGATTGAATGCACATCTCTTATGTCTCCTGCACTGGCAGGAAGGTTTTTTACCACTAGTACCACCTGGGAAGCCCACTGGTCAGAATGGCCATCACTAAAAATTCTGCAAACAATAAATACTGGAGAAGGTGTGGTGAAAAGGGGATCCTCTTGCACTGTTGGTAGAAATGTAAACTGATATAGCCATTATGAAGAACAGTATGGAGACTCCTTAAAAAGCTAGGAATAAAATTACAATATGACCCAGAATTCCCCCTACTGGGTATATACCCTGAGAAAATCATAACTGAAAGAGATACATGTACCCCAATGTTTGTTGCAGTGCTATTTACAATAGCCAGGACATGGAAGTAACCTAGATGTCCATCAACAGGTGAATATATGAAGAAGTTGTGGCACATATATACAATGGAGTATTACTCAGGCATAAAAAGGACAAATTTGAGTCAGTTCCAGTGAGGTGGATGAACCTAGAGCCTGTTATAGAGTCAAGTTAGTCAGAAAGAGAAAAACAAGTATCATAAAGTAAAGCGTATACATGGAGTCTAGAAAAATGGTACTAATGAACCTATTTGCAGGGGAGGAATAGAGACTCAGACATAGAGAACATATGTATGGACACAATGGGAGAAGAAGGCGTGACCCATTGATAAAGTCACATGAAAATATACACATTACCATGTGTAAAATAGACAACAGAGTGGGAAGTTGCTGTATAACACAGGGCACTCAATTTGGTGCTCTGTGAAAACCCAGGAGAGTGGGATGGGATTACAGCTGGGAGGGAGGTTCAAGAGGGAGGGGAGATATGAATACTTCTGACTGATACATGTTGTTATATGACAGAAACCACACAACATTGTAAAGCAATTATCCTCCAGTTAAACTAAAAATAAATATAAAAGAGAAGGATATATTTGAAAATATTTAAAAAATGATTCCATATTTGCAAACTGCCTGCTTGCAAATTTGCATTTACCGTCCCCAAATCAACACTTTGCAGGCATGTGCACATATGGGACTGCAGAGTGGCAACAACATTGAGTCATGCGATGTGCACATTTCCAACTGAGCTCCAGACAGGCCGTGCTCTGTCTTATTGTTTCGGCCCTCATACTTTCTACCGTGTTTTTTTTGCAGTCTGCTTAGTATTGTCACCTTTTTTGCATTTTTATGGTAATTTCAGTGATTTTGCAGCTTAAAATGGCTCCCGAGTGAAGTCTTCCTAAAGTTAGATCAGTTTTTAAAAGAACTCTGGCTTTTAAAAATTGTAATTAAAACTATCAAATGTCTTGTTTTTTATACAAAACAGAAAAGGTCAAAAGCGTTGTTTTGAAACATATCTTTCTTTGAAAAGAGGTTTTTTTTTCCTTAAAAAAAAGACAAAAATTAGCTTTAAAGATGATTGTGATGAACTTCCATATCAACTGTAAGTTGATCATCACATGTAACATTGAATAATTTAAACCCAAAATCTACTTGTTAAATCATATATTTAAACTTCTTTCTCCAAAATATGTAACTATAATATGATCAAAAGTAGTCACACTGAAACTTTGAGTCTTATACCCCTTCTCCTTTCCATGTCAATCCTCCAAAAGAGAACTTAGAAGCCAAATATCAGGAACGGGAAAAGACAGTAGCTTTAACCACAGAAGCATGGCTGCAGGAGAGGAGGGATTCCAGCAAGTACAGCAGAAAGGGCTGGAATGAGGGGGGAAGTCCTTAGAACATCCAGGCACTGGGTTGTTTGAGAAAAGAGACTTCAATCCAGTTGTTTCCTTACTCAGAACTTTCATTCAAAACTCAGGGTCTTCTGATCTTCAGTCAGTCAGTTCAGCCACTCAGTCGTATCTGACTAATTGCAACCCCATGAACTGTAGTACGACAGGCTTCCCTGTCCATCCTGTTTATTTCCTTCCAAGCCAATCACTAGGTGAAATTAACTTGATTACTTATGTCATTGTTGCCTTTCAAACCCAACTGTCAGTTCTGCCTAAAGTTGCACAATCCATGAAGACTCTGCCCTTATCTATCATGTCCTATACATAGTGGATCCAGGGTAGGTATTCAGTGTGCTGTGCTTAGCTGCTTAGTCTTCGTGACCCATAAGGCTTCTCTGTCCATGGGGATTCTACAGGCAAGAATACTGGAGTGAGTAGCCTATCCCTTCTCCAAGGGATCTTCCCAACCCAAGGTTCAAACACAATTCTCCCTCATTGCAAGCAGATTCTTCACCAGCTGAGCTACTTATTATTATTAATTAAATGACAAATTTTCATTTTCTGTGAAGAGACACCATTACTTCCCAGTACTTAACCTCAATCCAATAACATTTTCTTTGGACTTCAGTTCAGTTCAGTCGCTCAGTCGTGTCCAAATCTCCGCGACCCCATGAGTCACAGCAGGACAGGCCTCCCTGTCCATCACCAACTCCCGGAGTTCACTCAAACTCATGTCCACAGAGTCGGTGATGCCATCCAGCCATCTCATTCTCGTTCATCCGCTTCTCCTCCCGCCCCCAACCTTTCCCAGCATCAGAGTCTTTTCCAGTGAGTCAACTCGTCGCATGAGGTGGCCAAAGTATTGGAGTTTCAGCTTTAGCATCAGTCCTTCCAATGAACACCCAGGATTGATCTCCTTTAGAATGGACTGGTTGGATCTCCTTGAAGTCCAAGGGACTCTCAAGAGTCTTCTCCAACACCACAGTTCAAAAGCATCAATTCTTTGGCGATCGGCTTTCTTCACAGTCCAACTCTCACATCCATACATGACCATAGCCTTGACTAGATGGACCTTTGTTGGCAAAGTAATGTCTCTGCTTTTTAATATACTATCAAGGTTGGTCATAACTTTCCTTCCAAGGAGTAAGCGTCTTTTAATTTCATGGCTGCAATCAGCATCTGCAGTGATTTTGGAGCCCAAAAAAATAAAGTCTGACACTGTTTCCACTGCTTCCCCATCTATTTCCCATGAAGTGATGGGACCAGATGCCATGATCTTTGTTTTCTGAATGTTGAGCTTCAAGCCAACCTTTTCACTCTCCTCTTTCCCTTTCATCAAGAGGCTTTTGAGTTCCTCTTCACTTTCTGCCATAAGGGTAGTGTCATCTGCATATCTGAGGTTATTGATATTTCTCCCAGCAATCTTGATTCCAGCTTGTGCTTCTTCCAGCCCAGCGTTCCTCATGATGTACTCTGCATATAACTTAAATAAGCAAGGTGACAATATACAGCCTTGACGTACTCCTTTTCCTATTTGGAACCAGTCTGTTGTTCCATGTCCAGTTCTGACTGTTGCTTCCTGACCTGCATACAGGTTTCTCAAGAGGCAGGTCAGGTGGTCTGGGATTCCCCTCTCTTTCAGAATGTTCCACAGTTTATTGTGATCCACACAGTCAAAGGCTTTGGCATAGTCAATGAAGCAGAAATAGATGCTCTTCGGGAACTCTCTTGCTTTCTCCATGATCCAGCGGATGTTGGCAATTTGATCTCTGGTGCCTCTGCCTTTTCTAAAACCTGCTTGAACATCTGGGAGTTCATGGTTCACATACTGCTGAAGCCTGGCTTGGAGAATTTTGAGCATGACTTTACTAGCGTGTGAGATGAGTGCAATTGTGCGGTAGTTTGAGCATTCTTTGGCATTGCCTTTCTTTGGGATTGGAATGAAGACTGACCTTTTCCAGTCCTGTGGCCACTGCTGAGTTTTCCAAATTTGCTGGCATATTGAGTGCAGCACTTTCTTTGGACTTACTCTTCAAATATTGAATATATTGTTTTAAAATAAACTTAGCTTTATGTTGATTTCAATCAGCCACAAAGGAAAAGATTATATGATCAACATAAATGATCCAATAATTAATTCCCCCTGAAGGAGCTTTAGAAACTGCCAGTATTTTAGTTTTCATTTTCTCATCCAAAAGCAGAATTTAGTTAGCTTAAACTTATGATCTTAAATCATAAGCTTACTCTTAGGAATGAAATCTTCTTAAAAGTATTAACCTGAAAAATCCTATGTTACCATCTTTGATGGTATCAATGTGAGTCAGTTTGATACATTTTTCCACTGTTACTTTAAAATGTATGTAAAAATGAGGATTTTTAGATATTTAAATTGGGATAGAACCACAATATTTGGTAAAGAAAATATTTTAAGCCTTCCAGGGAAACTTTAGCTGTGCCATATATATTATTTATGGCAAAGAGAGAGATGTTAGCAGTTGTGAAGGGTCTTTTCTAGGCTGTGAGTTTGAGTACATCTGTGGCCCTCTCAAACTCTGGATGGGCTTTCCCTGACACCCTTATGCTTCCCTGAGGCTTCTCTGGACCACTCCCGCCATGAAAAGCCACCTGAACATAAAAAATGCCACACGTCAAATCCCTTAGATTTTCTTTGTTTCTAAAACATATTTACACTTTGGAATGTAAATAGAAAAGGGCATTTCCAGTTCATAATTTTGAGGTCAGGCAGGCTTGGTGAGCAACTAGCTAATTTAATAAATTAATCTGTGATAATGAAATGAGAAGGCCTCCTTAAATTAGTATCCTCCTTCACATTTCTCTGGGGCCCATTTCACCCAAGTGTATTTGTTAATCATTACCTTTTAAGTATTGTAATAAATATATAAAACCATAATAAAGCCATTTATTTATTCTTCTTACAAAAGAAGTAATTATAATTGCAGGAATATTAGTCCACACAAGAAAACTAAGAAATAAGATAGGAAACTGGTGGCAAAATAAATATTCGGGGTCATGCAGGACCTTGTAATAACCTTTACATTATATGATAAAGTCGCTTGTCTGTGTCTGGATCTCTTCTTGATTATGTAAATAACTTTGCTCTATGTATAGCTTTAAACAAGGTATATCCATTTTATTTCCTATATAGTACAACTGTAATACAGAGAACAAAATATTGAGTATAGGGCACTTAAAAGCAGCCATGAATATGTAAGCAAATCAGTCAGATTGGTCTCTGATTAAGTAAACAGAGATACTTTAACAGTAATATTAATAATATTTTCTACTTAGACCTTAGTCTTCTAAAAATTACTATCTCTCTCTGAAATATCTATCTAAATAGTAGTTGAATTACAAGACACATGACTTCTAAAAGGGTTTCATTTTTTTTCTGTAACAAACTAACGAAACTTTGATCATCGTGTTCATCAGAAAGATTTAAATACCACAGGAATGATTTGATGTGAAAGATTTTTTAAAATCTTTAAAGAAGACTTTTTTTTGCCATAATTTCATTTGTTCAATGGCTTCTACATTTCATATTGAAACTGAAGTTCTCTCTTTTCTTGGCTATTCATTTACTAGCCCATTAAAATATGCTACCTGGGTGTGTTCCTCGTCTTTATTAATAAACAAATTATATATCAGGGCTCACTGAATTTTACTATATCATGATGACAACTCACACCTCCTCCTCATAAAATTGTACAGACACTTAACAAATTAATGCTTTTAAAGAAAACCACCATCTACAAAAAAATATTAAACCAAATTTGAGAAAAGATACACATGCTTTTCTTTATAACATCATATTGCACTAACATTTCTTAACTTCCATATGCTTTTTCCACCACAAAGTGATTTGTTAGGATCTGAATATGTTGCTGGAAAAGTTCTGCAGAACCCTACAGATTATTATAAAGATCATCATCATAGTCATTGCCTTGTTTGTGTGATGGAACATTACTGACCTGAAGATGAGGATCCTAAACAGAACGCCATTTGCACGTCTCCTCTACCACATGCATTTTACCTCTCAAATGTGATGTCTTCAAATCAGGGACAGAACTCTGTAGTGAGGACTCATACACAAAATACAGTAAAGTGGGCAGCTGAAGATATTAGAATGCCATCTTGTTTCATGAGGTTATATATATGTCCTATCATATCTTTATATTTTATGACCTCTATTTTATTCCTTGGAAAATTCATATGTGACATAGCCAATCACTCAAGTCAAGAATTTAAAACTACCAGCATTTCAACAAAGAAGTACACAGTAGTTTTTGTTTTTAACTGTATTTTATCTTTGGATTCAGAACCTTTTTTAAATAAAATCTGAGTTTGACATGAAGAAACATTTTTCTTATTAAGCATATCTTTCTAAAACGTGATAGAGATACATATGGTATCAGTATTACTTTCACTTAAAGTAGGATTTCCCCTGCTTTTTTGTGGCCTGGATGTGGTACTGGACTAAATTTGGGTTCAATTTCCAGAAAAGAAATTGGGATTGAATACTGTGTATGACTGTAAGGCAATAAGTGCCATTAAAATTATGCTTTAGGGTATTTAGTTTTAAATGTGTATTTTTCTTTAGAACAATCATAATCAACAAACTATATTTATGCAAATGTAATAGTCCTGTTAAAATTACTTCATTCCATTGAATCATATAAATATGGCAATACCTTCTAAACTGTGTGATTGGTCCCTTGACCTTGATTTTTTCTGCTCATAAGAATTGGTCTAAAAAGATTTTCTCACAAATTTCAAAATTAAATAAATAAGTCTTCTATGTAATTCTATCCTTTGGGTGTTAGCAGCAGCTGTTACCTGCAGGGTGTCATTCTCTGTCAATTGTCTCTTAGTTTCATGCTAAGCATACTCTTCTGTTTAAATGAGGCAGTGAAGCAGCTCAAACTCAGCTTGCTTCAAGCAAACACGATCTGCCTGAGCTTGTGCTTGTCACTTCTTAGCTCATTATGCTGCTGTTAGTTTTGCTTGAAGTATTTTGTTCATCCGTTGGGTATGGCCACCCTCCATCAGATTGCCACGTAATTGTTTTCTCATTTCAGGTGCTATCCATTTTCATTACATGATTGGTCAGCACAGCTGAAAGTTGATAAGGATGACTTATATTCTTATTAGACATCTGTATTGTAAGGCCAACTTTTATATGACTTTGTTTTATCATTTGTATATAGCATCACTTATACATGATAGAAATACCAATCAATGCATATAAATGTGTCAATTATTCCCAACAAATTTTGATTTCATGTTTATATAATTAAGAATTCTTCAGTTCAGTTCAGTCGCTCAATCGTGTCTGACTCTCCACGACCCCATGAATTACAGCACGCCAGCCCTCCCTGTCCATCACCAACTCCCGGAGTACACTCAAACTCATGTCCACAGAGTCGGTGATGCCATCCAGCCATCTCATTCTCCATTGTCCCCTTCTCCTCCCGCCCCCAACCTTTCCCAGCATCAGAGTCTTTTCCAGTGAGTCAACTCGTCACATGAGGTGGCCAAAGTATTGCAGTTTCAGCTTTAGCATCAGTTCCGCCAATGAACATCCAGGATTGATCTCCTTTAGAATGGACTGGTTGGATCTCCTTGCAGTATAAGGGACTCTCAAGAGTCTTCTCCAATACCACAGTTCAAAAGCATTGATTCTTCGGCGATCAGCTTTCTTCACAGTCCAACTCTCACATCCATACATGTTGAGCTAAATAATTTATTATGTAATTTTTGCCCCTCATCAATTGGTACTAGTCTACTTCATACTGTAATTCTTAATTCTATGAAATCTATTGGCCTTTTTGAAAAACAAATATATTTAAAGCTCCATCTACTCCATAGAAGTAAAAGATAATAACTTAAAAAGCAAATATAGAGGTCTAACTGCAATGTGTAAAGAAATGAAAAGCAAGTAATTTTTAACAAAATATTGTTTTTCAAAGTATAAATGCTTCAGTTCAGTTCAGTTCAGTCGCTCAGTCATGTCCGACTCTCTGCGACCCCATGAATCACAGCACGCCAGGCCTCCCTGTCCATCACCAACTCCCGGAGTTCACTCAAACTCATGTCCACAGAGTCGGTGATGCCATCCAGCCATCTCATTCTCGTTCATCCCCTTCTCCTCCCGCCCCCAACCTTTCCCAGCATCAGAGTCTTTTCCAGTGAGTCAACTCGTCGCATGAGGTAGCCAAAGTATTGCAGTTTCAGCTTTAGCATCAGTCCTTCCAATGAACACCCAGGATTGATCTCCTTTAGAATGGACTGGTTGGATCTCCAATTAGGGCTTCCCAGGTGGTGTTAATGGTAAAGACTCTGCCTGCCAATGCAGAAGACCTAAGAGACTCAGGTTCGATCCCAGATCAGGAAGATCCCCTGGAGGAGGGCATGGCAAACCAATTCAGTATTCTTGCTTGGAAAATCCCATGGATAGAGGAGCCTGGCAGGCTATAGTCCATGGGGTCACACAGAGTTGGACACGACTGAAGTGACTTAGCACGTACATACACACAACTACATTAGGAGACATAATCATGGAACCAGAGGCTCACATCTATGGAATCATCATGGTTACAACTGTGATTAATGTAAACTGTTAAGGTATTCTGTCTAGACTCAAATTCAAGTGGCCCTACTGGCATGAGGTGATTTCATGCAAAGGTAAACAACTGTTGTCATGTTTCAATAAAAATTAGTTAAATATTCCATTGACTTACAAAGTAGTTGAATTCTTAAAGAACAGCATATACTAAAATTCTGTAAACAATGCAGTGGTTTACTTTCAATGTGAAATTGGTCCTTGGCTAAAAATAAAAATTTAGGATTATTAACAGAATTTTTCTTTCAACTTCATGAATATGCATAGGGGCTTTCAGAAGTCATGATGTATACAAAAATTTGTTCATAATGTAGGACTGTCCTATTCAGCAAGATGTATAACATGCCAGGTCCCAACCACTTTACTGCCCATTAATCTGAAACAAGACAAAAACACTTTGTGAATCATCAAAACATCACTCTGAAGGCTGTACTGCTCACTGCCCTGGTGAACGACAGACTTCATGGCAAATGGATGGGGAAACAGTGGAAACAGTGGCTGACTTAATTTTTCTGGGCTCCAAAATCACTGCAGATAGTGATTACAGCCATGAAATTAAAAGACGCTTACTCCTTGGAAGGAAAGTTATGACCAACCTAGACAGCACATTAAAAAGCAGAGACATTACTTTGCTAACAAAGTTCTGTCTAGTCAAGGCTATGGTTTTTCCAGTGGTCACGTATGGATGGGAGAGTTGGACCATAAAGAAAGCTGAGCGCTGAAGAATTGATGCTTTTGAACTGCGGTGTTGGAGAAGACTCTTGAGAGTCCCTTGGACTGCAAGGAGATCCAACCAGTCCATCCTAAAGGAGATCAGTCCTGGGTCTTCATTGGAAGGACTGATGTTGAAGCTGAAACTCCAATACTTTGGCCACCTCATGTGAAGAGCTGGCTCATTGGAAAAGACCCTGATGCCGGGAGAGATTAAGGGCAGGAGGACAAGGGGACGACAGAGGATGAGATGGTTGGATGGCATCATCGACTCAATGGACATGGGTTTGAGAGGACTCCAGGAGTTGGTGATGGACAGGAAAGCCTGGCGTGGTGCAGTTCATGGGGTTGCAAAGAGTTGGACATGACTGAGTGACTGAACTGAACTGAATGATTAAATTGTTGACTCTGTCATTTATTCTTACTGCCCAATGCATTGCCCAGAAAAGACTCTGAAATCCATGCATTAAAGTTTTCAGGAAAGCCAATTATGCA
The DNA here is from genome assembly GCF_049115385.1 of Moschus berezovskii. Classification (NCBI taxonomy): domain Eukaryota; kingdom Metazoa; phylum Chordata; class Mammalia; order Artiodactyla; family Moschidae; genus Moschus; species Moschus berezovskii. Next base: position 34,400,780 of record NC_142461.1, read on the forward strand.
TTTATTATTTTTCTCCTTTACATTAATTTAAAATATAAACTGGTTGCAGTTTGGTGCTTGACTCACAGCTGTCTCAGCTTCAGTAGCTAAAGTACCAGAAGTTGGCAAAGCAGCAGGAGACTAGCGAGGAGAATCAGGAGGACCAGAATGTGGGAAATATATGGAATCAGATGAAGAAATGGAACATGAGGATGCTAAAACTAAAGAAAGGTGGGATTTATAGAAGGAAGAAGCTGGGAAACCCTTTGCCTGCTGCCATCCCTATAAAGTACAGTAGTACCTTGCTTCCATCAGTCAAGCTCATCATGGAGAAAAAGGATTATGCAACTAAATTCTATAGTTGTTTTAAAATTTTCATATAGAGTATCTTTTTCAGTGAATTCTCAGAGAAATAATGAATGGATGAATTCTAAAAAAGGTAATTTACCTCTCAGCTTCTAATATGATATTTTCTTACAATGTAACTCTAGAATTTTGGCTAAAAAAAAACCTTCCACCTGTATTCAAATATAGGAATATTCAATTTTTATTTTTATATAAACTGCAATTGAGGACCATACACATTTCTAATTATTCTTTTGCCAAAGCAAAAGGTGAAGAAACAGAAATATAAAAGGGGAAGGTATTCAGTTTAGATCTGACACTTTTCCAGTAAGCATAAAGATCACACTATGTCACATCTTTTTTGAACTAAGAAAAAAAGTACCTTAATAACCATTATAAATGGTTCTTCTAAAATTCAATGTAATATTTAAATTTGTTGACACTTTACATTACTTATAGGACTGTTTAATATGACTTACTTTCTAAAAGTTTTATAGGAAGAGTACCAGACTAGGGTTTAGGGTTATGAATCAATTCCACAATTTACATGACTCTAGACAATCACATGTACTCTACATTATATATAATCAGGATAAAGTAGAAAATGTCTGAAATTAATTTGAGAGTTGTGAAAGGCTGGCTAAACATTACTTGGTATTATTTATATCCCCTATCTATCTATCAAGATGATAAGAATTTGATCATTCCCATCAGGAATGATTTCTGCTAAAAGTTGTTATCTTAGACTTTGACATAACAGTACAGGTATGACTATTCTTGATTAAAGTCAACTACGGAGATATGAGAATTAGTTGGGTCACGTGGAGTAGGCATTTCTACTAGGGCATGCTCAAATGAATTTATTAAACTGGAGTTTTAGAAACAAGGGAATTTTTTTCATACTCATAATTTTAATATGCCTTTTAAAAAATCCAGGCTATAGAAAAACACAGACACGGAAGACATCAGTTAGCAGATGATTATTCACTTTGTAAAGGGATTCTCCACAGGGTTCCATTAAATACTGCACTCTCCTAAAACAGTTTGACTTAAAAGCGGACTTTCAGGAATACATTTGTGTAAACTGAAGGAAACCAAATATTCACACTAACTATTCTCCAAGGACAATCCAGCATCTTATTTTCATTCAGAAAGCCTGGGAACAAAGAACAGTACTTGTTAAGAAAGTCAATGGATTCTTGGGCTATTCTCCTCATCTTTCTTAAGAAATGAGGCTTTGAGGAATCCAGGCACAAAGAGAAAGATACACCTGTGGTCACAGTCTTTTCACTATCCTGCAATAAGGCTCTTTCTAAAACCAGGGATTTGGAGCATTTGGCCCAGTAACATGTGAGAATTTTTTCTTAAAAAAATAGAAAATCCCATGGTAACACACCAGATGATAACGCAAATGTAGATACAATGCAATTGACATTTGTTCTTTCTTCCTGTGAATTGGGCTAGATAAAGGTCCTATCTTCTAAATGGTAGCTTGGAAGGAATACAGAGAAGGATGAGGATAGCCAAGCAAACATCAGGGAGCTCTCCCAGGAAATGATGAAGCAAAGAGGCATGCCCTGCCCTCAGTTTCCCTGGGCCAAATTTATAGACTGGGTCCTCAAAATAGTCACTGGCTGGGAACTAATTCTCACTGTCCTAGTAGTTCCAGCCCATTATAGAATCCAGCATCATCCATTACCCAGCATAAATTTGGATACAGCATTTATCCCCCTATAATTGCTGGCATGCTAGCTGAGCAGCCTAGCCTTGGCTATTGTAGTAACTGCAATAATAGGATCTCCTATATTATACAATTGAATTGTCTAATTTATAAAAAATATTTCTGAGGTTTTTCTAGGAATTACATTAAACTTACATATCAGTTTGTGGAAAATCGACATCTTTATTATATTGAGTTTTCTTAAACCACTGGCATGGTCTGTTTCTGATTTACTGAGGTCTTCCTGGATTTATTTCCCAGTATTTGTAATTTCAGCACTTAGATATTGTACTTTTTAAAATTCATAACTATGAATCGCCATTCCTGGAGCTATTGTAATTATTTTTAATTGATAATACCATACATTATTATTATACAGAAATAAGATTGTTTTTGTTTGTAGACCTTATATTCTGCAACTTTGTTGAATTTCTATCTCACAATTTTAATATATTGTGCTTTTATCCAATTAGGTTATTTCTAAATCCCCTGTGATTTATTCCTCTTTGACCCTTGAAGTCTTTTTTTTTTTTTTTATTTTACAATATTATATTGGTTGGTTTTGCCATACACTGACATGAATTCGCCCCGGGTTTACATAAGTTCCCCCTCCTGAACCCCCCTCCCACCTCCCTCCTCCCTTTATCCTCCCTCTGGGTCATCCCTGCATGCCAGCCCCGAGCATCCTATAACATGCATTGACCCTGAACTAGTGATTTGTTTCACATATGACAACAAATGTGTTTTTGAATTTTAAAATATATGGAAATATTCCAAATATCTTTCTGTTACTTTTCTCTAATTTAATTTAGTTTTCTACCAGAAATACACTCTGAATGATTTAAATCATTAAAAATGTATTGATCATATTATATGGTCCAACACACAGTCTACAATGGTGGTGTTGCACGTACACTTATAAAGAATATGTACTCTGCTGCTATTGGGTGGTGTGCTCTATAAATCTCAATTAGGGAAATTTGGTTTGCAGTGTTGTTCAAGTTATCTACATTTTCACTGATTTTCTATTTGCTCTAACAAGGACTGATAGCATGTACTTGAATGAATGGCTTTGGTTTATATAAATGAGTTAAGAACCACTCCCCTCCCCGGAACAGCTTAGGCATTCATTCCACTACTTATCTACTTGTATCTTAATACTACTATCTTAACTCCCTATGTTTATAATCCCTTCCTTTTCCCCTTTCAATTGGCTATTTCTTGACAGTGTAAAACTCATGTACTTAAAGTAGTGTTTCCTCTATCCTAGAAATTTTTTTCATAATTTGTTCAAAATAGATATAGTTCCTCCCTTATGGCACTTAGCACTTAGCGTATGTGTTACTAATGTCATTTATTCAAATTTAAGGATTTTGTGGTTAAAGAATGTACATATGATTTTAGATCTGTACAGAGCTCTATATTGTCCTAACAATGGCAAATACATATTTAATTGAGGAATTAAATATTGGTCAAGTGGGAAGAACTAGAATTGTCTAAGATTATAATTCTTATCTCAGACAAATGCCAGAGAGTTAAAATGGAAACAGGAACAGTGGCATATTCAGTTCAGTTCAGTTCAGTTGCTCATAGTTTATGAAAAAGTATTTGGAGAATTCAATCCAGAAATAAAAGGCACAACCTGACTCAGTACTCTTGCCTGGAAAATCCCATGGACAGAGGAGCCTGGTAGGCTGCAGTCCATGGGGTCGCTAATAGTCAGACATGACTGAGTGACTTCACTTTCACTTTTCACTTTCATGCATTGGAGAAGGAAATGGCAACCCACTCCAGTGTTCTTGCCTGGAGAATCCCAGGGACGGGGCAGCCTGGTGGGCTGCCGTCTATGGGGTCGCACCAGCAGCAAATTTATTAAACATATCTGTTTTAAAGTTAACTTGATTTATCAGAAAATTAATCAAGGATTGAAAGCATAGGTAGCATGGACCATTAAAAACAAGGTACTCAATTCAAAATTCAGCCTGCTCTTCTCCTGCGGGTTGTTAAAGCTCTGAGGTGTGAGTATAGATCTAATCCAGTTAAAATGAGGGTGGCAAAAATAGACAATGGAAAAGAAAAATCTCTTTACCAAATGGTTCTGGGAAAACTGGTCAACCACCTGTAAACGAATGAAACTAGAACACTTTCTAACACCATACACACAAAAAACCTCAAAATGGATTAAAGATCTAAATGTAAGACAAGAAATTATAAGACTCCTAGAGGAAATAATGGCAACCCACTCCAGTGTTCTTGCCTGGAGAATCTCAGGGACGGGGGAGCCTGGTGGGCTGCCGTCTATGGGGTCGCACAGAGTCAGACATGACTGAAGTGACTTAGAGGAAATAATAGGCAGAACACTCTCTGACATAAATCATATTAAGATCCTCTATGGCCCACCTCCCAGTTCAGTTCAGTTCAGTCGCTCAGTTGTGTCCGACTCTCCACAACCCCATGAATCACAGCACGTCAGGCCTCCCTGTCCATCACCAACTCCCGGAGTTCACTCAAACTCATGTCCAGAGTCAGTGATGCCATCCAGGCATCTCATTCTCGGTCGTCCCCTTCTCCTCCCGCCCCCAACCTTTCCTAGCATCAGAGTCTTTTCCAGTGAGTCAACTCATCGCAAGAGGTGGCCAAAGTATTGCAGTTTCAGCTTTAGCATCAGTCCCTCCAATGAACATCCAGGATTGATCTCCTTTAGAATGGACCAGTTGGATCTCCTTGCAGTATAAGGGACTCTCAAGAGTCTTCTCCAACACCACAGTTCAAAAGCATCAATTCTTCAGCGATCAGCTTTCTTCACAGTCCAACTCTCACATCCATACATGACCACGGGAAAAACCATAGCCTTGACTACACAGACCTTTGTTGGCAAAGTAATGTCTCTGCTTTTTAATATACTATCAAGGTTGGTCATAACTTTCCTTCCAAGGAGTAAGCGTCTTTTAATTTCATGGCTGCAATCAGCATCCATAGTGATTTTGGAGCCCAAAAAATAAAGTCTGACACTGTTTCCACTGTTTTTCCATCTATTTCCCATGAAGTGATGGGACCAGATGCCATGATCTTTGTTTTCTGAATGTTGAGCTTCAAGCCAACCTTTTCACTCTCCTCTTTCCCTTTCATCAAGAGGCTTTTGAGTTCCTCTTCACTTTCTGCCATAAGGGTGGTGTCATCTGCATATCTGAGGTTATTGATATTTCTCCCAGCTATCTTGATTCCAGCTTGTGCTTCTTCCAGCCCAGCGTTCCTCATGATGTACTCTGCATATAAGGCCCACCTCCCAGAGGAAAAGAAATCAAAGCAAAAAAAAAAAAAAAAACCCAGGATCTAATTAAATTTAAAAGGTTTAATAAGCAAGGTGAAAAAACAGCCTTCAAAATGGGAGAAAATAATAGCAGACGAAGCAACGACAAAGAATTAATCTCAAAAATATACAAGCAGCTCATGCAGCTCAATACCAGAATAATAAATGACCCAATCAAAAAATGGGCCAAAGAACTAAACAGACATTTCTCCAAAGAAGACATACAGATGGCTAACAAACACATGAAAAGATGCTCAACGTCACTCGTTATCAGAGAAATGCAAATCAAAACCACAATGAGGTACCATCTCACACCGGTCACAATGGCTGCCATCAAAAAGTCTATAAACACTAAATGATGGAGACGGTGTGGAGAAAAGGGAACTTTCTTACACTGCTGGTAGGAATGCAAACCAGTATAGCCACTATGGAGAACAATGTGGCGATTCCTTAAAAAACTGGAAATAGAACTGACATATGACCCAGCAATCCCAATGCTGGGCATACACACCGAGGAAACCAAAACTGAAAGAGATCCCAATGGGGTACACAACGTGGACCCGAATGTTCATCGCAGCAATGTTTACAACAGCTAGGACATGAAAGGAACCTAGATATCCACTGGCAGATGAATGAATAAGAAAGCTGTGGTACATACACACATACACACACAGCTACTAAAAATAACACATTTGGGTCAGTTCTAAAGATGAGGTGCATGAAACTGGAGCCTATTATACAGAGTGAAGCAAGTAAGAAAGAAAAACACCAATACAGTGCATATTATAGGCATTAATACATATATATATATGGAATTTAGAAATATGGTAATGACGGCCCTATGTATGAGATAGTAAGAGACACAGATATAAAGAACAGACTTTTGGACTCTGTGGGAGAAAGCGAGGGTGAGATGATTTGAGATAATAGCAATGAAACATGTTTATTACCACATGTGAAACAGATGAACTGTCCAAGTTCTATGCATGAAATAGGGCACTCAAAGCCAGTGCACTGGGATGACCCTGAGAGATGGGATGGGGAGAGAGGCAGGGAGGGGGTTCAGAACCAGAGGACACATGTATACCCGTGGCTGATTAATGTCAATGTATGGCATAAACCAAAATATTGTGCAGTAATTAGCCTCCAACTAAAATTAATTAATTAATTTAAAATATGAGGGTGGTAGGCAGTGGGTGTGGCAGAAAAGTTTGGAATTATTAGTAGCTAAGTAGAAAGGAGGGCTTCTGCCATGGCTCAGAGGATGAAGAATCCTCCTGCCAATGTAGGAGACTCTGGTTTGATCCTTGGGTTGGGAAGATACCCTGGAGGAGGAAATGGTAACCAGTACTCTTGCCTGGAAAATTCCATGGACAGAGGAGCATGACTGGCTACAGGCCATGGCGTCGCAAAGAGTTGGACACAACCGAGCACAAGCACAGATGGAGTACATAGGACAGAATCCAGGGTTCAGGATTGGGTTAAAAAAAAAGTTTAAATATCAAACTGTACTCTCTAGCGTATGGTAGGAGTTTAGACTGCACTGAATGAATGAATGAGTGATGGATAGATGAATGAATATAATTCATGACCAATTAACAAGACTCTTATGATGTTGACCAAGTGAACTTTAGATGTTCTTCTCTTTCCTCCCACTGGGACTCTCATAGATGATAAGTATGACCAGATTTCAGGATCAATAAAAAAATGATTTGTAACATTTTGCTCTGTTCCTCTTTTATCATAAAATAAACTTTAAAACGTTTTTGGATACTTTCTTAGATTTTTTGCTGGGTGCAGAAAAATTGACTACTAACCGTTTTCATTTAACTGCTAGTGTTAAAAAGACAAAAGCTTGGGCGGCACAGACGCGAGAGACGCCCGGCTCCCGGCGGCGCAGACGCGAGAGACGCCCGGCTCCCGGCGGCGCAGACGCGAGAGACGCCCGGCTCCCGGCGGCGCAGACGCGAGAGACGCCCGGCTCCCAGCGCAACCGACCACGTGCAGAATCGTGGCTGAGAGGAGCTGCCGCGCGCCCAGGGTTGGGGCGGTGGCCGAGAGGAGCTGTACCACGTCCAGGAGGCGGTGGCTGCTTGGGCACCGGAGGGCCGAGAGGAGCTGATCCACATTCAAAGCAGGAGGGGCGGCCTTGAGGAGATACCCCTCGTCCAAGGTAGGGTACAGCGGCTGTGCCTTGCTGGAGCGGCTGGGAAGGGATACTCCACGACCAGGTGGAATATAGGAAGCCAGTGTTCTGGGGAGGAAGGAACAAGACGGCGAGACCACTTTCTTCCCCACAAATTCATCAAAAGAACATTTGAACGTGGAGTAAAGTCCACAAAACCACTTCTGAATACTGGCAGAGGACATCAGGCTCCCAGAAAAGCAGCCCATTGTCTTCTAAAGGAAAGAGAAGAAATCCAGCTCCACCCACCAGAACACTGACACATGCTTCCCTAACCAGGGAACCCGGACAAGTCACCTGTCCAATCCCACACACAGCGAAGAAACTACATAATAAAGAGAACTCCACAAACTGCAAGAAGAGGGAAAGGACACCCCAAGCAAAGCAATATAAGCAAGATGAAGAGGCAGAGAAATACCCAGCAAGTAAAGGAACAAGATAAATGCCCACCAACACAAACAAAAGAAGAAGATATAGGGAATCTACCTGATAAAGAATTTCGAATTTTGATGGTGAAAATGATTCAAAATCTTGAAAGTAAAATGGAGTTACAGATAAATAACCTGGAGAAAAGGATTGAGAAGATGGAAGAAAGATTTAATAAGGACTTAGAAGAAATAAAAAAGAGTCAATATACAATGAATAATGCAATAGATGAGATCAGAAACACTCTGGAGGGAACAAACAGTAGAATAACAGAGGCAGAAGACAGGATAAGCGAACTAGAAGATAGAATTGTAGAAATAAATGAAACAGAGAGGAAAAAAGAAAAACGAATTAAAAGAAATGAGGACAATATTAGAGACCTCTGGGACAATGTTAAACGCTCCAACATTCGAATCATAGGAGTCCCAGAAGAAGAAGACAAAAAGAAAGACCATGAGAGAATACTTGAGGAGATAATAGTTGAAAACTTCCCTAAAATAGGGAAAGAAATAATCACCCAAGTCCAAGAAATCCAGAGAGTCCCCAACAGGATAAACCCAAGGCGAAATACTCCAAGACACATATTAATCAAATTAACAAAGATCAAACACCAAGAAGAAATATTAAAAGCAGCAAGGGAAAAGCAGCAAATAACACTCAAGGGGATTCCCATAAGGATAACAGCTGATCTTTCAACAGAAACTCTTCAGGCCAGAAGGGAGTGGCAAGATATACTTAAAGTGATGAAAGAAAATAACCTACAGCCCAGATTACTATACCCAGCAAGGATCTCATTCAAATATGAAGGAGAAATCAAAAGCTTTACAGACAAGCAAAAGCTGAGGGAATTCAGCATCACCAAACCAGCTCTCCAACAAATGCTAAAGGATCTTCTATAGACAGGAATCACAGAAAGAGTATATAAACTTGAACCCAAAGCAATAAAGAAAATGGCTACGGTATCGTACTTTTCAATAATTACCTTAAACGTAAATGGGTTGAATGCCCCAACCAAAAGACAAAGGCTGGCTGAATGGATACAAAAACAAAACCCCCATATATGCTGTCTACAAGAGACCCACCTCAAAATGAGGGATGCATACAGACTGAAAGTGAAGGGCTGGAAAAAGATAGTCCATGCAAATAGAGACCAAAAGAAAGCAGGAGTAGCAATACTCATATCAGATAAAATAGACTTTAAAACAAAGGCTGTGAAACGAGACAAAGAAGGAAACTACATAATGATCAAAGGATCAATCCAAGAAGAAGATATAACAATTATAAATATTTATGCACCTAACATAGGAGCACCGCAATATGTAAGACAATTACTAACAAGTATGAAAGGGGAAATTAACAATAACACAATAATAGTGGGAGATTTTAACACCCCACTTACATCTATGGATAGATCAACTAAACAGAAAATTAACAAGGAAACACAATCTTTAAATGATATAATAGAACAGTTAGACCTAATAGATATCTATAGGACATTTCACCCCAAAACAATGAATTTCACCTTTTTCTCAAGCGCACACGGAACCTTTTCCAGGATAGATCACATCCTGGGACATAAATCTAGCCTTGGTAAATTCAAAAAAATTGAAATCATTCCAAGCATCTTTTCTGACCACAATGCAGTAAGATTAGATCTCAATTACAGGAGAATAACTGTTAAAAGTGCCAACATATGGAGACTGAACAACACGCTGCTGAATAATGAACTAATCATAGAAGAAATCAAAAGAGACATCAAAATATGCATATAAATGAATGAAAATGAAAACACAACAACCCAAAACCTCTGGGACACTGTAAAAGCAGTGCTAAGGGGGAAGTTCATAGCAATACAGGCACACCTCAAGAAACAAGAAAAAAGTCAACTAAATAACCTAACTCTACATCTAAAGCAACTAGAAAAGGAAGAAATGAAGAACCCCAGGGTCAGTAGAAGGAAAGAAATCATAAAAATTAGGGCAGAGATAAATGCAAAAGAAACAAAAGAGACCATAGCAAAAATCAACAAAGCCAAAAGCTGGTTCTTTGAGAAGGTGAATAAAATTGACAAACCACTAGCCAGACTCATCAAGAAACAAAGGGAGAAGAACCAAATCAATAAAATTAGAAATGAAAATGGAGAGATCACAACTGACAACACAGAAATACAAAGGATTATTAGAGAATACTATCAGCAATTATATGGCAATAAAATGAATAACCTGGAAGAAATGGACAAATTCCTAGAAAAGTACAACTTTCCAAAACTGAACCAGGAAGAAATAGAAAATCTGAACAAACCCATCACAAGCACGGAAATTGAAACTGTAATCAAAAATCTCCCAGCAAACAAAAGCCCAGGTCCAGACGGCTTCACAGCTGAATTCTACCAAAAATTTAGAGAAGAGCTAACACCTATTCTACTCAAACTCTTCCAGAAAATTGCTGAGGAAGGGAAACTTCCAAACTCATTCAATGAAGCCACCATCACCCTAATCCCAAAACCTGGTAAAGACCCCACAAAAAAAGAAAACTACAGGCCAATATCACTGATGAACATAGATGCAAAAATCCTTAACAAAATTCTAGCAATCAGAATCCAACAACATATTAAGAAGATCATACATCATGACCAAGTGGGCTTTATCCCAGGAATGCAAGGATTCTTCAATATCCGCAAATCAATCAACGTAATACACCACATTAACAAACTGAAAAATAAAAATCATATGATTATCTCAATAGATGCAGAGAAAGCCTTTGACAGAATTCAACATCCATTTTTGATAAAAACCCTCCAGAAAGTGGGAATTGAAGGGACATACCTCAACATAATAAAAGCTATATATGACAAACCCACAGCAAACATTATCCTCAATGGTGAAAAACTGAAAGCATTTCCCCTAAAGTCAGGAACAAGACAAGGGTGCCCACTCTCACCACTACTATTCAACATAGTTCTGGAAGTTTTGGCCACAGCAATCAGAGCAGAAAAAGACATAAAAGGAATACAAATTGGAAAAGAAGAAGTAAAGCTTTCACTGTTCGCTGATGACATGATCCTCTACACAGAAAACCCTAAAGACTCTACAGGAAAACTACTAGAGCTAATCAATGATTACAGTAAAGTTGCAGGATATAAAATCAACACACAGAAATCCCTTGTATTCCTATACACTAATAATGAGAAAATAGAAAGAGAAATTAAGGAAACTATTCCATTCACTGTTGCAACGAAAACAATTAAATACTTAGGAATATATCTACCTAAGGAAACAAAAGACTTGTACATAGAAAACTATAAAACACTAGTGAAAGTAATCAAAGAGGACACTAATAGATGGAGAAATATACCGTGTTCGTGGATTGGAAGAATAAATATTGTAAAAATGAGTATACTACCCAAAGTAATTTATACATTCAATGCAATCCCTATCAAGCTACCAACAATATTTTTCACAGAACTAGAACAAATCATCTCACAATTTGTATGGAAATACAAAAAACCTCGAATAGCCAAAGCAATTTTGAGGAAGAAGAATGGAACTGGGGGAATTAACCTGCCAGACTTCAGGCTCTATTACAAAGCCACAGTCATCAAGACAGTATGGTACTGGCATAAAGACAGAAATATAGATCAATGGAACAAAATAGAAAGCCCAGAGATAAACCCACGCTCCTATGGACACCTTATCTTCGACAAAGGAGGCAAGAATATAAAATGGAGAAAAGACAGTCTCTTTAACAAGTGGTGCTGGGAAAACTGGTCAGCCACTTGTAAAAGAATGAAACTAGAACACTTCCTAACACCATACACCAAAATAAACTCAAAATGGATTAAAGATCTAAATGTAAGACCAGAAACTATAAAACTCCTAGAGGAGAACGTAGGCAAAACACTCTCCGACATAAATCACAGCAGGATCCTCCAAGACCCACCTCCCAGAATATTGGAAATAAAAGCAAAAATAAACAAATGGGACCTAATTAAAATCAAAAGCTTCTGCACAGCAAAGGAAACTCTAAGCAAGGTGAAAAGACAGCCTTCAGAATGGGAGAAAATAATAGCAAATGAAGCAACTGATAAAGGATTAATCTCCAAATTATACAAGCAGCTCCTGCAGCTTAATTCCAGAAAACTAAGTGACCCAATCAAAAAATGGGCCAAAGAACTAAACAGACATTTCTCCAAAGAAGACATAAAGATGATTAACAAACACATGAAAAAATGCTCAACATCCCTCATCATCAGAGAAATGCAAATCAAAACCACAATGAGATACCATTTCACACCAGTCAGAATGGCTGCTATCCAAAAGTCTACATGCAATAAATGCTGGAGAGGGTGTGGAGAGAAGGGAACCCTCTTACACTGTTGGTGGGAATGCAAACTAGTACAGCCACTATGGAGAACAGTGTGGAGATTCCTCAGAAAACTGGAAATAGAACTGCCATATGATCCAGCGATCGCACTCCTGGGCATACACACCGAGGAAACCAGAATTGATAGAGACACATGTACTCCAATGTTCATTGCAGCACTGTTTATAATAGCCAGGACATGGAAGCAACCTAGATGTCCATCTGCAGATGAATGGATAAGAAAGCTTTGGTACATATACACAATGGAGTATTTCTCAGCCATCAAAAAGAATGCATTTGAATCAGTTTTAATGAGGTGGATGAAATTGGAGCCAATTATACAGAGTGAAGTAAGCCAGAAAGAAGAACATCAATACTGTATATTAACACATATATATGGAATTTAGAAAAATGGTAACCTGAACCCTGTATAAGAGACTGCAAAAGAGACATAGGCATTTAGAACAGTCTTTGGGACTCTGTGGGAGAGGGTGAAGGTGGACTGATTGGGGAGAATGGAATTGTAGCATGTATATTATCATAAGTGACCAGTCCAGGTTCGACGCATAAATTTTCCTCTGTTCATTTCTTTGCATTTGTGCTTTTTAAATAAAAATACTTTTAACTGTAAGAAAAATAAAATAAGAAAAAAAAAAGACAAAAGCTTATGTTTTATTAAACTGGTACAGTTACATACAGAGTTTAGTTTCTTTTTACCCAATTTCACAAGTTATAGAAAGGTATGGCTTAAAATCCACTATATTTACTAAAGAAATATGAAAACTTGAGCATTTCTTAGCTTAAAAATTTGTGACAACTGTTGGGTACAAGTTTTATAAATTAATATTTTTGCAAGATTATTTAATATTTTTAAAGAATTATTTTCAACAGCATCAAAAACATACTTAGAACTTATGCTACATATCATTGCTTTCATAAATTGAACATTTTTATCAAATCTTTTTTAGACATACAGATTTTGTTACAGAAGAAAAGTGCTTTAAAAAGCCCATTATGTTACACAGAGAAACAAAACCCCAAAACTGGATGACATGGATATGAGGGGCTCATTTTTTCCTTTATTTATGATGTACTTTTTGAGGACCTCTGTTTAGAAAAACATAGAATATATAAAATATAGAACATAGAAATATTCTAAACAGTGGAGAAATAACTACGGAAAGAATGAAGAAATGGAGCCAAGAGAAAACAATGCCTAGGTGTAGATGTGACTGGTGAAGGAAGAAAAGAGTGATGCTGTAAAGAACAATATCGCACACGAACCTGGAATGTTATGTCCATGAATGAAGGCAAATTGGAAGTGGTCAAACAGGAGATGGCAAGAGTGAACTTTGACATTCTAGGAATCAGCAAGCTAAAATGGACTGGAATGGGTGAATTTAATTCAGATGACCATATATCTATACAGTGGGCAAAAATCCCTTAGAAGAAATTCAGTAGGCCTCAAGGTCAACAAAAGACTCTGAAATGCAATTACTTTGGTGCAATCCCAAAAATGACAGAATGATCTCTGTTCATTTCCAAAGCAAACGATTCAATACAACAGTAATCCAAGTCTATTCCCCAACCACTAATGCCAAAGAAGCTGAAGTTGAACAGTTCTATGATTACCTACAAGACCTTGTAGAACTAATACCCAAAAAAAGATGTTTTATTCATCATAGGGGACTGGAATGTAAAAGTAGGAAGTCAAGAGAAGCTGGAGTAACAGGCAAGTTTGACGTAAGAGTACAAACTGAAGCAGGGCAAAGGTTAACAGAGTTATGTCAAAAGAATGCACTGGTCCTCTAGAGCAAACACCCTCTTCCAACAACACAAGAGAAGACTCTACACATGGACATCACCAGATGGTCAATACCAAAATCAGATTGATTATATTCCTTGCAGCCGAAGATAGAGAAGCTCTATACAGTCAGCAAAAACAAGACAGGGAGCTGACTGTGGCTCACATCATGAACATCTTATTGCAAAATTCAGAGTTACATTGAAGAAAGTATGGAAAACCACTAGGCTATTCAGGTATGACTTACATCAAATACTTTATAATTATACAGTGGAAATGACAAATAGATTCAAGGGATTAGATCTGATAGACAGAGTGCCTGAAGAACTATGGATGGAGGTTTGTGACACTGTATAGGAAGCAGTGATCAAGACCATCCCCAAGAAAAGAGAAATGCAAAAAGTCAAAATTGTTGTCTGAGGAGGCATTACAACTAACTGAGAAGAGAGCAGAAGTGAAAGGCAAATGAAAAAAAAGCTACACCCGAATGCAGAGTTCCAAAGAAGAGCAAGGAGGTGATCAATGTAAAGAAATAGAGGAAAACAATAGAATGGGAAAGACTAGAGATCTCTCCAAGAAAGTCAGAGACACCAAGGGAACATTTCATGCAAATATGGGCACAATAAAGGACAGAAATGGTATGGACCCAACAGAAGCAGAAAATACTAAGAAAAGGTGGCAAGAATACATGGCAGAACTATACAAAAAAGATCTTAATAACCCAGATAAAAACGATGGTGTGATCACTCACCAAGAGCCAGACATCCTGGAATGCGAAGTCAAGTGGGCCTTAGGAAGTATCACCACCAACAAAGCTAGTGGAGGCGATGGAATTCCAGTTGAGCTATTTCAAGTCCTAAAAGATGATGCTGTGAAAGTGCTGCACTCAATTTGCCTGCAATTTGGAAAACTCAGCAGTAGCCACAGTACTGGAAGAGGTCAATTTTCATTCCAATCCCAAAGAAAGGCAGTGCCAAAAAATGTTCAAGCTGCTGCACAGTTGCACTCATCTCACATGCAGGCAAAGTAATGCTCGAAATTCTCCAAACCAGGTTTCAACAGTATGTGAAACGTGAACATCCAGATGTGCAAGCTGGATTTAGAAAAGACAGAGGAACCAAAGATCATATTGCCAACATCGATTCAGTTCAGTTCACTCACTCAGTCATGTCTGACTCTTTTGCAAGCCCATGGACTGAAGTACACCAGGCTTCCCTGTCTATCACCAACTCGGAGCTTGCTCAAACTCATGTCCACTGATTCAGTGATGCCATGCAACCATTTCATCCTCTGTCATCCCCTTTTCCTCCTGCCTTCAATCTTTCCCAGCATCAGGCTTTTTTCAAATGAGTCCGTTCTTAGCATCAGGAGGGCAAAGTATTAGAGTTTCAGCTTTAACATCAGTCCTTCCAATGAAGACCCAGGACTGATCTCCTTTAGGATGGACTGGTTGGATCTCTTTGCAATCCAAGGGAC
Organism: Moschus berezovskii; assembly: GCF_049115385.1. NCBI lineage: Eukaryota > Metazoa > Chordata > Mammalia > Artiodactyla > Moschidae > Moschus > Moschus berezovskii. The sequence continues at coordinate 34,416,387 of NC_142461.1, forward strand.
TCCCAAGAGTCTTCTCCAACACCACAGTTCAAAAGCATCAATTCTTTAGCACTCAGCTTTCTTTATGGTCTAACTCTCGCATCTGTACATGACTACTGAAAAAACTATAGCTTTGACTAGACGGATATTTGTTGGCAAAGTCATGTCTCTGCTTTTTAATATGCTGTGTAGGTTTATCATAGATTTTCTTCAAAGGGGCAAGTGTCTTTTAAATTTCATGGCTGCAGTCACCATCTGCAGTGATTTAGGAGCCCCCCAAAATAAAGTCTGTCACTGTTGCCATTGTCTCCCCATCTATTTGCATGAAATGATAGGGCTGGATGCCATGACTGTAGTTTTCTGAATGTTGAGTTTTAAGCCAAGTTTTTCACTTTCCTCTTTCACTTTTATCAAGAGGTTCTTTAATTCTTCTTGACTTTCTGCCATAAGGGTGGTGTCATCTGCATATCTGAGGTAACTGATATTTTTCCTGGCAATCTTGAGGCCAGGTTGTGCTTCATCCAGCCCAGCATTTCACATTATGTACTCTGCATATAAGTTAAATAAACGGGCTGACAATATGCAGCCTTGATGTACTCCTTTCCCAAGTTGGAACCAGTCTATTGTTCCAGTTCTAACTTTTACTTCTTGTCTTGCATACATCTCCAGAGGCAGGCAACGTGGTCTGGTATTCCCATCTCTTTCAGAAGTTTCCACAGTTTGCTGTGATCCCTAGAGTCAAAGGTTTGGCATAGTCAATAAAGCAGAAATCGATGTTTTTCTGAAACTCTCTTGTGTTTTGATGATTCAGTGGATGTTGGTAACTTGATCTCTGGTTCCTCTGTCTTTTCTAAATCCAACTGAACCTCTGGAAGTCATGGTTCATGGTTCAACAGTGCATGAACTGTTGAAGCCTGGCTTGGAGAACTTTCAGCATTACTTTGATAGCATGTGAGATGAGTACAATAGGCAGTAGGTAGTCTGAACAATCTTTGGCGTTGCCTTTCGTTGGGACTGGAAGGAAAACTGACCTTTTCCAGTCCTGTGGCTACTGCTGAGTTTTCCAAATTTGCTGGCATATTGAGTACAGCACTTTCACGGCATCATCTTTTAGGATTTGAAATAGCTCAGCTGGAATTCCATCACCTCAACTAGCTTTGTTGGTAGTGATTCTTCCAAAGGCCCAATTGACTTTACATTCCAGGATGTCTGGCTCTAGGTGAGTGACCACACCATCATGGTTTTTCTGAGTCACGAAGATCTTTTTTGTATAGTTCCTCTGTGTATTCTTGCCACCTCTTCTTAATATCGTCTGCTTCTGTTAGGTCCATACAATTTCTGTCCTTTATTGTGCCCATCTTTGCATGAAATGTTCCCTTGTTATCTCTAATTTTCTTGAAGTGATATCTACTGTTTCCCATTCTATTTTTTTTTTTTTTTTGCATTTCTTTACACTGATTATTGAGGAAGTCTTTCTTATCTCTCCTTGCTATTCTTTGGGATTCTGCATTCAGACTGATATACTTTTCCTTTTTCCTTTGCCTTTCACTTCTCTTCTTTTCTCAGCTATTTGTAAAGCCTTCTCAGACAACATTTTGCTGTTTTGCATTTCTTTTTCTTGGGCCAAGATGGCAGAGTAAAGGACGTGTGTTCATCTTCTCCTGAGAAAACTCCAAAATTACAACTTGCTGCTGAACAACCTCTTAACAAGAGAATGTTGAATTCCTTCAAAATAATATACCCCACATCCTAAAGGAAATCAGTCCTGAATATTCTTGGAAGGACTGATGCTGAAACTGAAGCTCCAATACTTTGGACAGCTGATGAAAGGACTGACTCATTGGAAATGATCCTGATGCTGGGAAAGATTGATGGCAGGAGGAGAAGGGGAAGACAGAGGATGAGATGGTTGGATGGCATCGCCAACTCAATAGACATGAGTTTGAGCAGACTCCAGGTGTTGGTGAAGGGCAGGGAAGCCTGGCATGCTGCAGTCCATGGGGTTGCAAAGAGTCGGGCATGCCTGAGTGACTGACCTGAACTGAAGCAGTGTGGACGTATTAGTATACTTCTAATAAACTCTCATAAAGTTTTCATCCTTCTGCTTGTGTTGAGACAATGAACAAATAAATATTTAAGACAACCTAATCTGCAAGGAGATCCAACCTAATGGAGACCAGTCCTGGGTGTTCACTGGAAGGACTGATACTGAGGCTGAAACTCCAATACTTTGGGCACCTCATGAGAAGAGTTGACTCATTGGAAAAGACCCTGATTCTGGGAGGGACTGGGGGCAGGAGGAGAAGGGGATGACAAAGGATGAGATGGTCGGATGGCATCACCGACTCGATGCACATGAATTTGGGTGAACTCTGGGAATTGGTGATGGACAGGGAGGCCTGGTGTGCTGTGATTCATGGGGTCGCAAAGAGTCGGACACAACTGAGTGACTGAACTGAACAGAATTGAATCTAGTAAGCTCGATAAAGAAAAATAAAGTTAGTGGAATGTATTATTTAAATAGGTAATTAGGGAAATTCTCTTTGATAAGATTAATCATAAGCAGAGAGCTGAATGAAGTGAGGGAATCAGCCATGTGGATATCTGAAGCAGTGATGTCCAGGTGGAGTAGGGTGCTCAGGCATAGAAGCAGAGAGGCCAGTGACTTTTGGACTGAAATGAAAGACAAGGAGAGTGGCATATCGCACCAGTGGAGTTGGAGCCCACCTTCAACAGAGCCTTAGAACCATACTTAGGATGTGGGTTTCCTTCTCCCTTGATTTGTTTCACCAAAATTCTATTAAAAGCATGTTTTCAAAACACCAGTGGTTCCGAATGTACCTTAAAATAGCCCACAATAATAATCAAAATAGAAGATGCTCAGCTAAGATGATTCACTGACTTTCCATGTACCAAGAGATGTGGTGGATCTTGGGAACAGTATTTTACAGGAGAAACAAGGCCCACTGTGGAACTGGTTGACTAGACTGGAGGAAGCAGAAAAACTGGTGGTGCTAGAGAGTTACGGTAAGCTTTGCTGTCTTACCCTCCAAGCTGAAAGGACACAAAGCAGGCTCTGATATGCTACATACTTTTTATATACTGTATAGATTTGGATATATTTTATATGTATTCACACATATGTGTATGTATACATGCATGTAAATATATATACACTGCCAAGCACTCTGTTTCCACAAATCATAAATGAAGTATAGTCCTGTATACAATGTCAGTTTGAAACATATTAAGAGGAACCTCAGGAATAAGTTCTGTAACCAGCAATTAGATTTTTTAGTCAGTTGATAATATTCATGTAATTGGATTTGCTAGAATAACATATCAATTATTTCAATTATATTCATTCATGCATAAAATGATACAAGCAGCATTTACTTCTCTTTTGGGATTCCAGCTTGGATGTGCAGAGAGTGCTATACTAGCCACAAAGTCTCCCAATCCTGAGATTCATCTCTCTCAATTCCACTTAATCCTTTTATTTCATGATCTCTTCTGTTTCTGATATATGGGAAATGGGTGGGAGTTTGCAAATTATGTTTGTTTTAATGTCACTACAATTATATTACTGTGAAGCCCTGTGCTAAGGAACCTAAGGTAATGTCTTTATCATTTTATATTCTGCATTATTTATGTCAAGGGCTTCCTCAACTCCCCTTATTGCCTGGCACATAATGAATATTATTTACTAATTACAAATAAATCAAATAAATGATATAATAAAGCTTTGTTGATTTTACTGGGGGAAGTTTGCCATTGAGTACTATTTTAGATGGTCATCTATTATTATTACTATTATTGTTGAAAAACAAACTACTTCCAAATTTTGTCTTAATGAAACTTGAATGGGCTCATTCTAAACTTATTTGATCTCCACGGCAAAATACTGAACTTTCAAGTGACCTTTAAAAGACTGATATATTTAGCATTTCCTACTAATTTTACCAAACCTAGTTCTTTCTTTTTAATCATAAATAAAAAATTATAAGCTAAAGCCTTCATTAAAAAATGATTCCCTTATGCTTGAAATTTTCAATAGCAGCAAATAGTATTTATTATTCTACAGTACTGGTCACAAAAGCTTAGAATTTATAATAGTATGACAAAGTAAATATTCAAGACTGTAAATTCTGTTAGGAGTCATATTTTGGACTTTAAGAGTACCAGATGAATATTAAAATTATATTAATAATAAAAATTGTTAAAATAATGATACTATGAAAATATATTTGTGCAACTTTTCTATGACTTACCCTTTCACTAAAAAAGTGTTCTCAATTAACAAACTAACAGCAAAGAATTCGTGATTTTTTTAAATCTCAAAGAAGCTAACTTTCAAGTGCCATATTTTGCTCAATCATCTTGTGTTCTTATGCTGTCAAAAGTGTAAGAGTCAAATACACTGTTATTCTGTAAATAACAGGCACATTCTTCCTCCTCCACCACACACACACATATATACACACACATGCACACTAGAAACTAAAACTTGGAAGCTGGTTTTAACTGTGTTACATTTACTTAATGGAAGACATTTTATTTCTTCTAAATGGTCATTGTTATTATTTCTTCTCAGAGCTAGAAAGTGCTTCAAGCCTTCATTGTAAAAATATGTGTAAAATACAAAAACATTTACTTTTATTTCCTAAGAAAATAATTCAATGATATCTTAACTCAATAGTAAAAATGATCAACAAGAGAATTTAATTAAGATACTTGAACAACTGACTTCTCAGGATTGCTTTAAGAGAAGGAATTAGAGAATTTTGTGGGAGGGTTTAACTACAAAAAAAATTGCAGAAAAATGTATCAAAACATAAGGATACATGATAGCCTCAATTTATACTTAAAATTCCTCCTTCATAATAATCCCTTCTTTTATTGACTTCAGAGGACAGTTTGATAAATTGACCATAAGTTGGCATTAATAGAAGCAATATAATGCTAGGTAGAGCTCTAAAGTTAAAATATCATTTTATATTTTACTAAGAACATGTTTCCTATGCTTTGACTATAACATATATCATTTACTGACTTTAGTATATTTAATAGCTTGTCAATGTTTGTTATGTGTCACATTTTCCTTAAATGCAGTAAAATATATAGTATTTTTGAAAAGTAATAAAATGAGAAGCTCAAATATTAATCCAAGAAAATGGATTCCTTCATTAACTGAGCTTTTTTTACTTCAAAAATGTTTGTTGAACAGTCCTTTTGACTGTTATGAGCATGTGTGTACATATGTTTAGAAGATGAATGTTGAGAATAGCTTAATTCAAGATTAACTCAATCTACTACAGTGTATCAATGGCCTTGTATAATAGTGAAATTATTATAATGATATACTGGATTGTTAACATAATAGATTTGCTTTAGTCTTACATCTGATCCTCTATTAAGAGGCTGGGCTTCCCTGGTGGCTCAGTGGTAAAGAATCTACCTGCCAATGGAGGAGACGTGACTTCAATCCCTGGGTCAGAAAGATGCCCTGGAGAAGGAAATTGCAACCCATTCCAGTTCTTGCCTAGGAAAGGTCATGAACAGAGGACACTGGCAGTTTACAGTCCATGGGGTCACAAAAGAGTCAGACAAGATTTAGTGACTACAATAAGAGGCTACTGAAATGAAGTTCAAGTCAACTTTTAGATAATGTGATTTTCATTATTTTAATTTTCTTCATTACTACCAGTAACTTAGGTAGGCAAATTTTGTTCAATTATGGGGAAGGAGGTGGGAGGGGGGTTCAAAATGGGGAACACATGTACACCCGGGGCGGATTCATGGCAATGTATGGCAAAACCAATACAATACTGTAAAGTAATTAGCCTCCAATTAAAATTAAAAATAAATAAATAAATAAAATAACAGTACTGTTCAATTCAGGTTGCAAAAATAGAAAAGTGTGTTAAATTGGAATGTATAATCAGTTCAGTTCAGTTGCCTAGTCGTGTCCAACTCTGCAACCCCATGAATAGCAGCACGCCAGGCCTCCCTGTCCATCACCAACTCCTGGAGTTCACTCAAACTCATACCCATCCAGTCGGTGATGCCATCCAGCCATCTCATCCTCTGTCGTCCCCTTCTCCTCCTGCCCCCAATCCCTCCCAGCATCAGAGTCTTTTCCAAAGAGTCAACTCTTCGCAATGTATAATATTACTCTTAAATAAGGAATGTTTTAAAATTTCAAACTAAGGAAGGAAGTAAAAATTTTTCTGAAATAATAGCAACAACAGATCATCATATATTGTGAGCAAATTACTTATTGGAAACAAATGTATTAAAAGCCCACTATCTATACTAATATTGAGAAAAATAATGTGAATAAACACAAACCCCTTTTGAAAAACATCCCCTTGAAATTTCTAATATCTCAAAGTCCAAGCACATTTTTTCCTCATAGGGTTAAGCACTAAAGACTTGATAAACTTCATGCCCCCAAAATTCATGTGTTGAAGCTCTCTCAATGTTATTCTTTGATGTAAGAAAGAGAAAAAGGTTAAATGAGGTTATAAGGGTAAATCTAGGATTAATATGATAAATTTCCTTATAAGAGATACCAAAAGAGCTTGCTCACCCTCTTTATCATGTGAGAATACATAGAGAAGGTAGCCATCTCTAAGCCAAGAAGAGAGCCATCACTAGGAATCAAATCATCTAGAACCTGTATCTTGAACTTTCCACCTCCAGAACTGTAAGAAATCAATTTATGTTGCTTAAGCCATTCAGCTTGTGATATTTGGTTATGGCAGCCTGAGAAGACTAATTTAGAAAGACCTATACATGTTCACTCCAAACTTAATTCCTCCTACAAATCATGTGATTCTATTAAGTCTGGTTCTATAGTATTCATATCTGTAAAAAAGAAGGAACCTGGAAAAGTAGAGAGAGAATTTAACAATCTAGAATATATACACCAGTGGGATATGGCTGAGGGAAAACTGAAGGCTAGAGGATAAAGCAAAGCTGGAAAAACAAATAATCTCAGCAATTCCAAAAGTTCAGTAGTACAGAAATATTATGAATGTTGGAAAACAGTAATAGACCTATATGGCATTCTATTTGACTGTAGGAGAAAAGCCATGCAGTTTTAGTTCAGAAAACCTTGGCTAAAACTCTATTGTCTTTACAGTAGCATCTTGAATAACATTTTGATCTTCTCAGAGACAAATGTTCCTACACTATAATATACAAATGTCTTACAAAAAAAAAAAATAAAGCAACAGAAAAAGGGAACATGACTCATTTGAGTGTCAGAGGGTGTACTGTGGCAGCCAATTTCTAAGAAGCCCCACACGATCTCCACATATTCCCCTGTTACATCATACCAGAGGTCTTTATGTGACCAACACAACACATGAAAAGCAGAGGTATGTTACTTATGAGATTAATTTATAAAAGATACTGAAGTTGCCATCACTTGTTTCTCTCCACTTTTTTAGCAATCCCGTTTTTTTCTTTTTTTGGTCTTTAATGGTGAAATTTTTCCTATTACCACCAAAGATCCATTTTGGAATGTATCAGTGCTTTCTTTACGAATGTATTAACAGGTTAATTTTGTTGTTTTCATCTTTATTGAATATGATACAATTCTGGGCTGGATGAGTCACAAGCTGGAATCAAGACTGCCAGGAGAAATATTAACAACCTAGATATGCAGATGATACCACCCTAATGGCAGAAAATGAAGAGGAACTAAAGAGTCTCTTGATGAAAGTGAAAGAGGAGAGTGAAAAAGCTGACTTAAACATTCAACAAAGTAAGATCATGGCATCTGCTCCATCACTTCATGGCAAATAGATAAAAAATTAAAACAGTGGCAGATTTTTTCTTGTGCTCAAAAATCACTGTGGACAGTGACTGCAGCCACAAAATTAAAAGACACTTACTCCTTGAAAGAAAAACTATGACAAACCTAGACAGCATATTAAAAAGCAGAGACATCACTTTGCCAACAAAGTTCCATGTAGTCAAAGCTATGTTTTTTTCAGTAGTCATGTATGGATGTCAGAGTTGGACCATAAAGAAGGCTGAGCATGAAAGAATTGATACTTTCAAACTGTGGTGCTGGAGAAGACTCTTGACAGTCCCTTGGACAGCAAGGAGATCAAACCAGTAAATTCTAAAGGAAACCAGTACTGAATATTCATTGGAAGGATTGACGCTGCAGCTCTAATACTTTGGCCACCTGATGTGAAGAGGTGAACCATTGTAAAAGAGCCTGTTGGGAAAGATCAAAGGCACTAGAAGGGGACATCAGAGGATAAGGTGGTTGGATGGCATCACGGACTCAAAGCAAAAGAGTCTGAGTGGGCTCCAGGACATTGTGAAGGACAGGGAAATCTGGTGTGCTGCAGTCCATGGAGTGGTAAAGAGTCAGACACGACTTAACAATTGAACAACAAATTTGTTTGTACAGCAGAAAGCCTTATATGGATATGCATCTATATGTATCTTGTTATTATGTATCACATTTAAGTCTATGAGTTTTTAGTTACTTAGAAAATGGGGAACTACTATGTGAACATCATTATTGTCATGATGGTAGTTTTCTCAATGTCTCTTTGCACTTATATTGCTTTTGCTGTTTAACAATAGGTACCTGATACTTCATGGCTGCTATCAGTTCAGTTCAGTTGCTCAGTCTTTGTGACCCCAAGAACCACAGCACACCAGGCCTCCCTGTCCACCACCAACTCCCAGAGTCCACCCAAGCCCATGTCCATTGTGTTGGTGATGCCATCCAACCATCTTATCCTCTGTCGTCCCCTTCTCCTCCTGCCCTCAACCTTTCCCAGCATCAGGGTCTTTTCCATTGAGTCAGCTCCCCACATCAGGTGGCCAAAGTATTGGAGTTTCAGCTTCAACATCAGTCCCGCCAATGAACACTCAGGACTGATCTCCTTTAGGATGGACTGGTTGGATCTCCTTGTAGTCCAAGGGACGCTCAAGAGTCTTCTCCAGCACCACAGTTCAAAAGCATCAATTCTTTAGCACTCAGCTTCCTTTATGGTCCAACTCTCACATCCATACATGATTACTGGAAAAATCATAGCCTTGACTTAGACAGACCTTTGTTGACAAAGTAATGTCTCTGCTTTTTAATATGCTGTCTAGGTTGGTCATAACTTTCCTTCCAAGGAGCATCTTTTAATTTCATGGCTGTAATCACCATCTGCAGTGATTTTGGAGCCCCAAAAAATAAAGTCAGCCACTGTTTCCACTGTTTCCCCATCTATTTCCCATGAAGTGATGGGACCAGATGCCATGATCTTCGTTTTCTGAATGTTGAGCTTTAAGCCAACTTTTTCACTCTCCTCTTTTACTTTCACCAAGAGGCTCTTTAGTTCTTCACTTTCTGCCATAAGGGTGGTGTCATCTGCATATCTGAGGTTATTGATATTTCTCCCGGCAATCTTGATTCCAGCTTGTGCTTCATCTAGTCCAGTGTTTCTCATGATGTACTCTGCATATAAGTTAAATAAGCAGGGTGACAATATACAACCTTGACGTACTCCTTTTCCTATTTGGAACCAGTCTGTTGTTCCATGTCCAGTTCTAACTCTTGCTTCCTGACCTGCATTTAGGTTTCTCAAGAGGCAGGTCAGGTGGTCTGGTATTCCCATGGCTTTCAGAATTCCACAGTTTATTGTGATCCACACAGTCAAAGGCTTTGGCATAGTCAATGAAGCAGAAATAGATGTTTTTCTGGAACTCTCTTGCTTTCTCCATGATCCAGCGGATGTTGGCAATTTGATCTCTTGTTCCTCTGCCTTTTCTAAAACCAGCTTAAACAACTGGAAGTTCATGGTTCATGTATTTCTGAAGGCTGGCTTGGAGAATTTTGAGCATGACTTTACTAGGGTGTGAGATGAGTGCAATTATGCGGTAGTATGAGCATTCTTTGGTATTACCTTTCTTTGGGATTGGAATGAAAACTGACCTTTTCCAGTCCTGTGGCCACTGCTTAGTTTCCCAAATTTGCTGTCATATTGAGTGCAGCACTTTCACAGCATCATCTTTCAGGATTTGAAATAGCTCAACTGGAATTCCATCACCTCCACTAGCTTTTCTCGTAGTGATGCTTCCTAAGGCCCACCTGACTTCACATTCCAGATTGTTTGGCTCTAGGTGAGTGTGAGTGATCATGCCTTCGTGGTTATCTGGGTCATGAAGATCTTTTTTTACAGTTCTTCTATGTATTCTTGCCACCTCTTCTTAATATCTTATGCTTCTGTTAGGTCCATACCATTTCTGTCCTTTATTGTGCCCATCTTTGCATTAAATATTCCCTTGGTATTTCTAATTTTCTTGAAGCGATCTCTATTCTTTCCCATTTTATTGTTTTCCTCAATTTCTTTGCACTGATTGCTGAGGAAGGCTTTCTTATCTCTCCTTGCTATTCTTTGGAACTCTGCATTCAAATGGGTTTATCTTTCTTTTTCTCCTTTGCTTTTCGCTTCTCTTCTTTTCACAGCTATTTGTAAGGCCTACTCAGACAGCCATTTTGCTTTTTTGCATTTCTTTTTTTGGGAGGATGGTCTTGTTTCCTGTCTTCTATACAATGTCATGAACCTCCATCCATAGTTCATCAGGCACCCTGACTATCAGATCTAGTCCTTTAAATCTATTTCTCACTTCCACTGTATAGTCATAGGGATTTGATTTAGGTCATACCTGAATGGTCTAGTCGTTTCCCCCACTTTCTTCAATTTAAGACTGAATTAGGCAATAAGGAGTTCATGATCTGAGCCACAGTCCACTCCCAGTCTTGTTATAAAAGGAGATAAAATCATGTAACAATCAAGGTCTCCAGAATGTGAATAAATGGATTCAAATCCCAGATCTACTAATCTCTGGTTAAGTGGAAAGGCATATTTCTTAATTTATTTGTCTCAGTTTTCTAAATGGGCATCAGGGTAATAATGGCTCCTAACTACAACCACTTATAAGCATTTAGAGTAATGCCTGATACACCGGAAGTACTCAATAAGTGTTGGCTCACAACTGTAATTATCTATATTGTGGATTTTAAATGGTATTTACATAAGTATATTTCTTGTACTATGCATTGTATTTCCTTACATTGCACTTTGATTTAATATTGATATTTTAACATAAGCTGTTTTTTAAAATACATTTGCCTAGCATTTTGAAACTGTAGGTGTCATGATGTTTCAGTTGGTTTTAAAATAAGCAAATTTAGTTTTTTCTTGACATAAACTAGATGCATTCATTTTTAAGAAGTTTTGATATAATCAGATATAATATAACAGCTAATATTATTTATCATTATATTTCATGCTTTTACTTTTCTTATTCTTTATCTTCTTAAAAACTTTATTTCTTTTATTATATCAATTCCAGTTTTCTTTATTTCTGTAATAAATAAGTTATAAATTACACTTTTCTTTAATTAGGGGTCAAGAAAAAAACCGTGTCTATGGCTTTCTCTTCATGGAGGATGACACATTTATTGTTTTACATTTTTTTCTCCAAACCTTTCAAACTTTTCCAGGTTTTTATAGAGATAAACTTGGATATTTGATCCACATCATGATTTGAATCTCTATTTTCTTATAGACTATTTAATATTTTCTCAAAATATAATTCCATATTAATAATACATTTAGTACAATATTATTTTGTTTCTATCACTGCTTTATTCATATATTTCTTAACTTTTTAATCTTAAATAATTACTAAGTTGGCTGAAATATTTTTAGAAATGTCTGCAAGAAAGAAGAAAGGTAAGTTTCAGCCAGCAACAGGCTAAATATGGAAATTTAGTCTTTTTTTCTGTGTATTTATGTATGTATATATGCATGCATGTATTTATTGTTGTATAAGCACACCTTGTTTACCCTCTTCTACACTGGTTTTAGATAAGCTATATTTTATAAAACTCTTCAATATATCTAGAATCTGAGGCTGTCTTTTCCTAGTTTTTCGGTGAGGATATGTATTTTCTCTTTTCCTTTTCCTTTGCCATGGTGACAATAAATTTTGAGAAGAGAGTAAAATTCACAGGCCTGATCAATATCTTATACTGGAAGTAACTCACCTAAGATTTCTGAGGTTTCACTAGATAAAGTCCTGATATATTGTTTTTACACATAAAATGTTATCTCTGGTCAAGTCTGTGTCATTCTGTAGAGGGTATTTCAGTGGCATACATTCTGCCAGCTTTGAATGGTTGCCCAGGATAGAGAGTCTTGGTAACTCTGTATTACTTGGAAATCATTTTTTCATTCAGTCTGTTCAGGGACAGATTAATCTATTTTAGTCCTAATTAAGTATTGCAACAAACTGCTGGAGATGGGAGGCAGCCACAAACATGGGCAAAAAAATTCTGCCCACTGAAAAGATATTTGGAGTTTCGATCACGTAGCTGTACTCTGTTACTTACTACCACGAAGGGTTGGGACAGGGCTAGTTTGGAAAGTAGCGTGGATTGATTAATCATATTGAAGGATCAAAGCACATAAAATTATTTTTACTGCAATTATGAGAATTTTTATTTTTTTTCAATTTATTTTTTTAATTTCTTATTTATTTTTTTTTACTTTACAATATTGTATTGGTTTTGCCATACATTGACATGAATCTGCCATGGGTGTACAAGTGTTCCCCATCCTGAGCCCCCCTCCCACTTCCTCCTCATCCTATCCCTCTCAGTCATCCCAGTGCACCAGCCCCAAGTACCCTGTATCATGCATCGAACATGAACTGGCGATTTGTTTCACATATGATAATTTACATGTTTCAATTCCATTCTCCCATATCATACCGCCCTCACCCTCTCGTACAGAGTCCAAAAGACTGTTCTATACATCTGTGTCTCTTTTGCTGTCTCTCATACAACGTTATCGTTACCATCTTTCTAAATTCCATATACATGTGTTAGTATACTGTATTGGTGTTTTTCTTTCTGGCTTACTTCACCCTGTACAATAGGCTCCAGTTTCATCCACCTCAATAGAACTGATTTAAATGTATTCTTTTTAATGGCTGAGTAATATTGCATTGGAGATCAATCCTGGCTATTCATTGGAAGGACTGATGCTAAAGCTGAAACTCCAATATTTTGGCCACCTCATGCGACGAGTTGACTCACTGGAAAAGACTCTGATGCTGGGAAGGATTGGGGGCAGGAGGAGACGGGGACAACAGAGAATGAGATGGCTTGATGGCATCACCGACTTGATGGACATGAGTTTGAGTGAACTCCGGGAGTTGGTGATGGACAGAGGCCTGGCGTTCTGTGATTCATGGAGTCGCAAAGAGTCGGACACGACTGAGTGACTGAACTGAACTGAACTGATATGTACCACTGCTTTCTTATCCATTCGTCTGCTGATGGACATCTAGGTCACTTCCATGTCCTGGCTATTATAAATAGTGCTGTGAAGAACATTGCGGTTTACATGTCTCTTTCAATTCTGGTTTCCTCGGTGTGAATGCCCAGCAGTGGGATTGCTGGGTCATATGTCAGTTCTATTTCCAGTTTTTTAAGGAATCTCCACACTGTTCTCCATAGTGGCTGTACTAGTTTGCATTCCCACCAACAGTGTAAGAGGGTTCCGTTTTCTCCATACCCTCTCCAGCATTTATTGCTTGTAGACTTTTGGATAGTAGCCATTCTGACAGGCATGAAATGGTACCTCATTGTGGTTTTGATTTGCATTTCTCTGATAATGAGTGACGTTGAGCATCTTTTCATGTGTTTGTTAGCCATCTGTATGTCTTTTTTGGAGAAATGCCTGTTTAGTTCTTTGGCCCACTTTTTTATTGGGTCGTTTATTTTTCTGGAATTGATTTTCAGGAGTTGCTTGTATATTATTTTAGGTTAATTCTTTGTCTGTTGCTTCATTTGCTATTATTTTCTCCTATTCTGAAGGCTGTCTTTTCACCTTGCTTATAGTTTCCTTTGCTGTGCAGAAGCTTTTAATTTTAACTAGGTTCCATTTGCTTATTTTTGCTTTTATTTCCAATATTCTGGGAGGTGGGCCATGGAGGATCCTGCTGCGGTTTATGTCAGAGAGTGTTTTGCCTATGTTTTCCTCTTGGAGTTTTATAGTTTCCAGTCTTATGTTTAGATCTTTAATCCATTTTTGAGTTTATTTTTGTGTATGGTGTTATAAAGTGTTCTAGTTTCATTCTTTTACAAGTGGATGACCAGTTTTCCCAGCACCACTTGTTAAAGAGATTGTCTTTTCTCAATTGTATATTCTTGCCTCCTTTGTCAAAGATAAGGTGTTCATAGGTGCGTGGATTTATCTCTGGGCTTTCTATTTTGTTCCATTGATCTATATTTCTGTCTTTGTGCCAGTACCATACTGTCTTGATGATTGCAACTTTGTAGTAGAGCCTGAAGTCAGGTAGGTTGATTTCTCCTGTTCCATTCTTCTTTCTCAAGATTGCTTTGGCTATTCGAGGTTTTTTGCATTTCCATACAAATTTTGAAATTATTTGTTCTAGTTCTCTGAAAAATACTGTTGGTAACTTGACAGGGGTTGCATTGAATCTATAGATTGCTCTATATGAGTATAGGGTAGTATACTCATTTTCACTGTATTGATTCTTCTGATCCATGAACACGGTATATTTCTCCATCTATTTGTGTCCTCTTTGATTTCTTTCACCAGTGTTTTATAGTTTTCTATATATAGGTCTTTTTTTCTTTAGGTAGCTATATTCCTAAGTATTTTATTCTTTTCGTTGTAATGGTGAATGGAATTGTTTCCTTAATTTCTCTTTCTGTTTTCTCATTGTTAGTGTATTGGAATGCAAGGGATTTCTGTGTGTTGATTTTATATCCTGCAACTTTACTATATTCATTGATTAGCTCTATTAATTTTCTGGTGGATTCTTTAGGGTTTTCTATGTAGAGGATCATGTTATCTGCAAACAGTGAGAGTTTTACTTCTTCTTTTCCAATTTGGATTCCTTTTATTTCTTTCTCTGCTCTGATTGTTGTGGCCAAAACTTCCAAAACTATGCTGAATAGTAGTGGTGAGAGTGGGCACCCTTGTATTGTTCCTGACTTTAGGGGAAATGCTTTCAATTTTTCACCATTGAGGATAATGTTTGCTGTGGGTTTGTCATATATAGCTTTTATTATGTTGAGGTATGTTCCTTCTATTCCCACATTCTGGACGGTTTTTATCATAAATGGATGTTGAATTCTGTCAAAGGCTTTCTCTGCATCTATTGAGATAATCATATGATTTTTATTTTTCAGTTTGTTAATGTGGTGTATTACGTTGATTGATTTGCGGATATTGAAGAATCCTTGTATCCCTGGGATAAAGCCCACTTGGTAAAATTCCTTAATATTTCATTCTCAGAAAACAGCATTTATTATGTACCCAATGTAGGTAAACTATGATGGGATAGTCAAAAGAAATTAGAAATCATGCCCTAAATAAAGAATGCTGTGAACTGACATAGACTTATATAATAGGATTCATTAGTATTTTTTTTCTTTTTTTCCCCTAGTGTCACATCACCAAAACAAGGTTGCATCTAATATACTCAAGATTCCCTGTGCATACAGGTAATTTCAATAAATCAGATTATACCAAAGATGTTGATCTGTTTAGAGACTTAGCTTATAGCCAACATCCTTTGAGAACTTGTAATAACTTGATATCCTCACTAAAATCATATGTAATTGAGCTAATATTACTTGCTTAGATTTACCCAGCTGAAAGTATGTAACAGAGATTTAAGATAGTCAAGTGGTAACATAGTGATCCATAGGGTCGCAAAGAGTCGGACACAACTGAACTGAACTGAACATAGTGATTAATGGAAAGCCAAGGCAAACGAGTAAAAGAAACAAAGACTGTTAATTGGTTTATATATTACCGCTTCGTCTGTAAAGGGTGATCCTGTCCAGGTTAAGTGACTTTATTCTTCTCTTATGCAGCACACAGGAGATTAGTACTAGTAAATTGTTAGATGAATGAGTAAATGAACAGCCTATAGAAGATCATTTGAAAAGAAAACTGCAAGGTCCCATGGTCTATGCATATAGTAATTTACCAGTCCCACTAGGATAAAAAAACCCAAAGTTCTACCTTCTAGCTGTGTTTATAGTCCTACTATTAGACACATTCATGTAAAAGTCAAAGCAGTACACAACCTACTGAATATCACTTTTTAAAATGCAAACCTCAGTAGAAGAATCTTGAAAAAAAGATGGTTTGCATCAAGCATCTCTTATTAGCAAGTTACATGGATTTGTTCACTAAATTTTTAACCAAGATAATGCAGTTATTTTAAAGAAAAATTTCATTGAGAAGAGGAAGAAAGAATATCCTTTATAGCAAGATGGCAACAGGGAACACTGCAGAGGAGCAGATTGAGAAAGAGTCTAAGAATGTGAAAGTGGCATCTGGGAAAGGAGCTGGGATAAAATACTGTTAGTTGAGATATGCAGAACAAGATTTCTTGCCACCTATCACCATCAATCCATATTCCCATGTTCTCTATCTTTTCTTTACCTCTTCTTCACTACTAGGCTACATTTTAATTAATTATTGTTATAACACCAAGTTTTTCCTTTATAAATCTTAATAGACAGACACATAAGACAAAATTACTAAGAAAAATAAAAGTTGCATCATTATTCTATTCAATGAAAACAGTATCAAATAATTTTTCTAAACAAATTTTTGACTGACTGAACATACCTTTTAAGGAAGAAACAGTCTATTAAAGTAAACATATTGAGAGAAGAGTAGGTAACTGAGCTATGGAAAATTTAATTAGTATCTTTTATAAATAGGGTATTTTTTAAATAATACCCTTATATTGCTGCTTTTTGTTTAATGTCTAAGTCATGTCTGATTCTTTTGTGACCCCATGGACTGTAGTCCACCAGGCTCCTCTGTCCATGGGATTTCCTAGGGTGAGTTGCCATTTCCTTCTTGGACCTTTATATTAAAAGCAGGTATTCTTTAACTCATACATACAAAAAAATGTATCAAGAACCTCTATGATGACAGCACTCACCTACATGTTGTGAGTAAGAGAACAAAACAAGTCTTTGCACTCATGGAACTTAAATTCCATTGAGTCAGACAGAAAATAGCTGTGTCTGAATGTGAATGAACATTCATTCATTCATTTATTGTATTTTGCTGATCAAAGTTTATTTTCTTTTTAATTCAATTTATTTAAACAACACAGTCCAGAAATACTTTGGAATATTTTTAAATAGAAAATATTAGCTATTTGGGAGCCAAGATACTATAAATAAAAGGTACTGAAAAATATCTACACTTCAATATTGGCCTTTAAAGAGAATATAACAGATACTTATTAGATAAAAATAGGAAAAATATGCCTGCTACTGTTATGAATAATATCTGTTCGTTAAGAATAGGACCTATATTTATTTGTATTCATTATTCTAATTTTATTGCAAAATTTAATGCTATATATTACATCATGTTGCTGCTGCTGCTGCTGCTGCTGCTGCTGCTGCTGCTGCTGCTGCTGCTAAGTCACTTCAGTCGTGTCCGACTCTGTGTGACCCCATAGACGGAAGCCCACCAGGCTCCCCCGTCCCTGGGATTCTCCAGGCAAGAACACTGGAGTGGGTTGCCATTTCCTTCTCCAATGTGTGAAAGTGGAAAGTAAAAAGTGAAAGTGAAGTCGCTCAGTCGTGTCCGACCCTTAGCGACCCCACGGACTGCAGCCTACCAGGCTCCTCCATCCATGGGATTTTCTAGGCAATAGTACTGGAGTGGCTTGCCATTGCCTTCTCCGATTACATTACATCATGTTAGGTGTTGTGAAATTTGCCACAGATTGATAATTAAACATGAGAGGATGGCTTTTGTTTCATATTTTAAACTATGCTAGATTTTTAAACAATTTAGTTGAAATTTCCAAATTAGAAATAATTCTTAAGTATCCATACATAAAATACAAGCATTCAGCTACAAAGCAAAATACACCCTTCTCAATCCAACTTCTGCGTTCTCAATATATTTTCACACATCCCTGCCAAACTAAACTTCTAAAGCAATAGCTTTAATCATAGTATTTATTTGCTTAAAAGCTTTTATTTTCATTGCCTTCTGAATAAAACAAAGAATTAATATCATCTGGCTTTATTTTCTACGAAAAATCTGTAAATAGCCTACATACCCTAAAACAGGACTCCCCTCTGTTCTATTTCTCATTCCTTGCATTATACTTACACTGTAACTTCTAGCTGAACTTTTTCTTCTCATTATCACCAACTATAAAAATCCTGCTTAACTTCCAAAGTCTATCTTAAAAGTTATCATTAGTTCTTTCCCAACTCCTTTGATTTAATGCAGGTCATAAATTACCTTGAATAATCGAAATTTATATGCATGTATGGTAAGTATCTAAATCCTTTGAGGGCCTAGTCTTCTACCTGTTGATCTCCTATAGTACTTAAGGCAATGCTTATCTTATAGTTAGCAGGTTACTTATTAATTCCATTGATTCCAGTTAGAATATAAAACTCTAATAAAGGAGAAGGCGGTCCCAACATGGTGGAGTAATAGGATGGGAGACCACTTTCTCCCCCATAAATTCATCAGAAGATCATGTGAATACAGAGCAACTTCCACAAAACAACTTCTGAATGCTGGTGGAGGACACCAGGCATGCAGAAAGACAGCTCATTCTTTTCAAAAGTAGGTAGGACAAAATATAAAAGACAAAAAGAAAGACAAAAGAGTTAGGGATGGAGACCTGTCCTGGGGAGGGAGTCATGAAAGAGGAAAAGTTTCCAAACAGTAGGAACTGCTCTTACAGGCGGGTCTGTGCAGAGTTTTGGAATCTCAGAGGGCAACATAACCGGGAGAAAACAACAACAACAACAACAAACCCACAGAATAGGCACCTAACCGCAACTTCCAGCAGAGAAGTAGCCCAGACGTTCACATCCACCACTATCAAGTGTGTGGGGTGGGGGAGGGGGGGCTGGACAACGAGGTGTGGGCTGCATTACTGGCCCTTAGGGTTAGGATGAATGCCCTAAGGACAATCTGAGGGAACTAACATGAGGCATCAATCCAAACTGTGGGATCCCTGGAGAGGAAAAAAAAAAGAACTTTCCTGCAAAAGGCTCTTTCTCTCAGCCTGGCCTGCTCATAGAACAAAGGATTAAGTGAATACCAAAGGAGAGCTAGCTATCTGTGTACTGGTCCCTCCTCACCCGCCAGAGGCAGAGAGGCAGTTGTGCAACAGCCGGAGCTGGAAGGCAAGGGGCTGGTCTGATCTCTGCAGCAGAGACTGGCATCTTCCACCAAACTGTGAGCAGTTTGCCAGTTGCTAACCATGTCTTCCTGGGATCCTGGACGGTTGACACCTGCCAGTAGGGTCACAGCCTGAGACCAGTTCCCCAGAGGAGACACATGGCACACCTGAGATGGTACTCCTGTGGTCTACTGGGAAACTGAGCGGCTGGGACAGGGGAGGTGATTAAGATGCACAGCCCACCTGGGACAGTGCACTGACCAAGCACCTGGTTGCCTGAGCCGCTTGGAACTGGGAAGGGTACAGAACCACATGCTGAACCAAGTCTGTGCCCAAGAACCTGAACCTGAGTGGCTTAGGCCTGGGAAGTGCACGAAAGGCAGGGCCCGCTTTGGATAGTACCCCTTCAGAGCACCCTGGGGCCTGATCAGTATAGACCCGGAAAGCACATGCCGCTGTGAGCTGGGACAAACCCAGTGTCCCAGTGGTCTATTCACTATAAGCACTTCCCACACACCCCAGCAATATGTCCTTGCAGTGTTCCTCCCTCCACACAACACCAACACAACTGAACAAATGAGCCTAAATAGATGACCACCTTAACCAGCCTTGTGTCAGGGTGGAAATTAGACACCGAAGAGACTTGCAAGCAGAGGAAGCCAAAATAAACAAAGAAGAGGGAACTGCTCTGGAAGTGATAGGGGCAACAGCTTAAAACCCTGTAGTTAATAACGACTAAGCATTGGAGGGGGCCTATAGACCTTGAGAACAATTACAAGCTGGAACAAGGAACTACCTGAAACTGAAATGACCCCACACTGCCCACAACAGCTACAGATAAATTCCTAGATATAGGAATAGTATACTCCTATACTATTTACTAGTATTAAATTATTAGTAGTAAATACTAGTAGTATTCACTAGTATTTTACTAGTATCACTTTTTAATTTTTTTAAAAAATTTAAGTTCATTATTAGTCCTTTAATTTTCATTTTTATAACCTACTATTACTTTGCAAAAAAATCCTATTTTTAAACTAAATTTCATATCTATAATTTTTATAATTTTTGTGATTTATTTTGTTTTGTATTTTTAATATTGTATTTTTGAGAATCTAACCTCTACTCTAGATTTTTAATCTTTGTTTTTTGGAATTTGTTATCAATTTTGTACATTTAAGAATCTAATTTTCAGGATCCATTTTCACTTAGGGGTGTGATTACTGGCTTGATTGCTCTCTCCCCATTTGACTCTTCCTTTTCTCCCCCAGGTCACCTCTATCACCTCCCTACCCCAACTCTGTGAATCTCTCTGGGAGTTCCAGGATGTGGAGAACACTTGGGCAACTGATTACTAGCTATATTGATCTCTCCCATTTTGACTTCCCCCTCTTCTCCTCCTGGTCACCTCTACCTCCCTCTTCTCTTCTCTTTGTAACCCTGTGAATCTCTCTGGGTGTTTCAGACTGTGCAGAGGACATAGGGAATTGATTACTGGCTAGATTGTTCTCTCCCTTTTTGACTCCCCATCTTCTCCTTCTAGTCACCTCTATCTCCCTCATCCCTCTTCTTTTCTCCTTGTAACTCTGTGAAACTCTCTGGGTTTCCCTCACTGTGGAAGATTGTTTCACCATTAACCTAGATGTTTTCTCATCTGCACTGTATGGATGGAGAAGTCCTGGGGCTAGTGTAAGAATAAGACTGAATGTCAGAGGCAGAGGCTTAACTCCAAAACTTGAGAACATCAGTGAACTCCTGGTTCCAGGGGATATTAAATAGACAAGAGCTCATCCAAAAGCCTCCATACCTGCACTGAAACCAACCTCCACCCAAGAGCAAACAAGGTCCAGAGAAAGACATACTATGCTAATTCTCCAGCAAAGCAGGAACACAGACCTGAGCATTACAAGCTGCCCAAAGCCACACCAAATCCATAGACACCCCAAAACTCACTACTGGACATTTCATTACACTCCAGAGAGAAGAGATTTAGCTCCACCCACCAGAACACAGGCGCAAGCTCCACTAACCAGGAAACCTTGACAATCCACTAGTCCAATCCCACCCACAGGGAGCAGGCTCCACAATAAAGAGGAGCCACAAACTTCCAGCCTACAGAAAGGGCACCTCAAACACAATAATCTAAACAAAAGGAAAAGGCAGAGAAATATTCAGCAGGTAAAGGTACATGATAAATGCCCACAAAACCGTAGAGGAGGCGATAAGGAGTCTGCCTGAAAAAGAATTTAGAATAATGATAGTAAAGATAATCCAAAATCTTGAAAACAAAATGGAGTTACAGATAAATATATTAGAGACAAGGATTGAGAAGATGCAAGAAATGTTTAACAAGGACCTAGAAGAAATAAAAAAGAATTAATCAATAATGAATAATTCAATAACTGAGATCGAAAGCACTCTGGCAGGAACCAACGGTAGAATAACTGAGGCCGAAAATAGGATAAGTGAGGTGGAAGATAAAATGGTGGAAATAAATGAAACAGAGAGTAAAAAAGAAAAAAGAAGTAAAAGAAATGAGGACAACCTCAGAGACCACTGGGACAAAGTTAAATGCCCCAACATTTGAATCATAGGAGTCCCAGAAGAAGACAAAAAGATAGGGCATGAGAAAATACTTGAGGAGATAATAGCTGAAAACTTCCCTAAAATGAGGAAGGAAAATAGCCACCCAAGTCCAAGAAACCCAGAGAGTCCCAAACAGGATAAACCCAAGGTGAAACACCCCAAGACACATAGTAATCAAATTAACAAAGATCAAATACAGAGAGCAAATATTAAAAGCAGCAAGGGGAAGACAATAAAGAGCACACAAGGAGATCCCCATAACGATAACAGCTGATCTTTCAATAGAAACTCTTCAGGCCAGAAGGGAATGGCAGGACATACTTAAAGTGATGAGAGAGAGAAACCTACAAACCAGATTACTGCACCCAGCAAGGATCTCATTCAAATATGAAGGAGAAATCAAAAGCTATACAGACAAGCAAAAGCTGAGATAATTCAGCATCACTAAACCAGCTCTTCAACAAATGCTAAAGGATCTTCTCTAGGCAGGAAACACAGTAAAGGTTTATAAACTCGAACCCAAAACAACAAAGTAAATGGCAATGGGATCATGCTTATCAATAATTACCTTAAATGTAAATGGGTTGAATGCCCCAAGCAAAAGACAAAGACTGGCCGAATGGATAAAAACACAAGACCCCTACATATACTGTCTGCAAAAGACCCACCTCAAAACAAGGGACACACACAGACTGAAAATGAAGGGCTGGAAAAAGATATTTCATGCAAATGGAAACCAAAAGAAAGCAGGAGTGTCAATACTTACATCAGATAATATAGATTTTGAAATAAAGGCCGTCAAAAGAGACAAAGAAAGACACTACATAATGATCAAAGGATCAATCCAGTAAGAATATATAACAATTATAAATAAATATGTACCCAACATAGGAGCACCTCAATACATAAGGCAAATGCTAACAAGTATGAAAGGGAGATTAACAGTAATTAACAATAATAGTGGGAGACTTTAATACTCCACTCACACCTATGGATAGATCAACCAAACAGAAAATTAGCAAGGAAACACAAACTTTAAATGATACAATGGACTAGTTTGACCTAATCGATATCTACAGGACATTTCACCCCAAAACAATGAATTTCACCTTTTTCTCAAGTGCACACAGAGCATTCTCCAGGACAGATCACATCCTGGGCCATATCTAGCCTTGGTAAATTCAAAAAAGTTGAAATCAATCCAAGCATCTTTTCTCATCACAATATGGTAAGATGAGATGTCAACTACAGGAAATAAACTATTAAAAATACAAACGTATGGAGGCTAAACAACACACTTCTGAATAACCAACAAATTATGGAAGAAATAAAAAAGGAAATCAAAATATGCATAGAAACAAATGAAAACACAACAACCCAAAACCTATGAGATTCAGTAAAGCAGTGCTAAGGGGAAGGTTCATAGCAATACAAGCTTACCTCAAGAAAGAAGAGAAAAATCAAATAAATAACCTAACCTTACACCTAAAGCAACTAGAAAAAGATGAAATGAAGAACCCCAGGATTAGTAGAAGGAAAGAAATCATTAAAATTACAGCACAAATACATGAAAAAGAAACAAAGGAGACTATAGCAAAAAATCAACAAAACTAAAAGCTGGTTCTTTGAGAAGATAAATAAAATAGACAAACCATTAACCATAGTCATCAAGAAAAAAAGGGAGAAGAATCAAATCAACAAAATTAGAAATGAAAATGGAGAAATCAAAGCAAACAACACAGAAATACAAACGATCATGAGACTATTATTGCCAACTATACACCAATAAAATGGACAACTTGGAAGAAATGGATAAATTCTTAGAAAACTATATATAACCTTCCAAAACTGAACCAGGAGGAAATAGAAAATCTTAACAAATGCATCACAAGCATGGAAATAGAAACTATAATCAAAGACCTTCCAACAAACAAAAGCCCAGGACCAGAGGACTTCACAGATGAATTCTACCAAAAATTTAGAGAAGAGCTAACACCTATCCTACTCAAAATATGCATCTTCTAGAAAATCGCAGAGGAAGGTAAACTCCAAAACTCATTCTATGAGGTCACCATCAACCTAATACTAAAACCAGACAAAGATGCCACACAAAAAAGGAAAACTACAGGCCAATATCACTGATGAACATAAATGCAAAAATCCTCAACAAAATTCTAGCAAACAGAATCCAATACATATTAAAAAGATCATATATCATGTTCAAGTGGGCTTTATCCCAGGGAGGCCAAGATTCTTCAATATCTGTAAATCAAAGTGATATGCCACATTAACAAATTGAAAGATAAAAGAATGAAACAAGAACACTTTATAACACCAAACAGAAAAATAAACTCAAAATGGATTAAAGATCTAAATGTAAGACCAGAAACTATAAAACTCCTAGAGGAAAACATAGGCAAAACACTCTCCGACATAAATTATGGCAGGATCCTCTATCTTCCACCTCCCAGAGTAATGGAAATAAAAGCAAAAATAAACAAATGGGACCTAATTAAACTTAAAAGCTTTGCCCAATGAAGGAAACTATAAGCAAGGTGAAAAGAGAGCCTTCAGAATGGGAGAAAATAATAGCAAACAAAGCAACTGACAAAGAATTAATCTCAAAAATATACTAGCAGCTCAATACAAGAAAAATAAATGACCCAATCAAAAATGGGCCAAAGAACTAAACAGACATTTCTCCAAAGAAGACATACAGATGGCTAACAAACACATGAAAAGATGCTCAACATCACTCACTATCAGAGAAATGCAAATCAAAACCACAATGAGGTACCATTTCATGGCAGTCAGAATGACTTCTATCAAAAAGTCTACAAACAATAAATGTTGGAGAGGATGTGGAGAAAAGGGAACCCTGTTAAACTGTTGGTGGGAATGCAAACACAGCCACCATGGAGAACATAGTGGAGATTCCTTTAAAAACTGAAAATAGAACTGCGATACGACTCAACAATCCCACTGCTGGGCATACAAACTGAGGAAACCAGAATTGAAAGAGACACATGTATGTATCCCAGTGTTCATCGCAGCACTGTTCACAATAGCTAGGACATGGAAGCAACCTAGATGGCCATCAGCAGATGAATGGATAAGAAAGCTGTGGTACACATACACAATGGAATACTACTCACCTATTAAAAAGAACACATTTGAATCAGTTCTAATGAGATGGTTGGAACTGGAGTCTTTTATACAGAGTGAAGTAAGTCAGAAAGAAAAACACCAGTACAGTATATTAATGCATATATATGGAATTTACAAAGATGGTAACAATGACCCTATATGCAAGACAGCAAAAGAGACACAGATATAAAGAACAGAATTTTTGACTCTGTGGAAGAAGGCGAGGGTGGGATCATTTGAGAGAATAGTATTGAAACATGTATATTACCATATGTGAAATAGATTGCCAGTCCACGTTTGATGCATGAAACAAGGCACTCAAAGCCGGTGCACTGGAACAACCCAGAGGGATGGATGGGGAGGGAGGGGGGAGAGGTGTTCAGGATGGGGGACACATGAATACCTGTTGCTGATTCACGTGAATATATGGCAAAAACCACCACAATATTGTAAAGTATTTAGTCTCCAATTAAAATAATTTTAAAAAAAAGACTCCAGTAAAGGGATTTGACTCCAACAAAATGACACAATAGGCAGCTCCACACTCCTATCTCACTACAAAAACATTGAAAACCAGACAGAAATGGTTACAACCTACTTTGTGAGTACTCTAGAATAAACAGGCAAGGGTGTATAGTAACCAAGAAACTGCTGAATTCAGAGAAAGGCAATCTGAAAACAGTAGGAAGAAGTTGTAGCATTCTTATTTGCCTTTGTCCAACCCTATCTCTGACTCAGCTGCAGTGAAGATGGGAGCTTACGGTCTCTGGTTCTGGAGGAAGCAGTTGTTTGGTTGCTAAGTCATGTTCAACTCTTTGTCATTCCATGGACTGCAGCACACCAGACTTCCCTGTCCTTTACTGTCTCCCGGAGTTTGCTCAAGCTCACATTCACTGAATCAGTGAAGCCATTCAACCATATCATCCTCTGTCACCTCCTTCTCATACTGCCCTAATCTTTCAGAGTATCTGACCTATTAATACTGTTCTGTGTTTGTCTGTTCTCATCTGCCTGGGGAGATATCGAAAGGATGGACAGAGGGATTCATATCCAGAATATATTTTAAAAAACTCCTACAACTCAACCTCAAAAATAAAATGGGAAAAGATCTTAAATGGACATTTCTCTAAGAACAGATGGTCAAATGAACACATGAAAAATACTTAACGTCATTTTTCATTAGGAAACTGCAAATCAATACCAGAAGATAACACATCTCACTTACTATTGAAGTACTGCTGTAATGAAAGAAAAAAAAAACACAGATGTTGGTAAGAATGTAGAGAAACCGGAGCACTTGTACATTTCTAGCAGGAATGGAAAATAATGTAGCCATTGCAGGAAACAGTTTGGTGGTTCCTCAGGAAGTTAAACATATATATTTTTACCTGGCATCTGTTTGAATCCCTCTGTTCAATTCTTGGGTAAAAATTTGAAGTGGAATCACTGGATCATATAATAATTCTATGTTTTGGCCTTTTGAGATACAGTTTCTATTTGGGATGATGGAAGATATATTAAAATAGATTCTGATGTTGGTTGTACAACAAACACTGTAACTATAATTGTAATTATTTCCACTAAAAACTGTACAATTAAAAATGATGACAATAGCAAATTTTATGCTATATATATTTTAACATAATAAACAACCCACAGTGCATTAATTTTACATTCAAGTTGTACATGTAATAATTATAAGCATAACATGGTAGATATAATTTCTAAGGACTTATATCATTCAGTTTCAAATAATGAATATGAATTTCTTCCATATACCACATGAAGGTAAAGTACTTAATTCAATTAGCAGTATATAATTTTTTTAAATTTTTATTTAATAAATGGTACAAAGCACAATGCCGTAAACATTAACAGTTAAAATTTCACCAAATGAAAAAAATACTATAGAATACACAGTTGCAAAAAGCTACATTAAGTTATTTTACAACTGCCTCAAGCTGCAAAAAGAAAAAAAAAAAATACCAATGCCATACCTAAGTTATCCCTCTCTCAGCAGTGTATAATTTTGCACTATTGATGCAATAATTATATCTGAAGAGGTGGTACAAATATACTCAGATTTAGAGTATCAACAATCTATTTTTTAAAAAATTTCTTTTAAAGTTTACTAAAATCAAGTCTTCAAAAAATAAAGTAAAGAAGCTTAGGGAAAAGAATGCATATTTAAACTGCCAGCTAACTAACTAGGATCACTATCAGTTGATTACATTTAAGTTGAAATGAAAAAAATGAAATGGAACATATACCAACCTGTTAATATACAAATTATACTCACTATCATCAGAAACAACCTAATTACTTTCTTGGGTATCAAAACAAGTATGACATTAATATGATTAGTGTAGGAAAACTGTAGTCATGCTTAATGAAAATTAAGCCAGTTCTGGCAGTATTATGAGCAAAAGGGGTAATTATGTAAACTTAACGAGTAAATGTAATCTCTACCATACATCAATTCAGCACACGTATTTTTAAGCATTTATTCTATATAATGACTATATGCATACACATATTATGTGAATTGTCTAACTTCATGCATATACTCAGAAGGATTCTACCAAATATTTCTATTGAGCCCAGGATACATGTTTTCCTAAAGTACAATGTATGCAAATTCTATTAACTAAGAGATAACGCAGACATTTTCATCAGTGGTACACTGTTATAAACTTTTAGCATTTATCTGTCAACATTTCACTACTTTGCTACTCTTTTTACTGTTACATATTTGTTAGTAGATTGTCAAATGTGTATATGATTTTTTTCCCCACTTTTTACAACCACGTTCATTAAACTGTGACACTTGAGTTCAGGGTTTCAGGTCTTAGGAATTAACTAGTTGGCATCTTCTACTGACAGCAGATTTAGAGAAACAAAGGCATAGGAGTCAGTGGGCAATAACATAGACTAAGAAACATTACAAAGATCCAATAGCTCCCCAATGAACCAACAACAAAGTCCAGATCCCCAGCTTGGTCTCCTAGTTATTCCGTGTCAAAATGCTTTACAAATAGTTTTTACCAAGTTTCCTCCTAACCTACACTCTAGGCAGAGTAAATTTTGCACCAGTCTGTATCCATGAAGACTCTACAAATGGACATCACCAGATGGTCAACACCGAAATCAGATTGATTATATTCTTTGCAGCCAAAGATGGAGAAGCTCTATACAGCTAGCAAAAACAAGACCAGGAGCTGACTGTGGCTCAGATCATGAACTCCTTATTGCCAAATTCAGACTTAAATTGAAGAAAGTAGGGAAAACCACTAGACCATTCAGATATGACCTAAATCAAACCCCTTATTATTATACAGTGGAAGTGAGAAATAGATTTAAGGGACTAGATCTGATAGATAGAGTGCCTGATGAACTCTGGACGGAGGTTTGTGACATTGTACAGGAGACGGGGACCAACACCATCCCCATGGAAAAGAAATGCAAAAAAGCAAAATGGCTGTCTGAGCTTACAAATAGCTGTGAAAAGAAGAGAAGCGAAAAGCAAAGGAGAAAAGGAAAGATACAAGCATCTGAATGCAGAGTTCCAAAGAAATGCAAGGAGAGATAAGAAAGCCCTCCTCAGCGATCAACGCAAAGAAATAGAGGAAAAAAACAGAATAGGAAAGACAAGAGAATTCTTCAAGAAAATTAGAGATACCAAGGGAATATTTCATGCAAAGATGAGCTCGATAAAGGACAGAAATGGTATGGACCTAACAGAAGCAGAAGATATTAAGAAGAGGTGGCAAGAATACACAGAAGAACTATACAAAAAAGATCTTCAAGACCAAGATAATCATGATGGCGTGATCACTCACCTAGAGCCAGACATCTTGGAATGTGAAGTCAAGTGGGCCTTAGAAAGCATCACTACAAACAAAGCTAGTGGAGGGGATGGAATTCCAGCTGAGCTATTTCAAATCCTGAAAGATGATGCTGTGAAAGTGATACACTCAATATGCCAGCAAATTTGGAAAACTCAGCAGTGGCCACAGGACTGGAAGAGGTCAGTCTTCATTCCAATCCCAAAGAAAGGCAATGCCAAAGAATGCTCAAACTACTGCACAATTGCACTCATCTCACACGCTAGTAAAGTCATGCTCAAAATTCTCCAAGCCAGCCTTCAGAAATACATGAACCGTGAGCTTCCAGATATTCAAGCTGGTTTTAGAAAAGGCAGAGGAACCAGAGATCAAGTTGCCAACATCTGCTGGATCATGGAAAAAGCAAGAGAGTTCCAGAAAAACATCTATTTTTGCTTCATTGACTATGCCAAAGCCTTTGACTGTGTGGATCACAACAAACTGTGGAAAATTCTGAAGGAGATGGGAATACCAGACCACCTGACCTGCCTCTTGAGAAAACTAAATGCAGGTCAGTAAGCAACAGTCAGAACTGGACATGGAACAACAGACTGGTTCCAAATAGGAAAAGGAGTACTTCAAGGTGGTATATTGTCACCCTGCTTATTTAACTTATACGCAGAGTACATCATGAGGAACACTGGGCTAGAAGAAGCACAAGCTGGAATGAAGATTGCCGGGAGAAATATCAATAACCTCAGATATGCAGATGACACCACCCATATGGCAGAAAGTGAAGAGGAACTCAAAAGCCTCTTGATGAAAGTGAAAGAGGAGAGTGAAAAGTTTGGCTTGAAGCTCAACATTCAGAAAACGAAGATCATGGCATCTGGTCCCATCACTTCATGGGAAATAGATGGGGAATGTTCTTGTTCTTGCCTGGGGAATCCCAGGGACGGGGGAGCCTGGTGGGCTTCTGTCTATGGGGTCACACAGAGTCGGACATGACTGAAGTTACTTAGCAGCAGCAGCAAGATATGAAAACTTCAAGAGAGAGGGAACTCAGCATAAAAATAAGCACTAAATATATATGTACTATGTTCAAAAGTTAGAATAAAGCCCTGTAATTTACAAAGGACTTTCATATTCACTATTTTATGTTTTTCTCAAGGTGATATTGTAACTTGCATTTCACAAAGCAGAGCTGGATTTTATAGAAATCAAGAAATACGTTCCTTGTCAAACATCCATTAACACCAGATGGAACACAGATTTAAATCCAAGACTTTCAATTCAAATTCACTGTTTTATATAACTATGATAGAGAAGAGAAATGAAGTAAAAAGGTTAAATTATTGTCCAAGGAATTAGGATTTGAATTCAGTTCATCTAAATTTAAGTCCTATAAATTTTCCATACTTTGAGCAAAAGCCTGATCTATATGAAAGCAGTTGATATTTTGAAATTATAAATCAGTGGATTTAGACAGCTATGTGTACATCTTCATACATAATATGTTAGATTTTATAGACGTAAACTACCTTTAAACACAGAAATACATTAATGATTGTCTGTTAAATAAATCACTGATATGTCATAAAAGGAAACATAACCACTATAAACCCCTATTATCATTTAAAGTAATTCTATTGTTCTTCAAGTCCCATAAAATTGGCCTAGGTGTAATACATACATTGATTATGCAAAGAGCCTCAATGTAAAATAGAATGTGTACAAAGTCCATAAAACACTATTCTCCTACAATATATATTTAACCTAAAATTAAGATGTTAGCAGTAATAAAGATAAAAAAGTGACACTTTAAATTTATAATTACCTTACTTTTTAGCAATCACAGATGAGGTTAAGGTAGAATTTACATCTTAGTTCTTTGCACAAAAGCTTATATCTACATATTTTAATGTATATACACTTTCAGAATTAAGTAAACAATCTAAAATTGACTTTAGAATTAGAAATAAAAAGTATCTTTTTTCCCCAAATAGCTACACCAGTATTTGAATATCACACATTTTACAGATTATTTCATCTGCGTGTTTAAAATGTCTCTTTTGGGGTCCCTACTTTGATCTTTTTATTTACCTTTGAGATCTAGCTTTGTTGGATTTGAGAGGTCTTATTGGGTGAAACTCAAAGTGACAGAAAACCAATTCTCTAATGGATACCTAAGGAGAGATAAACAGGTATGTTGATGGCTATATTTATGAGTTTAATTACAGAAGGTGCTGATGGGAGATTTTGTCAGATGGAGTATAGGCTGAAGTGAAGCAGTTGGAGAGTATAAGAGACAGAACAGCTATATTAGGCAGGCTGAATGATATAACAACTTCTAATGTAAAAATCACAAGAATAAGGAAGACTACTTGAATTTACAGGCAGAAAAAGTAGTACTGAACTGAATCAAGCTATTCAAAGTTTTAAGCAACCTGAGAAATTCCTGCTGGGTACTGTTAAGTTTCCTTTTCAAAGGTGTGTATGTGTGTGTTCAGTTGTGTCCAACTCTTTGTGACCTCATGACTGTAGCCCACTATGCTCCTCTGCCTATGGGATTTCCCAGGCAAGAATACTGGAGTGGGTTGCCATTTCCTACTCTAGGGGATCGTCCAGACCCAGGGATCAAACCTGAGTTTCCTGCACTTGGAGGCAGATTCTTTACCACTGTGCCACCTGGGAAGCCCTTTCTGCTTTAAAAGGTGACCTTCATATGATCTGCATGAGCTGTAGGTAGCTTGGGACCCAAAGGAAATAACTGATCAGGTGTGAATTTCAGGTGCCTCTCATGATTCCCCTAGTGAGTAGAGAAACAGAGATGGCCATAGTAAGTCATGAACCATATCAGTCAAGATAGTGTAGGCAAAAGACCAGGGAAAAATGATCGAGCAAGCAGTCAAGAAGCACTTAGTGAAATTTATTCAAACACTGTACAGGGTCTAATTCTTATTTTTAATAACAGTTATTATTAAGAAATATATATTGAAGAAGACTTGGAAAATATGTAAAGATGTATCAAAGAAATTCAAAGTCACCCTTAATTACATAACTCAGAAAAAATTTCTAACATTTTGGCATATTTAAGAAAATTATTTCTCTCTTTCCTACTCTTTCAGATAATATGCTTACATTCATATTATCTCAAAAAGATTATATTGTATATAATATAAATTTTCACTTCTGCTTTTATAGCTAAAATAACATTGGGGCATTTTTCTTGTTATAAAAATTATTAATGCTTTTATATTTATTTAATTTAGCAACATTTATTGGTTACACAGTAAAATGATAATTTAAATTTTTTCCCATTCCCTAAGTTTCTAAACTCCTACTTCAATTACAACATTTTCAGATACATTTTTCATATGCATAGCACATCATGTATTTGATATATAACAAACCAAATTCTTATCTATTGTTTTCTGTTATGAAATCATTTTTGTCATTTTTCTTAAGTCTTACATTGCCTACAAAAATTTAAAATAAATTTTGCTATATCAAATTATAAAAAAGAGTTCATGGGGTTAAAACTTAAGGAATGAATGATGGTAGATAGTATTATATCTGATTTTATGGGATATACATTTAAAATTTCAGCTTTAAGAAAGATGTTGCCTGTAAGTTTGAAAAGGACAATTCTCTTTTCATTAAATTATATTTTCTCT
Source organism: Moschus berezovskii (assembly GCF_049115385.1). Classification (NCBI taxonomy): domain Eukaryota; kingdom Metazoa; phylum Chordata; class Mammalia; order Artiodactyla; family Moschidae; genus Moschus; species Moschus berezovskii. The sequence continues at coordinate 34,448,866 of NC_142461.1, forward strand.
ATTGCTTTTTAGCAAAGAGTTTTATCTCACACACTAGTAAGGTAATGCGCAAGATTCTCCAAGCCAGGATTCAACAGTATGTGAACTGTGAACTTCCAGATGTTCAAGCTGGATTTAGAAAAGACAGAGAGGAACCAGAGATCAAATTGCCAACATCTGCTGGATCGTTGAAAAAGCAAGAGAGTTCCAGAAAAAATATTTATTTCTGCTTTATTGACTATGCCAAAGCCTTTGACTGTGTGGATCACAACCAACTGTGGAAAATTCTTCAAGAGATGGGAATATCAGACCACCTGACCTGCTTCTTGATAAATCTGTATGCAGGTCAGGAAGCAACAGTTAGAACTGGACATGGAACAACAGACTGGTTCCAAATAGGAAAAGGAGTACTTCAAGCTGGTATATTGTCACCCTGCTTATTTAGCTTATATGCAGAGTACATCATGAGACACGCTGGGCTGGAAGAAGCACAAGCTGGAATCAAGATTGTTGGGAGAAAATTCAATAACCTCAGATATGCAGATGACACCACCCTTATGGCAGAAAGTGAAGAGGAACTAAAGAGCCTCTTGATGAAAGTGAAAGAGGAGAGTGAAAAAGTTGACTTAAAACTCAACATTCAGAAAGCTAATATCATGGCATCCAGCCCCATCATTTCATGGCAAATTGATGAGGACATAATGGAAACAGTAAGAGACTTTATTTTTTGGGCTCCAAAATCACTGCAGATGGGGACTGCAGCTATGAAATTAAAAGACGTTTACTCCTTGGGAGAAAAGTTATGACAAACCAAGACAGCATATTTAAAAGCAGAGACATAACTTTACCAGCAAAGTCTGTATAGTCAAAGCTATGGTTTTTCCATTAGTCATGTATAGATGAGAGAGTTGGACTGTAAAGAAAGCCGAGTGCCAAAGAGCTGATGCTTTTGAACTGTGGTGTTGAAGACTCTTGAGAGTCCCTTTGACTGCAAGGAGATCCAACCAGTCCATCCTAAAGATCAGTCCTGGGTGTTCATTGGAAGGACTGATGCTGAAGTGAAACTCCAATACTTTGGCCACCTAATACGAAGAGCTGACTCATTTGAAAAGACACTGATGCTGGGAAAGATTGAGGGCAGGAGGCAAAAGGGATGACAGAGGATGAGATGATTGAATGGCATCACCAACTCAATGGGCATGAGTTTTAGTAAACTCTGGGAGTTGGTGATGGACAGGGAGTCCTGGCGTGCTACAGACTATGGCGTCACAAAGAGTTAGACACGACAGAGTGAATGAACTGAATGAGTTTTAAAATCAGGAAAATTTATTAAATTTTATCCATTCTTTTGGACAAATATTAAAATGAATATATGGATTCTTTCATTTACTATTTTTTCTACAAAAAAACAAATTCTTTATTGAATTAATCTAACTTTAGCCTTGCTTGCCAAAAATAATTATGCATAAAAGTGATACATATTTTTAATGGTGGTAATGGTTATCATCCATTTCTCAGTGAAAATTTCAAGTAAATTTATGTTGTTACACAATCATATCTCTAGAACTCTTTCCATCTTGCAAAACTGAAATTCTACAGCTTTAAACAATTCCTCATTCTTCCCCACCTCCCCTCAGTTCTTCAGCAATCATCCTTCTACTTTCTGTCTCTTAAGAATCTGATTACTCTAGGTATTAGGTATACAACATAAGTAGAATCACATAACATTTGTCTTTTTGTAACTGGCTTATTTCATCTAGCATAATGTTCTCAACTTTCAGCCACATTGTAAAATGTTTCAGAATTTTCTTTTTTTAAGGATAATTTATTTTATGTATACACTGCTGCTGCTGCTAAGTCACTTCAGTCGTGTCCGACTCTGTGCAACCCCATAGACAGCAGCCCACTAGGCTCCCCCATCCCTGGGATTCTCCAGGCAAGAACACTGGAGTGGGTTTCCATTTCTTTCTCCAGTGCATGCAAGTGAAAAGTGAAAGTGAAGTCGCTCAGTCGTGTCCGACTCTTCGCGACCCCATGGACTGCAGCCTACCAGGCTCCTCCTACATTTTATTTAAAACTCATCCACCCATGAACACTTTGGTTTCTTTTACCATTGGAGCATTATGAGTAATTCTCCTGTAAATGAGCATACCTGTTAAGTCATTTCATTCATGTCCAATACTTTGCAACCCCATGGACTATAGCCCATCTGGCTCCTATGTCCATGTGATTATCCAGGCAAGAATACTGGAGTGGGCTGCCATTTCTTCCTCCAGGTGTCTTCCTGACCCAGGGATCAAACCCAAGTCTCCTGCATCTCCTGCACTGGCAGGCTAGTTCTTTACCACCAGGACCACCTGGCAAGCCTCACCATGAATAAACATGTACAAATCTCTCTTTGAGGCCTTGCTTTCTATTCTTTTTGGTACATACACAGGAGTGGAATTGCTGCATCATATGCAGATGACATCACCCTTATGGCAGAAAGCAAAGAGGAACTAAAAAGCCTTTTCATGAAGGTGAAACAGGAGAGTGAAAATCTGTCCTAAAACTCAACATTCAAGAAACTGAGATCATGGCACCCAGTCCCATCACTTCATGGCAAATAGATGGCGAAAAAATGAAAACAGTGACAGACTTTATTATCTTGGGCTCCAAAATCACTGCAGATGGTGATTGCAGCCATGAAATTAAAAGATGCTTGCTCCTTGGAAGAAAAGCTATGACCAACCTAGACAGAGATATTACTTTGTGGGCAAAGGTCTAGTCAAAGCTATGGTTGTTCCAGTAGTCATGTATGGATGTGACAGTTGGATCATAAGGAAGGCTGAGGACTGAAGAATTGATGCTTTTGAAGTGTGGTGCTGAAGAAAACTTTTGAGTCCTTTGGACAGCAAGGAGATCAAACCAGTCAATCCTAGAGGAAATTAGTCCTGAATATTCACTGGAAGGACTGATGCTGAAGCTCCAATACTTTGGCCACTTGATGTGAAGAGCCAACTCATCGGAAAAGATTCTGACGCTGGGAATGATCAAAGGCAGGAAGAGAAGGGAACAACAAAGGATGAGATGGTTGGATGGTATCATGGACTCAATGGACATGAGTTTGAGCAAACTCTTGGAGATGGTGAAGGACACGGAAGCCTGGGTGCTGCAGTCCATGGGGTCGCAAAGAGTTGGACACAACTAGGACAAAAGCTGGACACAAAGAGTCAACTGAACGACAACAACAACAATTTAAGATTCAGGTGAATCTCAACTCATGCAGTAGAACTCATGAATAAGAAATAAGTGCCAGTCCATATCAGTGAACTATATTTGTTACTTCTGATCCAACATTATATATTTTTGTATTATCTGAATAAAGGTTACATTTTGTTCACATAAGTAAGGCGTGTATTCAGTGACGGAGTGCTGTACATTAAAGATTTGCTAAATGAAGAGAACAAAATCATCTTAATGTTAATTTTAGAAAATAACCTTAATGTGCTGCATGACATTTCACCTGAATATAGAAGCAGAGGCATCTCTGTACATAGATTTGTGTGTCTTTAATTTTGTCAGATTCAAACCTGCTTTCATACACCTCATCATGCAGTCAAAATAAAGGGCACATGTAGGTATGGTAGGGCTTCCCTCATAGCTAAGTCAGTAAAGGATCTGCCTCCAATGCAGGAGACTCAGGTTCAATCCCTGAGTCAGCAAGATCCTCTTGAAAAGGAAATGGCAACCCACTCTAGTATTTTTGCCTGGAGAATCCCATGGACAGAGTAGCCTGGCAGTCCATGGGGTCACAAGAGTTGGACACGACTTAGCATCTAAACCATCAGGAATGGTAAAATAATATTTGGAGTTAAACATTCAGTGACAATATTCATTCAATCCTATAGTTGGTCCTTATTTGCTTTGACAAAAAAATCTGAATACCAAAGCCCTCGTAGTGCAAACAAATATACATTGAAAGTTAAGAATGGTGTTCATTTTGTCAAAAGTGTTTTTAACTCATTAGAGTACTGGATTTAATTCATCAGCATTATTGTATGAAAAAAATTGTGCATTAAAAAGGAATTTGATAGTTTAGTGTGCCCCTGCCACCTATACAATGTTTTTAGGTACTATTTTCATACAGTTTGAACTTTTTCATCATTCTATCCTGCAGATGTTAGTTAAGTGAAGAGAGAAAGTATCAAGTACTCAGATTTCCTTAGTTCTCACTCAATATGGCTTTCTGAAGACAAGGCCAGAGGGATCCTATTACAGAAGACAGTGGATGAAAAAAAAAAATCGTTTGGAATCATTTATTCAAGTTCAGGTAGAGAAGTTACATATCTGTCAAGGAAAGAGAATTGGAAGAATCATTTCACTGTATGGAATCTATGGAAAAACTAAGACAGAAATACATGGGAAAGTGCAGGAAGTAAAGCTTATTTTGAAAGGAGTGAAGATTTAAGAATGGATTCTAAGAAGAAATATGAGGTTGAAGGTGGGATAATCTGTCATTAATAGAATATTTTAAAGGGTAGAGAAAATCAGAGATTGTGATGTGGTAGAATGACAACAAAATTAAGAGAATTAGAGCAGAAACATGAATGCTTTATGACAGAACAAATTATTGAGAAAAGCCAGTGCTGGATTACCTAACAGAATGAAGCAGCATGTGCCTTAGGCACTATACCAAAAAGGAGGATAAAGGAAAAGAGAAAAGGGAAAAACAGAGAAAGACAGAATTTTTTAAAGAATTTTATAATCTAAAGTATAAGAGAAAACATCAAAGGGATTTTCATAGACAAAAACTGAGTCTTAATGGGCTTTTTTATACACATTGTTTATTGTTGTTAATTTTTAAATTATATGTGGATCTTAAAGTATATGTGGAGGAGTTGGTGTGTGTGTGTGTGCACATGCACGCGCATCATTAAGGACTTAAAACTCACAATCTTTAACAAGTAGAAAATGATTAGGAAAGAAGAGGGTATCCATCAGAGACTGAGGGTGAGACATGGAGGCTTCTTAGAAGGGCACAGTCTCCCATTTAAGCACAGAAGAAAATAAAAGGTGGATAACTGGAAGAGAATCTAGAGGGAATTTAATTCTGAAGAGGAACATGAAAAAATAAAACAATTAGCAACAAGATATTAGTGTGGGTTGGAAAGAAAAAAAAAGATAGATACTAACTAGAAAAAGAACATGAAATTTACTGGCCAGGAAAGTCAGGCTGAAGTGATTTTGGATAGGGAGTGATTTTAGATAGGCTTGAGAGGACAAAGCTAGATTGTCTCAACAAAATTTAAAAGAAAAGAAAACAAAAACTGAAGAAGTCACACTATCTAAGACTTACTATTACTAGAGTAATCAAGACTGTATGGTATTAATGAAATAATAAATGTATATATCAGCGAAATAGAGAACCCAGAAATGAACTCATTTAAATACAGTCCACTGATTTTTCCCTTTCCTCCATTAAATTACTCCTGAACTTTTTCTAAAAATCAAATATTTTATTTGTTGATTTTCATTAGTAATCCCACAGCTTATACAAAACTCTCTGACAAAGGATGTGCATACAAAATAAATGGAAAAATAAAAAACTTTCAACAGAAAATCCACATTGTTAAGAAAACAATCCAATTAGAAACTGACTCAGAACATGAACAAATATTTCATGGGTGGCAAATAAGTGCAGCTGACCCTTTAAAAACACAGGTTTGAACTGTGCTACAGGTCTATATGCACATGGATTTTGTTCAATAAAGATCTGCTACATTACTACCAAATTCATAGTTGGTTAAATTGTGGATTTGGAGGACTGATTAAAGCTTTACACAGATTTTAGCTGAGCAGAGGCCAGTGCCCCTAACCTCTAAGTAGTTCAAGGGTCAACTGAACATGAAAAGATGTTCAACATCGTTAGCCATGAGAGAAATGCAAATTAAGACCATGATAAGATGCTGCTATACACCTATTAGAATAGCTAAGGTAATAAAAACTACTAATAATATCAAACTATGATGAGCATGTGGAAAAACTGGATTTCTTATGTATTGTGATAGCAATATAAAAATAATATCATTACATTGGAAAACATTCTTGCAGTTTTTAATAAAGCTAAATGTACACTTACCACACAACCCAACAACTGTACTCTCAGGCATAAATTCTAAAGAAATGAAGACTTGTCCGTGCATGCTAATTGTTTCAGTCATGTCTGACTCTTTGTGACCCTATGGGTGGTAGCCCACCGGGCTCCTCTGTCCAGGATTCCCCAGGCAAGAAGGGTTGCCATTTCACCCCCATCCAGGGGATTTCCTGACCCAGGGATTGAACTCATGTCTCTTATGTATCCTGTATTGGCAGGTGGGTTCTTTACCACAAGTGCCACCTGGGAAGCCCTACACAGAAACCTACACATGAACATTCACTGCAGCTTTATTTGTACTATTCCCAATAGAAACAAATGAAACGTCCTTCAAAGAGCAAATATAAAAGCCAACTGGTATACTTAAATAACTTTTATTTAACAATAAAAAGGGATTAACTATTGATATCCAAGACAATTAAGTGAATCTCAATTTCACTGAAAAGGAGCCAACTTCAGATGCTCACATACTGTACGGTTCAATTTATATAACAATTTTGAATCAACATTATAGTAATGGAAATTAGAACAGGTTGAGGGTGCTGAAGGATTAGAGCTAGGGGAAGAGTGTGATCATTAAGGTAACATGACAGAGTTTTCTTACAGTGATGGAATAGTCCATACCCTGATTATATAGGGTTACACTGGTTACTCTAATTTACATGTGTGATAAAATTTCATGCAACTATACACACACACACACGTATGGAGAAACTGGAGAATTTGACTAAAGTCTGTGCTTGCATTAATAATATTGTGTCAATGTCAGTTACCTAGTTTTGATAATATTCAATCAGTTCAGTTCAGTTCAGTCGCTCAGTCGTGTCCGACTCTCCGCGACCCCATGAATCACAGCACGCCAGGCCTCCCTGTCCATCACCAACTCCCGGAGCACACCCAAACTCATGTCCACAGAGTCGGTGATGCCATCCAGCCATCTCATTCTCCGTCGTCCCCTTCTCCTCCCGCCCCCAACCTTTCCCAGCATCAGAGTCTTTTCCAGTGAGTCAACTCGTCGCATGAGGTGGCCAAAGTATTGCAGTTTCAGCTTTAGCATCAGTCCCTCCAATGAACATCCAGGATTGATCTCCTTTAGAATGGACTGGTTGGATCTCCTTGCAGTCTAAGGGACTCTCAAGAGTCTTCTCCAACACCACAGTTCAAAAGCATCGATTCTTCAGCGATCAGCTTTCTTCACAGTCCAACTCTCACATCCATACATGACCACGGGAAAAACCATTGCCTTGACTAGACGGACCTTGGTTGGCAAAGTAATGTCTCTGCTTTTCAATATATTATCAAGTTTGGTCATAACTTTCCTTCCAAGGAGCAAGCGTCTTTTAATTTCATGGCTGCAATCAGCATCTGCAGTGATTTTGGAGCCCAAAAAAATAAAGTCTGACACTGTTTCCACTGTTTTCCCATCTATTTCCCATGAAGTGATGGGACCAGATGCCATGATCTTTGTTTTCTGAATGTTGAGCTTCAAGCCAACCTTTTCACTCTCCTCTTTCACTTTCATCAAGAGGTTTTTGAGTTCCTCTTCACTTTCTGCCATAAGGGTAGTGTTATCTGCATATCTGAGGTTATTGATATTTCTCCCAGCAATCTTGATTCCAGCTTGTGCTTCTTCCAGCCCAGCGTTCCTCATGATGTACTCTGCATATAAGTTAAATAAGCAAGGTGACAATATACAACCTTGACATACACCTTTTCCTATTTGGAACCAGTCTGTTGTTCCATGTCCAGTTCTAACTGTTGCTTCCTGACCTGCATACAGGTTTCCCAAGAGGCAGGTCAGGTGGTCTGGGATTCCCATCTCTTTCAGAATGTTCCACAGTTTATTGTGATCCACACAGTCAAAGGCTTTGGCATAGTCAATGAAGCAGAAATAGATGTTTCTCTGAAACTCTCTTGCTTTCTCCATGATCCAGCGGATGTTGGCAATTTGATCTCTGGTGCCTCTGCCTTTTCTAAAACCTGCTTGAACATCTGGGAGTTCACGGTTTACATACTGCTGAAGCCTGGCTTGGAGAATTTTGAGCATGACTTTGCTAGCGTGTGAAATGAGGGCAATTGTGCAGTAGTTTGAGCATTCTTTGGCATTGCCTTTCTTTGGGATTGGAATGAAGACTGACCTCTTCCAGTCCTGTGGCCAGCGCTGAGTTTTCCAAATCTGCTGGTATATTGAGTGTAGAACTTTCACAGCATCATCTTTCAAGACTTGAAATAGCTCAACTGGAATTCCATCACCTCCACTAGCTTTGTTCGAGTGATGCTTCCAAGGCCCACTTGACTTCACATTCCAAGAGGTCTGGCTCTAGCTGAGTGACCACACTATCGTGGTTATCTGGGTCATAGAGATCTTTTTTGTATAGTTCCTCTGTGTATTCTTACCACCTTTTCTTAATGTCTTATGCTTCTGTTAGATCCATACCATTTCTGTCCTCTATTATGTTCACCTTTGCATGAAATGTTCCCTTGGTATCTCTAATTTTCTTGAAAAGATCTCTAGTCTTTCCCAGTCTATTCTTTTCCTCTATTTCTTTGCATTGCTTGCTGAGGACGGCTTTCTTATCTCTCCTCGCTATTTTTTGGAATACTGCATTGAAACGGTATATTTTCCCCTTTTTCCTTTGCCTTTAGCTTCTCTTTTCTCAGCTATTTGTAAGGCCTCCTCAGACAACCATTTTGCCTTTTTGCATTTCTTTTTCTTGGCAATGGTCTTGATCAGTGCCTCCTGTATAATGTCATGAACCTATGCCCAGAGTTCTTCAGGCATTCTATCAGATCTAAACCCTTGGATCTATTTGTCACTTCCACTGTATAATCGTAAGGGAATTCTTAAAGAGATGGGAATACCAGACCACCTTACCTGTCTCCTGAGAAGTCTGTATGCAGGTCATGAAGCAATAGTTAGAACTGGACATGGAACAACAGACTGGTTCCAAATTGGGAAAGGAGTACGTCAAGGCTGTATATTGCCACCCTGTTTATTTTACTTATATGCAGAGTTCATAATGTGAAATGCCTGGCTGGATGAAACACAACCTGGAATAAGGATTGCCAGGAAAATATTAATAACCTCAGATATGCAGATGACACAACCCTTAGGGCAGAAAGAGAATTAAAGAGCCTCTTGAAGAAAGTGAAAGAGGAGAGTGAAAAAGTTGGCATAAAACTCAACATTCAGAAAACTAAGATCATGGCATCTGATCCCATCACTTCATGGCAAATAGAGGGGTAAACAATAGTAAAGGTGAGAAACTATATTTTGGGGGGCTCCAAAATCACTGCAGATGGTGATTGCAGCCATGAAATTAAAAGACGCTTGCTCTTTGGAAGGAAAGCTATGACCAACCTGGAAAGCATATTAAAAAGCAGAGACATTACTTTACCAACAAATGTCCATCTAGTCAAAGCTATGGTTTTTCCAGTAGTCATATATGGATGTGAGAGTTGGACTATAAAGAAAGCTGAGCTTGGAAGAATTGCTGCTTTTGAACTGTGGTGTTGGAGAAGACGCTTGAGAGTCCTTTAGACTGCAAGGAGATCAAACCAGTCCATCCTAAATGAAATCAGTCCTGAATATTCATTAGAAGAACTGATGTTGAAGCTGAAACTCCAATACTTTGGCACCTGATGCGAAGAACTGACTCACTGGAAAAGACCCTAATGCTGGGAAAGACTGAAGGTGGGAGGAGAAGGGGATGACAGAGGATGAGGTGGTTGGATGGCATCACCGATGCGATGGACATGAGTTTGAGTAGGCTCCAGTATTGGTGATGGACAGGGAAGCCTGGCGTGCTACAGTCATAGGGTTGCAAAGAGTCAGATACAACTGAGTGACTGAACTAAACTGAGTAAGTGTCATGATAATTCAGATAATTAAGAACTAATTTATTGTTGCAACACCACTGAAAGCCTCAACTCTAAGATGTCATTGTCTCCTTTGATATGATTAACAGTAAATGAGAGCAAGGAATAGAGGGCTACATAATCACCACACATTTGCTGGTTAATGTTAGTTATATAAGAAATTTACATTTCACATAATGAATATTAAGTATCTAGGCAGTATCTTTGACGTATACATAATTTACACAATTTATTGCTACAGTTTTGCATATACATATGATATATTAATTTATATTTGTGTACTAGTGAAGCCAAGTTCAAAGTAAAATTTATTCTCGAGATACTGACATTAATATCCTCTAAAAAGGGCATTTAATTTGTCAATGGTAACTAGAGAACTAGACAATGAAATGACTTACATAACACCACTAAAACTGGAAGCATCAGATACTTTTATAAACTTGTCAGACATTGGACCAAGTATAATCAAGAGAAAAATATCAATAATTCACTTTTTTATAGTAGTTGTGGCTTCATATAAAGGTATGTTTTGTGTTTCTAGGCTGAAACACTGTACTTTTTAGAAGGCATATTTAAACAATCACCATGAATTTCCAACCATAACGTAAAGTCTTAAATTTATGAGTAAGAAAATTTTAGTAGGATATATATTCAGATGATAACACATACAATAACTATATTTAACTCATTAGATATCATTAATTTTTAAATGTCTGAGTTATGGGCCAAATCAGAAGGGATGACTTTTCTAGCATATGGAATCTTGCTAGAGGCAATGCTTCCTGCAGGATCCATTCTAGGTTAAGAAGGAACTGAATGAAGGCCAGACCAAGGAATAAAGTTTTCCTGTTCCCTGACTAATGAAGATCTGGTTCATTCCCTACACAGGACACACACTAAAAAGTTCTGCTCTCACGGATATATGGTAAAATTTGTAAAAACTCATGCTAGATACTATGAAGAAACAATATTTAACATTTCTATGAAAAAAATGTCTCCAGTGTTTCATTTAAGAGAACAAATTCAATTTCATTATCTAAATAGGAAGTATTTCCCATTTAAGCAACACTGTTTTATATAAGAAAGTATTTTAGTTCTACGCAGATGACACCACCCTTATGGCAGAAAGTGAAGAGGAACTCAAAAGCCTCTTGATGAAAGTGAAAGAGGAGAGTGAAAAGTTTGGCTTGAAGCTCAACATTCAGAAAACTAAGATCATGGCATCTGGTCCCATCACTTCATGGGAAATAGATGGGGAAACAGTGGAAACAGTGTCAGACTTCATTTTTTTGGGCTCCAAAATCACTGCAGATGCTGATTGCAGCCATGAAATTAAAAGACGCTTGCTCCTTGGAAGGAAAGTTATGACCAACCTAGATAACATATTAAAAAGCAGAGACATTACTTTGCCAACCAAGGTCCATCTAGTCAAGGCTATGGTTTTTCCCGTGGTCATGTATGGATGTGAGAGTTGGACTGTGAAGAAATCTGAGTGCCAAAGAATTGATGCTTTTGAACTGTGGTGCTGGAGAAGACTCTTGAGAGTCCCTTGGACTGCAAGGAGATCCAACCAGTCCACTCTAAAGGAGATCAATCCTGGGTGTTCATTGGAAGGACTGATGCTAAAGCTGAAACTCCAATACCTTGGCTACCTCATGCGACGAGTTGACTCACTGGAAAAGAGTCTGATGCTAGGAGGGATTGGGGGTGGGAGGAGTCGGGGACGACAGAGAATGAGATGGCTGGATGGCATCATCCACTTGATGGACATGAGTTTGAGTGTACTCCGGGAGTTGGTGATGGACAGGGAGGTCTGGCGTGCTGTGATTCATGGGGTCGCAAAGAGTCGGACACGACTGAGCGACTGAACTGAACTGAGAGTTTTATGTGGAGAAGGTGATGGCACCCCACTCCAGTACTCTTGCCTGGAAAATCCCATGGATGGAGGAGCCTGGTGGGCTGCAGTCCATGGGGTCGCGAAGAGTTGGACATGACTGAGCTATTTCACTTTCACTTTTCACTTTCATATATTGGAAAAGGAAATGGAAACCCACTCCAGTGTTCTTGCTTGTAGAATCCCAGGGATGGGGGAGCCTGGTGGGCTGCCATCTACGGGGTTGCACAGATTCGGACATGACTGAAGCAACTTAGCAACAGCAGCAGCAGAGTTTTATGACTTTCTATTTTTATATCAAACAGTTTACACCTTTTGATTTGATGTACTTGGGCATTAAATTTATTTCAATAATAACTGAATCAAATTTTAAGAGTTTTCTTTAAGTAAAAAACATTTCCGTAAATTCTAAAACAATGTTTCAGAGTCAAGGTAATAGTTTTTGCTGTCTCAAATAAATGATTTTGAAACAGATTAGGGTTTGGAATCATAGAGAAAGAATAGTAAATCAGTCAGTAAATAAATAAATAAATAACTTTGATTAGGGTCTTCCCAAGTGGATTAAATGGTAAATAATCTGCCTGCAATGCAGAAGACCTGGGTTCGATTCCTGGGTCAGGAAATTGTCCCCTGGAGAAGGAAATGGCAACCCACTCCAGTATTCTTGCCTGGAGAATTCCATAGAGAGCAGAGCCTGGCAGGCTACAGTTCATGGGGTCACAAAGAGTTGGACATGACTAAGTGACTAACACTTTCACACTTTGATTAGATGATATTTAGAATATTTGAGATAGTAAAATATTTTCAGTAGTCTAAAATTAAGAGCTGAACATCTGAATACACTGCTTTAATACTAGTATATGTATATACATCAACATTCGGATACACACAAATACGCATAGTTCAGTTCAGTTCAGTTCAGTCGCTCAGTCGTGTCCGACTCTCCGCGACCCCATGAATCACAGCACGCCAGGCCTCCCTGTCCATCACTAACTCCCGGAGTTCACTCAAACTCATGTCCACAGAGTCGGTGATGCCATCCAGCCATCTCATTCTCTGTTGTCCCCTTCTCCTCCCGCCCCCAACCTTTCCCAGCATCAGAGTCTTTTCCAGTGAGTCAACTTGTCGCATGAGGTGGCCCAAGTATTGCAGTTTCAGCTTTAGCATCAGTCCTTCCAATGAACACCCAGGATTGATCTCCCTTAGAATGGACTGGTTGGATCTCCTTGCGCTACAAGGGACTCAAGAGTCTTCTCCAACACCACAGTTGAAAAGCATCGATTCTTCGGCGATCAGCTTTCTTCACAGTCCAACTCTCACATCCATACATGACCACAGGAAAAACCATAGCAAACACGCATAAGTGTACTATATATATGATATGATCAAACCTTTAATATAAAACTGTGTGATTTTAGTTTTTAACTCATGTGTACTATACCCATATATCTTTTAACATATATAGATGAAAAAATACAGCAAACTCTTTGCATTATTACTGAGGAGGATGAAGATTCATCTATTGACCAGATTCATTTGGGAGGGAATGGAGAAGGAGGGCTGCATCTTTGATACGTCAATGTGTTTGCTTTGATTGGTGCTAAAACAGTAATAATGGAGCATGTTTTAAAACACATATATTCACTCTTATTAGAATACCTTTAGTTTCATCTATAGTCATCTGAATTATTTCTAATATATGGTTCAGTTAGTGAAATAACAAAGAGAAAGTATACCATATTTAGTGAAAATTAGATACAGATTATATAACTCATTTACATGAAATAGTTTGTTTTATAAATGCAAACAGCTAAATGTTAAATTCTTAATGTTATCTCTTTTATTGGTCAAGTCTGTATATACTCGCAACACTGGTTGTGAGACAGCTTCTTGATAATTCAATCAATGTTTAACTTGCTAAATGAAACCTGGAACTTAAGCTTTAATAAACTTTTCTTCATAAGTAGATATTTCTTTGATAGTGCTTATTAATTATGCACTAGTTTAGAGGGAGCATGACAGTGAAAATAATATGCTATTTTCTTTTTCTTATTTATGGACTTATTTATGTATGTATATTCAATAATACTTAGCTATCACTCAAAATACATATTTCAAGAGGGAATCATTCATTTGAATATAAATGAAAACCCAAGATGCAATAATTGATTTATTATCTGTGGAACAGGATAAATTGATTACAAGAGGTCAATTTTAGAATGTCACCATTTCCTTTAATGTAACCTAATTATGTTTCAAGTACCACTTTAGCAATCTATTAACATATACTTTGGGTTCCTTTACAAGTATAAGGCAGCAAGCTGGGAGGTTTTATAATTCAAGACAGTTGTTAATATACCAACAATACATGCCCTTGAATCTCAATATCCTCCTTACATTATTATGCTTTAAAACCATTAATGCTGTACAATATGCCCTTCATCTCTAATATAGTCAACTTAGCATATGTATCATAAAGAACAGGATGCATATTATTAATAAAATACAAACACTAAACTCCATTTTGTAACTTATTTGGTGCTATCTCATCATTATTAATTAAAGAAATAAATTTCTCCCAACTTAGAGTTCACATCAGTGCATTATTTGACCAAAAAATTAATAGTACATGCTATTAAAAGAAGATAACTTATCATTTGAATTTTTCAATTAAGAAGGAAGCAATGAAGGTGGGCAGGAAGGAACATTCAATTCTCATCAGTAGGCATCACCTGTTAGATGAACAAGGCAACTTCCCTCATTCTACAGCATTTTCTAGAATGGAGCTGATGAATCTGACTGTAAAAGCCTTTTATAAAGTTCACATTAGTGCTCTAGTATAAAGAGAATGAGTTTTACACCCATCAGGTGTCTCAATATGTAACAGGCGATTTGCTTTCTTCTGTGATGACTCATAATGTCTCAGCAATTTCTAGTGGCTTTATCTTCCAAATCTATTCTTATTTCTCTCACTGTTCCCAACATAGGCTCAAACCTGATTTATTTTTCTCTCTTAAACATAATCCTGAAGTCATCTGAACCAATACCCTTAGGTATAAGGGCAGCAGATTTATTTCCCATTGTTTAGGGTCCAGAAGTTGAATTTTACAAAGCAATCTGCTTCCTTCCATCCCTGTTGCAAACCACTCTGCTCTAGCCTGTGCAATATTGTTTTAAGCAATGGGGCAGCTACACCCAGTAACATTCTGCTTGTTTCAAATCCTTTCATTCTAAGCTACAACTAAGTACAGGCATGTGGTCTGAGTTCCAAAAATCAGAGATATAGTGTCATGTAGACACTCAGTAAAATACCCAACTATCTTGGGAAGAAAATCACCCAGGACCAATCAGAATTTCTTCTCTGATATTATGAATTGAAGATGTACTGCATATTTTCTGTTATAAAACTGCTGCATTTTTAAATTATTTGTAATCTCACTGAGGGCAGTATTGGAGTCTTAGAATCTTCTAATGTCTAAAATATAGTCCTACACTGGTAATTCATTTCATGAATGTTTAATGGTAATTTCATGCTTAAAAGAAACAATTTTCATAGTCAACTGAGACATTCTCTGATTTTCCTAATTTTCATCATCTTAAAAATTCATGTAGAATAACACAATAATTGAATCATGATTTGAATGTGGATGGAAGCAAGGAAAACACTTTCTTCATGTGTATATATTGATTTTCCCTTTATCATTTATGCAACAAAACTGTCACGTGTCAAGCATTCTGCATTAAAGATACAATGGGTGTGTGTGTGTATGTGTGTGTGTGTATGTGTGTGTGTGTATGTGTGTGTGTGTATGTGTGTGTGTGTGTTCAAGGGTACATGTGTGCTTTAAGACTGATTTTTAAAGCATGTGTATGAAAATTAAGGTAGTAATAAATGACTACAAAATAAAAATATAAATTTCTCCTTTTTATAAATGATCATTCAAAAGATCATTGAATCGCTTTTAATTGTTCATAGAAACTTTGCAGAGTGTCAGTGTGTCCAGACTAAGAATGACAGAGGTATTATTGTTCAGAGATTCTTATTAGTATTTAGTTAACAGGGGTTTTGATCTGGATTTTTTACATTAATTATGATTTCGAGGGATACAACTTTCTGGTGAGGAGCTAATTAGATGGTCTAGAACTAAAAAGCCTCTTGATGAAAGTGAAAGAGGAGAGTGAAAAAGGTGGCTTAAAGCTCAACATTCAGAAAACTAAGATCATGGCATCTGGTCCTATCACTTTATGGGAAATAGATGGGGAAACAGTAGAAACTGTGTCAGACTTTATTTTTCTGGGCTCCAAAATCACTGCAGATGGTGACTGCAGCAATGAAATTAAAAGATGCTTACTCCTTGGAAGGAAAGTTATGACCAACATAGATAGCATACTAAAAAGCAGAGACATTACTTTGTCAACAAAGGTCCATCTAGTCAAGGCTATGGTCATGTATGGATGTGAGAGTTGGACTGTAAAGAAAGCTGAGTGCCAAAGAATTGATGCTTTTGAACTGTGGTGTTGGAGAAGACTCTTGAGAGTCCCTTGGAGTGCAAGAAGATCAAACCAGTCCATTCTAAAGGAGATTAGCCCTGGGTGTTCAATACTTTGGCCACCTCACGCAAAGAGTTGACTGATTGGAAAAGACCCTGATGCTGGGAAGGATTGGGAGCAGGAGGAGAAGGGGACGACAGAGGATGAGATGGCTGGATGGCATCACTGACTCAATGGACATGAGTTGGGTAAACTCCAGGAGTTGGTGATGGACAGGGAGGCCTGATGTGCTGTGATTCATGGGGCCACAAAGAGTCAGACACGACTGAGCAACTGAACTGAACTGAGCAGGTAATATTTAATTCAGCAAGAGTTGCAGGAAAAAGAATGATATACCAACTAACAGATGAATTCAAGACTGATCCAGGGTTTCGAGTTGACTCACTGGAAAAGAGTCTGATGCTAGGAAGAATTGGGGGTGGGAGGAGACGGGGATGACAGAGAATGAGATGGCTGGATGGCATCACCGACTCGATGGTCATGAGTTTGAGTGAACTCCAGGAGTTGGTGATGGACAGGGAGGCCTGGCGTGCTGTGATTCATGGGGTCGCAAAGAGTCGGACACGACTGAGTGACTGAACTGAACTGAACCAGGGTTTCAAAGGAAAGGACAGATTGTGAATATAAGGATATATTCTAAATTCTTTCCTGGTGAACCACAGAGTCTATCAATATTTTTTAATTAAAACTATGCGGCATCACTATAAGAGGATACAACCCAGCACAGTACAGCTTCTACCATCATCATCTTACCAAAGCAAATAAACTGTATCCTTAAAGTCACCAAGCCAGTAACAATGACCTATAAAATTTTAAGCAAGACACTAGTTTTAGACATATTTACACAGTATGGATCCATAAGCAATCATAAATTACAGTTCAGGGCTCTGATTACAGCTCTGAAAGATCTATCAATAGCCACCAAAGAAACAGTCTCTCCCTTATCTGTCAATATTTATCCACTATCTCAGCTTCAAAACTGGTATAAATTCTTTGTCTTTGATGATGAAGGTGAGCTCTTGACACTGATGGGAAATTTGAAATGCAAATAATTTTTGGCATCAATCAGTAGCAATTTTGATCTGGTATATCAACATCTACTGAGTCTCTACTGGAAGACAGTATTTGGATATCAGGGTCATGAAGAAAAGCTGTCAAAGTGTTTGAAATCATTCTTAGTAGAGATGAGTCAACTGGCAATCACTTTATTGTTGTTGTCACCATAATACAGTTTGATTTAGACACTCTGAGTGATTAATACATTTAAAGATACATTTCAGAATAGACTGCAGTCTTTAATAAACACCTTCGACTAAGCCAAAAGTAATAAAAAATTAAAATTAGAGAACAGCATTAAAATTTTACCTACATAAGATGAGTAAGTCCTAGTGATCTAATGTACAACACAATACCTATAGGTAAGAGTAACGTTAGGATAGTTAAAATTTTGCTAATCGGTTATACATTAAGTGCTCCTTTAAAAATAATAAAGAGGGCAGGAGGAAATTTTTAGAAGCAAGAGATGCATTTATGCATTGATTGTAATGGTTTCACAGGTATATATTTCAAACTCATCATGTTGTTTATGCTAAATATGCACAGCTTTCTGTATGTCAATCATATTTCAAAATAAATTGGTTTCAAAAATTCTAGTAATCTATTACAATAATATTTATGACATATGGTTGCATAACATAGAAACATAATAAAATTGAGAATTACATGGCTGATTATTCCAGATAACCAAATGGTATGCACATGAATATTAAACTATATCTTAAACTGTCACTACTTTACATAGAAAGTAAGTGAAAGTGTTAGTTGCTGTCATGTGCAATTCTTTGTGAGCCCATGGACTGTAGCCCACCAGGCTCCTCTGTCCATGGAATTCTCCAGAAATAGGTTTCAAACCTATTATTTAGAGCTATGCTTTCTCATTCAGAATATGTCAAACGTTATTTAGCTATATCTTTGCAACTCAAGTGGATTATGCTATTTATGCATCAATGCCCAGTAACTGTCAAAATCGGATAGGAGACCGAACTTGCAACTTGTTAACATTTGTTAACAACTTGTTAACAATTTGTTAACATTTTAACAGTAAGAATTTAATATAAGGGATTGTTAGCTGTGCATTAAGTTGTTAACTAGATAACTATAAAGGGAAAACAAGAACATGAAGGTATCATGGAGAAAGCCCTGAATGAAAGAGCTACCACTTTTAGGACTGAATGCACAAAGGGATTGAAGTGGAATTATAACCTTGGTGGGTGGCACCACAGAGCTGAGCAGTGGTCCTGAGACTGCTGCTATTGATATCCCATCTTGGAAAGAGGCCAGTTAGATCTGGGAATACAGACCTCTGAAAAGGGGGCAACTGTCTGCTGGAGTTAATGTCTTTGACAGATGGCATCATACAGCTATTTCTGCAAACACTGGAAAACGTGTCAACTGGATTCAGCTGCTGTGATGTTGCTGAGGTGAAGTACTGCTAGGGTGATGCTCATTGAAACTGCAAGTCCAGAAGAAGCCCACAGGAAGGAGAGAGGGAGAAGAGGGCCCCCCTACCACCTCTAGCCTTGTGGTCTCCTACAAGCAGCCACTATTACCAAAGCCTAATACAGAGTCAGTTGGCAAAGTAAAACGCCGTTTGCAGTTCCAGCTTCAGCATCACAAAAAAGATAGAGAAGGGTGGGTCTGATACAGAGAGAAAATAGCATAAAAACTGGCATATGGCCTTAAGAGATAATCAAACTACAAACAGAACAGAGCAGACCCTTTTAAGAAATCCTCCTAGAAATCCTGCTGACCCTTTCGTGAGCACCTTTCTTGCTCTGTCTTCTAAATATATTACCCATAATTCAAGGAAGAATGGGGAAAGTTTGTTCAAAGTACTGGTTTGACCCGTGACTTCCAAAACAATAGTGCTGACCTTCAAAGTGAGTTCATCTTTCTCTTACAAAAGAATTTCAATGACTCAGTGATAATTTGTTACATAAATTTTGAGGAGTCACTATTACTTATATTTGTAATCTAGGCATTAATTAAAATGATCAGAAATCTGACTGATGATATATAATTAGTTAGCTGAAGTAATCAAGGTATTTGATACCAGCTTTTCAAAATCTTATTTGTATACATAATAGGACGGAATAATTATCCCAAAATACATGTATGACAGGTATTTTGATAGCAAAAAATAGGTCTGTCTTGAATTAAGATCAAACCATATAGTATTGCATAGGATTTGGTTATACAATAAATTGTATCCATTCCTACAATTTGTGAATTGCTAAGAAGTATTTAAATTGGAAATGCTATACCAAAATTAAGTTAAAAGCCCATAACTATTTCTGTCATCTTCATGTCTATTAAATTGTTGGTTTGATAATCCAGACAGACAGCAGACTGGTGGAGAGGAGAACTAAAAACCTAACTCTAAAAGACGTATTTGTTTTTATCTTGCTTAAAACAAACAGCATTCCAATGAAGCATTCTAATCTGATTACACAGGCTTGATCTTGAACCTATATTTAGAAAGAACTCATTATATATCAGCAGAAATTAATGGAGTTACAGACAAATGTCACAGAGACTAATTCTATAATTTTATGAATTAACAGATTTTCTTTAATTTCCCACTGAGAGAAATTATATTTATCAACACAGAGTGCTAATATTATTCGAAATACTTCTTACCTATTAACATCCCAGATTTTGCTAGTTGTATCCAGTGAGGAAGAAGCCACAAAATCACCGCACGAGTGCCATGTGCAGGACCATACAGCGTGGGTATGTCCCTCGAAGGTCAAAATGCAATTACCTTTAGACAGGTCCCATAACTTAACTGTAGTATCACCACTTGAAGTAGCCAACTTGTCGCCACTATATGCAAGAACATGAAAAGGTAATTTGTGAAAAACAAAAAAACAATTTACAGTTCACTTATTTTATAAATGGTTGTTATATTCTGTGAATAACTTGTGTGCATTTATCTGAGTTATTTTTATTTTTAATGGCATATCATTATTCCTGGCTCATTATTTTATTTGAATCTACACAATTTGATACTTCTCTATATGGTTTAGTGAAGTATCAAATTGTGTAGATTTAAATAAGACCTTGATGCTGGGAAAGACTGAAGGCAGGAGGAGAAGGGGATGACACAGGATGAATTGGCTGGATGGCATCACTGACTCAATGCACATGAGTTTAAGTAAACTCCAAACATTGGTGATGGACCGGGAGGCCTGGCATGCTGCAGTCCATGGGGTCGCAAAGAGTCAGACATGACTGAGCAACTGAACTGAACAATATGGTTTAGTAATTCAAGTTGATGAAACTGCTGTTTCATACTTTCTATATTCATTATTCCATTGTTTTCCAGATTAATTTAC
Source organism: Moschus berezovskii (assembly GCF_049115385.1). Taxonomy (NCBI): domain Eukaryota; kingdom Metazoa; phylum Chordata; class Mammalia; order Artiodactyla; family Moschidae; genus Moschus; species Moschus berezovskii. The sequence continues at coordinate 34,469,702 of NC_142461.1, forward strand.
TAAATTGGTACATTTTTAAAGCACATGTTGGTTTCAAGGACAATGTTACACTCTATGGGTGATACAGCCTCAGGATGATGAAATTTTAGACAAGTTCAAAAATGTAAATCAATATACAATGCTGGTCAGCATTGTTTATGTTTGTATTAATTAAATGCTGTAAGAGTGCAGTTTGGATAATGAAGGAAGATGTGAATCAGAAATGAGAGGGCTATGGAGCTACATCTTGAGAGATGAAAGACTTTGAAGAGCTGGGTGGTTAAGAATGAGTCACTGGATTTTCCATTTGAGTCATCAGTAGACATTAAAAAAATTCAGTGGCTTTCAAGTGGTATATACAAAAACAAGATTAAGAAATAAGTGGGTGCCAGTGATGTCAGCAAACAGTCGGACACGACTAAGCGACTGAACTGAACTGAACTGAACTGAGTGATGTCAGCAGAGACATCTAGGTTTCTTTTGGCAAAATATCAACTGCTAGAACATTTCATGTCCAGCATCTTCTCCATATCCTTCAGCACTGTGTGCTCCTTGTATATATTCTCTCAGTAATTTCTCTCTCACTGAATATAATGAACTGCTTATTTGCCTCCTTCCCTTTGTTTTTGATGGGGAACTGCTCCCTCTCTCCATTCTGACAGCATCAAGCATTATGATTAACCAACTAAAATGCTCATTAAATGCTTCCAGAAAGAATAAATGAATGAATGAATTAATGAAGTGATGCTACAAATGAAGAGTTGACCAAAATTTCTAAGACAGGAAACAGCAGTTAGATCAAGGTAAGTGTTTTGCTTGCTCACTTTTATTTGTTTATTTTTATGCTTAGAGAACTAAACTTTTATATGCAGATGAGTGACAACCACTAGAGAGGAAGACTTAAAGATGCTGCCAGAAAGGAGGATTAGAGAGTGAAGACATTCTCAATAAAGTCATAAAAGGATATTTATTTGTACTAACAGAAGTACTCTGTAAGTGTAGTCCTTTACTGATAGGTAGATATTAAAACCTGTCCTTTGTTTTTCAGCTCCTGTTTATTTGTACATGTTTGCCATTAAAATGTTTACTTTCTAAATATTAAAAAAATAAACAATATACAGTTGTCTAAAGATAACTCATTATAACATCACACTGGGTTATAGATTCAAAATTTGAACCTGGGTGAACATTGGAGGGGAATACATATATTCAGTCCATGGCAGTATATAAGTTAAGAAATAAGGATGATTGAAAAAAACAAAACATTTTCCTAATAAAAATCTCAGAAGAGAATGATATAAAATGGGATATATACCACATTCAAAGAAGAAAAGGTAATCAATTTACAGAAACTATAAATTTAAGATGTAGAACCACAGATTCAGGGAAAAAATGAATACCACATGGAATAAACAATGTAAACAAAAAGCAATCTTCACCTAGTTAAATTTTAGCCAACTGTAAAGCACTATAGGCAACAACAATAATTATAAGAAAATGAAGTAATTTACTTATATAGTGCTTAACATGTAGTATAGGGCTTCCCTGGTGGCTCAGCTGGTAAAAAAAAAAAAAAATCCGCTTCAATGCAGGAAACACTGATTTGATTCCTGGGTCAGGAAGATCCACTGGAGAAGGGATAGGCCACCCACTCCAGTATTCTTGGGCTTCCCTGGTGGTAAAGAATTAAAAGGGAACAGCTACCCACTCCAGTATTCTGGCCTGGAAATTCCACGGAGAGAAGAGCCTGGTAGGCTACAGTCCATGGGATTGCAGAGTCTGACTTGACTGAGTGACTATCACTTAACATGTGCTAGAAACTCCATTGAGTACATTATATGTATATTTGATTCTCACTAACAGTTTGAGCAACTTTTATTATCTTCAAAATACACTTGAGAATCCCTATTTAAATAAATAAAATGATAAAATGTTTCACTCCTAGCAAGGTTTTTAAACTAAATTATATGAAATATTAAATGTATCTTAACTGATAAAAATGACAATTGCTAGAACCACAAAAATAAAAGTGACCAATCTACAACAGTTTAGACATAACAGAAGCAGAAGTTATTAAGAAGTGGCAAGAATATACACAACTATACAAAAATGATCTTAATGACCCAGATAATCACGATGGTGTGATCGACTCACCTAGAACCAGACATCCTGGAGTTTGAAGTCAAGTGAGCCAGAGAAAGCATTACTACAAACAAAGCTAGTGGAGGTGATGGAATTCCAGTTGAGCTATTTCAAATCCTAAAGATGATGCTGTGAAAGTGCTGCACTCCATACGCCAGCAAAATTGTAAAACTCAACAGTGGCCATAGGACTGGAAAAGGTCAGTTTTCATTACAATCCCAAAGAAAGTGAAAGAAAGTGAAGTTGCTCAGTTGTGTCCGACTTTTTGCGACCCTTTAGATTGTAGCCTACCAGGCTCCTCTGTCCGTGGAATTTTCCAGGCAAGAGTACTAGAGTGGGTTACCATTTCCTTCTCCAGGGGATCTTCCCAACCCAGTGATAGAACCCAGGTCTCCAACATTGCAGGCAGACGCTTTTCCATCTGAGCCACCAGGGAAGCCACCAGTCCCAAAGAATGTCAACGCCAAAGAATGATCAAACTACTGCACAACTGCACTCATCTCACATGTCAGTACAATCCCCAAGCTAGCTTTCAACAGCACATGTGCCAGGAACTTCCAGATGTTCAATCTGGATTTAGAAAAGGCAGAGGAACCAGAGATCAAATTACCAACATCCATTGGATAATAGAAAAACAAGAGAATTCCAGAAAAACATCTATTAGTTTCATTGACTACGTGAAAGTTGTTGACTCTATGGATCACAATAAACTTCAGAAAATCCTTAAAGAGATGGGAAAACCAGACCACTAACCTGCCTCCTGAGAAACCTGTATGCAGCTCAAGAAGCAAGTTAAAACTGGACATGGAACAACGGATTGGTTCAAAATTGGGAAAGGATTACAGCAAGGCTGTACATTGCCACCATGCTTATTTAACTTATATGAGGAGTACATCATGCAAAATGACAGGCTGGATAAAGCACAAACTGGAACCAAGATAGCCAGGAAAAATATGAGTAACCTCAGATATACAGATGACACCACTCTTATGGCAGAAAGTGAAGAACTAAAGAGCCTCTTGATGAAGGTGAAAGAGGAGAGTGAAAAGCTGGCTTAAAACTCAATATTCAAAAAACAAAGATAATGGCATCTGGTCCTACCACTTCATGGCAAATAGATGTGGAAGCAAAGGAAACCATAACTTTATTTTCTTGGGCTCCAAAATCACTGTGGATGGTGACTGCTGCCATGAAATTAAAAGATGCTTGCTCCTTGGAAGAAAAGCTAAGACCAACTTAGACAGCATATTAAAAAGCAGAGACATTACTTTTCCAATAAAGGTTAATATAGTCAAAGCTATGGTTTTCCCAGTAGTCATGTACGGGTGTTAGAGTTGGACCATAAAGAAGGCTGAGCACTGAAAAATTAATGCTTTTGAGCTGTGGTGTTGGAGAAGACTTTTGATAGTCCTTTGGCTATAAGGAGATCAAACCAGTCAATCCTAAAGGAAATGAGTCCTGAATATTCATTGGAAGGACTGATGCTGACGCTGAAGCTCCAATACTTTGGCCACCTGATGCGAAGAGCTGACTCACTGGAAAAGACCCTGATGCTGAGAAAGACTGAAGGCAGGAGCAGAAGGGGATGACAAAGGATGAGATGGTTGGATGGCATCACCAACTCAATGAACATGAGGTTGAGCACATTCTGGGAGATTGTGAAGGACAGGGAAACCTGGAGTGTTGCAGTTCATGGAGTCAGAAAGTGTTAAGAGACGAAAGAATGCACTACAACTGTCAAAGTGAAAGATTCACACATCTCTCTCAATTTATTTTCTAATTCAAAACACTAATAAAGATATAGAATAGTTAAGGAACAAAAATATAACCTTAATGGCCTTGTATAAACTCCTTTAGCAAATAACCAGTGACCATATACTTTCCTCAAGTATATATATAAGGAACATTTATAAAAACAGATAATATAGAATGCCATAAAGCAAGTGTTTAATATATTTTTTACCATGGATGTTATATTTTCTCATCATAATATAATTGTTACAAATGAGTAACAAAATCATAGATTTTAAATCCTGTATATGTGTGAATTTTAAAACAATTTTAAATTAACTTAAATATCCAAGAACTAATAATAGTGGATATTTTAAAATAATTAGAACTAAATGAAAACAACATATTAAAACTTTGAGGTGAAATCAAAATGGAATTTCAAAGTCACCTTAATTTCTTTACCTCCTAATAATGAAAAGAAGACAGTCTCAAAATTGTTCTGCTAAGCATGAGACATAAAGTTTAGAAAAAATATACTATCAGCTATTATAATGGAAGATCAATATAGACCAAAGTGGTTCTTTGAAAGAATAAGAATTTAAATATATCTTTGCTGAGAGTCCCTCGGACTGCAAGGAGATCCAACCAGTCCATTCTAAAGGAGATCAATCCTGGGTTTTCATTGGAAGGACTGATGCTAAAGCTGAAACTCCAATACTTTGGTCACCTCATGAGACGAGTTGACTCACTGGAAAAGAGTCTGATGCTAGGAGGGATTGGGGGCGGGAGGAGACGGGGACAGCAGAGAATGAGATGGCTGGATGTCATCACCGACTCAATGGACATGAGTTTGAGTGAACTCCGGGAGTTGGTGATGGACAGGGAGGCCTGGAGTGCTGTGATTCATGGGGTCGCAAAGAGTCGGACACGACTGAGTGACTGAACTGAACTGAACTGAAGGCTGCAAAAAAAAAAAAAAAAAGTCCCTCAAGGTGATAAACTATTAACCAATACCCCAAAGAGATATTATAAATGTATAAAGTAGTTTCATTATTTTTATTGGAAATTATTTTTCATAGCAAATGTTATTATAAATATGAGATTTTGCAACTTATGAACACTCTACAAATAAATCATATCAAATATGGTAGGGTCAAGTTAATTTATACTTTATAAACAGTAAGCACGAAGTATCATTAATTTTCTAAACTCTTAATCTTTTCTGTAATTGCTCTACTCCTTATTTTTACATATTCTTTATTAAAATTGACTTTTCAGACTTTAGCACGTAACTGCAGAAATATTTTGTTACTGTCAAAAATGACTTCAATTTTGAGAAATAAATATATTATACTTTCTAGATTGATGCTAATTACCTGTTTTTAATAAAACATGTTTCATAAGAGAGGTGTGGAGCAGGAAGAAATTAATGCCTTTTTTGTCACAAAATAGGAAGTGAAGAGTACAGAAGCAAGAAGACGTGATTGGTTTCTCATCTTGGCTCTGCTAGGTGACCTCTGTGACTTTGGACAGGCCATTTAACATTTCCATTTAACACTTGAAAATTCATTGTCTATACTTGCAAATATGGCGATAAGTTCTGCTCAATATGAAGTGCTGTTTTGAAGATCAAATAAAAGAATTTTTATAACAGCACATTTTAAATTCCAGGTATTTTTCAAACCTAATATTTTTTTAAAAGATTCTCTTATGATCTCTAGTTGAGTTTTATGTGAAATTGTTTATCAACATTTCTCTAAACAGCAGAATGAGATACAATTACCACCATCATATTGTAGTCACCTCTACCTGTGCCTGTCTACTCAATAGGAGTATGTGAATTTGTAAAGTGACCATCAGTCACAACGTTCTCATTTACCATAGGATGCATATATCAATATTATTTTATGTAGCAGAATAACATACAACCAAAATCTAATTAAGGAGAAGGAAATGGCAACCCATTCCAGTATTCTTGCCTGGAAAAGCCCATGGATAGATGAGCCTGGAGGGCTGTAGTTCATGGGGTCACAAAGAGTCAGACACAACTGGGTATAAGCATAAGCACAAAATCTAATTAAATTAAAATAGTTTCTCCTCCTGTGTTTATATAGGTAAAAGAACTAATTTTGGTTTTACTGAGCTCATAAAATGATGATATTAGAAAAACTCACAATTAGAATTCAGATTACCTAAAACATTGTCATATTTGAGACACATTTAGTATTCTCAATTTGAGAGAACCTTCCAGGCTTTAAAAGCTAAAAGAGCTTAAGAATACTTTAATGCAAATTACTGTAAACTCATTAACTTATACTAAGATACAGAGCTGCTTGGCTGCATTAGGACTGTGGACACCGTGAGAAAGCAAAGAAGGTAAGTACATGTCCACATAGAGGACAGTCTTGGTTGGTTTCCTGAAGTAAAGGGTAAGTAAGTAACTAAGTGAAGTCGCTCAGTCATGTCCGACTCTTTGCGATCCCGTGGACTGTAGCCCACCAGGCTTCTCTGTCCATGGGATTCTCCAGGCAAGAATACTGGAGTGGGTTGCCATTTCCTTCTCTAGGGGATCTTCCCAACCCAGGGATCGAACCTGGGTCTCCTGCATTGCAGGCAGACGCTTTAACCTCTGAGCCACCAGGGAGAGTGCACATGTCCAGATGTTCTTGTCTTCACTTTCAAGTGACACACTCTTATTTGTGCAGGAATCTGGAGTCAACCAACAATCAAAAACGGAACCCAGAAGACAGCATTGTGTGCAGATATTAGAGACTCCAACAGGAGCAGAGAGGCAGGGATGAGCATTCAGGAAAGAATTAGGCTTTCCCTGCCTGGCTGTAAAACTATTCCCCTTCTTGGGTAGGTAGCTTGCCTGGAGCTCCAGGTTAACCTGTCAATTGAGAAACTTCAGTGGGATTTTCAGCTCAGCCTTTCATAGAAATGGCAGGATACTGCCAAGTGAACTCCCCAGCACCTGTTATACAGTGTTTATACGATACACTGTTTATTTGGGTAAATGCACGAAAGATACACATATTAAGGAAGGAGATAGTTCATTTGAAAATATGTCATTGTTAATAGAAGTATGGCCTGCATCATTTAGAGCTGTATGTTTGAACAAGTTTAAACAGAGCAAGATATCTTGCTGCAGAGGAGAGAAAAATACAGAATTAAAAAAAAGGAGAAATACAAATCTGTCATTCAATAGGCTATGTTATGCACTACAGTATCCAAGACTCTTAATGTGGACCCAGTGTTGAATTGTCATTCAGGCCTTAATAGCAGGAGTTATTGCACTGCTGCTGAACAGCTTGAGGTGATTTCTCTCACTGACAGTGAAAATCCCATGGCTGACTAGGTCTAACTTCCGTTGACTGCTAGAATACTCGGGCTCAAAGCTGAAGTACTCTTTTAGCAATTAAATAAAAGAACGCTATATTACAGCTTTATGTATGAATGAATTCCATGTTGCCAACCTTTAACAGAAAGAATTCAATGTAGATTACATGTATTTTATGTACTAACTTGACCCTAGGCTTCACCTTATTTTACTTATTCTAAGTTACCCTCCTGAGAAATCTGTATTCAGGTCAAGAAGCAACAGTTAGAACTGGACATGGAACAACAATCAGGAAAGGATTACGTCAAGGCTGTATATTGTCACCGTGCTTATTCAACTTATAAGCAGAGTATATCATGCGAAATGCTGGGCTGGATGGAGCACAAGTTGGATTCAAGACTGCTGGGAGAAATATCAATAACCTCAGATACGCAGATGATACCACCCTTATGGCAGAAAGTGAAGAAGAATTAAAGAGCCTCTTGGTGAAAGTGAAAGAGGAGAGTGAAAAAGTTGGCTTAAAGTTCAACATTCAGAAAACCAAGATCATGGCATCTGATCACATCACTTCAGGGCAAGTAGATGGGGAAACAATGGGAACAGAGAGAATCTTTATTTTTTTGGGGGGCGGGGGCTCCAAAATCACTGCAGATGGTGACTGCAGTCCTGAAATTAAAAGACACTTGTTTCTTGGAAAAAAATTTATGACCAACCTAGACAGCATATTAAAAAGCAGAGACATTACTTTGTCAACAAAAGTGCATCTAGTCAATTATGGTTTTTCCAGTAATCATGTATGGATGTGAGAGTTGGACTATAAAGAAAGCTGAGTGCCAAAGAATTGATGCTTTTGAACTGTGGTATTATAGAAGACACTTGAGAGTCCCTTGGATTGCAATGAGATCCAACTAGTTCATCCTAAGGAAAATCAGTCCTGAATATTCATTAGAAGGACTGATGCTGAAGCTGAAACTCTAATACTTTGGCCACCTGATGCAAAGAATTGACTCATTTGAAAAGACCCTGATATTGGGAAAGATTGAGGGCAGGAGAAGGGGATAACAGAGGATGAGATGGTTGGATGGCATCACTGACTCAATGGGCATGAATTTGAGTAAACTCTGGGAGTTGGTGATGTACAGGGAGGCCTGGCGTGCTGCAGTACATGGGGTTGCAAACAGTCGGACACAACTGAGCGACTGAACTGAACTGAACTATGTGCTTAGGATCTAAAATGATTGAAATAAACTTTGCCCTGAAGAACCTCATGGTCTAATAGTTTACACAAATATATAGCCAATTAATTATAGTATTTTCATAAATATTTTAATAGATATTATACAGGATACAGTGATAGAACAGAGAAGGGCATAACCAATTTTATAGGCTTGGAAGATAGTCATGAAGGCATTAAAAATGCAAACATCTGAACAATATCTATATGTATAAGCATATGTCCACAAAGTGAAAAAAAAAGAAAAAAGGATGAGTGTTAAGCATGTGGAAAGTGTAGAATATTCAGAGATTAAATATTTTGCCTTCAAGAAAAGTAATGGAAAAATTCGTTTAAATATATAAAAAATAGTCATATAATAAAAGACCTAGACTTTACCTCGAATGGCTTCCCTGGTGGCACAGATGGTAAAGAATCTGCCTGAAATGCAAGAGACCTGGGTTCAATCCCTGGGTCAGGAAAATCCCTTGGAGAAGGGAATAGCTACCCTCTCCAGTATTTTTTTTTTTTTACAGTTTTTATTCTTGCCTGGGAAATTCCATGGGCAGAGGAGTTTGGCGGGTTGCTATCTATGGGGTCGCAAAGATTCATACGTAATTAGCAACTTACACTTTCACTTTAACACAGTACTAAAGTGTTCTAATTTGTAGACTATGAAGAGAAATGAAAGCATTTTAAGATGAGTTGAAAAAGTAATCAGATACTAAACTTAGGATGCTAACTCTGGAAATATAACAAAGAGCAGGTTGTTAGAAGAGCAGAAAGATGTTAGAGAATTGATAATGATTTCTAGTAAAGACTGGCACTTGCTTATTGAGCTTAATTAATCTGAGATCTATGCTTTGTATAATTACATCATTTCCCAATTTTGGTAAATAATTCTCAAGATAAAGTCTAACACTTGTATTGTCCACATAGGTAAAGAACTGTTTAAGTCTAAATTGTAATAATTAAGGATACATAATTTTTACAGTGGCAAGTCCCTCTGTGATGATGCTGTTCCCTGCCTTATCTCCTTCTGTCCTCTGATCTGAGTTAGTAAAAATCCTGAATTGCAGAATTTTTTAATGTATTCTTTTGTGACTTTTAGGAGTGCATGGTAACCAAAATATGCAGTGTGATGCTGAGTTCAAGTCTTAGGAGGATTAATTTGGCAAAAATATTCAAGGTTAACAGAGTGAGGACACATATTTTATCACCTGAGGCCAATGACTATGAAATGAAATACTTTCTCAGCAGCCTCTGCTTTGGCACCCAGAGTTGCTGCACAAAACTGCAATGAGATAAGAAGTTTAGTGAAGAGGATTGCTTTTAACAGACTTGTGTAAATTCTAAGTGAAACTGGGATAATATTTTCCAAATAATTATTCTCCACATCTAGTTTGGAAAGTACAATTAGAAAAGGATTTCCCTTGTATGTCTGGAAAGGAACATTCAATTTTGGAATAAGGTTTTCTCACAACCCACAAGTACCAAAGACACACTGACTGATATCCTTACAATGAATAAAAATGAGCAGGATACTTCTATGGTTCCAGAAGTTGCAATGAAAAAATAAGATGTTTTCCATGAATAGCAGTATTATAAGGATAATTAAGATATCTTCAAACTACTTCTGGTGAAAGCCAGAAGTGTCCTTAAATCTATCAAATCCAGTCATACACCATTCATTTTAATTATTTCTACTAATCTTATATCATTTTATTGCCCAGGCTCCATTTAAAATTTCTGAACACAAGAAACCCAGTTTATTTGGTTTTGAGCAGCTCTGTTAGAAAATCTTCTTCTACCTTCATTAAAATAATCCTGCTTTCACTCAATCGCCTTCAGAGTAGAGGAGAAAAGCTATCAAGCCCTAGGATGTCACGCCATTCAATCTCATCTCTCAAATATTCTCCATGCCACCTCCACTTTAGAGATAAGCAAGGATCCAAGAAGTTGTACATATACTCCACCTTGATCATAACTGTTCTACTTCTATTGAACAGGGCATATAGTTCCATTATACTATTCCAATCTTGTATCCTATCACTTCAAAACCTGGTAATGAATTTAAATGCATGAATATCTCCACATAATTAAAATATGAGCTTCACTTTGCTTATTTTCTATTCCTTAAGGCATCAGATACTCTTTCTTATTCTTTTATTAATTACTTCTTTTGTTTCATGTACACATTGTTATTTTTCCTTTCCATGACAGTTTTGTTTTATTTTTAATGACCAGGCTAACATTTGGGTTGAAGTTCTCTTGATAATACTAGTTTGTTTTAGATAAACAAAGTTGTTTCTAATATTCTGGGCTATAGTGTATTTCTACCTGGGAAGCCAGTTGAGCATTTCAGTTTATAAAGCTATTTTTAATAAATCCAACCTCCATTAACTTCCGTTCAGTTCAGTTCAGTTGCTCAGTCGTGTCCGACTCTCTGCAACCCCATGAATCACAGCACACCAGGCCTCCCTGTCCATCACCAACTCCCGGAGTCCACTCAAACTCATGTCCATCGAGTCAGTGATGTCATCCAGCCATCTCATTCTCTGTCATCCCCTTCTCCTCCCGCTCCCAATCCGTCGCAGCATCAGAGTCTTTTCCAGTGAGTCAACTCGTTGCATGAGGTGACCAAAGTATTGGAGTTTCAGCTTTAGCATCAGTCCTTCCAATGAACACCCAGAACTGATCTCCTTTAGAATGGACTGGTTGGATCTCCTTGCAATCCAAGGGACTCTCAAGAGTCTTCTTCTAATCTAGCAAACTGTTCTATAGCCAGTAATTTAGTCCTTACATGGAGTGGTTACACAGTGGGGGTTCACAGTTACTCTGCTCACAAAAGTCCCATCTTTTCCACAAGAAAAGATTGACTTCCTGATAGACAGCAAGAAAAATAGTACCCTTCTAATAAATAAAACATTACCTGCCCCTGAGTTACTTTTAAAAATATTATTTTTTTTAAAGTAGTGTGCTCCATGCAAGTGACAGCTCCTTCAAGACTTATAGAAGAGCTCCACAGATTTTACTTAAACTTACAGCTGCTTTGTGGATTATATTTTGGTAAACATCCTTAGTTTAATCTGTATTGGGAAATCACAGTAGAAAGGTATAATTTCTTCCTTTTACAGATGAGAACAGTAGTCTCTAGAAAGAGTTTCATAAGCAACCATGCCCTTAAATGGCAAAGATATGATTAGAAACTGAGTCTAGCTTCTTAATATTCTAGTTTCACTTATTTACAGAACAATTAAAAAGCTATTGAATATAAAATTTAGTATACCAAAAGGATCTAATTTACTTGTACTTGTAAAATTTGAGGTACAGAATTCACAAAGAAAATGAACTAATTTCTTTCCTGCTGATTGTTAATGCCTTGGTAAACGGTACAGCCCTGGGGAATACTTGATCTGCAAAGACTGAAAATTCAGGTGAAATCTGTGCTTTTTTCCTGAGAGTTTATGATAAATATGATGGAGAATTTGCTGAGATCATGTCTGTGTTCCCTGACTCCATACCCCTGATTTTATGGTGGGACCAGATGACGCTCATGGAAAGACCAGTAAAACATTTTAGAGATTACAAAATCTTTGAGAGGAGATTAGAAAACTAGGGGATACCTCTTATCACACTTGCAGGGAGAGAGGGACAAGACTGGTGAACAGCTGGATTTATATATGATTTAAGTTAACGCTATCCGCTGGATCGTGGAGAAAGCAAGAGAGATCCAGAAAAACATCTATTTCTGCTTTATTGACTATGCCAAGGCCTTTGACTGTGTGGATCACAATAAACTGTGGAAAATTCTGAAAGAAATGGGAATACCAGACCACCTGACCTGCCTCTTGGGAAACCTGTATGCAGGTCAGGAAGCAACGGTTAGAAATGGACATGGAACAGACTGGATCCAAATAGGAAAGGGAGTATGTCAAGGTTGTATATCGTCACCCTGCTTATTTAACTTATATGCAGAGTACATCATGAGGAACGCTGGGCTGGAAGAAGCACAAGCTGGAATCAAAATTGCCGGGGAGAAATATCAATAACCTCAGATATGCAGATGACACCACCCTTATGGCAGAAAGTGAAGAGGAACTCAAAAGCCTCTTGATGAAAGTGAAAGAGGAGAGTGAAAAGGTTGGCTTGAAGCTCAACATTCAGAAAACAAAGATCATGGCATCTGGTCCCATGACTTCATGGGAAATAGATGGGGAAACAGTGTCCGACTTTATTTTTTGGGGCTCCAAAATCACTGCAGATGCTGATTGCAGCCATGAAATTAAAAGACGCTTACTCCTTGGAAGGAAAGTTATGACCAACCTAGATAGTATATTAAAAAGCAGAGACATTGCTTTGCCAACAATGGTCCATCTAGTCAAGGCTACAGTTTTTCCCGTGGTCACGTATGGGATGTGAGAGTTGGACTGTGAAGAAAGCTGAGTGCCGAAGAATTGATGCTTTTGAACTGCGGTGTTGGAGAAGACTCTTGAGAGTCCCTTGGATTGCAAGGAGATCCAACCAGTCCATTCTAAAGGAGATCAGTTCTGGGTGTTCATTGGAAGGACTGATGCTAAAGCTGAAACTCCAATACTTTGGTCACCTCATGCAACGAGTTGACTCACTGGAAAAGACTCTGATGCTGCGACGGATTGGGAGCGGGAGGAGAAGGGGACGACAGAGAATGAGATGGCTGGATGACATCACTGACTCGATGGACATGAGTTTGAGTGGACTCCGGGAGTTGGTGATGGACAGGGAGGCCTGGTGTGCTGTGATTCATGGGGTCGCAGAGAGTCGGACACGACTGAGCGACTGAACTGAACTGAACGGAAGTTAATGGAGGTTGGATTTATTAAAAATAGCTTTATAAACTGAAATGCTCAACTGGCTTCCCAGGTAGAAATACACTATAGCCCAGAATATTAGAAATAGCTTTGTTTATCTGAAAAAAACTAGTATTATCAAGAGAACTTCAACCCAAATGTTAGCCTGGTCATTAAAAATAAAACAAAACTGTCATGGAAAGGAAAAATAACAATGTGTACATGAAACAAAAGAAGCAATTAATAAAAGAATAAGAAAGAGTATCTGATGCCTTAAGGAATAGAAAATAAGCAAAGTGAAGCTCATATTTTAATTATGTGGAGATATACATACATTTAAATTTATTACCAGGTTTTGAAGTGATAGGAACTAAAATATGACACAAATGAATTTAACTATGAAACAGACTCACAAACATAGAGAACAGACTTGTGGTTGCCAAGAGGGAGAGGGGGTAAGTGAGAAGAAGTGAAGTGGGAGTTTGGTATTAGCAAATAAATCTATTATGTATAGAATGAATAAACAACAAGGTCCTACCATATAGCACAGGATACTATATTCAATATCATGTGATAAACTGTAATGGAAAAGAGTATGAAAAAGAATATGTGTGTGTGTATATATGTGTGTGTGTGTGTTTTACATACATATACATGTATAACTAAAGCACTTTGCTGTGCTTGTATTTTATACTAGAATAAAATTAAAAATAAAGTAGAAAAATATGAATTTTAGTTACCACTACCTATTGATCAACTGCACACTGGACTTCTGTCAGTTTAGGTCAGATCATCCCAAAATGACTCTACCTACAGACCTGTATACTTGGATGCTATGACTGGGTGTCCCCAAATATTACAATGACAAAGTACTTAGAATACTGTAAAATATTACTGAAATATTATACTTATCTCTGGTGAATAAGAAATAACACATTTGGGGACATATAGCATACATACAATGACAAGCTTCCTTATTTTACTCCTGATTCACAGTACCCATAGATTTAAAAATTTTTTTATATTGGCACTATTTGAAATTCTTATCAACAGCCCATTAATATCATAGAGGCATATGTAAAATTTTTTATACTTTATATTTTTGTGACCAACCTAGACAGCTTATTAAAAAGCAGAGAGATTACTTTGCCAACAAAAGTCCGTCTAGTCAAAGCTATGGTTTTTCCAGTAGTCATGTATGGATGTAAGAGTTGGCCTATAAAGAAAGCTGAGCTTGGAAGAATTGCTGCTTTTGAACTGTGGTGTTGGAGAAGACTCTTGAGAGTCCCTTGTACAGCAAGGAGATCCAACCAGTTCATCATAAAGGAAGTCAGTTCTATGTATTCATTGGAAGGACTGATGCATAAGCTGAAACTCCAATACTTTGGCCACCAGATGTGAAGAACTGACTCACTGGAAAAGATACTTATGCTGGGAAAGATTGAAGGCAGGAGGAGAAGGGGATAATAGAGGTTGAGATGGTTGGATGGTATCACTGACTCAATGAACATGAGTTTGAGTAAACTCCAGGAGTTGGTGATGGACAGGGAGGCCTGGTGTGCTGTAGTACATGGGGTCACAAAGAGTTGGACATGACTGAACGACTGAACTGAACTAATACATAAAATTACATTTACAGAAATAAAAATTAAACTAGAAGAAACATATCAACAATTAAAAATTAATTATCAGTTCAGTTCAGATCAGTCACTCAGTCGTGTCCGACTCTTTGCGACCCCATGAATCACAGCACGCCAGACCTCCCTGTCCATCACCAACTCCCGGAGTTCACCCAAACTCATGTCCATCGAGTCGGTGATGCCATCCAGCCATCTCATTCTCTGCCGTCCCCGTCTCCTCCTACCCCCAATCCCTCCCAGCATCAGACTCTTTTCCAGTGAGTCAACTCATCGCATGAGGTGGCCAAAGTATTGGAGTTTCAGCTTTAGCATCAGACCTTCCAATGAAGTATATCACAATTCGGTAATACCCTGAAGAAAACATGATTTAAAAATATACTGGGCATCCCTCCAAAAAATAAATACTAAGGTATAAATTTAACAAAATGTATATAAAATCTGTAAGAGGAAAACTTCAAAATTCTGATGACTGAATCAAAGAACTAAGTAAATGGAGAAATACTCCACGTTTAGAGACAGGATGACACAACATTGTCAGGTTTTCCCAACTTATCTGTAGATTCAATGAGATCACGATCAATATCCCAGCAAATTATTCTGTGGATACCAACAAGCTGATTCTAAAGTATATGGAGAGGCAAGTGTCCCAGAAGAGACAACACAATACTGACGGAGAAGAACGCAGTTGAAGGACTGACACTAGACTAACACTAAAGCTACAGTAATCCAGGCAGTGTAACATTGGTGAAAGAATAAACACATAGGTCAGTGAACAGAATATAAAGCCTAGAAATAGCCCTCCATAAATACAGTCAACTTCTTTTCAGCAAAGGAGCAAGGACAGTATAACAGTACAAAGATAGTCTCTTCAACAAATGGTGTTTGAACAACTGGGCATCTTCATATCAAAAATGAATCTGGACACACATCTTATACCCTTCACAAAATTAACTAGAATTAGACCATAGATCTAAATATAAAATGAAAAATTATAAAACCCCTATAAGATAATACAGAAATTTAGATGTCTTTTGTCATAGTTACTTTTAACTGGATGACCTTATGTCATAGCCTTTTTAGTTACAATACCAAAGAAACGATCCATGAGAGAAATAATAGGCAAATTATATTTCATTAAAATTTAAAAACTTCTGCTTGTGAAAGATAATTTAAAAGAACCCAAAGAATAGGAAAAATATTTGCAAAAGACACATTTGTTAAAGGATCATTATTGAAAGTACACAATGAAACCTTCAAACTCAATATAAGAAAGCAATTTGATTAAAAATGAACCACAAACCTTAATAGACATTTTAGCAAAGAATATATACAGATATCAAAGAAGCAGGTGAAAAGACAGTCCACATCACATATCATCAGGGAAATGCAAATTAAACCACCAGTGAGATGCCACTGCATATCTAATTAGAATGGTCAAAATCTGGAACACTGACCACAAATCCTGGCAAGGATGTGGAGTGACAGGAATTATACACTGCTCATAGGAACACAAAGTGGTACAGCCACTCTGGAAGACAGTTTAATGGTTTCTTACAAAACTAACCATACTCTTACCATAAAACCCAGTAAACATTCCTTGGTATTTATCCGAAGGAGTTGAAAACTTATTTCCACACAAAAACCTGCACATGAATGACTAAAAGTGAAGTGAAAGTCACTCAGTCACGTCCGACTCTTTGTGACCCCATGAACTATACAGTCCATGGAATTCTCCAGGCCAGAATACTGGAGTGGGTAGCCTTTCCCTTCTCCACGGGATCTTCCCAACCCAGGGATCAAACCCAGATCTCCCACATTTCAGGCAGATTCTTTATTAGCTGAGCCACAAGCGAAGCCCAAATGACTAAAGCTGCTTTACTAATGCAATTGTTAATGAATATGTGCCTAATAACAGAAGACCAAACTGCTGCTGCTAAGTCGCTTCAGTCGTGTCTGACTCTGTGCGACCCCATAGATGGCAGCCCACCAGGCTGCCCCGTCCCTGGGATTCTCCAGGCAAGAACACTGGAGTGGGTTGCCATTTCCTTCTCCAATGCATGAAAGTGAAAAGTGAAGGTGAAGTCGCTCAGTCGTGTCCGACTCTTAGTGACTCCATGGACTGCAGCCTAACAGGCTCCTCTGCCCATGGGACTTTCCTGGCAAGAGTACTAGAGTGGGTTGCCATTGCCTTCTCCAAATACCAAACTACATGAGTAAAAACTGATAGAACTGAAAGGAGAAATGGGCTTCCCTGGTGGCTCAGATGGTAAAGAATCTGCCTGCAATGTGGGAGACTCAGGTTCAATACCTGTGTTGGGAAGATCCCCTGGAGGAAGGCATGGCAACCCACTCTAGTATTCTTGCCTGGAGAATCTCCACGGACAGAGGAGCCTAGCAGGCTACATCCGTGGGGCTGCAAAGAGTCGGACATGACTGAATGACTAAGCACAGCACCGCAGGAAAAATAGATTAATTTACAAACATAGTTGGATAGTTCAACCCCTTCTCTCATGGACAGATCCAGCAATCACAAAATCAGTAAGAACAGAGTTGAAATCAACAATGCCATCAATCATCTAGATATAACTGACATCAATTGACTACTTCATCCAACAACAGCAGAATATACATTTTTTTCAACTTCACATGGAATATTCACCAAAAACAGAACATATTCTGGGCCATGAAACACAGCTTAACTAATTTAAAATAATATAAGTCATACAATGTCTGCTCTCAGACCACAATGGAATTTACTCCCTCATAACTGCCCAACCAGTCCATTCTAAGGGAGATCGATCCTGGGTGTTCATTGGAAGAACTGATGCTAAAGCTGAAACTCCAATACTTTGGCCACCTCATGCGACGAGTTGACTCACTGGAAAAGACTCATGCTGTGAAAGGTTGGGGGCGGGAGGAGAAGGGGATGACCAAGAATGAGATGGCTGGATGGCATCACCGACTCTGTGGACATGGGTTTGAGTGAACTCCGGGAGTTGGTGATAGACAGGGAGGCCTGGCGTGCTGTGATTCATGGGGTCGCGGAGAGTCGGACACGACTGAGTGACTGAACTGAACTGAACTGAACTGACTGCCAAAATGTGGAAGCAACCAAGATGTCCTCCGTAAATGAATGGATAAGTACACTTTGGTACATCTAGACAATGCAATATTTTCAGCCCTAAAAAGAAATAACCTAATGGATGATGAAGAGTAATGGAAGAACTTAAAATGCATATTTCAAAGTGAAAGAAGCAGTTTGAAACAGATACATACTGTATTCAGTTCCAATGAATGCTCAGGTATGTTCAACTCTTTGAGACTCCATGAACTGTAGCCTGTCAGGCTCCTCTGTCCATGGTATTTCCCAAGCAAAAATACTGGAGTAGGTTACCTGTCCTACTCCAGGGGATCATCCAAAACCAGGGATCGAACCTGCATCTCTTGCATCTCCTGCAGTGGCAGGTGGGTTACTTACCATGGCACCATCCAGATACAACTCCAACTAAATGACATTCTGGAAAAGGTAAAACTATGGAGACAGTAATAAATCAGTGGCTACCAGGAGCTGGGCAGTGGGAGAGATGAATAGACAGAGAACAAAGAATGCTTAAGGCAATGAAAACACTCTATATAATAATCATAATGGTGGACATGTATCATTAAATTTTTGTCCAAACTCAGAATGTACAAGAGTGAACTCTAAGCCAACTTTGGACTTTGAGTGGTAATAATGTGTCAATGTAAGTTCGCCTTTCATAAAAAATGAACAATCCTGTTGAGTAATGCTGTGGAAATACATGTCTGAAGGTAGTGGTCAGGAGGTATACTGGAAATATCTGTAACTCTCAATTTTGTTGTAAACTTAAAACTGCTATCAAAAAAAATCTTAAAAATATGCTAGAAAGAAACACAGAAAAAAATTAGAAGAAACATATTTGAATATTAATCAAACTGTAGGTGCAAGGGGTAATTATCTAACCTCTATGTTCACGGGGAAGAAGCCCTCCATCCTCCCCAAAAATGTTGAGAAAAACTGCAAGCTCCGAAGTTCAATATACTAATTCTTAAAGAAGAAAAAATAGAAAAAAGCAAAACAAAATGCTATTAGTATTTCACAAAAAAAAAGAGAAACATATTTGAAACATAAATGGTTCATTAAAACTGAAAATAATTCCATTAATTATTTCTACAGGAAAAAGTTAATAAATAGGTAATTAACAAATGAGAGATTATAACTCATCTATACAGAGAATAATGGTCAAGAAAATAACTGAAGAAATATAAAAATTATCTTTTCTGTCTACTAAAGTAACAAAAGAAACTTACTTAAAACTATAGCTATTCATGATAAATTGTTGTAATTGTTGCAATGACATTGAAGTTGGAAACAGAACAATGGAAATATTTTTTAATATATTACCTACTTTTGATACTCCTCAGTTTCATAATAGACTGTTTACTAATAACCATGTTTTCTGTAGCTCATACACGTTTACTTACTTTTCAAATCCTGAATAATACTGCTGCTGCTGCTGCTAAGTCACTTTAGTCGTGTCCGACTCTGTGCGACCCCCATAGACGGCACCCCACCAGGCTGCCCCATCCCTGGGATTCTCCAGGCAAGAACACTGGAGTGGGTTGCCATTTCCTTCTCCAATGCATGAAAGTGAAAAGTGAAGGTGAAGTCACTCAGTCGTGTCAGACCCTCAGCGACCCCATGGACTGTAGCCTTCCAGGCTCCTCCGTCCATGGGATTTTCCAGGCAAGAGTACTGGAGTGGGGTGCCATTGCCTTCTCCGTGAATAATACTCCTTTGGTTTAAATAAATTGAGAGTCACTGAGACAGACAGTAAGATACTGACAAGAAAATATCACCTACTAATATGACCTTTCAGATTTAACATGCGCTTTTTACACTTTAATAGTTTTATATTCAGGATTTTTTTTTCTCACACAACCTGTAGGTGTTTAACAATGCCACTGAAGTTATTAGCTCAGATAATTTCTATAAAGTATCACTCTTTACCTCATGGAGTATAGCCTGCAAGGATCCTCTGTCCATGGAATTTCCCAGGCAAGAATACTGGAGTGAGTTGCCATTTACTCTTATAGGGGATCTTTCTGATCCAGGGATCAAATCCATAATTTTTGTACTGGCAGGAGGATTCTTTACCACTGAGCCACCGAGAAAGCCCTCACAGTATACCTATATCTACCTATCACACTATGAAAATTATTTCTGGACAATTCCTTTTTTTTAAATAATAGTGTACAGATTTTTAATACTTTATATTCAGAGGATATGAAACACTTTATAACCATATAGTATTTTGGGCATGCTAAGTTGCTTCAGTCATGTCTGACTGTAGGCATCCCTATGGACAGCAGTCAGCCAGGCTCCTTCCTCTATCTATGGGGATTCTCCAGGCAAGAATACTGGGGTGGGTTGCTGTGCCCTCTTCCAGGGGATCTTCCTGACCCAGGGATCAAGCCTGCATCTCTTATGTTTCCTGTTTTGGCAGGTGGGTTCTTTACCACTAGCGCCACTTGGGAAGCCTCAGAGTATTATATTCGGATATAAAGTCTAAATATTTCATAGATTAGAAACTTACCATGGTAAGGTTTCTATGTCATAATTTATTTTAATTTTTAGATTTGGTGGAGTAACATATACATAAGTAGTCATTAAATGTTTTTTAAAAATACATTTAATTTTTTAAATTAAATTTTAAAAATATATTTAAAAACATTTAAAAATACATTAAAAACTTAGGTCGTTAGGCAGCATTTTGTTCTCAGTTCTATTATTTCCCTACCTTGAAAGGTATTTAGTTAGGGAAAAATATCTATATTGCTATTCAAGGAAACACCATAACTATAGTCTGAGTTTTCCTTTGTAGTTTAAAGAAATAACTCCATGCCTGAATAATTCTTCTGAGAACTTCTCAGAGAGGTAAAAATACGCAGAGTAAATAGTTTACATGGACGGCTAGGTATCCTTTAAATGTTATGTCCTATACTATACCTTCCGGAGAAGGCGATGGCACCCCACTCCAGTATTCTTGCCTGGAAAATCCTATGGACTGAGGAGCCTGGTAGGTTGCAGTCTATGGGGTTGCTGAGGGTTGGACATGACTGAGCGACTTCACTTTCACTTTTCACTTCCATGCATTGGAGAGGGAAATGGCAACCCACTCCAGTGTTCTTGCCTGGAGAATCCCAGGGGCAGGGGAGCCTGGTGGGCTGCCGTCTATGGGATTGCACAGAGTCGGACATGACTGAAGCGACTTAGCAGCAGGAGCAGCACACTATACCTTCACCTATGTGAAGGTGATGTATGTTGTTGTTTTACAGATAAAGGCAAAACATTTTATTTTTAGAAGTAATTTCATATTTTGGATGCAAATGTTTTTAATATTTGCATAGTGCAATTTATTGACATGGCAATCAAACTGAAAAATTATTCAAGAATTGGAAATACTGCTTTGAAATTTACAATGCCAAGATATTTAAGGTGAGGCCTTTTAAAAACTCCTACAGTTCTTTATAAATATTTTATGGCACTTTAATATTACTTAAGAATAAAAAGAACAAATGTTAAGAAATACAGTATAACATTACAGGTCATCAATATATGCAGTATTTCAATACCATGAAGTGGATTCATACTAGAATACATTAGCCTTTTCCTCTTGCAGGAATGAAGGGAAAACATTTTCCTCCAAATCTGCATTTATAATCTAGTCCAGTGAGTTACTTCACTACAATCATTAGGAATGAATTGGCCCTACCCTCAGCGACTCTCTCTCCTGCTGAAGAGAACTTTGATTCCAGCTTTGGTATGAAGCAACCAGATAACTTACATAACACAGAAAAAGCAGTTGCTTGAAATGTTGAAAATTAAAAGATAATTATTGACTGAAAAATTAAACCTTTCAAGCTCGGGCCCATGCTAACTCTGACAGGCACAGCTTTTTTGGTGTTCACTGAACAGGAAAAGTAATCCAAGTGAGAGCCTGACGGGCTACTCAAGAGCCTCTCACGCAGAGGCCCTCGTGCTCGGGTCTTGGTTAGGAAGACACTATGGTAGACAAGGGTAGTTCAGGCAGAAATGACTCATTCATTCTGAATAACTCACAAGACCTGGATAAAAGAAAAACCTGGGAATTTTCTGGCAGTCCAGTGAATGATTTCATGCTTCCAATGAGGGAGTGCAGTTTCCAACTCTGTTTGGGAAACTAAAAGCGCACATGCCACATGGCATGGCCAATTTTTTTTTTTAAGTAAATTCTAAGGACATTTCATTTTGCACACGAAACATAGCTGACTGGTAAGCCAGAATACTGAATCTTCACATTCCCTTCCAACCTTAATAGTCTAAAACGGAAGCTATTTTGTGGTTAGAATATCATTTAGTGACCATGAAATTAGATGAGAAGGGTTGGGTTGTTTTAATACTTAAGATATATGGATGCAATCATCATCACTGTAGGTGATACTGTTCCACACCGTCTTCTCTGGAGGAAGTGTGATATACTTACAGATTCTGACTTTTGGCTACACTGTTTCCACAAAAAACACACTTCTTCTGCTAACATACAGTTTCTCCAGGAAAGTTAGAGTAAACCTGCAGCTTTATACACTCTTCCATTAATCACTTTCCAGGCAAACCTTTCCCAAATCTCTATCAGCTGTGCAATAGGAGATAGCTTAAAACTAACTGATTTCTCTAAGTTAAAAGACCAAAGTTTTGGTCCAAAGTGACATACAGAAGGATTGGTGGTTATTTTTCTTTAATAGGATAATCCTATTCACATACCAAGAGATGTCCCCCAAGTTTTCCAAGTATGGGATTAATGGTAGTAAAAGTTTTCAAAGAATTAACATATTTCTGAATATTAAAATTTCCCCTAAGAAAAAGGAAGTCATTGACATGTGCCTTTACATTTAGAGTGGCTTTTCATAGTAGGTTCTTCAAAGTGCAAGGTTTGTCAGAGGCTATCAATTTAATTTCATAAATAGTAAATAATACTTTTACTCTACTAGTCATCTTGCCAGTATCAAAGATTCAATAAAAGTAAGACAGCAACCTTTCTCTTAAGAATACCATACTATAGAGAAGAAACTAATATCCTCCTAAGTAAATGAAGTTTGTCAATAATACTGGCTCCATTTGGGGATTTTCAGATTCCTAGTGTATAAGAAAAGTAATATAGGTAATTTATTTACAAAATAATACAAGTACCTTATAGAAAACTTAGAACTACAGATAAGAAAACTCTAGGCAAAAACATAAACAACCTTTGTACCCTCAGATAAACACTGCTTTTGGTTGTATTTTCCCAAATTATTTTTCTGAGAGATATGAAGACCACTAAAATATATAAAATTAAAAAGCATATGCTCAAAAACACTAACCTTATTCTTTAATAAAATTATATTAACTCTTTGTAAAGGGGAATTAGAAATAAAACAAAACAGAAAATTACATGCAAAAAGTTTTAAAAGATAGTTCATTAATATTCATATAAATTTCATCACCCAGGAAAAAATAGCATTTCCCAAAATTCATTTAGACTTTACATATTTATATCTAGAACTAAGTAAAGATGGAGGCAGAGTTGTTGAGAGAGAGAAAAGATGAAAATACAACTGTATTAAAATTAGAATCATACTCATTTAGATTTTGCTAAAAATCACTACTACCTGAATCCACATCACCTTCAAAAAAAAAATTAAACTATGGGAATTTTTTAGTTTAAGTACATTTTTATCCCATTCCAGTTCATAAAAATTAATGAGAAAATATGAGTTGTTAATTTTTTTTTTCAAATGACATGTTTCACTGCCTGATATGATGTGTTGAGGACACATAATCTCTATGCTGTTCTTCACAGAAATCATCTATCTTCCCAGAAAACACTGGACAAACACAATTTGATGGTTATTCTAAAAAATACAGAACACGTGCCCTTTAAAAATATCAAGAGCATGAAAGTCAAACAAAGTTGGAGGAACTGACATAGATTGGAAGTAAGCTAAATGACAACTAAATACAACCTTGTATCCTGGTGTGGATCCTAAAACAGAAAAATGACATCAGCAGAAAAACTGGAGAAATCTGATTAAAATCTATAGTTTAGTTAAGGATATTAAGTCAATGTTAATTTTTCAAAGTCTATTCATTGTACCCCAGTACATGTGGTTAGTCGCTCAGTGGTGTCCAACTCTAAGACCCCATGGACCATAGCCTGCAAGGATCCTCTGTCCATGGGAATCTCCAGGCAAGAATACTGGAGTAGGTAATCATTCCCTACACAAGAGGATCTTCCTGAACCAGGGACTGAACCTGCATTTGCCTGCATTGTAGGCAGGTTCTTTACTGTCTGAGCCACCAGGGAAGCCCAGTATAAAAGATACTAAGATTAGAATTAGGCTTTTATTTAATTTCTATGCAGAGTACATAATGCAAAATGCTGGGCTAGATGAAGCACAAGCTGGAATCAAGATTGTTGGGAGAAATATCAATAATCTAAGATAAGCAGATGATAACCACCCTTATGGCAGAAAGCAAAGAGGAACTAAAGAGCCTCTTGATGAAAGTGAAAGAGGAAAGTGAAAAGGCTGGCTTAAAACTCAACGTTCAAAATATGAAGATCATAGCATCTGTTCCCATCACTTCATGGCAAAGAGATAGAGAAACAATGGAAACCATGATAGATTTCTTTCCTTAGGCTCCAAAATCTCTGCAGATGCTGACTGCAGCCATGAAATTAACACATGCTTGATCCTTGGAAGAAAAGCTATGAGAAACCTAGACAGAATATTAAAATGCAGAGACATTACTTTGCTGACAAAGGTCCATATAGTCAAAGCTATGGTTTTTCCTGTAGTCGTGTATGGATGTGAGAGTTGTACCACAAACAGAGCTGAGCACCAGAGAGTTGATGATTTTGAACTGTGGTGTTGACAGTCCCTTGGATTGCAAGGAGATCAAACCAGTCAATGCTAAAAGAAATAAGCCCTGAAGCTCCAATACTTTGGCCACCTGATGCAAAGAACTGACTCACTGGAAAAGACCCTGATGCTGGGAAAGTTTGAAGGCAAAAGAAGGGGACGACAAAGGATGAGATGGTTGGATGGCATCACCGACTCAATGGACATGAGTTTGAGCAAGCTCTGGGAGTTGGTGATGGACAGGGAAGCCTGGCATGCTACAGGGTGACAAAGAGATGGACACGACTGAGCGACTGAATTGAAGATTAGGGTAAATCAGATGAAGATTTTTAAGGAAACTCTCTGTACTAAATTCATAATTCTACTGTAGGTCTAAAATTAGGCCAAAATCTGAAACTTTTTAAAAATAGAAAAAAATACAGTTTACTTTTTACCATTTCTGCCAACCCCAAGCCCTGAAGCATATAGAAACTAGAACTGTTAAATTTCTACTCACCAGATTTTTATTTGTAATATTTATCTAAGTTTTATAATATATCAGCATACAGTCCCCAGTTCTAATTTCTAAATGAATCCCATGATCTTCACCAGTTCTTTATTCACAGTTTTCCTCATGTGTTGTTTTTTGATTCATCAGTTAGAGAAATTTCACTGCCAAGTCTTTTTTTAAATATTTTTTCAAGAAGGGTTTATAAGTCTTATGCCCTCAAGTTCTGTTGTGTCTAAGATTTATTTGCTACTGAAATAGTATTGGTTGTTTTCCTCAGAAATGCATTTTAACTGTTCGAGTACTTTCCTAGCACTGAGGATTATGCTAGTCCTTTGTCATTGCATCTTTATACATCATTTGTTGGATGGACATTATTTTCATGTTTTTGCTGTTGCTGCTGTGGTGGTTATTTGTTTAATTCAACAAGGCCAGGCTCATGAGTTCTGTATGTTCTGAGTTCTTTACTACTGGGGAATGATACACTTTGTAGATACTGCTCTATCATATTATGGCATTGAGGGTTACTGTGGAAAAATGTGAAGCCAGTCTTATTTTTTATTCTTTGTGGGCAATTTTCTTCCCACTTGCTTCTTTGAGAGTTTCTTTATTTATACTTGAATTTAAATAATTAACAAGAACATATCTTGGTAAATCCTGGAATAATTTGCCAGATTACTTTACAGATTTAGCTCTTAATTTCAGAGAAATATATCTTTTTTTATTTCTATAAATATGTTTTCTCTTTCATGTCAGTGGCGCCAATTTTACTTACATTGTAACATATATTTATGCCCTCCACATCTGTTATCTTTTCCTCAACTTTTAAAATTTTCCTATTTTCTCTGCAGTTAGTGATTATTGCAAGCTTTCTTGGAATGTAATTCATTTTTATTTTATCACTCTCTTGAAAGATTAAAATTTTAACTGTGTATGTTTTCTAATAAATTATTTTGCATTGAGATGGTGTGAGTGAATTCCCCTTAACCCCCTGGTCAATTTGTTTGACATATGTTTGTCTTCCCCTCCATTCTAGGGTTTACCAGCTAAGGATTTTGTATTTCTTACTGGTCTACAACTAAAACTTCTCTGTATGCTTCTGTCTGCATACTTTGTATATAAAGGTGGGCAACTCAACTGGATCACAGGAGTTTTTGTTTGAGGAGCATTCTGAGAACTGCTCTTTTGTTTCTGATTTTTTTTTTAAATGTTTCTTATGAACATTTATTCTCCTTCATCTACAGTATTGTTTTCCATAAGCAATAGCATGACCTGGACTATTTGTACTAATTTATATGGGGCCCTGGAAGACAAGAAGTTTCTAGTTGTCTCTTCCACACTGAAAGAAATCTTATGGAGGTAGAAAGTTACTTCTGCACTTACAGCTTTTCTATTTCTGTAGTTGCCTGGATCCTCCTTTAATTTACATATCTCCAAACTGTGGGTTATTGTAGAGAAGTCTTAATATATTCTCATTTTTCTGGTAAAATGAGAAGGATTGAGCAAGCATTGGGTACACAAACTCTCTCTTTCTTTAGCTACCCATTTCTAAAGTTTTATGTCAAGAATTTACTAGCACTTTTCCTTGGCAGCTAATAAACTGTTTTGCCATCTATTATTGATTTTGCTTATTTATTTTTAATCAGCAAAGTGGAAAAATACTGCTTGACTCATCTTAATCTTCAATATCTGAATGCTTCTGCAATGTCTTCTTTTTCCTAAATCATACCAATTAACTATTATATTGGTCAAGACCACTTTAACATGATGATGTTCAAGATTATGCATTCACTGTCTTTAATTTTTTACAAGGAAAATTATTCATTGTTTATATACAGCTTCTGAAGTTGTTTATCATTTGCATAATTTTTATTTATGATAAATGATAAAATGTGATAGAACCATAACTAAAAGAGTAATATTTAATGAAAATTGAATAGAAAGAGAAATCATTGCAGACTGGTCTGTCTAAAGCAGACTGAACCTTCTGCTTTGTAGACTTCAAAATAGGAAAGGCTCTGGATGTACAAATGAGAAGGTGGGGGGCATTCAAAATGAGTATGGGAAAACGGTAGAAAATCAAAATAAAATCCAAGTGCAGGAATAAATATTTTGTATGCAGTTTCTTCAGTACTTTGGCTAGTACTAAGCACTGTGTTGGGTGTGCCAAGACCAGAAATCTTATCTGGGTCAAATTATGGAGGTCCTTGACTACTACTTTAAACAGGATCATTTTTTCCCCTCTATCCTTTTTTGTCTGAAGTATCAGACAATGACAGTTTAGTTGCATTGGAATATAACATGATAACAGTTTTAGGACAACAAATCAGGCAGGGTGAACAACATGGACTTAAGGGAGGCAGGAATAAAAGGCAATTTTTGTCATTACCCATAAAGTATATCATAATGTCTTCAAGAGAAACTAGAACATTAGTATGATGGTAAATATTTTTAGTGGCAAAAGATGTTGGGAACACAGAAGTAAACAGTATGGTTCCCAGCCCTACTATCCCAGAGTTCACAATCCAGAAGAGAATACAGGTACTCTTCTTTCTAAAAAAAAATGTGTGTGGTGAATGCTGACAAAAAGATGCTAAGTGAAAAACTGTATCTGAGAGATTATACTAATCTTGGAGGATCAGAGAAAGATGTCCTTAACAGTGACTTTGAAACTTGATGCTACCAACTGTTTGTGTCCCCCAGATTCATATGTTGAAATCTTAACCCCCTTTGTGACTATATTTGAAGATGAGGTCTTAGGAAGGTAACTAGGTCATGAGGTTAGAGTCCTCATGAATGGAAATAGTGCCCTTATAAGAACATACACAAGACAGCTTGCTTTTTGCTCTCCACCAAGAAAAAAAAAAATGCAAAAAAGCAAAAGGGCTGTCTGAGAAGGCCTTACAAATAGCTGTGAAAAGAAGGGAAGTGAAAAGCAAGGGCGAAAAGGAAAGATATACCCATTTGAATGCAAAGTTCCAAAGAATAGCAAGGAGAGATAAGAAACGCTTCCTCAGCGATCAATGCAAAGAAATAGAGGAAAACAATAGAATGGGAAAGACAAGAGATCTCTTCAAGAAAATTAGAGATACTAGGGGAACATCTCATGCAAAGATGGGCTCAATAAAGGACAGAAATGGAAGGGACCTAACAGAAGCAGAAGATATTAAGAAGAGGTGGCAAGAATACACAGAAGAACTGTTCAAAAAAGATCTTCATGACCCAGATAATCACAATGGTGTGATCACTCACCTAGAGCCAGACATCCTGGAATGTGAAGTCAAGTGGGCCTTAGGAAGCATCGCTACAAACAAAGCTAGTGGAGGGGATGGAATTCCAGTTGAGCGATTTCAAATCCTAAAAGATGATGCTGTGAAAGTGCTGCACTCAATAGGCCAGCAAATTTGAAAAACTCAGCAGTGGCCACAGGACTGGAAAAGGTCAGCTTTCATTCCAGTCCCAAAGAAAGGCAATGCCAAACAATGCTCAAACTACCGCACAATTACATTCGTCTCACACGCTAGTAAAGTGATGCTCAAAATTCTCCAAGCTAGGTTTCAGCAATAAGTAAACCATGAACTTCCAGAAGTTCAAGCTGGTTTTAGAAAAAGCAGAGGAACCAGAGATCAAATTGCCAACATCTACTGGATCAACAAAAAAGCAAGAGAGTTCCAGAAATCATCTATTTCTGCTTTATTGACTATGCCAAAGTCTTTGACAACAAACTGTGGAAAATTCTGAAAGAGAAGGGAATACTGGACCACCTGACCTGCCTATTGAGAAATCTGTATGCAGGTCAGGAAGCAAACGTTGGAACTGGACATGGAACAACAGACTGGTTCCAAATAGGAAAAGGAGTACATCAAGGCTGTATATTGTCACCCTGCTTATTTAACTTATATGCAGAGTACATCATGAGAAATGCTGGACTGGGTGAAGCAGAAGCTGGAATCAAGATTGCCGGGAGAAATAATAACCTCAGATATGCAGATGACACCACCTTTACGGCAGAAAGTGAAGAAGAACTAAAGAGTCTCTTGTTGAAAGTGAAAGAGGAGTGTGAAAAAGTTGGCTTAAAGCTCAACATTCAGAAAACAAAGATCATGGCATCCAGTCCCATCACTTCATGGCAAATAGATGGGGAAACAGTGGAAACAGTGGCTGACTTTATTTTTCTGGGCTCCAAAATCACTGTAGATGGTGATTGCAGCCATGAAATTAAAAGACACTTACTCCTTGGAAGGAAAGTTATGACCTACC
The DNA here is from genome assembly GCF_049115385.1 of Moschus berezovskii. Classification (NCBI taxonomy): domain Eukaryota; kingdom Metazoa; phylum Chordata; class Mammalia; order Artiodactyla; family Moschidae; genus Moschus; species Moschus berezovskii. Next base: position 34,499,283 of record NC_142461.1, read on the forward strand.
TGACAGCATATTAAAAAGCAGAGACATTACTTTTCCAACAAAGTTTCATCTAGTCAAAGCTATGGTTTTTCAAGTGGTCATGTATGGATGTGAGAGTTGGACTATAAAGAAAGCTGAGTGCCAAAGAATTGATGCTTTTGAACTGTGGTGTTGGAGAAGACTCTTGAGAGTCCCTTGTACTGCAAGGAGATCCAACCAGTCCATCCTGAAGGAAATCAGTCCTGGGTGCTCATTGGAAGGACTGATGTTGAAGCTGAAAGTCCAATACTTTGGCTACCTGATGCGAAGAGCTGACTCATTGGAAAAGACCCTGATGCTGGGAGAGATTGAGGGCAGGAGGAGAAGGGGACAACAGAGGATAAGATGGTTGGATGGCATCACCAATTCAATGGACATGGGTTTGGGTGGACTCCGGGAGTTGGTGATAGACAGGGAGGCCTGGCGTGCTGCAGTTCATGGGGTCATAAAGAGTCAGGTATGACTGACCGACTGAACTGAACTGAATTGATGGGACCGGGTGCCATGATCTGTGTTTTCTGAATGTTGAGCTTTAAGCCAACTTTTTCACTCTCTTCTTTCACTTTCATCAAGAGTTCTTCTTCACTTTCTGCCATCAGGGTGGTGTCATCTGCATATCTGAGGTTACTGATTTTCTCCCAGCAATCTTGATTCCAGCTTTTGCTTCATTCAGCCCATCATTTCTCATAAAGTACTCTGCATATAAGTTAAATAGCATGGTGACAATATACAGTTTTGATGTACTCCTTTCCTATTCGGAACCAGTCTGTTTTTCAAAACTAGTCCTGTTTCCCTGCTCTTTACAAGGGCCAAACTATGGTGGAGGTAATGAACATAATGGTGACCTCCTTCAAAAGATCCCATGCATGGACTGCTACACTCAGTGCCCCAAACCCTGAAGCAGGCCACCCCTTACCCATGCCTCTGCTGGATACTCTTGGACACTCATAGGCAAGTCTGGGTGAGTCTCTTGTGGGGTCACTGCTCCTTTCTCCTGGATCCTGGTGTACAAGCTTCTGTTTGTGCCCTCCAAGGGTCTATTTCCCAGTCCTGTGTAAGTTCTGGCAGCTCTATGGTGGGGTTAATGATGACCTCCTCCAAGAGGGCTTATACCATACCCAAGTGTGCTGCACCCAGAGCCACTGCCCCTGTATCAGTCCACTGCTGACCGGTCCCTCCACAGGAGATGCTCAAACACAGTTCTGTCTCAATATCTGTGGGGTCCCTGGGTCCTGGTGCACACAAGGCTTGTTTGAGCCCTCTGAGCATCTCTGGCGGGAATGGGGTTTGATTCTAAGCATGAATTTTCCCCTCCTACTGTCTTGCTGGGGCTTCTCCTTGGCCCTTGGATGTGGGGTATCTCCTCACAGCTGCACATTAAGAGTTAGCTATGTAAATGATGTGGGTGCAGTGGGGGAGACAGTCCAGTGAACATTTAAAGCAGAAAAAATAGACTATATAAAGGCTGTGAGATGCTAGATAAGTATCATGATCAGTTTTCTGGAATTTTCTGTGATATCCAAGAGCCTCTGAAGAGAAAAATGACTGAGAAGACTTAACTACAGTTATGCTGAGCAAACGTGATCTGAATTATCTTGCTAAGCATGTTGCCTCTTCTATGGAAAATATAAAATGCATTAAAAGGTTGTCAGAATCAAAATTTAAAAATTTATATATTTGAGGTTTGTAAAATCTCTTTTAAGACTGTTAATAAGTTCAGTGACACATGACATCAGAGCAAAAACCCCAAAACTAAAATTATAGAGAGGCAGAAAAGTACATAATTTAGAAATGAATTCTAAGGCCTGTGGCATCATGACAAGAAACAAAGAAAGCCAGTTACTATAAGAGAGATCATATTAGTATGGGAAAGGGCTATTTAGCTTTGGAAGGAGAAGGGTGGAGAAGAAAAGTAAACATTTTAATCAAATTCAATACTTTCTTATTGATTTCTCTTTGCCAGACGTACCTTGTAGAATACTTATAATGCTTTTGACATTGAGATATTTGGCCAGAGCTATTGGATTAGTCAAGGTAAAAGCTCTGCTCCTGGTGTAATCTCTTGTATTTCATTTATATGTGATTTATTCCTTTCTCCACAAGAAGGGAATTTTTATTGATAAAAATAAATGAAATTGAGAATCCCAAAGGGAATTTGATGTCCACTCTCACAAAATAGGTTTGCCAAATGTAAGTAGCAGACAAGAAAAAGATTCAACTACATGAAGATTATTCTCTTTCTTTTGTTTTCTTTTTTTCTTTCCGGTTTTTCTTTTCTATTGTCAAGTCAATACTTGTCATATTTTCTATCCTTTTATGTGTTAGTCAATTAGTTATCCTTGAAGTTTCAAATCACTGAAAGCAATGTTCCTACACTTGAAATGCAGGGTTTTGTTATTCAAAAAAACTTGTGTCATTTACTGCCGTTAAGGATGCATCTGCTTACAGTTGGAAACTTTCATATAATGTCAAATCTGCAAAGATTCTTCAAGTAAACTCTCTACTGGGGTTGCTGGAATTATACATTTCTGTTTCATCAAAGTTAGGACAATTGTCCAAAATATCATGACAAGCCTTAAAGTTATCTTATTTTAAAAGTCTCAGTAAGGGTTTTGTATCACACTGAGTTATCACAGTTTACCCAGTGTTTTAAAATAATGTCCTGGTTAACATTTAATATAACTACAGTAGGTATTGCTGAGCTTTATGTCAAATGAAGACATCACGTACAGAAAAAAATGAATTTACAATCACAATAGAATAATTCCTAATGAATACACACCAGATCCATTTTTATTTAGTGCCAAAATGATAGATAGGAAAGAAATATAACCTATGGATGTTAGTTCTTACACATTTGGTTTTAGTCTGGAGTCAGTATTTAGTTTTCAGATCCTGAGAATGTCAGTACTATAAGGACATCATTCCTCAGGGCCTTGTCCCTCTTGTTTTAAAATCTAAGACCAAGAATAAATAAACAAAAAGTTTCCATATTAAATTAGCATGAGAGCAACAACTAGGGTCTGCTCTTAAGTCCACTGTAATCACTCTTCTGAACCTTGTTTTGAACCCTTTCACTGTACTCACCAAAGGCTCCTAGGTGCCAAAAGCAATGGACGTATTTACCTCGTATCTTACTTCACATCTTGAAGGTGTCGACCTTGTCATTTACCCCATTTCATGTACCTCTCTTTGTCTGGGTTTCCTCAGATCCAGTCCTGTCTCCTTTCCTGCTCCCTGGTGCCTCCTGCATGGACTCTTATCATAAATCATCTCTTCTCCTCCCACAGCACATTCTGTTCCAATTACTTCATCTATTCCTAATAAACCCCCACAATGTAGGGCTTCCATATAATTTTATTACTCAAACTGGAGAAATATTTTAGAGTAAGGGGGCATGCTATCAATAGTTCTATAAAAGCAGCAGGAGTAAACTGGGACTTTTCTGGGCAAACCTGGATTCATGGTCACTTCATCAATATGAAATGACAGAATGCAAAAATGAATTCAATACTCCACCCCTTCCTGTACCCATGACATTGACCTTGACCTTGTTATTCGGTAGTTCCCACCCTCTCTCACTCTGGGTTTTGGCCAACAGAATGACTAGGAGATTATGTCATACCCATTCAAGCCTAGTCCTCAAAAGAATATGCACAAGTTTGTAGGTTCCCTGGAATGACTGAGCTTGCTTGTCTTTGTACCTGAGCCTCTTGTGAGGACACCTCCAACCTGCCCTGTAGTAGGAATGTGAGAGGCATGTAGAGGATGAGGGATGTGGGATATTTTATTATGCATCATCATTGTGTCACTGGATAACACACAGTGGCTCAAATCTCTCTCCTGAGATTCAGATTCATACACTAAATATCTTTACCTAAATACCCTAAAGACATTTCAAACTAAATAAACAAAAACAGAGTTATAAAATTTTCCACAAGTGTATTCCTTTACCTCTAATTTTTATATCAGAAGCCTTATTTTTCAAGTTAAAAAAATCTGTGACCATATTAAATGTTCAGTCTTTCCAAATTCTGATGAGAGTTATTTATATTGTGTTTATCTCATATATTTATAAATCAAAGTTTTCTTCTGTTACCACTCACTGGGCCTTAGTCTTTTGACCCTTCTCAATCAGAGGTCTAGTAAGAGACTTAAGCCCTAATGTCCTAATATACCCATTGAATATATTACATTTATTTATCTCCTATACACCCAGACATAAAGAATTAGAGAACTGAAAAATAGTACTCAATTTTCTCTAGTGTTTAATTCTCTTGAAGAATCCAGATTGAAAAAGTTTAGAGGCTGTGCTCAGTTTTCACCTGCTGCTGCTGCTGCTGCTAAGTCACTTCAGTCGTGTCCGACTCTGTGTGACCCCATAGATGGAAGCCCACCAGGCTCCCCCGTCCCTGGGATTCTCCAGGCAAGAACACTGGAGTGGGTTGCCATTTCCTTCTCCAATGTGTGAAAGTGAAAACTGAAAGTGAAGTCGCTCAGTCGTGTCCGACCCTTAGCGACCCCACGGACTGCAGCCTACCAGGCTCCTCCATCCATGGGATTTTCTAGGCAACAGTACTGGAGTGGCTTGCCATTGCCTTCGCAGTTTTCACCTAGACTAGTGCAAAAGTCTATCTGGTTATTCTACATTTAGCCTCACCTTCTTCTAACTGGGTCCCCTTAAGTTATGATTTGATCTAGGCTTTGATATTGGTTTTCATCTGTGAATGAATTGTATTTAATAAAAATACTATGATTATCTCTGATAAGGATGCTAACTAAATTTAAACAATAGTGCATTTAACATATTCTTAATACCTCTATATTGCTTACTTTGCTATTTATCAGTAAACAATATTTTTGTACAAAAGCCTGCTGCTGTCCTGTCACTCTCTTTATGATGGCTATCATCACTCTATAATGGTAATGAGTGTTTGATATAGTCTTTGAAGAGAGTTGAAGATCAATGGAAGAGTCATGCCATGAGTCATTTTGCCCATATGGATGTGGCTCTGGTACACATTTATATCAAAGCACATTGTTGATCCAGAAAGACAACTCTCGACCTGAGGGCTTGATGTGTCTTTCAAGGCAGTACATCCTCTCAGTTAAAATGTTTTCATATATATTATAATGCCTCTCCTAGATGAGAACTGTGAGCTTTACTGATATCCGTAAAGCAACAAAATTTTCTGAAATCTGCAGTAAGTTGCCAAGCTTTCCTCTGTAATTTAATCAGGCCATCAATCAGCAAGGTTAGGTCATACAAGCTAATATTTCTTTACAGCTTAGATACAGTTGAATGATTTTTGGTTTAACTAGAGGCAAAATGTTAGTTCCTCATGACATTTAACAGTTCCTGGAGTCATTATTTTGACAGCATCTATTTGACCTGAGAAACTTCTTGCCTACGGAAATAACTCTTAGGGCAAAATTTGCTTATATAAAAACTGAAGAAAGAAAATGACCCTAAAAGTCAATTTTAATCATTTATTAAAAATAAACACAGACTTCTGAACAAGATGATGATATGGACCCAAGTTTCTAACTCCCCCTACCTAGAGTTTGTAAAAATGACCAAGAAAAAAATGAAAAAAAGAACAAATGCTGTAAGCTTGAAACTAAGAAACTTGTCAACAGATGCCGAAGATCTCAATTAATGTCTGCTAAGTATACTACATACCAAATTGGCTAGAAGAATGCATAATCATGTTTTCAGTTTTAAAAATCTCAGCATTAAGTACAAACATACACAAAAAGCTTGGAAAACCCCACTAAAACCTTCTTAGGGAGAAGGGAATTTATGAGACTAAAGTTCATAATATGCAGAAGTCATTGCAGCAAGGGATGTTTTCATAAACAAGTGTCTCAAGTATAGACAGAATACCCTGTGGTAGCTCCCTGTAGATACAAATGGATCACTGAACCTCAGAAAATTGTCTTCTTTTTGGGAAAAGGATCAAGAGAAGTAGAAAGCTCACAAAGTCTAAAGGTTTCTTTCTGAAAAGAGGATGTAAAATAATTGGAATGTCAGAAAATTTAGATCAGTTTTCAAATGAGTAATTTCATTTTTTTTAAAAATCTCCTTAAACCAGAAGATCTTTGAAGTGATGCTAAAAGTCAGAAGAAGGGGACAATTTTAAAGAATCAGAGACAACAACTTTCTGAAATCCACTCACTAAAAAAGAAAGGAGAAATAACTAAAAAACTACTGCATCATATTTCCAAAATGTTCAAGATGACTTAGCATCAAAGAACTTAATATCTACGAAGTTGGAGAAAATAGTGGTGTGGTAGGAAAAATCTGAAATGAGGATCATTTAACACATCCAGGCATAGGGGTATTTGTAAAATGGGTTCCAGGATAATAAACTCAACTCAGGAAAGGAATTCACAACTAGAAAGTATACATGTTGAAGGTGATCAAATGTTTTCTGCTAATTGATAAGTACCACTTACAGCTCATTCATCCAGAAATGTTTTAGAAGAGCAAGGTCACTGACTACTTCTTAGGTTGGTCAGGTAAGACAAGTGTCACAGTTTCCTGAACATATATCAGCAGCTAACTGAAGACCCAAGGGAGATCAGGGCTGCCTTTACAAGAATGTCCCTTTCAAGCTATCTCAGTCTTATACTCCAAACTGGAAAAAAAAAAAAAGTGACTATGAACTACCATATTCTGTCAAACCTGTTGAGTATGAATTGTAACCTAAATATATTATTTATGTGAAAATTGAACATTTTCCTGCCATGCAACAAGTCAGACTGGAATCAAATCTTGGTGTCTGGTAAAAACAACAAGACTTCATACAGTGGAAGCTCTGTGGAAGTGAAAAAAAGTTATTCTAATATGAGTCCAATTAAAGCTCTTTGAGGGTGGACACTGACACCGGCTGTGGCAAGTGGCGGAGTGGATGTAAATTGGAGATGTGGAGAAAGAAAGTGGAGGCTGCTTCCTAGCTCTTCGAGGGATAAACAGAGCGACCCAAAATGAGGTTACATGTGTAGTACAAATTGTTTACAGACATTAAAAGGACTATTAACTACATCTTTTCCAAGGAGCAAGGGAAAACACAATTATTAACTAAATCTGCAAGGGGGCTACAAACATAAATAAGCTATTTTATAAATGTTAATTGGAAAGTGTCAGACTTTATTTTTTTGGGCTCCAAAATCACTGCAGATGCTGATTGCAGCCATGAAATTAAAAGACGCTTACTCCTTGGAAGGAAAATTATGACCAACCTTGATAGTATATTAAAAAGCAGAGACATTACTTTGCCAACAAAGGTCTGTCTAGTCAAGGCAATGATTTTTCCCGTGGTCATGTATGGATGTGAGAGTTGGACTGTGAAGAAAGCTGAGCACCGAAGAATTGATGCTTTTGAACTGTGGTGCTGGAGAAGACTCTTGAGAGTCCCTTGTACTGCAAGGAGATCCAACCAGTCCATTCTAAAGGAGATCAATCCTGGGTGTTCATTGGAAGGATTGATGCTGAAGCTGAAACTGCGGTACTTTGGCCACCTCATGCGACGAGTTGACTCACTGGAAAAGACTCTGATGCTAGGAAAGGTTGGGGGTGGGAGGAGAAGGGGACGACAGAGAATGAGATGGCTGGATAGCATCACTGACTCTGTGGACATGAGTTTGAGTGAACTCCGGGAGTTGGTGATGGACAGGGAGGCCTGGCGTGCTGTGATTCATGGGGTCGCGGAGAGTTGGACATGACTGAGTGACTGAACTGAACTGAACTGAAATTAAAAAATATTAATATTTAACTTTGCACCCAACTAAGAGGAGGGAAAGAGATGAATTAGGTGAAAATGATAAAAACAAATGACAGGCTTGGCAGTAACACTGTAATAATGTTGTATGGTGACAGTTGCTAGAATTAATATAAAAATCAACTCACAATATTTGTAAATGTTGAGCTACCCTGTTGTACACCAGAAGCTAATATAATACAGTAAGTCCCCTACCTAGAAACCTTCAAGCTGTGAAATTTCAAAGATGCAAATGTGAATATCTGACGGAATTAGAGGCCCAGAGACAGGATGGACAGGAACAAGAGGAAGAAGTAACTGAGGAATGGAGACTCATGACAAAGGAAACAAAAAAGGGATTTTCTTTGAGGAGCTCTGTTAGTTTTGAGGCACAGGACCTGGAGAATAGTATGTGAAAGGTGCAGCAGCCGTTCAGAATGCAATCTAGTGCTATCACGTCATCTATGATGAGAAAAAAAAGAGCTACTTGCCAGACATCAGTGAATCATTTTTCCAAAAAGGTAGACAGAATTGAATCCAGCAAGTAACCAGAACTTGAGCATGTAGCAAAAGTAGTCCTTTAAGGAAAATTCATAGAGATATAGACTTGCTTAAAAAAATAAGAAAAATCTTAAATAAACAATCTAACCTACCACCTAAAAGAATTAGAAAAATCCTGAAGTCACATGAAGGAAGGAAATAATAAATATCAGAGATTTATTTTATTTCAAATAAAGTAGAGATTAAAGAAACATTAGAAAAATCATTAAGACCAAGACCTGGTTCTTTGAAGGGCAAAAAAATCGACAAACTTCTGGCCAGTCTCACCAGGAATAGAAAGAGAAGACCAAATAAACAATATAAGAAATGAAAGAGGAGAAGTAAAAATAGATACTGCTGAAATTTAAAAAAAAAATAATGGAATACTATGAACCATTATATGCCAACAAATTAGACAATCTAGAAGAAATGGACAAGTTTCAGAAACATACAGCCCACCAAAACTGAATCAAGAAGAAATAAATGATATGAACAAACTAATCACTAGAACTGAAATAGAGTCGGTAATTTAAAAAACAAAATAAGTTGCTGCAAACAAAGTCCAAGATCAAATGACTTTACTGGAGGATTCTATCAAACATGTAAACAACATATACTGATTTTTCTCAAACTCTTCCAAAAGTTTTAAGAGGAGGGAATACTTCCCAAATCATTATATGAAGCTATCATCACACTGAGACCAAAACCAGACAAAATTACTACCAATAAACAAAATTACAGGCCAATATCTTTGATAATTACAGATGAATAAAATTTTATCCAACATAACACAATACATAAAAAGAAGATCATATACCATGATCAAGTTGGATTCATCCCAAGGTTGCAAGGATAGTTCAAAATACACAGATCAATCAATGTGATATACCACATCAACAAAAGAAAAGACAAAAACACAAGATCATCTTAATAGATGCAGAAAAACCATTTGATAAAAGTCAACATGCATTCATGATAAAAGCTCTTTCCAAAGTAGGTACAGAGGGAACATATATCAACATAATAAAACCTATGTATTACAAACACACAGTCAACATAACATTTAATCACAGAAAATGGAAAACCTTCTCACTAAAATCTGACAAGGATCCCCACCGTCACTTCTCAACATAGTATTAGAAGTCCTAGCCATAATAATCAGATAAGAAAATAAAATGCTATTCAACTTGGAAGAAAGAAAGTGAAAGAAAGAAAGAAAGTGAAGTTGCTCAGTCGTGTCCGACTCTTTGCAACCCCATGGACTGTCGCCTACCAGGCTCCTCTGTCCATGGGATTTTCTCGGCAAGAGTAGTGGAGTGGGTTGCCATTTCCTTCTCCAGGGAATCTTCCCATCACAGGTATCGAACCCGGGTCTCCTGCATTACAGGCAGACGCTTTACCATCTGAGCCACCAAGGAAGCCCCAACTTGGAAGAGAAAAGGTAAAATCGTCATTACATGCAGACAGCATAATACTGGGTAGAGAAAAATCTAAAGATTCCACACAAAAATGACTAGAAATGATATATGAATCCAGCAAAACAGTAGGATAAAAGATTAACATAGAATTTGAATTTCTTCACAAAAACAATGAAGTATAAGAAAGGTAAAGTAAAAAGCATTCCTTTCATAACTGCATCAAAAAATACAATACTTGGGTATAAATCTGAAAACGAAAGTTAAAGAATTACATGCTGAGAACTATAAAACATTGATCAAAGAAATTAAAGATGATTATAAGAAATGGAAAGATATCCCATGCTTTTGGATTATAAATGGCCAGAGTAAGCAAAGTAATGCTGCTGCTGCTGCTAAGTCGCTTCAGTCGTGTCCAACTCTGTGTGACCCCATAGACGGAAGCCCACCAGGCTCCCCCATCCCTGGGATTCTCCAGGCAAGAACACATTCCCTATCAAATTACCTATGACATTTTTCACAGAACTAGAATAATCCTAAAATTTATACCAGAATTTTATATACCCCAAATACCCAGAATTGCTAAAACCAATCCTTAGGAAAAAGAACAAAGTTGGAGGCGCATAACCCATCCAGACTTCAGACAATGTTCCAAAGCTTCAATAATCAAAACAGCACGATACTAGCACAAAAAAATGCATAATGTTCAAAGAAACCGAAGAGAGAATTCAGAAATAAACCTACACACCTATGGTCAATTAATCTTCAAAAAAGGAGGTCAGAATACACAACAGGGAAAAGATTATTTATTTAGCACGTATTACTGAGAAAGTTGGACAGCTGCATGTCAATCAGTGAAGTTAGAACACTCCCTTACTTCACACAATGATAAACTCAAAATGGCTTACTTACTTGAAGATTATTGTTGTTGATATTCAGTTGCTGAGTGGTGGCTCACCCTTCCGTGATCCCATAGACAGTAGCCCACCAGGCTCCTCTAACAATGGGATTCCCAGGCAAGAATAATGGAGTGGGTTGTCATTTCTTTCTCCAGGGGATCTTTCCTACCCAGGGATCGAACCTGCATCTCCTGCATTGAAAGGCAAATTCTTTACTACAGTGTCACCAGGGAAACCCAAATATAACACCATAGAACTCATAGAAGGAGAAGGCAATGGCAAGCCACTCCAGTACTCTTGCCTAGAAAATCCCATGGACGGAGGAGCCTGGTAGGCTGCAGTCCATGGGGTCGCTACAAGTCAGACATGACTGAGCAACTTCACTTTCACTTTTCACTTTCACACATTGCAGAAGGAAATGGCAACCCACTCCAGTGTTCTTGCCTGGAGAATCCCAGGGACGGGGGAGCCTGGTGGGCTTCCGTCTATGGGGTCGCACAGAGTCGGACACGACTGAAGCGACTCAGCAGCAGCAGAACTCATAGAAGAGAATACTGGCAATACGTTCTGTGACATTGCTGTTGCTCAGTCACTCAGTCATGTCCAAATCTTTATGATCCCAAGGACTGTGGCATGCCAGGCTTTGTCCTTCATTATGTTCAGAAGCTTGCTCAAACTCATGTACATTGAGTCGGTAATCCCACTCAACCATCTCATCCTCTGTTGTCCCTTTCTCCTCCTAACTTCAATCCTTCCCAGAATCACAGTCTTTTCTAATGAGTTGGCTCTTTGCATTACGTGACCAAAGTATTGGTGCTTCAACTTCAGCATCAGTCCTTCCAATGAATATTCAGGACTGATTTCCTTTAGGATTGACAGGTTTGATCCCCCTGCAGTCTGAAAACTCTCAAGAGTCTTCTCCAACACCATAGTTCAAAGGCATCAATTCTTCGAGACTCAGCTTTCTTTATGGTCCCATTCTCATATGCATACATGACTAATGGAAAAATCATAGCTTTGATTATATGGACCTTGGTCAGCAAAGTAATGTCCCTGTTTTTTAATATGCTATCTAGGTTTTTCATAGCATTTCTTCCAAGCAGCATGCATCTTTTAATTTCATGACTGCAGTCACCATCTGCAGTGATTTTGGAGCCAAAGGAAATGTCTATCATGGTTTCTATTGCTTCCTCATCTATCTGCCATGGAGTGATGAGACCTGATGCCATGATCTTAGTCTTTTGAATGCTGAGCTTTTAGCCAGCTTTTTCATTCTCCTCTTTCACTTTCATCAAGAGGCTTTTCAGTTGTTCTTCACTTTCTGCCATAAAGGTGGTGTCATCTGCAAATCTGGAGAAGGAAATGGCAACCCACTCCAGTGTTCTTGCCTAGAGAATCCTGTGGATGGAGGAGCCTGGTGGGCTGCCATCTATGGGGTCGCACAGAGTCGGACACGACTGAAGTGACTTAGCAGCAGCAGCATCTGTATAACTGAGGTTATTGATATTTCTCCCGCCTATCTTGAGTCCAGCTTGTGCTTCATTCAGCCTGGCATTTTGCATGATGTACTCTCATATAAGTTAAATAAGCAGCGTGACAATATACAGCCTTGATGTGATCCTTTCCCTATTTGGAACCAGTCCTTCATTCTATGTTTGGTTTTAACTGTTACTTCTTGACCTGCATACAGATTTCTAAGGAGGCAGGTAAAGTGGTCTGAAATTCCCATCTCTTTAAGAATTTTCCACAGGTTGCTGCCATCCACCTAAAGACTTTAGTGTAGTCAGTAAAGAAGAACTAGATGTTCTTCTAAAATTCTCTTGCTTTTTTGATCCATTAGATGTTGACAATTTGATCTCTTGTTCCTCTGTCTTTTCTAAATCCAGTTTGAACGTCTGGAAATTCTTGGTTCACATACTGTTGAAGCCTAGCTTGGAGAATTTTGAGTATTATTTTACTAGCATGTGAAATGAGTGCAATTGTGCAGTAGTTTAAACATTCTTTGTCATCGCCTTTCTTTGGGATTGGAATGAACACTGACCTTTTCCAGTCCAGTGGCCACTGCTGAGGTTTCCAAATTTGCTGACATATTGAGTGCAGCACTTTCATAGCATCATTGTATAGGATTTGAAATAGCTCAACTGGAATTTCATCCCACTAGCTTTGTTCATTGGAGAAGGCAATGGCAAGCCACTCCAGTACTATTGCCTAGAAAATCCCATGGATGGAGGAGCCTGGTGGGCTGAAGTCCGTGGGGTCGCTAAGGGTCGGACATGACTGAGCGACTTCACTTTCACTTTTCACTTTCACACATGGGAGAAGGAAATGGCAACCCACTCCAGTGTTCTTGCCTGGAGAATCCCAGGGACGGGGGAGCCTGGTGGGCTTCCATCTTATGGTCACACAGAGTCGGACACGACTGAAGTGACTTAGCAGCAGCAGCAGCAGCTTTGTTCATAGTAATGCTTCCTAAGGCCCACTTGACTTCGCTCTCCAATATGTCTGGCTCCAGATGAGTGATCACACCATCGTGGTTTTCTGGGTCATTAAGATCTTTTTTGTATAGTTCTTCTGTGTATTCTTGTGACCTCTTCTTAATAAATTCTGCTTCTGTTAGGTGAATAACATTTCTGTCTTTTATTGTGCCCATTTTTGCATGAAATGTTCCCTTGGTATCTCTAAGTTTCTGACGTGATCTGTAGTCTTCCTATTCTATTGTTTCCCTCTATTTCTTTGCATTGTTCACTTAGGAAGGCTTTCTTATCTCTACTTGCTACTCTTTGGAACTCTGCATTCAGATGGGTATATCTTTCTTTTCTCTTTGCCTTTAGCGTTTCTTCTTTTGTCAGCTATTTGTAAGGCTTCTTCAGACAATCATTTTGCTGTTCTGCATTTCTTTTTCTTGGGAATGGTTTTGATCACTGCCTCCTTTGCAATGTTATGAATGTCTCTCCACAGTTCTTCAGGCACTTTGTCAGCTCTAATCCCTTGAATCTATTTGTCATTTTCACTGTGTAATTGTAAGGGATTTGATTTAGGCCATGCCTTAATGGCTTAGTGGTTTTCCCTCCTTTTTCAATTTAAGTATGAATTTTGCAATAAGGAGTTTATGATCTGAGCCACAGTCAGCTCCCTGTCTTGTTTTTGCTGACTTTATAGAGCTTCTCCATGTTTAGCTGCTAAATATGATTACCAATCTGATTTTGGCATTGACCATTTGGTGATGTCCATGTGTAGAGTCATCTTTTGAATTATTGGAAAAGGGTGTTTGCTATGATCAATGACTAACTCTGGTAGTCTTTGCCCTGCTTTATTTTGTACTCCAAGGCTAAACTTGCCTGTTAATCCAGGTATCTCTTTCCTTCCTACTTTTGCATTCTAGTCTCCTATAATAAAAAGGACATCTTTTGGGGTGTTAGTTCTAGAAGGTCTTATAGGTCTTCATAGAACTCTTTAACTTCAGCTTCTTTGGCATTAGTGGTTGGGGCATAGACTTGGATTACTGTGATACTGAATGGTTTGTCTTGGAGAAGAACAGAGATCATTATGTCATTTTTGAGATTGTACCCAAGTACTACATTACGGACTTTCTTGCTGACTATGAGGGTTACTCCATTTCTTCTAAGCGATTCTTGCCCACAGTAGTAGATACAATGTTCATCTGAATTAAATTCTCCCTTTTCAGTCCACTTTATTTCACTGATTCCTAAAATGTCAACATTCACTCTCTCCATCTTCTGTTTGATCACTTCCAATTTGCCTTGATTCATGGACCTAACATTCCAGGTTCCTATGCAATACTGTTCTTTACAGCATCAGACTTTACTTTCATCACCAGATACATCCACAACTGGGCACAGTTTCCACTTTGGCTCAGCCTCTTTATTCCTTCTGGAGTTATTTGTCTGCTCTTCCCAGCAGTATATTGGGCACCTACCAACCTGAGGTGTTCATCTTCCAGTGTCATATGCTTCTGCCTTTTCATACTGTTCATGAGGTTCTGTGACATAAATCATAGCAATGTTTTCTTAGATCAGTCTCCCAAGGCAATAGAAATAAAAGCAAAAATATACAAATGGAACTTGGTCAAACTTGCAAGCTTTTGCACAGCAAAGGAAACCATAAACCAAAAGAAAAGAAAACCTATAGAATGGGTGAAAATATTTGCAGACAAATCAACAAACAAGGGCTTAATTTCTAAAATATACAAAAGCTCAAACAACACAATAACAAAAAAAACAAACAATACAAAATGAGCAGAAGACAAAAATAGGTATTTCTCCAAGAATAATTTTTTAGAATACCAGAAACTAATACAATATTGTAAATCAACTATACCTTAAATAAAAACATGAAGAAAGGGATGTCACTACCACATTTACAGAATTAAAAATGATGCAGGAAACTAGAAACGATGCAACAATAAATATGGAAACAGTATGACAACAAATTAAGTAGTCTAGGTGAAATATTAGGTCTTCCCTGTAGCTCAATCGGTAAAGAGTTTGCCCGCAATACAGGAGACCGGTGTTCGATCCCTGGGTTGAGATGATCCTCTGGAGAAGGGAATGGCAATCCACTCCAGTATTCTTACCTGGAAAATCCCATGGACAGAGCAGACTGACAGGCTACAGTCTGTGGGGTTGCAAAGAGTCAGACACGACTGAGCAATTACCACTACAAGTGAAATACAAATATTCCTCTAACTGAATTAGTAATCAAAATCATTCCTCAAAGAAAAGACCAGAACCAGCTGGCTTCACTGATGAATTCACCAAATATTTCATGAATTAACACTAATCCTTACAAAATCTTCCAAAAAAATAGAAGAGGAGGGAAACTTCCCAACCCATTCACTGAAGTGAGTGTTATTGTGACTCCCAAACCAGACAAGACATCACAAGAAAACCACTACTTGTATCTCTAATGAATACACATGCAAACATCCTCAACAAAAAACTAGCAAACTGAAGTCAATGGGTTTCCAAAAAAGGAAGCAAATAACAAACACTGGAGAGAATATGGATAAAAAGGAAACTTCTACACTGTCAGAGGGAAGGTAAATTGTAACACTCACGATGTCAAACAATATGAGTATTTCTCAAAAAAATTAGAATAGGACTACAATATGATCCAGCTATTCTACATTTGAGTATTTACCTGAAGAATATGAAAATATTAATTCAAATAGATATATTCATATCTATGTTCATCGCAACATGATTTACAATAACCAAGATATGGAACAATTTAAGTGTTCAATGATGGAGGAATCGGTAAAGAATATGTGGTATATACATACAGTGGAACTATTCTCAGCGATAAAAGTGTGTATGAAAGCTTTCCTTTTGAGAAAATATGGAGGGAACTTGAGGGTATTATGCTAAGTGAAATAAATTAGACAGAGAAGTACCATACCATTTTATTTGTATGTGGCATATTAAAATAATAAACAAACCAAACAAAAACACAAAAAACAGAGAACAGAATCATGTTACCATAGAGGAGGAGGTGTGAAGGAAGGGTGAGACAGGTAAAAGGGTCAACTGTGTGTTGACAGATGAAAACAATTTTTGGTAGTGAGGACTCTGTAGAGTATATAGAAGTTAAAATATAATTTGTACACATGAAGCTTATATAAATTTGATTGTAACAACTTTTGCCAGGATTTATGAAGGAGAGATTCTTGAAGGTCCTTCTTCTGGTATTCTGGAAGTTCCTCTCCTAATTATTAAACTTCTGACTGAAATTTATCCTCATTGCAGTATTATTCAGAGAAAATTTTATATTGTAGGGTTTTTGTGTCAAATGAAGGACTAATATTAGGTTTTAAGTGATGAAGTAATCTCAGTATAACAAGTGGTGTGTGTGTGAGTGCATTTGCATGTGTATGTTAGTGAGAATATCCCTATAATCACACGATACTACTAAGTATATAAGAGACAGTTGCCATTTTCCTGGTCTGTTTTAAATTTGTTCATTTTAATTAAATAAATATTTACTGATTCTCTATAATGTTTCAATAGATAAGCTATGTCCCAAGAATACAAAGATACCCTTCCTTAAATAAACTTATAATATTCCTCAATTTTTTTTTTCTTGCTATAAAGAGACAGGCCAGTAGACCTGGAGAAGATATTGGTTTCAGAAGAAACCAGATCTTGAACAGAATCTGCCAAATATCAAAAGTGCTACTTTTACCAAGTATTTACTCTGAGCCCAGGGCTGCTAAATGTTTTGAATAGATTTTCTTAGACATTCTTCACAAAAACTTTATGAAGTAGGTAATCTTCATTTTCAAATGAGTAACTGAGTCTCTCAGAGATTAGACCTAGATGGTGATTTGTCACACTGTCCCATGAAAACAAGTCTGACTTTAGAAGGTGCTTCTTATGTAGAACCAGATCCTGCCATTTGCCTGAGGAGAGCCCTCAGGCAGTCTCTCCAAGTTTGCACTGATCTGTAAGACTATGGGAAATTTTTACTTTTTTAACACTTTTCTCTATGGTGACCAGTATTATTTTTAGAATTAGACAAAAAAAAAAAACAAAAAAACACTTAAAGTAGCATGCTGTTATGCTTAGCCTCTTCAGGTAAAGATGACAAACTGTATTAAGAACTATATTAAGAAGCATAACATATACCTCTTCAAAGATTACAAAGTAGAATGATATTATTTAACAGTTATACCTCAAAATACTCTTGGTAGAAATCTACTGAGGTTTTCAGATTATGAAAGCATCTGGAGCTCAGAACATCACAGTCTTAGGGAACTGGTACATGAATCCCTTCATTATGTATTGAAATGTGAACCCTGGGCTTATGTTTATAGAAAATAAAACGGTTAACCATGCTTTTATTTTTTAATAACTAAATTATATGCTTGTCAAAGAGCTTTCATACTAAGGTTTTAGTCACTGTATAAACACATGAATAGTCAACTTGTACCACAAAGAGAATATCAGGGGTTTTGTAGAGGCCCATTTATTCACAATACATAAATCAGCTTATATGGATAAAAGTTACATTTAACAGGATGCTGTCTGTTCTATTTCTGCTTCAGGCAGTGAAATCAGGGGGAAAAAATGCAGCACTATGAATTTGTTTAAATCACTAGTCCCAATCACTTTCATTTTATAGAGGTATCTGGCAAGATACATGCTGCTTCACATAATAAGCTGTGGTCAAAGAAAAGAAAATGCAACCTCAAGCTTCAGAGAACTGAACATTGTATTTACACTCAAAACGACGTTACTGTCATGGAGCAGTTCTGGTATAGGTTAAGACAAAATATGTATTATTAAGGTAGTGTAGTGTATGTTTTATCAATCTTTTACTATTAATCAGGAAGTTGATACACAGTTGTTTTAGTTGCCCAGAGCTAAATGGACCAACAATAATATATGTCTGTGAATACAGCAGGTCAAATATTACACATTTTACATTCTTTAGAAACAATAGAAATATTTTATTTTTCAATACATTCAATTCAAATCAGTTCAGTTCAGTTCAGTCGCTCAGTCGTGTCCGACTCTCCGCGACCCCATGAATCACAGCACGCCAGGCCTCCCTGTCCATCACCAACTCCCGGAGTTCACTCAAACTCATGTCCACAGAGTCGGTGATGCCATCCAGCCATCTCATTCTCCGTCGTCCCCTTCTCCTCCCGCCCCCAACCTTTCCCAGCATCAGAGTCTTATGTTTCTTTAATTTAAAAAGTAAATGTTTGATGTCTTTAACCAATTCCTTTCCTTCTAAAATAAATCAGAATTATTTCTCCCTTCTGTAAAAACAAAATACAGTGCACTCCTGGTATAATTTTTAAAGAGACACATTTTTAAGGGCTAAGACGAACAACATATATCTTTTTGTGTTATATTTGTTTTTCAGTTTATAAATGTTTTTACGTTTAATTTGATAAGGACGTCAGACAGGATCTTCTGGTATTTCATGGTTTGAGAACATTCTTCTAGTTCTAGCTTGGTATAACACAGACATCACAACATAGTCTTTTCTTCCTAACCATGTTTAAGACTACCAGTTTTATACATTTTTTTGAGCTTTCCCCAAGTTCTCAACATTCCTATCAATGAATAAAAGATAATAATGGGTAGCATTTCTTTAGCATATATATCCCAGGGAACAGAACTAGTGTTTTTCATATGCCTTAATAATTAACCTACAAAGTAGGTATCATTATTATACCCATTTTGTAGATGAGAATACTGACACGACTAGCAAATGTGAAGCTAAGGTTTACACTTCAGCAGTTTAGAGCATGTCTATCTTGCCAGAGTACATCATGAGGAACGCTGGGCTGGAAGAAGCACAAGCTCAATCAAGATTGCCGGGAGAAATATCAGTAACCTCAGATATGCAGATGACACTACCCTTATGGCAGAAAGTGAAGAGAAACTCAAAAGCCTCTTGATGAAAGTGAAAGAGGAGAGTGAAAAGGTTGGCTTGAAGCTCAGCATTCAGAAAACTAAGATCATGGCATCTGGTCCCATCACTTCATGGGAAATAGATGGAAAAACAGTGGAAACAGTGCCAGACTTTAATTTTTGGGGCTCCAAAATCACTGCAGATGCTGATTGCAGCCATGAAATTAAAAGACGCTTACTCCTTGGAAGGAAAGTTATGACCAACCTTGATAGTATATTAAAAAGCAGAGTCATTACTTTTCCAACCAAGGTCCGTCTAGTCAAGGCTATGGTTTTTCCTGTGGTCATGTATGGATGTGAGAGTTGGACTGTGAAGAAAGCTGATCGCCAAAGAATTGATGCTTTTGAACTGTGGTGCTGGAGAAGATTCTTGAGAGTCCCTCGGACTGCAAGGAGATCCAACCAGTCCATTCTAAAGGAGATCAATCCTGGATGTTCATTGGAAGGACTGATGCTAAAGCTGAAACTGCAATACTTTGGTCACCTCATGCGACGAGTTGACTCACTGGAAAAGACTCTGATGCTAGGAAAGGTTGGGGGTGGGAGGAGAAGGGGACGAGAGAATGAGATGGCTGGATGGCATCACCGACTCTGTGGACATGAGTTTGAGTGAACTCTGGGAGTTGGTGATGGACAGGGAGACCTGTCCTGCTGTGATTCATGGGGTCGCAGAGAGTCGGACACGACTGAGCGACTGAACTGAACTGAACTGACCTTGCCAGAGGACTATGCTTAAGGTTTCTGCTTTTTGACATTATACATTCACTCTTTCAACAGTGCAAAGGCAGTGCCAATGTACACTCTCTACTTTGTTCTACCCCCTCATCATTTTCAGCAACTGATGAATCCCTTTCATCAGTCTATCCAGTAAGTGGAAAGGGTGCTTTACCTTACCAATGTATGATCGCCATCTAGTGGTAAAAACTTAATCATGCTTAGTTACCCATGTCATTCCTATTAACAGTGTCTTGAGTAAGTTGTACTAAGGAACTTACAAACTTAGATTCAAACAAAACCAATTTCTTCTGTAAACAATAGATGGTAATCATTTATTTGTATATAGAGTGTTATTTGAAATACTATAGCCTTTGTAGTAAGAGTTTTAAATTGCCTTCATTTTGTATAGTCTGTATAATATTTGTATAGTGTTTATAGTTCAAAGTTTTCCATATGCCTTTTATTTCTTGAGTTATAAATATGGTATAAAATGTCAGTGTTTATTTTTAACAAAATATTACCATTACCATTTTTTAAAACGTGGCTAACCATTGCCGTGTGAAAGAGATACAAGTGAATGTGTTGGTCACTCAATTATGTCCAACTCTTTGCAACACCATGACTGTAGCCCATCAGACTACTCTATCCATGGAATTCTGCAGGCAAGAATACTGGAGTGGGTGGCCATTCCCTTCTCCAGGGATCTTACCAATCCAGGAATTGAGACTGGGTCTCCTGCATTGCAGGCAGATTCTTTAACATCTGAGCCATCAGCGAAGCCCTTACAATTATTGAGAATATATATACCAACTGGACAAGTAACAAGGCTTGTGTAGATACTGAAGACTTGGACAAAGAGGCCTTGCTCCTATTTTGATTGTAGGTATTTTAGGTATCTTGCCTGTTTGGTTTTTTGTTCCCCACTTTGCCCTATTACCTTTGCCCTATTACTATGAGGAATAGTGAATACTATTCCTCATCTGACTCATCTAACGCCATGGTATCCCCCTGTCAAGTCTTCTTAGTTCCCAGCTGTTCCAAAATTCATTCTCCTTATCAATTCCAATACATAGGGATGAACAATATTTGTAGACATATGTGTCTTAAGTATAGATGCTAGATTTTTATCCAAAATAAAGCAATTTTCAATGTCTATTATTAAAATTTATGAAAGTATGTCCTCATAGCTGAATCACTCATATACTCCACCCTTTTCAAGTACGAATCTTACTTGGTCATTGTACACTGATATATATTTTTTTAATATACAATTTCATTTTCTGCCTTCTCTTTAAAAGTTTTGGATCTACAACTGTGAAATGGGGGTAAAATTGTGGTGGGATTACTACACTTCTTCAATTTAGAAATGTTTATGGAGAAGGAATAAGATGGCAGAGGAATAGGACGGTGAGACCACCTTCTCCCCCACAAATTCATCAAAAGAACATTTGAACGTGGAGTAATGTCCACAAAACAACTTCTGAATGCTGGCAGAGGACATCAGGCACCCAGAAAAGCAGCCCATTGTCTTCAAAAGGAGGTAGGAAAAAACATAAAAGATAAAAAGAGAGACAAAAGAGGTAAGGACAGAGCTCCATCCCAGGAAGGGAGGCTTTAAAAAGAGAGAAGTTCCCAAACACCAGGAAACACTCTCACTGGCTAGTCTGTGGTGAGCCTTGGAACCTCAGAGGGCCACATAACCGGGAGGAAAAAGAAAGAAATAATTAAAACCCACAGATTACCCACCAGACGGTAACTCCCAGCGGAGAAGCAGCACAGACGCCTGCATAGGCCATTAGCAAGCGGGGGCTGGACAGGGAGGAGCCGGCTGAACTGCTTAGAGAGAGGACTGGGCTTGAAAGCCACAAGGGCAATCTGAGAGAACTAACTGGAGATAGCAAAGCAGACTGGGGTAGCTTCCCCACAAAAAGGCGGAAAGCACTAACCTAAGACTCTGCCAGCCCCGCTCACAGAACAAAGGGCTGAGCAGAGAGAGCCGGCTGTGGTCGGCCCATTCCCCATCCCCCGCCGAGACAAGCAGGGAGGTCAGCCAGAGCCGGAGGGGGCAACCACGGCCCCAGAAAGGCATCCGATACAAACTGTAGGCAGGCTTGTTGCTAATCGAGACTTCTTGGGCTAGGGCCAGTCGATATCCACCTGAGAAGGTGCACTGGTTGTACACCCAGAAAACCGAGTGGCAGGGACTGGGGAGGTGATAAGTCGCAGTAACCACGCTTGCCAAACACCTGGTCACCTGAGATGCTCAGACTGGGGAAGGCACAAAACGCAGACCCAGCCAAGTCTGTGCCTTTGTGGAGTACCCGAGAAACTGAACTTGAGATGCTCAGACCTGGAAAGTGCATACAACCCAGCGCCAGCCTCAGACAGTTCCCAGCAGAGCAGTCTAGAGCCTGTCCAGTGTAGACTGGGACAACACATGCGCTGTGAGCGGGGGCAAAGCCAGTGTGGCCGAGACACTGAGAGCACTCCCCACAGACTCCAGAGATATTTGTCTGCAGCGTTCCTCCCTTCCCAGAACAGGACTGAACAACTGAGCCTTAAAAAGTTTCCACCCGCCCCCTAGTATGAGGGCGGAAATTAGACACTGAAGAGACCAGCAAACAGAAGCTAAAACAGAGGGAACCACCTTGGAAATGACAGATAGAGAAGTCTAGAGACTACTCCAAGAATAAGACCACAAACCAGAGGCAAGAGGCTTAAGCCCGAATCCTGAGAACACCAGAGAACTCCTGACTCCAGGGAACATTAATCGATAGGAACTCATCAAACACCTTCACACCTACACTAAAACCAAGCACCACCCAAGGGTCAACAAGTTCCAGAGCATGACATACCATGCAAATTCTCCAGCAACACAGGAAAATAGCCCTGAGTTTCAATATGCAGGCTGCCCAAAGTCACTCCAAACCCACTGACATCTCATAACTCATTACTGGACACTACATTGCACTCCAGAGAGAAGAAATCCAGCTCCACCCACCAGAACACCGACACAAGCTTCCCTAACCAGGGAACTTTGACAAGTCACCTGTCCAACCCCACACACAGCGAGGAAACTACATAATAAAGAGAACTCCACAAACTGCCAGAAGAGGGAAAGGCCACCCCAAGCAAAGCAATATAAGCAAGATGAAGAGGCAGAGAAATACCCAGCAAGTAAAGGAACAAGATAAATGCCCACCAACACAAACAAAAGAGGAAGATATAGGAAATCTACCTGATAAAGAATTTCGAATTTTGATGGTGAAAATGATTCAAAATCCTGAAAGCAAAATGGAGTTACAGATAAATAACCTGGAGAAAAGGATTGAGAAGATGGAAGAAAGGTTTAATAAGGACTTAGAGGAAATTAAAAAAGAGTCAATATACAATGAAAAATGCAATAGATGAGATCAGAAACACTCTGGAGGGATCAAACAGTAGAATAACAGAGGCAGAAAACAGCATAAGCGAGCTAGAAGATAGAATTGTAGAAATGAAACAGAGGGGAAAAAAGAAAAACAAATTAAAAGAAATGAGGGCAATATTAGAGACCTCTGGGACAATGTTAAACGCTCCAACATTCGAATCATAGGAGTCCCAGGAGAAGAGGACAAAAAGAAAGACCATGAGAGAATACTTGAGGAGATAATAGTTGAAAAATTCCCTAAAATGGGGAAAGAAATAATCACCCAAGTCCAAGAAACACAGAGAGTCCCCAACAGGATAAACCCAAGGTAAAATACTCCAACACACATATTAATCAAATTAACAAAGATCAAACACCAAGAACAAA
Source organism: Moschus berezovskii (assembly GCF_049115385.1). NCBI lineage: Eukaryota > Metazoa > Chordata > Mammalia > Artiodactyla > Moschidae > Moschus > Moschus berezovskii. The sequence goes on from NC_142461.1 coordinate 34,522,875, forward strand.
TATTAAAAGCAGCAAGGGAAAAGCAGCAAATAACACACAAAGGGATTCCCATAAGGATAACAGCTGATCTTTCAACAGAAACTCTTCAGGCCAGGAAGGAATGGCAAGACATACTTAAAGTGATGAAAGAAAATAACCTACAGCCCAGATTACTGTACCCAGCAAGGATCTCATTCAAATATGAAGGAGAAATCAAAAGATTTACAGACAAGCAAAAGCTGAGAGAATTCAGCATCACCAAACCAGCTCTCCAACAAATGCTAAAGGATCTTCTCTAGACAGGAAACACAGAAAGGGTGTATAAACTCGAACCCAAAGCAATAAGGAAAATAGCTACGGGATCATACTTATCAATAATTACCTTAAACATAAATGGGTTGAATGCCCCAACCAAAAGACAAAGGCTGGCTGAATGGATACAAAAACAAGACCCCCATATATGTTGTCTACAAGAGACCCACCTCAAAACGAGGGACACATATAGACTGAAAGTGAAGGGTAGGAAAAAGATATTCCATGCAAATAGAGACCAAAAGAAAGCAAGGGTAGAAATACTCATATCAGATAAAATAGATTTTAAAACAAAGGCTGTGAAAAGAGACAAAGAAGGAAACTACATAATGATCAAAGGATCAATCCAAGATGAAGATATAATAATTATAAATATTTATGCACGCAACATAGGAGCACCGCAATATGTAAGACAATTACTAACAAGTATGAAAGGGGAAATTAACAACAATGCAATAATACTGGGAGATTTTAATACCCCACTTACATCTATGGATAGATCAACTAAACAGAAAATTAACAAGGAAACACAAACTTTAAATGATACAATAGACCAGTTAGACCTAATAGATATCTATAGGACATTTCACCCCAAAACAATGAATTTCACCTTTTTCTCAAGTGCACACAGAACATTTTCCAGGATACATCACATCCCGGGCCATAAATCTAGCCTTGGTAAATTAAAAAAAAATTGAAATCATTCCAATCATCTTTTCTGACCACAATGCAGTAAGATTAGATCTCAATTATGGGAGAAAAACCATTAATAATGCCAACATATGGAGGCTGAACAACACACTGCTGAATAATGAACAAATCATAGAAGAAATCAAAAGAGAAATCAAAATATGCATATAAATGAATGAAAATGAAAACACAACAACCCAAAACCTATGGGACACTGTAAAAGCAGTGCTAAGGGGGAAGTTCATAGCAATACAGGCACACCTCAAGAAACAAGAAAAAAGTCAACTAAATAACCTAACTCTACATCTAAAGCAACTAGAAAGGGAAGAACTGAAGAACCCCAGGGTCAGTAGAAGGAAAGAAATCGTAAAAATTAGGGCAGAGATAAATGTAAAAGAAACAAAAGAGACCATAGCAAAAATCAACAAAGCCAAAAGCTGGTTTTTTGAGAAGGTAAATAAAACTGACAAACCATTAGCCAGACTCATCAAGAAACAAAGAGAGAAGAACCAAATCGATAAAATTAGAAAGGAAAATGGAGAGATCACAACTGACAACACAGAAATACAAAGGATTATTAGAGAATACTATCAGCAATTATATGGCAATAAAATGAATAACCTGGAAGAAATGGACAAATTCCTAGTAAAGTACAACTTTCCAAAACTGAACCAGGAAGAAATAGAAAATCTGAACAGACCCATCACAAGCACGGAACTAGAAGCTGTAATCAGAAATCTTCCAGCAAACAAAAGCCCAGGTCCAGACGGCTTCACAGCTGAATTCCACCAAAAATTTAGAGAAGAGCTAACACCTATTCTATTCAAACTCTTCCAGAAAATTGCTGAGGAAGGGAAACTTCCAAACTCATTCTATGAGGCCACCATCACCCTAATCCCAAAACCTGGTAAAGACCCCACAAAAAAAGAAAACTACAGGCCAATATCACTGATGAACATAGATGCAAAAATCCTTAACAAAATTCTACCAATCAGAATCCAACAACACATTAAGAAGATCATACATCATGACCAAGTGGGCTTTATCCCAGGAATGCAAGGATTCTTCAATATCCGCAAATCAATCAATGTAATACACCACATTAACAAACTGAAAAATAAAAAACATATGATTATCTCAATAGATGCAGAGAAAGCCTTCAACAAAATTCAACATCCATTTATGATAAAAACCCTCCAGAAAGTGGGAATAGAAGGGACATATCTCCACATAATAAAAGCTATATATGACAAACCCACAGCAAACATTATCCTCAATGGTGAAAAACTGAAAGCATTTCCCCTAAAGTCAGGAACAAGACAAGGGTGCCCACTCTCACTACTACTATTCAACATAGTTCTGGAAGTTCTGGAAGTTTTGGCTACAGCAATCAGAGCAGAAAAAGACATAAAAGGAATACAAATTGGAAAAGAAGAAGTAAAACATTTACTGTTTGCTGATGACATGATCCTTTACACAGAAAACCCTAAGGACTCTACCAGAAAACTACTAGAGCTAATCAATGAATACAGTAAAGTTTCAGGATATAAAATCAACACACAGAAATCCCTTGCATTCCTATACACTAATAATGAGAAAATAGAGAAATTAAGGAAACTATTCCATTCACTGTTGCAACGAAAAGAATTAAATACTTAGGAATATATCTACCTAAGGAAACAAAAGACTTGTACATAGAAAACTATAAAACACTAGTGAAAGTAATCAACGAGGACACTAATAGTTGGAGAAATATACCGTGTTCATGGATTGGAAGAATAAATATTGTAAAAATGAGTATACTACCCAAAGCAATTTATACATTCAATGCAATCCCTATCAAGCTACCAACGATATTTTTCACAGAACTAGAACAAATAATCTCACAATTTGTATGGAAATACAAAAAACCTCGAATAGCCAAAGCAATCTTGAGGAAGAAGAATGGAACTGGGGGAATTAACCTGCCGGACTTCAGGCTCTATTACAAAGCCACAGTCATCAAGACAGTATGGTACTGGCATAACGACAGAAATACAGATAAATGAAACAAAATAGAAAGCCCAGAGATAAATCCATGCACCAATGGACACCTTATCTTTGACAAAGGAGGCAAGAATATAAAATGGAAAAAAGACAGTCTCTTTAACAAATGGTGCTGGGAAAACTGTTCAGCCACTTGTAAAAGAATGAAACTAGAACACTTCCGAACACCATACAACAAAATAAACTCAAAATGGATTAGAGAGCTAAATGTAAGACCAGAAACTATAAAACTCCTAGAGGAGATTGTAGGCAAAACACTCTCTGACATAAATCACAGCAGGAATCTCTAAGACCCACCTCCCAGAATATTGGAAATAAAAACAAAAATAAACAAATGGGACCTAATTAAAATCAAAAGCTTCTGCACAGCAAAGGAAACTATAAGTAAGGTGAAAAGACAGCCTTCAGAATGGGAGAAAATAATAGCAAATGAAGCAACTGATAAAGGATTAATCTCCAAAATATACAAGCAGCTCCTGCAGCTCAATTCCAGAAAAATAAATGACCCAATCAAAAAATGGGCCAAAGAACTAAACAGACATTTCTCCAAAGAAGACAAAGATGGCTAACAAACACATGAAAAAATGCTCAACATCCCTCATCATCGGAGAAATGCAAATCGAAACCACAATGAGATACCATTTCACACCACTCAGAATGGCTGCTCTCCAAAAGTATATGTGCAATAAATGCTGGAGAGAGTGTGGAGAGAAGGGAACCCTCTTACACTGTTGGTGGGAATGCAAACTAGTACAGCCACTATGGAGAACAGTGTGGAGATTCCTCAAAAAATTGGAAATAGAACTGCCATATGATCCGGCAATCGCACTCCTGGGCATACACACCAAGGAAACCAGAATTGAAAGAGACACAGGTACTCCAATGTTCATTGCAGCACTGTTTATAATAGCCAGGACATGGAAGCAACCTAGATGTCCATCTGCAGACGAATGGATAAGAAAGCTTTGGTACATATATACAATGGAGTATTACTTAGCCATTGAAAAGAATGCATTTGAGCCAGTTCTAATGAGATGGATGAAACTAGAGCCTATTATACAGAGTGAAGTAAGCCAGAAAGAAAAATACCAGTACAATATACTAACGCAAATATATGTAATTTAGAATGATTCAAATGATAACCCTGTATACAAGACAGAAAAAGAGACACAGATGTATAAAATAGTCTTTGGGACTCTGTGGGAGGGGGTGCAAGTGGGATGGTTTGGGAGAATGGCATTGAAACATGAATATTATCATATGTGAAACGAATCGCCAGTTCAGGGTCAGTGCATGTTACAGGATGCTCGGGGCTGGTATGCGGGGATGACCCAGAGGGAGGATAAGGGGAGGAAGGAGGTGGGAGGAGGGTTCGGGAGGGGGAACTCATGTACACCCAGGGTGGATTCGTGTCAATGTATGGCAAAACCAACCAATATAATATTGCAAAATAATTAGCCTCCAATAAAAATAAAAAAAAATTTTTTTATAAAAAAAAGAAATGTTTATGCTGTATTTATAAAATTAGCAACACAATTTCAATTTTTTCTTGTCTTCAGAAAAATCAGTGAACCTAAAAATTGACTGATTTCTTCTGTCTTTTTAAATAAAGTTTTTAAAACTCAGTCATAAAACTGCAGAAATCGGAATGAAAAGAAGAACTTCTAGAACTCAAATTTCTTCATTATTAATCTAGTCTGGGTTTCTGTTACATCTTGATTCAGTATTGGTGATGCTTATTTTCATAGAAATCTATTATTTTATAAAAAATTCCAAGCGTATATATTTTTTTGTTTCTGAATATGTGGTTTTAACTCTTTCCAAATTGCTAAGGCTTATATTTATGTTTACTACATGTATTTTTCCAGCAATTTTTGAGTTATCTACTTGTTTTATTATAGAGGCTTATATTTTTAGTTTCTTATTTTAAAAAACCTTTTAATTAATATGAATTTACTATTTATTCTATCTCATTCATTTCTACTTTTCATTTATCCATTCTCTGCTTCTGTATATTTCAGTTCAGTTCAGTTCAGTTCAGTTGAGCCCAGTTGTGTCTGACTCTTTGCGACCCCATGAACCACAGCACGCCAGGCCTCCCTGTCCATCACCAACTCCCGGGGTTCACCCAAACTCACCTCCATCGAGTTGGTGATGCCATCCAGCCATCTCATTCTCTGTCGTCCCCTTCTCCTCCTGCCCCCAACCCCTCCCAGCATCAGAGTCTTTTCCAGTGAGTCATCTCTTCCCATGAGGTGGCTAAAGTATTGGAGCTTCCTTTTAATTTAAATAATTCACTTATTTTCTTCTTTTCATTTAAAGATAAAGCTTTTAAATGGACAAGTTTTATTCTAAATGCATTTCTGGTTACATCTCATAAGTTTTATATTATTGTATTTGTGATTGTTTATCAGCTAGGTAATGATATTATAGTTCTTTGACGCAACATTCATTTATTTGCTTTTTAACAATTCAGATTTTATTATATTTTAGTTATGGATTTGCTATTTTCTTTTACTATTGAATCTTGCTCACAAATTTTAGTTTGTACATTTGTTATTCTGAAGAATCTATTTATGTTTAAGATTTATATATTTTTAAAAACTTAATAATGAATGATTTCAAAGAATCTATAATCTCAATGTATAAAGTTTATGATGAAGTTCAGTATATACTACTAAATACACTTGCTATTAATTTCTCTAGTTCCACTGTAATTTTGTTTACTTGACAGATTAAAAACTAGTTTGCTTTGAAATATTTGACTCTGATTACCGTATGGAAAATCCCATGGATGGAGGAGCCTGGTAGGCTGCAGTCCGTGGGGTCGCTGGGGGTCGGACACGACTGAGCGACTTCACTTTCACTTTTCACTTTCACACATTGGAGAAGGAAATGGCAGCCCGCTCCGGTGTTCTTGCCTGGAGAATCCCAGGGACGGGGCACCCTGGTGGGCTTCTTTCTATGGGGTCGCACAGAGTCGGACACGACTGAAGTGACTTAGCAGCAGCAGCAGCAGTATTTCTAAGAGCTTTATTTTATATATTTCAATATCATATTATCTGATCCTTAAGTGATAATTAGTTGCCCTCCCAGTTTATTTTTTTCTGTTACTCATCTTTTGTCTGATATTATCATGACCGTTGTATTTATTGTTTAGGTATTGAAGATGTCCATTATGACAAGGAAAATAGGATGCCTAAGACTGGTTTGAGTCACTCAGCGAATATCCCACTCTCATATTAAGTAAGTTTGATCCCTAAAAGAAATCTGACAGACGTTACTGTGACAGGAGAGACAGTGGCATCAATGTCGTAGTAATCAGGAATACATCTAGCTGGAAGTTATAGAATACCCAACTGGGGACATCCAGAATTAAAAATTACAAAGAAAATGTCCAGGTTTATTTTTCTATGTGAAGAGCAGAGGAATTAGGCAGGCAACACTGTGTAATGTGTCTGCTCTGAACCTCTTCCATGGGAGTAACATCAAACTGATCACAAAATGGGCTCTGAGGAAGACTATGTCTGCATTTATTCATCAAAGATCCAACTACAGATTAGTGTCACATTTGAATCAAATTTATTTTATATTGGATTATTTGACTATAGATAAGTATATAAACAGGAAAAGTATTATCTTTAACAAATAAATTATTTTTTTACTGACCAGATTATCTAAGCAAAAATAAAAATCAAGTATCACAAATTTCAGAAAGCAGGAACCTCAACAGCTTTTAGACATAAATATTATATACACATATATGCATATATTTATATATAATGTATGGTCCTTAGTGTTGATTTACATATATTAAGCATTATAAAATGTCTCAGGCCTGAAATATAAACTTCTTGAGAAATGGTCCCTATCCCAAATAAAAAAGAGCTTTCATGTTGTTTCTAATAAACATTCATTACTTTTTGTCAATTCTGCAAATAGAACACTTGTTATTCGTTATCTCTCACTTAAAACACACATGGCTAAATGTATTTTCTCCCATTATTTTTATCCCACATGCACTAGGAAAAAAGCAATATGCCTACATTTTACTAAAATTCTACCAAAGAAAGTACTAAATGCAAACTCATACTAAGAGTGAATAATGATATTTTTCACCTCATTTTAATTTCAGTAATTGAGTGGAAAAGTAGGAAAATCTATTAAAAGGACCATGTGCTAGTCAAACATTAATAAGAAAATGTCAGAGTCACAGGTTGTCATGGTGACGGGATACTATGGAAATCTGATTAGTATGCCCAGCAGCTGTGTAAGTGATACACTACACTTCTAATTGTGCTGTCTCTGCTTGCAAGATGGGCTTTATGTTCCTGAGAGGTATGAGGTGGTGCAGATCTGTTTATCCACACATCAGGTATTTAATGCATTATACGTTCAAAAATTAAATCCAAACATCCAGCACTAAAGTTGTATTTTAAAAACACTTTCAAAAATATTTTTGAAAAATTAGTTTACTCTTCTCATTAAGACACAAATTTTTGAATAATTTAGTTTACTCTTATTTCAATGTAATTTCACTGACTTTTATACTAAGGATAAGACAAAGATGCTTTTTGAAAAAAAGTTTTGTGCAAACAAAAAATAAAGTTCTCCAAAGAACAAATTTTCCCAATGGTGCCATTCAGAAGTTTCACTAAGAACTACATGTATCCAAGAATAATTAGACCAGAAACTGTTAGAAAGAGCCAGATGCAGGAGTGTTTACAAATGTTAAGCATAATAATGATAAGAGAAGACCACTGGGATTAGGGATAAGAGTTGACCACAAACAACAGTGGGCAGTACTTCTTGCCACCAGAAAAATGTGTATGTGTTTCGTTCCTTCTGTGCCCTAGTTCTTTTGGTACAAAAATTAAATGAATCTTAAAAATTATAGGGCTCAATGCCTTCAGTTCTGCTTTGTTCCCTTTTCTTTTTTATATCTTAAGTATCATTGAATTTTTAAAGGAGTTGATCACTGCCTCCTGATCCTTTTTGGTAGATAACTTAATTCTAAACGGAAAACATGCAAGATTATCAGAGGCAAAGTAAACACTGCTATGCATTATTGAAATTCATGTGCCTTGTCAGGGTTTATGAGGACAAAGAGCGTTTCTGAAGCTTGTCCTGGGAAGCTCATTACTCTTCTTAAATGCATCAGAATGTGGATTAAGTTTTACATGTACTGAATATCAAAAGCAATCAATCTAAAGTCGATATAATGAAAGCCAAAGGAGCATTTATTTACAAGTTTCAAAATTCAGTGGTAGAGGTGGGATTGCAGACAGGAAAGTGGCAGTATAAACTTTCAAGTTTCATTTATATAAGATGAGTTAAGTCCTAGAGATCTACTGTATACCATAGAGCGTACAACTAACAATTCTTAAGGAATACTTAAAAATTTGCTGAAGAGGGTAGATCACAGGTTGTGCGTGTATGGTCAGTAGCTCAGTTGTGTCCAACTCTTTGTGACCCTATGGACTGTGGGCCACCAGGCTCCTCTGTCCATGGGATTTCCTAGGCACAAATATTGGAATGAGTTGCTATTTCCTCCCCAGGAGATCTCCCCAGCCCAGGGATCAAAGCTGAGTCTCCAGAGTCTCCTGCACTGCAGGCAGATTCTTTACCACTGAGCCACCAGCATTAACAAATCTTTAAGTGTTTTGAGGATAATGATGATGATAAGATAAAGTGGATGGGAGGAAACTTTTGGAGATGATAGGTATGTTTATGATATAGACAGCAGTGATGATTTCAAGGAGGTATACTTATCTCCAAACTTATCAGTTGTATACATTAAATATATACCTTTATTCTTACTTCAATAAGTGGTTTAAGAAAAAAAAAAAGACAGCACAGTGAAGACACAGAGTAAACAAGTGCATTCCTAGAGAGATAAGCCTAGCTCTGAGAGCTGTGTGCACTGACCTGGGATGGAAGCAGCAGTTTGAAAGCCAGTCAGTGTGGCCCAAGCCTGTGAGAAGCACGTTGCCTTTGGGGAGCCCCACCATCTTCCAGACACGGTCCTCCCCACAGGAGACAAGGAGGTCTTTGTGAGGGTGCAAGACGATGCTACACAGGGAAAGAGAAGAAAAGGTTGTTAAGGGAAGGTAACAGTGAATGGCTTCATACGGGGAATAAATGAAATGGTAGTGATTACCCATTTCAGCCTGGCAGGACAGCTACAGTACGCTGGCTCAGAAGTCAGAAGAGCCAGGTTCAACCTCCTGGCTAGAGCCCTAACTTATACCTTCCTGAATGTCATCAACCTAATTAATTTCACAGGATCTCAGATTCCTCATCTGAAAAATGGGATGGTTGATTTAGGTGAATGTTCATGTCTAATTCTGGTTTGAAATAATAGTTCTGGTTTTTCATTCAGGGAGGAGAAGTTATGCCAATGAAAATTTGGTGTTCAGACATTTGGACCAGTAGCCACACTTATTACAATATATAAAATCAAACTTATTTTCAGACTATAGTATATCTTAACTCAGATACTATCCAGGAATAGATCATAAATCATAACCACATTATCATAGTTCTATAATAAATTCTATAAAAGAAACAAATCCATGAGCTCCTCTCTACGAAAAGCAAAGGAGCTCAAATTCCACACTGAAATGCCACTTAAATTGGCTTCAGTCAAGGCACAGTACACAAATCACAGTAATGAATTCAGGATGCAAGAGGCAATTCCCACTCTATAAAGGCATAGAGGGAACTGAGAAAGAAGTATGTAAAATTAATGATTAACACATTAAGCAGTATTATTTGAACCAGACTATGATTATTGTGGCTATTTAAATATTGACGCTAAACCATTTGAAAATCAAGAGACTAAAATGTTAATGCCTGATATTTTATCTATGGCAACACTTTAATCTTATTTATATAGTTTCATCTGTGCCTTCCAATGTAAAGGGAACAAATGTATCCTGTGTTAAGCATGTATTAAAATACTGGCCTAAATATTAGCAGCAAGTTGTTCAGTTTCAACACAGCTGTCTCACATCAAAGACATAATGAATTTACTTGCATGTATAATTAAGTGAAATAAATAGGGCCTTAAAAAAAAAAACTACATGTTCATATCTCCCATAGCCCATTGTATGAATGACATTGTTCCTTTCTTCTGCGATATAGACTTTAGGAAATCAATTTCCCAAAGAAACCACGGTCTCAGTCCATACCTACATGAGTGACTCTAGGGCTTACATGAAAGCACACTTTTTCTCATTTTGGATTCCTTCCAAGAATATCTTTAAATCCCCAAATTCTGAGCTGAAAAATCATGTCCTTCCATTAGACCTATCCAGTTTTGGAAATATAATGGGGTCAGTTAGTGTTGGAACTATTTAACTCACAGACACGTAACCACTGTGAGCAGGGCTTTCTTTTGAGTGAAAAAATTTCCCTTTTCTCCAGCACTTTGCTGCTCAAAATAAACATGGTAGAAGGGAAATTATTCATTTTGTAATTCATCATAATGTTGGTTTGTGACTTTCAGAAGGCCAATTCAGAGAAGGAATTTATCACAGCTCAAACTGGGGAGAGGATACATTTATAGAACTTAATTAGAAGAAAAATATGATGAGAGGTTAAAGAAAAAAATGTCAGGTTGAAATGAATCCTACATTAAAGCACACATAGAAAGCAAACCAAATCCTTGAAGCTCCTGAGTGTGATGTATGTTGGTCACAGCTTTCCTGGCAGATACATGTACACTTGACTAGATGATAAATTACCCTCTTTAAGTGAAGATAACCAAAATCACTGACATCTTTACAAACTTTGAAAGATGTTTCCAAAATGACTTTTGTGCGGGGAGCTGTTTGCGGAAGTTAAGGAAACAATATAAACACAAACCTGTTGGTGGTTAATCAGTTTGGAAGTGTTTCTACAGGTTCTATTGAACCCTTCTATGTTGCAGCTCCCCCCACACCACCTGAACTGCATGTGAACTGAACCTACTCAGTTCAGTTCAGTTCAGTTCAGTCGCTCAGTCGTGTCCGACTCTTTGCGACCCCATGAATCACAGCACGCCAGGCCTCTCTGTCCATCACCAACTCCCGGAGTTCACTCAGACTCATGCCCATCGAGTCGGTGATGCCATCCAGCCATCTCATCCTCTGTCATCCCCGTCTCCTCCTGCACCCAATCACTCCCAGCATCAGTCTTTTCCAGTGAGTCAACTCATCACATGAGGTGGCCAAAGTATTGGAGCATCAGTCCTTCCAATGAACACCCAGGACTGATCTCCTCTAGAATGGACTGGTTGGATCTCCGTGCAGTCCAAGGGACTCTCAAGAGTCTTCTCCAGCACCACAGTTCAAAAGCATCAATTCTTTGGCGATCAGCTTTCTTCACAGTCCAACTCTCACATCCATACATGACCACTGGAAAAACCATAGCCTTGACTAGATGGACCTTGGTTGACAAAGTAATGTCTCTGTTTTTTAATATGCTATCTAGGTTGGTCATAACTTTCCTTCCAAGGAGTAAGCGTCTTTTAATTTCATGGCTGCAATTAGCATCTGCAGTGATTCTGGAGCCCAAAAAATCATTCTCTATGGCTTCTTTGTGTATGTATCTCTTTTCCAGCACTATCTCTTTTTAAAGAGACATGTAGCTCTTATCTACATGACACTTTTTTTCCCTAACCATTCTGGATTAGTTTCAGTCAAACATTGATACTCTATTATTTAAAAAGTATAAGGTACTTTGTCCATTAAATGATCTTTACATGTTAGACATAGTTCCAACATGTATAGAAGGAAATATACTATTGCCCTCACAGGTTTGTGAGTTGAGAAGTAAATGCACTTCCTTAGTTCTAAGTGAAGGACTTAGACACATAATGAAAACTCAGTGAATATCATCCTAGTGCAGAGACAGAGACTTTGAAACCAGCCTGCCTAGATTATAATATTGGCTTGCCTAGAAAATCCCATGGATGGAGGAGCCTGGTAGGCTGCAGTCCGTGGGGTCACTAAGGGTTGGACACGACTGAGCGACTTCACTTTCACTTTTCACTTTCACTCATTGGAGAAGGAAATGGCAACCCACTCCAGTGTTCTTGCCTGGAGAATCCCAGGGATGTGGGAGCCTGGTGGGCTTCCGTCTATGGGGTCACACAGAGTCGGACACGACTGAAGTGACTTAGCAGCAGCAGCAGCAGCACTTATTGACTAGCAAATGACATTCAATCTCCACAGCCTCAGCTTCCTTATCTGTGTAAAGGGGGAATATTAAAAGGGTGACCATAAGGGGTTGTATTGTAAGGATAAGCTGATACATGGAAAGTGGTTGGAACAACATCTCAACATGGCCAGCTTTCTGTAAATATTAGCTATTATTATTCAGTTCAGTTCAGTCGCTCAGTCATGTCTGACTCTTTGCGACCCCATGAACTGCAGCACGCCAGGCCTCCCTGTCCATCACCAACTCCCGGAGTCCACCCAAACCCATGTCCACCGAGTTGATGATGCCATCCAACCATCTCATCCTCTGTCGTCCCCTTCTCCTCCTGCCCTCAATCTTTTCCCAGCATCAGGGTCTTTTCCAATGAGTCAGCTCTCCACATCAGGTGGCCAAAGTATTGGAGTTTCAGCCTCAACATCAGCCCTTCCAGTGAACACCCAGGCCTGGTCTCTTTTAGAATGGACTGGTTGGATCTCCTTGCAGTTCAAGGGACTCTCAAGAGTCTTCTACAACACCACAGTTCAAAAGCATCAATTCTTTGACATTCAGCTTTCTTTATAGTCCAACTCTCACATCCATACATGACTACTGATAAAACCGTAGCCTTGTCTAGACGGACATTTGTTGACAAAGTAATGTCTCTACTTTTTAATATGCTGTCTAGGTTGGTCATAACTTTCCTTCCAAGGAGTAAGGGTCTTTTAATTTCATGGCTGCAATCACCATCTGCAATGATTTTGGAGCCCAGAAAAATAAAGTCAGCAAATGTTTCCACTGTTTCCCCATCTATCTGCCATGAAGTGATGGGACCGGATGCCATGAAGTGATGGGACCAGATGCCATGATCTTAGTTTTCTGAAAGTTGAGCTTTAAGCCAACTTTTTAACTCTCCTCTTTCATTTTCATCAAGAGGTTCTTTAGTTCCTCTTCACTTTCTGCCATAAAGGTGGTTATTGATATTTCTCCTGAGGTTATTGATATTTCTCCTGGCAATCTTGATTCCAGCTTGTGCTTTCTCCAGCCCCACATTTCTCATAATGTACTCTGCATATAAGTTAGATAAGCAGGGTGACAATATACAGCCTTGATGTACTCCTTTTCCTATTTGGAACCAGTCTGTTGTTCCATGTCCAGTTCTAACTGTTGCTTGCTGAACTGCATATATGTCTCTCAAGAGGCAGGTCAGGTGGTCTGGTATTCCCATCTCTTTCAGAAATTTCCACAGTTTATTGTGATCCACACAGTCTATTATTATTACTGGACATTATTGTACTTCACTGTAGCCTGGCCCTTCATGTTGTTAAAGTCTATAATCCACACATATATCTTATAAAGATCATAAGTAGTACATTTAGTCTTTAAAACTGTAAACATTTAGAGAAAAATTATGTTTGCATGTGGTTTTGAGAGACACCAGACATTACTGTATTTTATCTGACATTAAATCCTCTGCCAAAAGTGCAGGCTCCACACAGAATCCTTTCACACACAAACATAAGGAAATTTACAGTGGTTTCTTTCATAGTGTAGATTTTAGGAATGCATTGAGGAGTATAGTGGAGAATATGTACACAATGACCCCTTCTCCCTGCCTTCATATATACAACTGGCATCAAGTAGTTGCCGGTCACTGGGGATGGCCTCTGCTAGTCCCTGGATATGCCAAGATGAAGACGGCATAGTTCCTATCAAAGTTCTGTCCACAAATAGGTGTCTCTCTTGTAACATACCATAAAATAACTTTTCTTCTCAAGATGTCTTCCCAAAGTTCTAATTAATAAGAATAATGAGTTCCCACTTAATATCTTCCTGGTACCTACTCTACGTGCCACAAAGTCATTTTACTTTAAACTTTGAATATAACCTTTCTGCTTCCCTTTAACTATTAATTATAATTGCAAGATTCAAAGACAAAGGCCCTGTCACCTCATTCCCAAGTTAATAAGCTTGTGACTAGGTGAAAATAGTATGGGAAAACATCTTACGGATTCAAAAAAAGAAACCGTGCGTGAATGCTAGTCCTGCTTCTTAAATCAAGTCATGTCCTGATGAAGTATCCATAAAATGTTTTGTTAAACAATATACCAGGCATGTTACATACAATATTATGCTCTATCAGAGATTTTTTAATCTTTTATAGTAGGACACATCTCTCACAATAGACCACATGATATATACATTTCAAAAGCTCTCCTCTCTAATTGAAATTGTTCTTTCCCGTAATGGCATTACACAAGGATATTTTGGAGGGAATGTGTGTAGGTGTATGACGAACACCATTAATTATCAGCAGAGTCGCTGACACAGGCACCACTGTTAAGACTTTTCAAAGTCTAATCCAAAAAAAGATTGTCACAAGAAAGACTAATTAGATACCCCTGTCTTCACTTTGGGTTATTCAGCATTATAAATGTTTTCTTCACTTCAGTTCACAGGCTCTAATTATTTCCAACACAGAAGATGCACAGTGGGTTGAAAATGAATCAATATCAAAATGTGTGCCCCGTGAACGTGGGTGACTACTGATCTACTCATACTTAATGACGGCACATGCTCACACATCACATATGCTTCTATCCAGCTTACCAGGACAAACATACAAAAGATTTGTCTGACTGTTGCTTAGTTAATACTTGCATCTTATATTTGGATATGCATCAGGATTTACACAGCATTCTAACATGCAACTTTTACTCTTTATTTCAATAAATATGAATTAAAAGCCTATGATACAGTATGCAAGACAGATAGAGGCACCACTCTCAGGGAGCCTCCATATGACTGTGGGGAAACAGCAACAATTACATGTCTGAACAGAAAATCTGAGCTATACGAAAAAGCTAAAAGAGGAAAAAAAAGTGATATGATAATGATTTGTGGGAGAATATTATTTTCCATGGGTGGTTACCAGAGTCCTCACTGAAGACATGACATTCCAGGCAAGATCAGAGGGAAAAAGCATCTTTAGGATAACTTAGGGGCAGACGGTTTCAGGCATAGATGACTGCACATGCAAAAGTGTACTCCAGGGACAGAAGGAAGGCCAGAATGACCACAGAGAATGAAGGACAGTGTTGATGATGAATGAAGTGTATGTGAAAAGTATGGACCAAATCAGATGGGCCCTCATAAGCTGAGAAAAGAAGACTGGAATTTATCCTAACATCACTGAAACATCACTGAATAGTTTTAAGTAGGAGACTGATATATGAGTGATGATTATTTAAAAGATCTCCCTAGCACCTGTCTGGAAAATGAGAAAGTGAAGAGCATGGGGGAAAAAAAAATAGACATTAGCTCGGAATGAACAGTAGTAACTTAAGAATAAAAGTTTTAGAGTCATTTAACACACAACTTCTCATTATTATGATAGATGTCACTTTAGTATATTAATATTTTCACCATTATCTTCAGGTAGAGTCAACTCAGTTCTTCTCACCAATAAAAAATATTAAACAAAGAGGAGTATTTTAAAAAGAGTCAAAATGGATTAAAAGTCATAAAGCAAATATGTGCACAAAACAATGAAAAATCTGTCAAAATAAGATGTTAGGTCTCATTCTTTTTCAGAAGTCAGTCCGTTAAGAAAATGTGAAAATATGAAATATCAATACTTCCCTGGCACTTTAAGTTTAAAAATGTAATAGTATAGATTTCATTCAAAGCTATATAGGATTTGTATTGTCAGGATCTGGAAAGTATCTTCCCTTCATTTTTACTAAATAGGTGATGCATTTTCACAGTTCCTGGCATTATTAATAGGGAGGCTTCCCATGTGGCACTAGTGGTAAAGAACCCACCTGACAATGCAGGTTAGACATAAGACACGCTGGTTCAATCCCTGGGTGGGGAAGATCCCCTGGAGAAGGGAATGGCAATCCACTCCAGTATTTTTGCCTGGAGAATCCCATGGACAGATGAGCATGACCAGCTACAGCTCACAGGGTCACAAAAGAGTCAGACGTGACTGAAGAGACTTAGCACAGCATGGTACATGGCAAGCAGCTAAATATTTTATGCTACATAGTTTTATACACACTGTTTCATATTACGAAATTGCTGTAGCTCTTTACAGTTTAACAAGTTCGAAAAGTCATATTATGCATTTATATTCTTAAGAAACTCATTTGAATAATAAAGTTTATTTGGTTACTTCATGATTCAGCAACCTACAAGAATTCTGTACAGTTATAAATATTAAAAATTTTCCATTTCACATTTCCTTAGTATATTAGACATAGAGTAGGTGCTTTCTAAGCTGAAATCAAACATTTTCGTGGCAAGAGCACTATTATGAAAATCTCTTTTCAAGGAGGATATTTAGAAAACAAAACCTACATATAATCTAGGAATAACTAGAAGTATTACTACTTAAGACATGGAATTGAGGTGCATTTATACATCAAAGTATAGTAAAAAATTCTGTTCTTAGCTTAATTTATTCAGTCAGTTCAGTTCAGTCGCTCAGTCGTGTCCGACTCTTTGGGACCCCATGAATCGCAGCACGCCAGGCCTCCCTGTCCACCACCAACTCCAGGAGTTCACTTAAACCCATGTCCATCGAGTCGTTGATGCCATTCTCTCCTGCCCCCAATCCCTCCCATCATCAGAGTCTTTTCCAATGAGTCAACCCTTCACATGAGGTGGCCAAAGTCTTAGAGTTTCAGCTTTAGCATCAGTCCTTCCAATGAACACCCAGGATTGATCTCCTTTAGAATGGACTGGATGTATCTCCTTGCAGTCCAAGGGACTCTCAAGAGTCTTCTCCAATACCACAGTTCAAAAGCATCAATTCTTTGGCGATCAGCTTTCTTCACAGTCCAACTCTCACATCCATACATGACCATGGGAAAAACCATAGCCTTGACTAGATGGACCTTTGTTGGCAAAGTAGTGGTGGCGGCGTGGGTATACAGGAGGGCCAAGAGGAGCTACTCCACATTCAAGGTCAGGAGGGGCGTCTGTGAGGAGATACCCCTTG
Organism: Moschus berezovskii; assembly: GCF_049115385.1. NCBI lineage: Eukaryota > Metazoa > Chordata > Mammalia > Artiodactyla > Moschidae > Moschus > Moschus berezovskii. Next base: position 34,540,087 of record NC_142461.1, read on the forward strand.
TCCAAGGTAAGGAGCAGCGGCTGCGCTTTGCTGGAGCAGCCGTGAAGAGATACCCCACGTCCAAGGTAAGAGAAACCCAAGTAATACAGTAGGTGTTGTGAGAGGGCATCAGAGGGCAGACACACTGAAACCATAATCAGAGAAATCTAGTCAATCTGATAACACAGACCACAGCCTTGTCTAACTCAATGAAACTAAGCCATGCCATGTGGGGCTACCCAAGATGGGAGGGTCATGGTGGAGAGGTCTGACAGAATGTGGTCCATTGGAGAATGGAATGGCAAACCACTTCATTATTCTTGCCTTGAGAACCCCATGAACAGTATGAAAAGGCAATATGATAGGATACTGAAAGAGGAACTCCCCAGGTCAGTAGGTGCCCAATATGCTACTGGAGATCAGTGGAGAAATAAATCCAGAATGAATGAAGTGATGGAGCCAAAGCAAAAGCAATACCCAGTTGTGGATGTGACTGGTGATAGAAGCAAGGTCCGATGCTGTAAAGAGCAATATTGCATAGGAACCTGGAATGTTAGGTCCATGAATCAAGGCAAATTGGAAGTGGTCAAACAGGAGATGGCAAAGAGTGAACGTCGACATTGCAGGAATCAGTGAAGGCAGGAGGAGAAGGGGACGACAGAGGACAAGATGGCTGGATGGCATTGCCAACCTGATGGACATGAGTTTGAGCATGCTCTGGGAAATAGTGAAGGGCAGGGAAGCCTGGCTGTGCTGCAGTCCATGGGGCTGCAAAGAGTCGGACACAACTGAGTGACTGAACAACAAATTCTTTTTCCAACTACCCACTTTAGGTAAGAAAAGGGGACAGAGGGAGCAATCTAAGCATCGATCTCCTACAATTTCAGGTAAGCCTTGGATCTTCTGTTTACGACCAGCCCAATATTATAATCAATTAGTCTGAACAGGAGCAACTGCACAGATAGTCAATTCCTTGATTTATTATCTACCCTGAGTTCTACCGAATTCAGAGCAAGAAAGGAAAGGTATGCACCAGTCCCAATTCTCTCAAGCACACAGTTTAATCAACCCTCTTTTAATAAATGACTCAAATCACTTTCCCTGTTGCAGCACTCAACGTTTGCAGCACAGGGCTCTCTGGAAAATACTCAGTGTTTCTCCTATACCACAAAGCTCTGCCTCCAGATATTTTTGTATTATGTGCTTGTATCTGTGTGTGTATGTGTGCGTAAGTTAATGTTTTAACATTTGTTTTCTTTAGTGAGGAGAGGGAATATCACTGCAAGGGCAATCAGGAGAGATGGTTAAGCGTGTGCTGCAGAATTAATCAATCTCTTAACTCTGCTTGTTAAAACTCCATGTCTGTAGCCCTCTCTTTACCTCACTCATGTAGGTATAAGAAGGCATAACAGTCTTTGGTTCTGTGTGCTTGCACATTCTGCTTTATCTCTTTTCAATATAAGGTTTCAGTGACCTGTAGAATTTTTGTGATTTAATAACCTCACCTATTTTATTTTAAATTTACTTGATATCTTTCCATCCTCTTACACGGCAGATCCAGCTGTTCCCCTGGCCCTTCCCCCATGCCTTTATCAATACTTCTAGTACATTGAAGCATTGTTTACACTGGAGGGGATAAAAAGAATGATGTGGGCATATAATCATATAAAAATACTACCTTAGTTCATTTTGTGTAAACTTAGGCACTGACAATTCTGAACATAAAGGCGCAAATGTATTGACAAAAATCATTCTTAATCCAGAATATCTTTGCCAGAGGAAAATTATTTTACTATAGCATACATATGCTATTAGCTTCACCAAAATAGAAAGCATTTCAGATGTCATAATTAACTTTTTCTTTTTTTACTAAAAACAATCATAACAATAATATAAGCAGTAGAGTTCTATATAATAGTCACCTTAAAGGTTCTGTGGTCTGTGTACCCTGGCCCTGACACTTTGAAAACTACCTAAGCCTCAGTTTCCTGGTATCAGGGTAATGGGGGCTGAATAGAAAGAATCTGGGAGTGCTTGGCCTCTTCTTCATTTCTTGGGAACTGTTGGTGGGAATATAAATTAGTTCAGCCACTATGGAAATAAGCATACAGGTTCCTCAGAAAACACTGAACTACCATATGATCCAGCAATTCCTTTCCTTAGTGTATATCTGAAAATAACAAAAACACTAATTCAAAACTAAGCATACATCCCAGTGTTCACTGAAGCGTTATTTGCAGTACCCAAGAGAAGAAAGTAAGCTAAGTGTTCATCAAGAGATGGATGAATAAACAATATGTGGCATATATTACAATGGGATATTCCTCAGCCATTAAAAAAAAAAGAATGGAATTCTGCTAATGGCAATACCATGGATGGACCTATAGGGCATTATGCTTACTGACATTAGTCGGAGAAAGAGAAATGTATGTTATCACTTAAATGTGGAATCTAAAAATTACAGCATATGAATGAATATAGGCAAATGGAAGGAGACTCACAGATGTAAAGAACAAACTAGTGGTTACCCGTGGGGAGAGGGAAGAGGAGAGGCCAAAATAGAGGTAGGGTATTAAGAGGCACAGACTACTATATATAAAACAAATAGCTATAAGGATGTATTATACAGCAGAGGGAATACGGCAAATATTTTATAATAAATTCAAATAGAGTATAATCTATAAAAATATTGAATCACGACACTGTACAACTGAAACAAATATAATACCATAATTCTCACATACTTCAATAAAAAGAGTATCAACCACATATTGCTAGTCCAGGAAAAGATCAAAATTCAAAATACACAGAATGATTTCTGCTTGTGTACACTGATTTTCACCATTATTAACTGAGAAATCATAAGTCAAATCATTAAATTTAGGGACCTCTTTAATTCAGTCAGAGTAACTGTAAGCAAAGAAATACGTAAAATGAGCTACTTAAATTTTCTCCCCAATAAAATTATGGGGAAAAAGTGCATTTTGTTCTAAAAGGAGTTTCTTTAGGTACTTTAGGCAGGTGATTTCAGCAGGGAATACACATATAGAAACACATGTATATAATACTGTTATATACATTGCATATCAGTTCAGTTCAATGTTGTCACTCAGGCGTGTCTGACTCTTTGTGACCCCATGGACAGCAGCATGCCAGGCCTCCCAGTCCATCACCAACTCCCGGAGTTTACTCGAACTCATGTCCATTGAGTCAGTGATGCCATCCAACCATCTCATCCTCCATCATCCCATTTTCCTCCCACCTTCAATCTTTCCCAGAATCAAGGTCTTTTCAAATGAGTCAGTTCTTAGCATCAGGTGGCCAAAGTACTGGAGTTTCAGCTTCAGTATCAGTCCTTCTTCTGAATAGTTAGGACTGGTTTCCTTTAGGATGGACTGGTTGAATCTCCTTGCAGTCCAAGGGAGTCTCAAGAGTGTTCTCCTACACCACAGTTCAAAAGCATAAATTTTTCAGTGCTCAACTTTACTTATAGTCCAACTGTCACATCCAATACATGACTACTGGGAAAAAAAAAACCTTTATGTATATAATATATACTATTTCATACAGTACCATATTATATACATACATATATATATATATGTATGTATGTATTTGTACACCAAAAAGATGTCCTTTTCATTATAGGGACTGGAATGCAAAAGTAGGAAGTCAAGAAACACCTGGAGTAACAGGCAAATTTGGCCTTGGAGTACAGAATGAAGCAGGGCAAAGGCTAAGAGAGTTTTGCCAAGAGAACGCACTGGTCATAGTAAACACCCTCTTCCAACAACACAAGAGAAGACTCTACACATGGATATCACCAGATGGTCAACACCAAAATCAGATTGATTATATTTTTGCAACCAAAGATGGAGAAGCTCTATACAGTCAGCAAAAACAAGACCAAGAGCTGACTGTGGCTCAGATCATGGACTTTTTATTGCCAAATTCAGACTTAAATTGAAGAAAGTAGGGAAAACCACTAGACCATTCAGGTATGACCTAAATCAAATCCCTTACAATTAAATAGTAGAAGTGAGAAATAGATTTAAGGACCAAATCTGATAGAAAGAGTGCCTGATGAACTCTGGATGGAGGTTTATGACACTGCACAGGAGAAAGGGAGCAAGACCATCCCCAAGAAAAATAAATGCAAAAGGGCAAAATGGCTGTCTGGGGAGGCCTTACAAATAGCTGTGGAAAGAGGAGAAGCGAAAAGCAAAGGACAAAAGGAAAGATATACCCATTAGTCCTGAATATACATTGGAAGGGCTGATGCTGAAGCTGAATCTTCAATACTTTGACCACCTGATGTGAAGAGCTGACTCATTTGAAAAGACCCTGATGCTGGGAAAGATTTAGGGCAGGAGGAGAAGGGGACAACACAGGATGAGATGGCTGGATGGTATCAGCGACTCAAAGGACATGAGTTTGGGTGAACTCTGGGGAGTTGGTGATGAACAGGGAGGCCTGGCATGCTGCGGTCCATGGGGTCGCAAAGAGTCAGACACGACTGAGCAACTGAACTGAACTGAAGAAGTAATAGTTTTAGCCAAATTTTACTTTAATGTCTTTTCTGCAATTTATTTAATTCTATATAATAATACAGATAAATATCAGCTTGAGCACTGATATTCTACCACTCATTACTGTACCCAACTCTTTTGCCATGTAACTTCATAGCATCTACCCCAGCTCTGAATATGGACCTAGCCATGTGACTTCTGAGATGTCAGGAGCTATAGCACATTCAAGGAGCTTGAACAGTGTCTGAATTAGGCTTCCCTTCTCTTTTGGCCTGTATCATCATCATGAGAAGGAGGTACTTTCCCTAGCCTGACAGAGTATGAGAGACATATAGTACAAAGTCAAGATCAACATATCTTGATCTTTATAAGGTGAGTGTCACCTTACACTGGGTCAGCTAACCCAAACACATTTGAGTACGTTCAGTCAACATCAGGAGAATCATCATCCCAGCCCAACTACAAATGACAGAATTGCTTAGGTGATCACCTCAGATGCTTGAACATTTATCACTTATTGCTGTGTATCACTGACAGTCCGTGACTTTTTTTTTTAATACAAGCTTAAGGTAAAAAAAAAAAAGTCAGTTGATACAAACACATTATTTAATAATATTTTGTGGCATCCGAAATATTCATATTGCAGAATCAGAAAAAAATGTTCTTATCACATTTTCCCCACTCCCAGCTATTGTAATAGATATATATATACACATATTATTTTGAATTTATTATTAAACATTATGTTCATTATGATTAAGCATCTACTAGATACAGATGTAAAAATAAAACAGAAAAAACTAAGAGCTTGTTTCCATTTAATATATCATACATTTGTTTTAATGACAGTTTGCACAAGATAAAGTATTTAAACTATTGTGTAAGTCATAGCATTGAAAGTCATACTCACTGAACACTGGAGCCATGTTCCAACGGCACTGCCATTTGGATATATATACCATGTTATACATGAATTGTTAAAACATTTAATTCCAAATTCACTCTCCATTGCCTCTTATAATTTTGAACCTCATCCTGTGTTTTCAATTTATCTGTATTGCTATGTATGCAAAATTATTTTATTATTATCCTACGACAACCTTTAATTAGGAAAGCAAATCTATTACAAAAAGTTATATCACATATAGATGGGTGATTAAAAATCACTATCAAAAAGTATTTAACATTTATGGTACACCTTCCTTCTAAAAATAGTAAAAATTTGAATATAGATTTAAGTATTTAAAATCAACTTAAAAAATAATCTATGCTTCTTAGAGCCTACATCTCATCCATAATCAATTAACATTATTGAGTATTTACTTTTCAAGCTTTCACTATTCAATAAAACAAGGAGAATATAAAATACCTTTTCCATGAAAACAGGTAAGTATGGTGAATATTAAATATTTTTAAGATTTCATTTTCTTGGATCTAAAAATCTTGCACCTCTTAGAAATTTCAAAACAATTTGCTGTATGTACCTGCAGTTTTGTTAGAAATTAGAGATGACCAAAATCAGTTTTAATTTCTACCAATTATAGTCCCTCTTTATCAAGTACTGTAATTTCCCTGTAATTTTTGTTCTTCTTTTTAACTTTATGTTTTCTATCTGCATTTGAATGTTAATTAGGCTGAGATGGAACTATTTACACTGAATACTCCTTCCATGTAACTTTTCCCATCCATTACTTTTTGTTTCATTCAGGCACACTAGCACTAACTTGCTGGAAATGTCAAAGGAGAGGAGAAAATCTTTATACAAAATGAGTATTCCCTGTTCTAAGCCTCTGTTTTCTGACAGTTTGAAGATAAAAGGACACAAATAAGAAGGTAACTAGTTCCTTGACCTTTAGGTTTTAGCTTCCGTATTCCTAATACTACTGTCACCCAACATGCTGCTCTGAACTATAAACAATCTACAATTGCTACAAGCGGCTCTAAAAAATTCAAATCTCTGTAAGTTTCATAGTATAATTATTAAAAAATGGCTAGAGGGAAAGCTCTCACCTAGGTCTTGTGTGTGTCAATGAGGAATCTCCTGTAAAATATACTCTTGACTTCTTTCTACCCCAACCCCATCCTTCTGAGGATGTAGAAAAAATGTATCTGCGTGGTCACGAAGCAACTCTGGAGTAGAGTTAGCATTACAAGAGACAGCTTCTTCTAACTTCTGTCTCTTCTCTTGATCAGCCTGCCTGCAGTGAATCTGCATTTCCAAGCTCTTCTGTGTCGTGCTTTGCAAGGATAGGCCCCTATGTGACAAGCCAGCTGTCACTCAGCATTATCTGTGCCCCAGCAGGCTAGCCTATTGGCAAGGTGGAGTAGTGGAAAGCCCATTGTGGCAACACATTGCAATATCCCTTTAATCCCTTTTACCAGTAAGAAACCTAATATTTTATCTCCATCTTTCACAGTTCTATGAATTCTTGACTTGATCAAGAAAAGAGGGTGTTTATTTACTGGCTCTCTAAATGCCAAATATTGAGGGAAAAGCAAGCACTAGCATTCGGAAGACTAGAATAACATGGTTTTCATAATCTTGGGGCATGCTGGATTTGAGCCTAACAGTTTTAGGTAGCTCTTAAAGGGCCTACTGGCTGCTTCCCTGGTGGATCAGTGGTAAAGAATCTGCCTGCCAATGCAGGAAATGCCGGTTCCATCCCTGGGTCAGGAAGATTCCCTGGAGAAGAAAATAGCAACCCACGCCAATATTCTTGCCTGGGGAATCTCATGGACAGAGGAACTCGGCGGGCTACAGTTCATGGGGTCACAAAAGAGCTGGACATGACTCAGTGACTTAGCAACAATGGGCCTATTGCTTTTATGTTTGCAGTTGCTTTTGTAGGCTTATAGAAGACAGTTTTGATGAATGTGGGCCAAATTCATAAGTTAGGAACCATGAATTGTGTGGCTATCTATGACTCACTTCATGAAATAATTTCTAAAATAAGAGGAAGCATTAAACTCTGGAAATCAGATTTTCCCCTAGAAATTACTTACAAATAAGCTTTCTTCAGAAACAGAAGTTATGAATGTTTGCTTTTCTATAATTTTCTTAAGATTTCTAAAACAATATCCTCCATACATTGAACAAATCATCTGGGTTATGTGCCTATAAATTTGTTTTCTCATTTATAGAACATGAATGTCAGGGAATTAAATGTATGTGTGTGTGTGTGTTTGTGTCTGTGTGTGCATTAGTCATTCAGTCACATCCGACTCTTTGCAACACCATGGACTGGAACCCACCAGGCTCCTTTGCCTATGGGATTTTCCAGGCAAGAATACTAGAGTGGGTTCCCTTTTCCAGGGGATCTTCCTGACCCAGGGATTGAACACAGGTCTCCTGCATTACAGGCAGATTCTTTACCGTCTGACCCATCTGAGAAGCCAGAGTATTAAACAGAATTTAAATTAAATTATGTATTATAGACAGCATTTAGGAAAGTACGTGTCACACATTAGGTGCTCAGTTAAATGCTGGTTACTCTTTTTTTTTTAATAATTCAACATTTAAGAATCATTTTCAAATTTCTAAAACATTTTTATTTTTTTCTAATTTAAATAATATAACTGGGTTTTAAATATCTCCCTATTTCATATCTAGAGCTTTCCTGGTGGCTCAGACTGTAAAGAATCTGCTGCAATGCAGGAAACCTCAGTTCAGTCCCTGGGTTCAGAAGATATGAGTTCAATCCATGGGTTGGGAAGATACCCTGGAGGAGGGCATGGCAACGCACTCCAGTCTTCTTGCCTGGATAATCCCCATGGACAGAGGATCATGGTGGGCTACATACATGGGGCTACAGGGTCAGACATAACTGAACAACTAAGCACACACACACGTATTTCATATCTAAACTCCTCAAACTTATGTAACAGTGACAGTGTCTATGTAAGTCTTGCAATACCAGCGAAAACAAGTCAGATGGTTACCTGTTGGTGTTTTTCAATCTTATAGTGCTCACTGGAAGTGTAGACTCTAGTAGAAGTTATAGATGGACTCTTGCTTCACACCAACCCACCCAAAGAACTGTCTCCATGGATTTTTCTCTATGTTAAGTTAGGGGACAAAGACTCTAAGAGATCCAAACTACTGATGAGTACTTTGCTGCCTGCATGTAACACAAAATGGTTGGTTTTTCAGTCCCCCATCTAACAGCAATAATATATATTTTCCCTATCCTTTTCTTAGCTAATCATGAGAATTAATGGTTTTAACAGAAGAAAAAGGCCAAGAATTATGATGAATGTTATTTTATAGAATTTTAAAGTTGCCTAAGAATATTTTTTCAGGTAAATTAGTTTTCCATCTCAACTCTCTCTGAAACTGCAAAAATCCTACATGCCATCATCTAGGAAATGTTTATCTCCCCATTCAAAGGCAATCCATATGCAGAAGGAGATGAACATAACACATTAATATATTTTTCAATGAGCAGATGTTCCATAATATCTAGTTTCGGACATCAACAAACTGATCCTTTGGCAAGCAACCCATTAATCATAATATACCCATCTCCTCTTTTTCACCAGTTCACTTTTTAATAAATTTATTTAAGTGGCAAGATATATGCAAAGGAATTGATTGCGTATTTAAAAATCATATGAAACTTTTTGGCTAAAATGTATAGATGTCTTATTTCTTACTGCTAAATGAATAAACAAAAACATAAAAGACAAACAACAGAGAGTTCTGAGGAGATTACCAAGAAAATAAATTTACTTTCAAAATATAAGTGTATACTATAGGTACCATGATAATAATGAATGTCATTCTGACTAAGTATTTAGTCCTTTGCTTGTAATACTAATCCAGTAGAACATTCTTTCATATGTTCTCCATATGAAAGAATTACATTTCATAAGATAGCAAACTTTCTGAATTCAAGAAAGAAATACAAGTATAATTTGAAGAAGAAATTTTTTTCAAAACTGTAATTCTTAAGTCATATTACATGGATGTTATGGTGCTTTCATATTTCATTAAAATGTTTAAAAAAGGTTATGTGATGTAGACCAATTCTGTAAGACTATAGAAATGAATATGAATGGTTAATCATGAATTTAAAAATCATTTAGTAACTATATATCATTCCATTTTTCTGCCATTAAAATATTCCCTGTTTCTCATCAGGAGAAAGTTGATCCGAAAGAATGTAGAGATTCAGATAAGTCTTTTTTTAATTAATACAACCTAGATTTTGTTTATATAAATATTTGTTACAATATATAAAGCCCCAAAACAGTAAAGTACAGAATTTATCAGGGGTTTGAAGGTCTAATAATGCATGTATAATTTGATGCAATGAACACAGCTATAATTATGGTCTACAAGAAAAAGTATTTTCTCTACTTAAAAAATAAGTCCTCAATTATCACAAAGGCTACATTATCTTTCATTAACTTAACAATATAAATCCACTTTAACCATGAAAAGTAATGAAACCTTAAAAACACATCAATAATTGAGTCAAAATTGCAAGCATGAAAAGAGCAATGTTAAGGTCAGGCAAATTATGGTTACAGTTAAGTGACTTTCAAATTTTAACTTTTCCACTAGAGTGACTATTTCACTCTTTTTATTAAGGAAGAGTTTTCTTCAGATTAAAAAAAAAATGTCACTAATACCCATCACACAAATAGTTAAATAAGTAAACCAAGAATCTAAAATGTTCATGCCCATCAGCTTCCCACAAGAGAAGAAACATCCTTGCCAACCTAAGTCTATATTCACCTCTCCATTGCTCTTAACCTTTAATCCACAATTGTCCTGCTCATGGCTACTTTTTCAGGGGTGGGTTGGGTTTGACAAAATTTCCGTCTTCCTCTCATTTTTTTTTAAGGGAAATCAATCAAAAAATAAAAACAAAAAAGCACAACAATAATGTTTTCTTCCACCAAACTATACCACTCTCAGATCCACAAACAAGCTCAATAATACACACAATATTCTTTTCAACATTATTGTTTTGTTTCCACTGCCCAGAGATCAAACCCACATCTCCTGCATTGGCGTACGGATTCTCTACTGGTGAGTCACCTGGGAAGCCCAGAATGTACCTTACCCTGCCTCAAATGAATATTTTCATCTTCCCAAATAAGTAAGCTGTAATCAAATTTCCTAAAGTCTAGGTGAGTTTCAAAAGTCAAACAATCAGTTTAACTTCTCATTTATCTTGTAAAGTATTTCTTATCAAAAGGGAAATCAATGCAAGCGTTTGTCATAGACTGGGGGAAAAAACATTCTATTTCATTTTGAATAGTTCAGGACCTCCTGAACAACACCATCAATTTCAGATCACTTGTCTGGTATTCAGCTAACTCAACAGTATCATATCCTCTGTATGGTTTTCGTCTTGATTGTTAAGGTAATTGTTTCAATATTTTTCATCACTGGATAGTAGAGACCTGGCCTAGATATAATTATTAAAGAAATGTAATTAAAAATTCAAAATCCTTCTTTATCTATTTAATTTCCTATGAAACTTTTAATGTACATTCCTAATTTCCAAGTATGAAAAGACTACCCAAATTTGAAATAACAACAAAAAATAAGCCTTCTTTCAGAAATGGCCTGGATTAGAAACCCTCAGGAACCTAAAGAGTAACTATGAATCTGCAATCTGAGAAGGTTGATGAGCATATGGACTTCTCTTAAGTGCTACCACTGTAAGTGTTCTCCTACCTTTTCCGTTTCTCTGTTCCTTTTCTTTGTAGGAAGAGCCTTCCCCTCCATTTCCCTTCCTCATCTCCTTTCTACAGCTGTTAGCAGGAAGTCACAAATTTTATGTCAGAAAGAGATGCTTTAAATGGTAGCTCAGAGAAAGTAGGTAATTTTCCACTACAGGAGTATACTGTAGTATAATCAACCCCTGAAATTTCATTGATGGATGACATGGTTGGACGCATGCCACACACTGTACACATCAACTTTACTGCTGTGTTATAATAATGTCACATTCTTGGTTGTGAAATATGTTCTCTTTTAAGGTAACTTGCAATACATAATAACAAAAAAAAAATCTCATTTCAGAATTGTTGGTTTTGGCTAGATACAATATGTAGGAGAGCTCACAAAAAAGTTTTAGAATTCTGCTACTTGATTAGCCTGCATAAGTGGAAGGATCATTCATTTTAAATCATTGTTATATCTAGAATCTTGATAGAGAAAGTCTACTGAGATATGAGGCATGTTCTTAGGGATTATTTGCAGCTGCAATACTGTTTACTATTTTTTTTATTAAGAGTGGGAAAGAGTATGAAAAATGTTTCCTTAGAGGAAGATAATGCATTTTTAATAATTCAATTAAAATTCTATATTGCAAGTATTTTCTTTTGGGACAGCAAGGAGATCAAACCAGTCAATTCTAAAGGAAATCAACCCTGAATGTGATTGAAGGACTGAAGCTGAAGCTGAAGTTTCAATACTTGGGCCACCTGATTCAAAGAACCGACTCATTAGAAAAGATCAGGATGCTGGGAAAGATTGAGGGCAAAAGGAGAAGGGGGCGACAGAGGATGAGATGGTTGGATGGTATCACTGACTCAATGGACACGAATTTCAGCAAACTCCTGGAGATAATGAAGGACAGGGAAGCCTGAAGTGCTGCAGTCCATGGGGCCACAAAGAGTCAGATGTGACTTAATGACTGAACAGCAATCTTTTTGAATCAAAGAACAACCAAGAGTAAAAGGCTCAACTAATAATTAATAGACCTGGTGACTGTTCTCTGTGTCTTTCTGAGAAACTTTACACAGCCTAACGTTTTCAATAGGAGAGCAGCTGAAAAACTGTGGTATATATAGTAGGGTTAGCCAACACATCTGATTTATTTAAATTTGTATTTCACAGTTTCTGAGGATTGGCTCCCCTAACCATTCATAATGCCACTTCTCTTTCTTTTATTTGTACAGAGATTGGAAAGATAAAACTCCTTCCTGGGCTTTCTTATAGTGACAGAAAGCATGGACCATAGTTTTGCTCAATGAGATATGGACTGAAGTTTTTGGCAAGGACAGTCTTCCCTGCATGTAAAGGCAAGGACAAGAACATAGCTCTTTGTCCTTTGATTTATGCCCTTTGCTCTATTTATTTTAGTTTTCCTGCCAGTCATGAATATGATGTCTGAAAGTGCAGCAACACTTTTTATAATCATGACGACCATAGCAACATACTCAGAATGACAGACTTGAAGGAAAGAAGGAGTCAGATTCCATGTGGTTTTGTTGAGCTGGCCTGTATGAGATAAAGAAATCCCTAAATGTTTAAATGACCATTAGTCATGTTGCCTCTTGTTCTAAATGATATGCCATTCAGCACATGAAAAGTCCTTTGCTATAGTGTCAGAACCTAAAATTCATACCTGCCATAGTGGAGAAGACACAGGATAAGGATCTAAGAATTTTAGGCTAGAAGGTTAGTAACACTGGTAACATGTTGGTAGAAAGTTTGTTCTGTTCAAGCCCACAGGAGAAGGGAGGAGAGAGAAGGGAACAACAGAGGATAAGATGGTTGGATAGCATCAACGACTCGACGGACATGAGTTTGTGCAAGCCCCAGGAGTTGGTGATGGACAGGGAGGCCTGGCATGCTGCAGTCCACGGTGTCACAGTCGGACATGACTGAGCAACTGAATTGAAGCCTACATATGCTATATGCAGAAAGCACACTCATCAACAGGACCTAAAATGAATACATACTTGTGTCCTTGTAATAATTTTTTAAAATTACTAACTCTCAAACATGGAATGGATGAATGCCCAAAATTCACATTTTTACCATCTCCATACAGACAATGAAGCAACACCATCAAGTAAGAAGGAGGGTAGATCCCATTCTCTGGGTTGCAAGATATTCTCAAACTAGTAGCAGCCAATTAAATGGACTTAGCCTTTGGCCACGTATGGTCTTCCCTTTTCAAGGAGCTGCTGCTTATTCAGGATCCTTGGACAAAGCTCTTTTCAGAGAAGCACAAACTGCTCAGAGCCAATCAATAATGGGGCCTAAAAGATACATAAACTGTTCAAATGCGATATTTGAATTTTCTATTGCTGGTACAACAAAATGCCACAAACAGTGGCTTAAACAACATAAACTTACTATGCTGCAGCTCTGTAGGTCAGAAGTTTGCAATGGGCTTTACTGTATTAAAATGAATGTGTTGCTCAGCTTTCTTTATAGTCCAACTCTCACATCCATACATGACCACTGGAAAAACCATAGCCTTGACTGGATGGACCTTTGTTGGCAAAATAATGTCTCTGATTTTTAATATGCTGTCTAGGTTGGTCACAATTTTCCTTCCAAGGAGTAAGCATCTTTTAATTTCATGGCTACAGTCACCATCTGCAGTGATTTTGGAGCCCAAAAAAATAAAGTCAGCTACTGTTTCCAATGTTTCCCCATCTATCTGCCAGGAAGTGATGGGACTGGATGCCATGATCTTAGTTTTCTGAATGTTGAGCTTAAAGCCAACTTTTTCACTCTCTTCTTTCACTTTCATCAAGTGGCTCTTTAGTTCTTTTTCACTTTCTGCCACAAAGGTGGTGTCATCTGCATATCAGAGGTTATTGATATTTCTCCTGGCAATCTTGATTCCAGCTTGTGCTTCATCCAGCCCAGCATTTCTCATGATGTACTCTGCATATAAGTTAAATAAGCAGGGTGACAATATACAGCCTTGACGTACTCCTTTTCCTATTTGGAACCAGTCTGTTGTTCCCTGTCCAGTTCTAACAATTGCTTCCTGACCTGCATATAGGTTTCTCAAGAGGCAGGTCAGGTGGTCTGGTATTCCCATCTCTTTCAGAATTTTCCACAGCTTATTGTGATCCACACAGTCAAAGGCTTTGGCCTAGTCAATGAAGCAGAAATAGATGTTTTTCTGGAAGTCTCTTGCTTTCCCCATGATCCAGCGGATGTTGGCAATTTGATCTCTGGTTTCTGTGCCTTTTCTAAAACCAGTTTGAACATCTGGAAGTTCACGGTTCACGTATTGCTGAAGCCTGGCTTGGAGAATTTTAAGCCTTACTTTACTAGCATGTGAGATGAGTGCAATCGTGCAGTAGTGTGAGCATTCTTTAAATACAATGAATTAGTAGTACTCATTTTATCTCTCGGGCCTCCCTGGTGGCTCAGAGGTAAAGCGTCTGCCTGCAATGCAGGAGACCTGGGTTTGATCCCTGGGTCAGGAAGACCCCCTGGAGAAGGAAATGGCAACCCACTCCAGTACTATTGCCTGGAAAATCCCATGGACAGAGAAGCCTGGTAGACTACAGTCGCAAAGAGTCAGACACGACTCAGCAGCTTCAATTTCACTTTCATTTTATCTCTAAGAGCAAATTCAAGCTAAACACTTCAGCTATTTTCAGTATTTTTTTCCTCTTTCCATATCTGAGATGATAAAACAATTCTGAAGCCATTAGATGCTACAATTATTACTTGTATTTTCTTCTCACTAGAGGCATACTCAAGGAATATATTAGCCAAAGGGAAAAGTAATTTCACTAAAGTTTTCTCTACTAAACATGAGAGAGAAATATGCTTAGTGGAAATTCTTAAGTCTGTCTAAATTAGAAAAGTGGTCTAAATTTTTAATTAATATATTTTTATCTAACTCAACACTTATAATGAAGGAAATAAAACTACTGTTATTTTGTACTTATAATAGGTGTTGTATTGCTCAGGATTTTTTAATTCATCCTTTATGATTGCAAAGAAGTATCCAACTTCTCTTTTGAAAATCTGTCTATGCCTGCTAGCAACTCTGGTTTTCATTATGAGAATTTGTCCTAATCTTAATATTTTAATTTCCTCAACAGTGCCTTCCCTCTGTGAAAGAAAGAATTGATATTAACCCACCTCCATATACATATTTATTTTCTCTGAACCAGCCTCAAGGGTCTCCCTGATACTTTTGACTTTATTGAGGACTTCTCACTTTAATTCTCCTTATTCTTGTTGCTACTATCACTTCTTTCTCCTTATTATCCTGCAGATTCTTAGTGGCATCCCTCTTTGGTGAGCATCATATTATAGGAATAAACCACAAAAAAATTATTTCTGTGCCCATACAGTGCTCCTACCTACCTGGAGGATCACTGTATTAGTTAATAGTTTAGTTGTGTTAAGAAGCTAAACTGAAGAAAATTTGAATCTATTTGCTGTATAGGCCTTAGGTCAAGTATAAAAATAATTCTTTTTGTTACGTCTTAACACATGTTAAAATAAGTATCATTTATAATCTGACAACATTTTTACTCTTCCTAAATGAAAATCATAAATGAATCCCAGTTATGCCAAATTGTAATTTTTCTATGCAAGGGTCACTTTTAAACATACAAAATTTATTTCTACCTCTCAAAATGTTTTCTGGATTTTTAAAATGTACTTTTCCTTACAGTGCTAGTATAATGTTTGTTATTTTGTGGTTATGAACATTGGGTTATTTTCATGGTAATGTTTAAATAACCATCATTCCTATCTTTATTTTTGCTGGAAAAAAAAAGAATATTGTGGTGGGTAGAATAATGTCTTCTTAAAGTTGTCTATGTCCTAATCTCCAGAATCTGAGAATCTTACCTTTTATGGCAAAAAAGATTTTGCAGATGTGATTAAATAAAGGAGGTTGAGATCCAGAGATTACTCTGAATTATCCCACTTGACCTAGTGTAATCAGAAGAGTTCATGTAAGAGAAAGAGGCAGGAAGAAGTCAAGGGGGATGTAATAATGAAAACAAGTTTCAGAACCTGAGAGAAATTTGAAGATACTCCACTACTGGCTTTGAAGATAGAGGAACTGTGAGTCAAAGAATGTAAGTGGCCTCTAAAAGCTGCAAAAGGCAAGGAAATGGAATCTCCCTGGAGCCTTCAGAAAGAATCAGCACTCAGTCTTGTCCAACTATTTGCAGCCCCATGGACTGCAGCATGCCAGGCCTCCCTGTCCATCACCAACTCCCAGGAGCTCACCCAAACTCATGTCCATTGAGTCATTGATGCCATCCAACCATCCCATCCTCTGTTGTCCCCTTCTCCTCCTCCCCTCAATCTTTCCCAGCATCAGAGTCTTTTCAAATGAGGCAGCTCTTCACATCAGGTGGTCAGAGTATTGGAGTTTCACTTTCAATGTCAGTCCTTCCAATGAACACCCAAGACTGATCTCCTTTAGGATGGACTGGTTGGATCTCCTTGCAGTCCAAGGGACTCTCAAGAGTCTTCTCCAACACCACAGTTCAAAAGCATCAATTCTTCAGTTTTCAGCCTTCTTTATAGTCCAACTCTCACATCCATACATGACTACTGGAAAAACCATAGCCTTTGCTAGACGGACCTTTGTTAACAAAGTAATGTCTCTGCTTTTTAATATGCTGTCTAGGTTGGTTGCAGCTTTTCTTGCAAGAGGCAAGCCTCTTTTAATTTCATGGCTGCAGTCACCATGTGCAGTGATTTTGGAGCCCCCCCAAAAATAAAGTCAGCCACTGTTTCCACTGTTTCCCCATCTATTTGCCATGAAGTGATGAGACCAGATGCCATGATCTTAGTTTTCTGAATGTTGACCTTTAAGCCAACTTTTTCACTCTCCTCTTTCACTTTCATCAAGAGCCTCTTTAGTTCTTCTTCACTTTCTGCCATAAGGGTGGTGTCATCTGGTTCCTTGGCCTTTTCCAAATCCAGCTTGTGTTCCAAGGTTGACTGAATCAGAGGATGAAGGGGAAACCTAGATAAGGAGTGCTAACTATAAGTTATTGACTGATTAACCCCATGTATTGTTCAAGGGTCAACTGTATTTAACATCTCTCAGTTCAGTTCAGTTCAGTCGCTCAGTCGTGTCCGACTCTTAGCGACCCCATGAACCACAGCACGCCAGGCCTCCCTGTCCATCACTAAATCCCGGGGTTCACTCAAACTCATGTCCATCGAGTCGGTGATGCCATCCAGCCACCTCATTCTCTGTCGTCCCCGTCTCCTCCTACCCCCAATCGCTCCCAGCATCAGAGTCTTTTCCAGTGAGTCAACTCGTCGCATGAGGTGGCCAAAGTATTGGAGCTTCAGCTTTAGCATCAGTCCTTCCAATGAACACCCAGGACTGATCTCCTCTAGAATGGACTGGTTGGATTTCATTGCATTCCAAGGGACTCTCAAGAGTCTTCTCCAGCACCACAGTTCAAAAGCATCAATTCTTCAGCGATCAGCTTTCTTCACAGTCCAACTCTCACATCCATACATGACCACGGGAAAAACCATAGCCTTGACTAGACGGACCTTGGTTGGCAAAGTAATGTCTCTGCTTTTTAATATGCTATCTAGGCTGGTCATAACTTTCCTTCCAAGGAGTAAGCACTTGTCTTTTAATTTCATGGCTGCAATCAGCATCCACAGTGATTTTGGAGCCCAAAAAAATAAAGTCTGACACGGGTTTCCACTGTTTCCCCATCTGTTTCCCAAGAAGTGATGGGACCAGATGCCATGATCTTAGTTTTCTGAATGTTGAGCTTCAAGTCAACCTTTTCACACTCCTCTTTCACTTTCATCAAGAGGCCTTTGAGTTCCTCTTCACTTTCTGCCATAAGGGTGGTGTCATCTACATATCTGAGGTTATTGATATTTCTCCCAGCAATCTTGATTCCAGCTTGTGCTTCTTCCAGCCCAGCGTTCCTCATGATGTACTCTGCATATAAGTTAAATAAGCAGGGTGACAATATACAACCTTGACGTACTCTTTTTCCTATTTGGAACCAGTCTGTTGTTCTGTGTACAGTTCTGACTGTTGCTTCCTGACCTTCATACAGGTTTCTCAAGAGGCAGGTCAGGTGGTCTGGGATTCCCATCTCTTTCAGAATTTTCCACAGTTTATTGTGATCCACACAGTCAAAGGCCTTTGCATAGTCAATGAAGCAGAAATAGATGTTTTTCTGGAACTCTCTTGCTTTCTCCATAATCCAGCGGATGTTGGCAATTTGATCTCTGGTTCCTCTGCCTTTTCTAAAACCTGCTTGAACATCTGGAAGTTCACAATTCACATATTGCTGAAGCCTAGCTTGGAGAATTTTGAGCATGACTTTACTAGCGTGTGAGATGAGTGCAATTGTGCAGTAGTTTGAGCATTCTTTGGCATTGCCTTTCTTTGGGATTGGAATGAAGACTGACCTTTTCCAGTCCTGTGGCCACTGCTGAGTTTTCCAAATTTGCTGGCATACTGAGTGCAGCAGTTTCACAGCATCATCTTTCAGGATTTGAAATAGCTCAATTGGAATTCCATCACCTCCACTAGCTT
This sequence comes from Moschus berezovskii, assembly GCF_049115385.1. Taxonomy (NCBI): domain Eukaryota; kingdom Metazoa; phylum Chordata; class Mammalia; order Artiodactyla; family Moschidae; genus Moschus; species Moschus berezovskii. Next base: position 34,558,874 of record NC_142461.1, read on the forward strand.
TGTTCGTCGTGATACTCTCTAAGGCCCACTTGACTTCACATTCCAACATGTCTGGTTCCAGGTGAGTGATCACGCCATTGTGATTATCTTCGTCATGAAGATCTTTTTTGTACAGTTCTTCTGTGTATTCTTGCCACCTCTTCTTAATATCTTCTGTTTTTGTTAGGTCCATACCATTTCTGTCCTTTATCGAGCCCATCTTTGCATGAAATGTTCCCTTGATATCTCTAATTTTCTTGAAGAGATCTCTTGTTTTTCCTATTCTGTTGTTTTCCTCTATTTCTTTGCATTGATCGCTGAAGAAAGCTTTCTTATCTCTCCTTGCTATTCTTTAGAACTCTGCATTCAGATGCTTATATCTTTCCTTTCCTCCTTTACTTTTCGCTTCTCTTCTTTTCACAGCTATTTGTAAGGCCTCCTCAGACAGCCATTTTGCTTTTTAGCATTTCTTTTCCATGGGGATGGTCTTGGTCCCTGTCTCCTGTACAATGTCACAAACCTCTGTCCAGAGTTCATCAGGCACTCTATCGATCAGATCTAGACCCTTAAATCTATTTCTTACTTCCACTGTATAATCATAAGGGATTTGATTTAGGTCATATCTGAATGGTCTCTAGGCTTTGTTAAATACAGTTGACCCTTGAACCATACATGGGATTAATCAGAAATAACTTATAGTTAGCACTCCTTATCCAGGTTTCCCCTGCATCCTCTGATTCAGTCAACTAGGCTTTGTTATGGAGAAGGCAATGGCACCCCACTCCAGTACTCTTGCCTGGAAAATCCCATGGATGGAGGAGCCTGGTGGGCTGCAGTCCATGGGGTTGCAAAGAGTTGGACATGACTGAGCGACTTCACTTTCACTTTCCTGCATTGGAGAAGGAAATGGCAACCCACTCCAGTGTTCTTTCTTGCCTGGAGAGTCCCAGGGATGGGTGAGCCTCATGGGCTGCCCGTCTATGGGGTCGCACAGAGTCGGACACGACTGACGTGACTTAGCAGCAGTAGCAGCAGGCTTTGTTACTATCTTGATAAAATTTCTTTGAGCTTGGTTTTCTAAAGTTCCCACTTTAGAAAAATTTAAAATTTAGCTTATAAAATCAAGGGGAAAGAACTCCATAAAATATTCTATTTAAATATAATACAACCTGTAAAAAGAGAGAAGGAAAATCTGAGATGGGGTGAAGGGGTTTAAATGTCTCTTGCAACTTGAAATAGTATCCAATGAAAGAATTGGACCTAAAGAGAGGGAGAGGATAACTGACTCTACCCAATCATTTCCTCCCTAAATCAGACACACGATTATAGACCAGTCAGTCTTCCTTCCCCTGAAAGAGCATGAGTTCTGATGGTGAAGAGAGTATTATGACTTCTTTATATAAATACTACTCTCTCCTATATTACTTTAGACTCTATAATTAATATGTCTGTATTACTAAAAGAAGATGAAAGGGGAAGTACCTGCTAGGTTCATTATAGGAGATTTGTTAAAGTAAGGACTTTAAGGTTGGGAGACCAGGAGAAAATATTTTCTATGTAGTCTATTGGTTTAAATTTCTCAGAAACAAGCCATGTGGGAAGTCATCAGTCCAGCAGAGGCACATTAAATAACATCTGAACAAGTTAGATCCAGGAGCTGTATAAGCGAGTGTGAACACACATGTGCAAGTGCCAGGCTTCCAGCAATAGCTATTACAGCAAGACACACAAAGCTAGAGAATTTGATTAATACAATTCACATACTTTGCATATTAGAAACAGGTCTGGTGGATATCTCCTTGTTTGAAAATAAATAGAAAACACCAGCTGCAATAAGATCAGCAATAGCTGACAAGAAGGAAACAGATCATCTGAGGTGAAGAAGGCCATCTCTGGGTGACAGAACATGTTAGAGAAATTAAAGTTTAGAATATTAAAAATATTAAAGATGTGGTTTTCAGGAAGACTGACTAAAATGTTGTGGAGAGAGAATACATCAAGATAAATATGCAGGGGGCAGCATAATCATTTAAGAATGAAATTCAGAGAGGACTTAAATAAAAAAGGATTATATTAAAAAAAAAAAAGATAAAGCTTCCCCAATGACTTACAGGTAAAGAATCTGCCTGTCAACGCAGAAGACATGGGTTCAATCTTTAGGTCAGGAATATCCCCTAGAGAAGAAAATGGCAACCTGCTTTACTATTCTTGCCTGGGAAATCTCACAGATAAGTCTGGAGGCTACAGTCCATGGGATCACCAAGAGTCAGACAGGACTTACCAACTAAAACCAAAGCCAAAACAAACAAACAAACACACAAACATACAACATTCATAGCAGATTTAAAATTTGTATTATAGACAGTTAAAAGAAAAATTTGCGCTTCAGAAGCAATTCATGCCAGTGGTTATGAATATCAGTTTTAATCAGATTATTCTAATTCTTTTCATACTTTTCATGGGGTTCTCAATGCAAAAATACTGAAGTAGATTGTCATTCTCTTCTCCAATGGACCGTAATTTGTCAGACTCTGACTAGCAGGGACATGCCAGGAGAAATATCAATAATCTCAGATATGCAAGGGCTTCCCTGGTGGCTCAGATGGCAAAGAATCTGCATGCAAAGTGGGAAACCTGGGTTCAATCCCTGGGTTGGGAAGATCCCCTGGAGGAGGGCATGGCAACTCACTCCAGTATTCTTGCCTGGAGAATCCCCATGGACAGAGGAACCTGGTGGGCTACAGTCCATGGGGTTGCATAAGAACTGAGCAACTAAGCACAGATATGCAGATTACACCACCCTAATGGCAGAAAGTGAGGAGGGACTAAAGAGGCTCTTGATGATCATAAAGAGGAGAGTGAAAAAGCTGGCTAAAAAACTCAACATTCAAAAAACAAAGTTCAAGGCATCTGGTCCCATCACTTGATTGCAAACAGATGGGGAAAAAATAGAAACAGTGATAGACTATTTTCTTGGGCTACAAAATCACTGCAGATGATGATTTTACTGCAACCGTGAAATTAAAAGATGCTTGCTCCTTGGAAGAAAAGCTATGACAAACATAGACAGCATATTAAAGAGCAGAGACATCACTTTACTGAAAAGGACCATATAGTCAAAGCTGTGGTTTTTCAAGTAGTCATGTACAGATATGAGAGCTGGACCATCAAGAAGGCTGAGCACTGAAGAATTAGTTTTCAAACTGCAGTGCTGGAGAAGCCTCTTGAGAGTCCCTTGGACTTCAAGGAGATCAAAGCAGTCAATCCTAAAGGATATCAACTCTTAATACTCATTGGAAGGACTGATGCTGAAGCTCCAAAACTTTGGTTACCTGATGCAAAGAGCCAACTCACTGCAAAGACCCTGATTCTGGGAAAGATTGAAGGCAGGAGGAGAATATGATAGAGGATGGTGGATGGCATCATTAACTCAGTGGACATGAGTTTGAGCAAGCTCCAAGACATAGTGAAGGTCAGAGAACCCTGGAGTGCTACAGTCCATAGGGTTGCAAAGAGCTGGACATGACTGAGCAACTGAACAACAGTTCTACTTCTTACCAGTTATGTGATTATTGGACAAATTACAAAAACTATTTATGTCTCTGTTCCTCTATAAAATGGAGAAATAATATAAGTAACTTTAATATAGAATTATCAGGAGGATTAAGTGAATTAATACTTGCAAAATTTTTAAACAATCAATGTTAGCTATTGTTAATAACACCAAATCAGCAGTATGGCATGTAGCATGCATAAACTCTCCTAGAACACAGAGAAACTTCAAGGAGATGGCAGAAGTTGAGGGTGGGGGGAGTTACATACTTAAGTGCTATAAGTTCCTTAAAAGGAAGTTATATACTTGAAGTTAAATGGAAATCAAAGACACAAATTAAGAAAAAATTCTAGCTAAAAACAAGCAGGCAAACCAACAAATATAAAACAAAATGAAAACAGCTAGCCACAACAACAAAAATTTGTGAATACTGGCTAACGGGATTTATCTATTCTATGCAAATATAACTAAGGTATACACTGAAAATATTTTTTTAAATGAAACAATGCAAAACTAAACCAAAAACCTTGACATTTTGGCAAGGAAAAATATCAGTTTCAGTCAAAGACAAAAAGTCATGCTTCACTTTTGAGTAAGTTAGAAGAAAATGAAGAAACAACTGAAGAATTTTGAGAGGAAAGAATTACAAATCAGACTATCATTAAAAAGAAATTATCATTCACATAGAAAGATCAGAAAAAGCCAATCTAAACTACTCAACATTTCAAAAAATATAAGTACTTAAGAATACAGTACTTATAAGTATCCTAAAAAAGATATGCTTAAGAATAATTGGCAGTCAACAATATATGAATCAAGATTAAGAACTCAGGTTTAGGAAATTTGAAGGCAGTGAGCCTTGAAGGAAGGAAAACAGATTATAGTGAGTATTGAATAAAATCAAATATAAAATAAAGTCAAATAATTTTTATAAAGGATAGATGCAAAATGTAGCAGAAAAATTAAATATAATCTCCGAAAATAAGCCCACATGTTTTAAAATAAGCAATAATTTAGTGATAAAAAAGCAATGTACTAATAACGATTTAAGACAAACGCCTTTTTACAATGAAAAAATAAAATTTAAAATTTATATTATTTTATTTCTTGAAACAATATAGGTAAAAGAATGTTTTACAAATGTCAAAGTAACCCCAGTAGAATCGAAAAACTATAAGCTTCCCAATTTTCTGGAGAATAAGAAAGGCCAAGAAAGACTTCATAAAGCAGAGTTAGAAAATAAAGTCAAAAGTTTTGCATGAATGAATAAAACTGAAGAACATATGACAGAAGAATGACTGCAAGATTTAATAAACTTGTGGAATTTAAATAGCCTATTTAAAAACTATATTTTACAGACTGGATTAAAGAAAGAAGACGCACCAGAAAATTTATCAGTGTTCTATTTACAAGGAACACAATACAGAATGTTAAGGGAAAAAAAAAGATGGCTAAATATTTATCAGAATTCAAAACAGAATTTCTTGTATTTGTTTACTTCCCTATTACCAGATCTTTGCATAGTGGGACAAACTTAGGACACATTTAATAATTATTTACATATGAAATACAAACAAAAACATTACACATACGAATAATGAACTAAACAAAATAAGATTGGTAGTATTCATTTTACACAAGCAGCAATTACATCAAGAAAATAGAATTGATAACACAGGTCATTTAACACTGATGAAAGATATAGGCCATAATGATTATTTAATGTCATAAACCTATATACATTTCATGGGATATCATCAAAATGCATATATAGCAAATATTCATATTAGGAGTCTTTATTATACCTCTCTCAGCAATTAACAGACTACATACACAAAATATAAATATAATATAATCCAAATAATATAATGTTCTCAAAAATTTTCTCATGCTTCATAGTCAGTAAACTAAGATTACACTTTTCTTCAAGTGTCTATGGAAACTGAAATTAGGACTTTTCAAGCATTCATTCTTATGAGAGCGGCTAACAAATCACCTAGGTGTTACTTCACATCTCTGGGCCCATCATCAAAGAAGATTGTAAACTCTGATAGAATAAGAGTCTCGCAAAAAAATATGTTACCAAAATTCAACAAAGAAGCAGGAACATAAATAGATCAATTTCTAGCTTCAAAATTAGTCTCTTATAAAGGCTTGTTTTTTCTTTTACAAACTTAATTGAACATCTCTGCTACTAAGTATCTGAGAATACAAGAACAGTAGTCCCCATAAACCTTCTTAGAAGAAAACAGACATTTAAAAAACAAACTAATAAATCTATAATAAAATGTTGACTAGTGATTAGTTCCATATTAGGGCTTAAAAACAAACATAATTTTATCAGTAAGATTTTTCAAACTTCCAAATGTTTTCTACATTATATACTGAATCAGTTCAGCTCAGTTCAGTCGCTCAGTCGTGTCTGACTCTTTGCGACCGCATGAATAACAGCACGCCAGGCCTCCCTGTCCAACATCAACTCCCGGAGTTCACTCAAACTCATGTCCACAGAGTCAGTGATGCCATCCAGCCATCTCATTCTCTGCCGTCCCCTTCTCCTCCCACCCCCAATCCTTCCCAGCATCAGAGTCTTTTCTAGTGAGTCAACCCGTCGCATGAGGTGGCAAAGTATTGGAGTTTCAGCTTTAGCATCAGTCCTTCCAATGAACACCCAGGACTGATCTCCTCTAGAATGGACTGGTTGGATCTCCTTGAAGTCCAAGGGACTCTCAAGAGTCTTCTCCAGCACCACAGTTCAAAAGCATTAATTCTTCGGCGATCAGCTTTCTTCACAGTCCAACTCTTACATCCATACATGACCACGGGAAAAACCATAGCCTTGACTAGATGGACTTTTGTTGGCAAAGTAATGTCTCTGTTTTTTAATATGTTGTCTAGGTTGGTCATAACTTCCTTCCATGGAGTAAATGTTTTTTTAATTTCATGGCTGCAATCAGCATCTGCAGTGATTTTGGAGCCCAAAAAATAAAGTCTGACACTGTTTCCACTGTTTCCCCATCCATTTCCCATGAAGTGATGGGACCAGATGCCATGATCTTCGTTTTCTGAATGTTGAGCTTCAAGCCAACCTTTTCACTCTCCTCTTTCACTTTCATCAAGAGGCTTTTGAGTTCCTCTTCACTTTCTGCCATAAGGGTGGTGTCATCTGCATATCTGAGGTTATTGATATTTCTCCCAGCAATCTTGATTCCAGCTTGTGCTTCTTCCAGCCCAGCGTTCCTCATGATGTACTCTGCATATAAGTTAAATAAGCAGGGTGACAATATACAACCTTGACGTACTCGATAGCCTTGTCCAAAAAATAGAAATGCAAAACCACCTGACTTGGATACAACCATTAGACTTGGATGTTCAGATACCTACTGTAGGGCCTGCTTTAATAGAGGATCACGTACAAGGCAATATTATTTCAATGTCTGCAAACATCTTAAAACTCAATTTCATAAAGAAATTTACCACACTCATTTTTAAAAAATCCCGGAAACATAAAATATAACCAATAATTTTTAAGAGGATAATTACACAGAAGTATAACTGTACACATTCATTCATTCACATATGCTCATTTATACATGCCTCCATATGACATCTGGAATATTTCTGGCTGCATGTATGTCAACATCATTGTATATGACTAACATCTTTACTATATATTCCATTCCTTAAATTTTTCCTGTTTTTTGTAAAAATAAACTTTAACTATGGAAGCCAATTTATAATATATGCATGTTATAATATATCTATGTGTGTATATGTACATATATAGAGAGAGAAATACAGAGACTATGTTAAGGTATTAAGTTGACATTTTTGAGTAAAAGATTGGCTCAGAGGGTAAAGCGTCTGCCTGCAATGCAGGAGACCCTGGTTTGATCCCTGTGTCAGGAAGATCCGCTGGAGAAGGAAATGGCAACCCACTCCAGTACTCTTGCCTGGAAAATCCCATGGATGAAGAAGCCTGATAGGCTACAGTCTATGGTCTCACAAAGAGTTGGACACGACTGAGCAACTTCACTTTCTTTCTTATAAAAATTATTTCATAAGTTATTTTTGGAGAATTATGGAGGCATGGTGTATTTTTACCTATTAAATATACAAACTTTTTTTTCTAATTTTTAAGTTTGCCTTTTTTGAATATCTTTCACCCAAGACCCAGGCAAATTTCCCTAATGGGAGTCAATCCTTGCAGGTCACTGTTTGACTCCTGATTCTTCTTGGCACACAAATTAGCCCCTCAACACATTTCTAGAGCATTTATTGCAGTACTGTTGGACGTAGCAAGTGAAACACTGACAACTGCCTTCAATACAAGGTCACTGATAATATTTTCTGAGTGATGAAATATAAAAATATGCAGATTTTTAATCTGAATCATTTTCAGCATTCATTGTCAAAGTAAAGTGGCTCTGGAGGTCTTACTAATATATCTTACTAACTATGTACCTAAGAGAAGTGTGTGAGTACTATCTTTCCATTACAAAAAGATATAAAATAATGTGTTCTGGATATTGGCATAAATGTTTCCTAGATGCCAAGCAGACAGTAGCATTAATCATTTGTCATAATTTATCAATTTTAATACTAATTAATTACAACTTAATACAAATGTCATACTTAGAAAAATAAATCCCATTTGAGAAAACCTATGTTTTTGGGAAAACAGACTCTGGAGAAGCCATTTTAGTTTTGTTATAACTATTGTTTATGGAATATGCTTTCTGATATTTTAGCTTCTAGCCAATCTGCATCTTTACATCTTAAAGTGATGTCTAGTAGGCAGAAAATGAATGAGTAGGTTTTTCAAAAAGAATATCATCTGATAACTGACATCTTAGGTAAGTTATATTGAATGTATTAAGTGATACAATTGGGTTTAACCTACTATCCTACTATTTTTCATTTGTCCTGTTCATTCTTTGTTGCTTTGTTTCTCTTTTCCATTCTCCCTCTAGGCTTTTTTTTTGAGATGTAGTTGATATACAATATTATGCAATTTTAAAGTATGCAATCTATTGATTTGATATATTTATAAATTGTATTGTGTTTACTGCTATAGTGTTAACACCTTCATCAAGATATTAGTTTGATTTTTTAAATTCCACTTCATCTTCACTATTGACTCAGCCATACCATTTCATCTCCATTAGTTCTTCCTACAGTGATTAGAGTACAAATCTAATCTATATGTTCTGATATAACTTCATGTTTACAGTAAAAAAACCTAACAACCAGACATCTACATCCCTCATTCCCATCCCTTGTACTAATTTTGGTAACATTTTATATTATAAACTTTAAATAAAGTGTTACTATTTTTTGCTTTAAGTGTAAATAATATTCTAAGTATATTAAAATGAGAAAATGGTATTTATATTTACCATATCTGCTCCCCTTCATTGCTTTGTGTCTAGATACACATTTCCAGTATCATTTTACTTCTTCCTAAAGAAGCTTATTTTACATTACTTATAGTATAGGTCTGGTGAAATCAAATATTTTTTTCTGAAAAAGTCTCTTTTACATCTTTATTTATAAAACATTATTTGCTAAGTAAAGAAATCTGGGTTAGTAGGGTTATTTATTTATGTATTTTGTTTTTGCTTTCTCTTGATATTTTAAAGATGTTTCCCATTGTCCTTTGATGTTCTCCATTTTTGACGTCCACTATCATTTGTGTAATGCATTCCTTCTCTTTGGCCAAATGTCATATTAGTCCCTGTTCTAGTTTCTCTTCCTAGTACTCCAATAGCTTATATGTTAGGGTACTTAATATCACCTCCTGGCTTTTGGATATTACATTTCTTTTTTGTATTTCATCCCTTTTTTTCTTTTATCAGTTTGGATAATTTCTACTGACCTATATTTAAGATCACCAAAGCTTTCTTCTTGTGTCTAGTCTGCTGACAAACCCATAAAAAGAGCTCTTTGTCTTAGACATCATGCTTTTTATACCCAGCATTTTCAACTGAATTTTTTTTTAAAGATTTCTTTCTCTCTACTAAAATTCCCCCATCTTTTCAGTGAATAATTTCCACATTTTACAGTATGTCCTTTAACATAACAATCAACACAATCGACTTTAAAGTACCTGTCTGCTGACAGTTCTATCATTTGTGCCATCTCTGCATATAAAAGTATTACTACTAGCATGGGAAAGGAAACGGTCAACTGTCAACCACATCCAGGAGAGGCCCAGGCAGGATAAACCCAATGAAGAACACACCAACACACATAATCAAACTGACAGAAATTAAAGACAAATATAAAATATTAAAAATAACGAGGGAAAAATGACAAAGAACACACAAGGAAACTCCCATAAGGTTATCAGCTGATTTCTCAACAGAAACTTTACAAGCCAAAAAGGAATGGCATGATATATTTAGTGATGAAAGAGAAGAACCTATAATCGAGAATATCATCAAGACTCTCATTCACATTTGACAGAGAAATCAAAAGTTTTACATACAAGCAAAAGTTAAGAGAATTCAGTACCACCAAAGCAGTTTTACAAAAAATGCTAAAGGAATTTCTCTAAGCAGGAAACACAAGAGAAGGAAAAGATCTACACAAAATAAACCTAAAACAATTAAGAAAATGGTAATAGGATGATTTGTTGTGTAGTGGCTAAGTTGTGCTGACTCTTTTGTGATGCCCTGAACTGCATACATATCAATAATTACCTTAAATGTAAATGGATTAAATGCACAAACCAAAAGACACAGACTGGATGGACAGATAAAAACAAGTGCGTGCATACACTTCCACTTACCGGATCACTTAACTCCCCAAGTTGTATGTAATTATTTCATATTGTTATGTTAATCATGCTTCCATTATTGCTTGCAACTGTAATGATCTTTTCTTTTTGTCTATTGATTATGAGAGCTGATAAATGTCTTCTATTATAGAGATTTGTGCTTAATACAATAATTGTATCATGATTGGTCAACTGAAAATAATGGAATTCTATATAATTCTATCGGAGAAGGCAATGGCAAGCCACTCCAGTACTCTTGCCTAGAAAATCCCATGGACGGAGGAGCCTGGTAGGCTGCAGTCCATGGGGTCGCTAAGGGTCGGACACAACTGAGTGACTTCACTTTTAATTCTATATCACTAAAACTACCATTTAATAGAAAAACTTGTAATCATTTTTTAAAATCCAAATGCATATCAAAATTATCTTGGAATGATCTGGAAAAAAAAAACAAATGCCCAAGTATTGTTTTTTTTGTTGCTTTTTTTCCTTCCAAAGCTCCAGATGTGTTTCTAATGAACAGCCACATCTAAAAACAACTGGACTATGTGATCATCTTGTACTTTTATATAGTTTAACATTTTTCTATTTCATATTACATACTCCATTTCATTTAGCTTGTTTTCCAATTTCTCTTTTTTTAGAAATGCTCTTTCTCAAGTCTACCAAGCATAGTAGAAAAGCTTTTGTAAATATATATATATAGATATAAGCAGTATGTATATTTTAGAAAACTTATGAATTTTTGCCTAGGTAAAAAATGTATGACATTTTTATTCTACTTGTTTGACTTAGTATGAATAGAAAGCTATATTTCTAATTTATAATCACTTAAATTTTTTATATAGCTCCATGTATTTTGGCATCTACTATTAAGTGCTAAAAGTCTAGAAAGTTTATTATCTTAGTGATTAAAAAAAAATGAAGCTGAAACTTCTAATCCAATTCTGAGAATATAATGAAATATTATGTTGTTTAAAAAGACAGGAAATTAACAGGTGATACAGTAATATTAACTAAAGTACAGATTTTGTTCAAATCTCACAAAATTTTATGTTAGTGTCCATTATTTGTTTTCATACCTTATTCAAAGCTCCACATTGTATTTAATTGCACTGAGCAGCTTTAGTTACATGCAACGAATTCTGAGAAGTTCTCTTTTCATTTTTATTCTATTATAAATACTTTCTAGTTTTCCTTGTTTTGGCTTTTTACATATAGTGATTATTTAAAAGTGAACATTTAACTTCCAAATATATGAGATATTTAAAAATATCTTTGATATTAATGTCTCATTTTGATATTAATTTCTTGTTTAAATGCTTTCTTCTCTGCAATCACCCTCTGTAATTTTCCAATCTTCTAACATTATTGAGGCTTTCAATGGCTAATTTTGCTAAGTCAAAGATCTCTCTTGGTAAATGTGACACTGCACTTGAAGATATAAGGTTATTTTCAAATATCTTTTGATATTGATCTCTACCATAATTCCACAGTAATAAAAGAACAGACTCTGAATGATTTCAATACCTTTAGACCATGAAATTTCTGCACCTGGTCTTTTGTCTCTGGATATGTTCCAGGGTCTCCTAGTTTATAGCCTATGGGAACTTGAATAGAATTTGTATCCTAATGTTGTGTGAAAATTGCATAAATCTTATTTATGTCAAATTGGTTCATAATGCTTTTCAGGTCAACTATATTCTTCTACTTCTCTGCACATTCATTCTATTAATTTCTGAGAGCTTGATATAGAAACTCCAACTAAAAATCTTAATTTACTTACTTAAAGTGAACAATTTTAATACATAGTGGAACTACATGTAACTTTGTTTTGTATTTTCCAAATCTCCTGTAAATGTATTATCACATTTTCATAATCTAAAAAATAAAAAAGATAAAAAAGTATTACTACTTTATCTTTTTATAAGGGTTTTTTTTGGCTTTGTGTGTGTGTGTGTTTTGTAATATTTGAAGGCACGTAGGTTACTGCAAATAGAGCCTGACATAAACAGTATTTACACACAGAGATGGACGCAGTTCTTCATTCAGGTCCTTAATGTTAGTCTAATGTGTAAGTTTTGTTGCTGTAGTTAACCTTCACTTCATCACAGAGATTTTAATTCCTCCAGTGGGGTATTGCTGCTTCCTGTATTTATTGGGAGGTCTGATATACCCAAGAGTGTTTCCCAGTATTTCTGCTTCACTGTCTGCCACACAGAAGGAGATTCTCTCCATGGTCTTGTTCCACCTTCGGCAGTAGACTATTGTATGCTGCATGTTACTTGGTCCAAAGCTCATAACATTCCTGGTCCAGCTTCAATCTTAGGCATGCCTGTACATCTACGCTTCAGGGTTTGGCTTTCTCAGAACTTCTGCCCCTCCACTTGACAGCAGCTAAATTATGTTCTGTATCTTTGAGGACTATCAGATAAGCAAGCTTCCTGCACTTCTCCAGTGGCACAAACCACTGCCTTTTATCAGCACAAGAATCGGGAACTGAACTCATTTCTCATTCCTCTCTCAGGGTAAATAACTCACTTTGATCTGTCCCCCATTTACAGCCGACCTTTACTTATGAAAGTATTCCCTAGTGGCTCGGATGGTAAAGAATCCCTGGGTCAGGAAGATCCCCTGGATAAGGAAATGGCTACTCACTCCAGTATTCTTGCCTGGTGAATTCCATGGACAGAGGAGCCTGGTGGGCTACAGTCTGTGCGGTCACCAAGAGTCAGACATGACTGAATGACTAATGCAATTTTCACTTAGTTTTGCCTATGAAAAGGGGACAGGTGGGTTGCCTACCATTCCTCCAGCAGCAGATGGCTTTTGCTGCAATGAGATTTAAGTGTGGAAAGCAGATGGGGATTTTTGTCTATGCACTGTTGAAGACAGTTCTCTCAGATGTCCTGCCTGGCCCAAATCTTTCTGGTGAGCACAGGATAGAGATCTATGGAAAAGATTGGTTGTTTCACCTTGGATATGGGACTTCTAGGGATTCTAGTCTGCATTACTAGCCGACATTTGACCTTTAAGAACTCATTGAAGTTTCCGTTCCTTACTTCTTCCCCACTTGTGCAGTTTTCATATTTTTGTTCCTTGCTCTGCTAAAGGTGGTATCATTTGTGTGCCTTGTCTCTTTGAAGGTTCTGTCACCTTTTGGAATTTAGTTCACCTGGTTTCCTGTAACATTTGTTCTCTCATGGGCATACAAAATGCTATGATTTTGTAGTTTATCTGGCTTGTTCTTATTGTTAGTGACTTTGTCATAGTTTTTCTCATGTTATTGGAAGGACTGATGCTAAAACTGAAACTCCAGTACTTTGGCCACCTCATGCGACGAGTTGACTCACTGTAAAAGACTCTGATGCTGGGAGGGATTAGGGGCGGGAGGAGAAGGGGACGACAGAAAATGAGATGGCTGGATGGCATCACCAACTCGATGGACATGAGTTTGAGTGAACTCCGGGAGTTGCTGATGGACAGGGAGGCCTGGCGTGCTGTGATTCATGGGGTCGTGAAGAGTCGGACATGACTGAGCGACTGAACTGAACTGAACAGAACTGAAGGTAAAGCAGAACTTCTGAAAAAATGTTTAAGTCATAAAAGAGAGTCAATTTTATAACCTCTTACAGTTTTTAATTTTAATTTTTTTGCTTATCAAATGAGAAACTGTAGATTGATAGTTCCTCAATCTTAAAAATCCTATTCTGTTTTTATAAACATGTACAACTCATAAACTTTCATATTATGTTATCTGAAATTTTTAAAATGTTAATAACATAAGAAACAGTGTGTCAAGACAAGGAGACAAAACAGGTTTTGTTTTTAAATACTCATCCCAGTTTCCTAAAGGTGAGATAGCTTTTCCCTTGTTACATGAATTAAAGGGCAATGCAATAATAACTGCTATATTAATAAATTAATTAATCAATAAAATGTTCTCTATTAGGTTAAGCAGCATTAAAATATTTGGATACCAAATATTACAGATGTTGCTGCTGCTGCTGCTAAGTCGCTTCAGTCGTGTCCGACTCTGTGCGACCCCATAGACAGCAGCCCACCAGGCTCCCCCATCCCTGGGATTCTCCAGGTAAAAATACTGGAGTGGGTTGCCATTCCCTTCTCCAAGGCATGAAAGTGAAAAGTGAAAGTGAAGTCGCTCAGTTGTGTCCGACTCTTCGCAACCCCATTGACTGCAGCCTATGTCCAATTACAGATGTTAGGAGAGATAAAACTTTTAGTATATTCTGAGGTAAAAATGTGGTTCTTTTTTCCCCAGAACCAATTCTCTGTAATCCTCTTCACCTTCTTTCCCAAAATAAGTACACTCCTGCTCCTAGGTAATTACTGTACAACAGTTGAAAGAATCACATTTCTCTTAAATTCAATTCTAATTACTTTTTAAAATATGTTCTGGTTGTAACAATGTACTAGGTTTCCTGTTCTTTGTCCATTACCCAGAGCTGAGTCTCTTAGCCCCCAGCTTCAGTCTTGGTTCTGCTATCAGGTCAGAGACAAATATCTTAGCCCAGCCCTGGCTTCATTTGCACAGGCAATTGAGCACACATCACTCTTACCACTTTGCTCTGCTCCTAAGTCCCAGTTCTAGCAAATGGGTATTTCTCAAGTGATTGCACACTTGGTCCTGTCTCTTGGCCTTTCTCTTCTTTGTGACTCACTTTAAACAAGTATCAAGGACCCCAGTTCTTCTCATTGTGTGACTCTGAACCTCCCCGTTCTTTGTCCCTATCTCAGCTTCACTGTGCTGCTGATTCCTGCTATTATACCCACTCCTTAGCTTTTGTTGAATTGCCCCTAACCCTGAAATCATGATTATGTATTTTCTCTTTCTATATTCTTTCTACTTGCCTGAACTTCTTCAAGGAGCCTGCAGCAGTCAACCCATGCTGTCCAGCCACCTCCATACAGTTTCCAGGATGGGCCCGTCCCTACTCCCTAGGGAGGTCAAGTAGAGAGGTCACTGACTTTTCCCAGTGACCTACCATGCTAAAGCCATTCATGAGCAATTTTACTGATAGTTACAGCTCATTTTTATGTTAGGATTATAGGCATCATAAACTCAATGGACATGAGTTTGAGCAAACTCCAGGAGATAGTGAAGGACAAGAAAGTCTAGAGTACTGTAGTCCATGGGGTCACAAAGAGTCGGACACGACTTGGTGACTAAACAACAGAAACAAAATAAGAAACATTTTATCTATCTATCTATCATCAGTATAAAGTCATCTCAGGCCTCAATCACCTGCCTGACTAAATGCCATAACTTGGGAGACTTCATTTTCTTCTCAGAAGTCAGGGGGCACATCTGCCTTTTGTTCTTTTTCTAGCTGCATTTTTACATTTTTCATCTCATCTCCTTTCTTTTCAGGAGTGAAGTGTGCTGGGGTATAGAAGAAAGGATGGGAAGGAATGAAGAAGAGAAACCAAAGAGGAAAACTGCCAGCTGGTCATCAAGTGAGAGCACTGGTCCTCCTCACTGCGCTGAGAGCCTACCGCTCTTGTGCTGTCATGACCATCCATGCAGAAGCACACATGCATACACAGGCACAGGGTATTTAAGAGTTTGATAAGGATGTAAACTGGAGGGAAATAGAAAGGGAAGCAAACCCTCATCATGCCCTGGTTTGTCTGTCACAGCTAACAGTACTGTATGCTTATTGTGGAGCCTAATTGCTGGCTTTTTAGAAAACATGTACCTTAATTATAGTCATTAGTAAATAAAAAAGATTTTGTATTCCCAAGAGGTATATTGAGTGACAAGCCCTAATGTTTACACTATTAATCCAGGAAAGAAGTCTTTGCTTAAAAATAAGCAGAAAAGTGTAAAAATTAAATAATAATACATTTGAATTCTTCTTAAAGGTATATGCATTAACTATTGCTTCCTTTTCATAGCTAGTAAAAGTCGGTATGAAAACAAGATTTCCAGAATGGCCTAGGTTTATCACTAATTCTCTCTTGTTCTCCACATTATACATAAGCCAGGACCAAAAGGAGGGCCAAACGCGACACCACAATCCTCACAGCAGTCCTTACTCATCACTGGGCTCAGTCACTAAGTCATGTTCAACTCCTTGAGACCCCACAGGCTGTAGCCCAACAGGCTCCTCTGTCCATGGCATTTCCCAGCAAGAATACTGGAGTGGGTTTCCACTTCCTTCTCCAAGGGATCTTCCTGACCTAGGATCAAACAGTCTCCTGCCTCTCCTGTGTTGGCCTGTGAATTCTTTACCACCGAGCCACCTGGGAAGCCTACAGGACCCTGCTCACTGTTCCAGAACAGAAATGTGCTTCTGAACAATAAGACACTGACAGCAACTTTGACGTATCAGCACCTTCACATTCCTACTAACAGTTGACCAGATATTATCTGGGACTCTCAACCAGTTCCACAATCAAAACATCTGAAGCCAATATCTGAATACCTGAAGCTGAAACCCTGTGGGGCTTCTGGACACAACAGCCTTTCTGTATCTCCCATTTCTTTGATTACAGGATATAGGCTTCTTTTAGCCTCCAAGATCTTCCTTGAGAACCAAGAAGCAGGTTCAAACAGTTGCCAATTAGGGAAGGGCTGGGATGCTGAAAGACAAGGGAGGAACAGTCAAAAGAAACAAAAATGCAGCCTTGGGGCAGGTTCTGGCTCCCCCTAAGTTCAGTTCAGTTCAGTCACTCAGTCATGTCAGACTCTTTGCAACCTCATGAACGGCAGCACGCCAGGCTTCCCTGTCCATCACCAATTCCTGGAGCCTACTCAAACTTATGTCCATCGAGTTGGTGATGCCATCCAACCATATCATTCTCTGGCATCCCCTTCTCCTCCTGCCTTCAATCTTTCCCAGCAACAGGGTCTTTCCAATGAGTCAGTTCTTCCAGGTGGCCAAAGGATTGGAGTTTCAACATCAGTCCTTCCAATGAATATTCAGTACTGATTTCCTTTAGGATTTCCTTAAGGACTGACACAAGTCTTCTTTAGCACCACAGTCCAAAAGCATCAATTCTTCGGCACTCTGATTTCTTTATGGTCCAACTCTCACATCCATACATGAATCCTGGAAAAACCATAGTTTTAACTAGACAGACATTTGTTGGTGAAGTAATGTCTCTGCTTTTTAATATGCTGTCTAGGTTTGTATCTTTGAGCTGTTTTGCAGATACCAAAATCCCTACCAGGTGGGAGAAGTTAACTACCTGCCCACAAGCACACAGATCCCAGACCGGTTGGAAGCAGAAGGCTGACGATGCTGACTCCCACTTACTTCACCACCAACCAGTCAGAAGAATGCTCATGAGCTGATCATGGCCTCTTTGAACTAGTACTATAAAATTCCTCACTATCCTCTCCAGTTTGGAGGGATTTAGTCCATTGTATCCCCCTTTGCCTGACAAAGCAATAAAGTTGTTCTTTTTCTACTTCACCCAAAATGCTGAGATTCACACTCTGGATTTGGCTTCAAAGCCAAGTAATATTAGTTATCCCACCATCCCAGCAACCCTCTACCACCCAACTAAAGGCAAATATTTTCCCAAACCCTCATGCTCTGATAGTCTTTGTCCCTTAATCTTCCTGCTATGCTGACTTCATTTTCTCAAACCCTTCTGATGTGTTCTCTGTATCTTCAAACTCTCTCATCAAATGGCTAACCTGAGATTTTCCTTCTTTGAAGAGGTGACATGTCCCCACACCTGTGTCATTTGGATACAGTTAGGAGATAACTATATTCTCTGGAAAACTTTCATCTTTTATATTATCTTGTCTTTTCTGAAGGCTCATGTCTGATAGGGCCTACATGGGGGCTCATTGTTAAAATGACTCATTATGTTGGCCTCACAAAGAATAAAGTCACAATGACCCTTGAAACTGACCAAATTTCCCAAATAACATTCTGTTTTCCCACTGCCACCTACCTTCTCAACGCTACGAGACCACCAGATTCCAGACCTCTGGCTATGTGACTGCAGGATTCAGCTACAAGCTAAAAATTAACCATCCCTTCAGAGAATTTTTCATTGATGGGGTATAAGAAAGACCCTGTCAGAAAAGGAGCATGCTGGTTTTTCTTAAGGGTCAATCACCCTATCATCTTCCTCTAATAAATTTCCCTTTTCTTTTCCTGACTGTGCAGCTCACTCTCTTTTTCTCCACACCTGCCTAACAATGTCATAAAGTCTTATGGATTTCCAACTAAATTCTCAAATTTTTTAATTTGCCGAAATTTGGATATCTCACATTCTTCTCATCAGAATTTTCTTTTTTTTCTAGTTTATTTATTTTAATTGGAAGCTAATTACTTTACATTATTGTATTGGTTTTTCCATACATTGATATGAATCTGCCCTGGCTGTACGTGTGTTCCCCATCTTGAACCCCCCATCCATCTCCCTCCCCATCCCATCCCTCTGGTTCATCCCAGTACACTCTTTTTATTGATTGATTGTTTCCTTATTTTAAAAAATACTATCCATTGTTCTTGGAATCGTGATGAAGAACATTAGAAAATTTCTTTCATCAAAATCTGAGAGATTACGTACATCAAAAAATTAATAACAAATTTAATAAACTGAGATGGAAGGCACAAGTTGAAGGTGAGACCTCATGGTATATATGGAAAGAGCATACCTTTAGGGTCAAAGAGTTCTTGGTTCATGCCACAGCTCCTCTGCACTAGTCATTTTTGTCCTTGAGTAAGTTACTTAGCCTAAATTGTCATACTTATCACGTGAGAATAGTCATCTTTATTTTTTTAAGTAATTAATTTATTTTTTATTGGAGGCAAATTATTTTACAATATTATATTGGTTGGTTTTGCCATATATTGACATGAATTCGCCCCGGGTTTACATAAGTTCCCCACTTCTCATCAGAATTTTCATGACTGCAGTCCTGTTTTCAGCTGGGCAAAATATTTCACACCAAGACATGTCATAGGCCACTAACTAGCCTTGCAGGGGGAATGACTCTTGGCAGTTTCCCATTCCAAGCCAGATGAAACAATAAATGTCAAATATACATTAGAGATCCATGAAAGTTGGTAGATACTTTAATATAAAAAACAATTATAAACTAAGAATCCCTACTTTAAAAAATTTATGAATTAACACATGTGTGAATTAACATGCACTGGGGTGACTGCAGTGATAAAGAACCCATCCACTTAAGGCAGGAGACTCAAGAGACAAAGGTTCAATCCCTGGGTTGGGAAGATCCCCTGGAGTAGGAAATGGCAACCCACTCCAGTGTTCTTGCCTAGAAAATCCCACAGAAGAGCCTGGTGGGCTACAGTCCATGGGGTCACAAAAAGTTAGACATGACTGAGCATGCACGCACTAGCTCAAGTTTACATTTGAGCCCTGAATATTCTAATTGGTAGATTAAATCATACCTCAGTTGTATAGCTACTTCTGCTCTATACAGAAATAAATTTTCAAAATCCTTTATTAATATCTTAGTTCTGTGGGGTGTGCTCACAGAAGGGGGACTGAAGAAATGGCTCATCTGCTTACAACACAGCTGACAGGAGTCTGGGTTCATTGTGACAAGGGGCACAAAATGTATGACCTTCCTATGAATAACTATCCAACATGTGTCCCCCTGTACCTCTACATGGCTGCTGGGCAGAACCAGTGGGACAGGACTCGATACTAGAAGAAAAACTACAGTATTCAGTGGGGAAGCTTGCCACGTAGAGTCTGTTTGGTTCTGGTGGGCCATAAGTGGTCCTATAAAGGCTTTGAACCTCTCTTTTCAAGGAGAGAGAAAAAAATTAAAAATAGATTCCAACAATACACCATTCTGGAAAAGGCAAAACTATGGAGACAGTAAAAAGATCAATGGTAGCCAGAGGTTCATGGGGAGAGGAATACAGAGTACAGAATTTTTTATGAGCAGTGAAAACATTTTGAATGACATAATGATGGATACATGTAATTATATCCATCTCGACACAGGGATTGAACCCAGGTCTCCTGCGTTGCAGGCAGATTCTTTATCATCAGAGCCATCATGGAAGGCTATATGTCATTATACTTCTGTCCAAATGCATGGAATGTACAACACTATTCACTTCATTAAAGTGGACCCTGAGATGAACTGGGCACCTTGGTGATTATAATGTGTCAATGCAGTTCATTTTTGATTTTTTAAAAAAGGTACCACTCTGCTGATAATGGCTATATATGTAACGGGAGGGGGAACATGGGGGAATTTCTATACTTTCCTATCAAATTTGTTGTATACCTAAGACTGCTTAAAAAAAAAAATGTTTCAAAAAATTAACACTTAAGGTATGTTTTTGGTGAGACTTTTGTTTCATTTTTGTATATGTTTGCACATTATATATGGCTTCCCTGGTGGCTCAGTTGGAAGAAATCTGTCTTCCAAGTAGGAGATACAGTTTCCATCCCTGGGTTGGGAAGATACCCAGGAGAAGGAAGCAGCAACCCACTATAGTATTCTTGCCTGGGGAATCCCATGGACAGGGGAGACTGGCAAGCTATATTTCTTGGGGTCGCAAAGAGTTGGACATGGCTTATCGACTAAACAACAACAATGCATTATGTATGTGTGTTTGTTGAACTGTTATGGAAAATACTTTTTTTAGATCAAAAAAGTTTACAGGTCACTGTAGTTAATTTATACTGGCTAATAAAATCACAAGCTTATCTCATAAAAATATCCTACATATGAAGGAGAATTGTGATAATACACAGCTGTACACTCTAGTGTACAGTCATCTTTTGTTTTAACTTGTGATAAAAATGTAGGTTGTGGTTTCTATTGTAGCATATATTTTTTTTACTTTTTTCGCCACAACGTAGAAGGCTATGCAGGAAAACTAATCTAGCCTCTACATAAAGTCAGTGACATCCAAAGAGGAACTGTATCAATACTAGAATAAAAGAGAATCATTTCAAGGAGGAAACTGATATGAGCCTGGAGGTCAATGAAGATAAATGGTCTAAGGTGGGTGTCTGGGAGACTTCACCACAGATATAACATTTGGAGGCAAAAGAATGAATGACCAAATATAAAGAAATGTTGAGAGAGAAAACAAATTGTTCTATGTCTCTCACATCTGCAGGTAGTGTACAGGACCAGAAGCCCATCCCACCAAAGAGACTAAACTAAAAGGGAATGTAAAAAGGGATATGGAGCAGTGTGGTATTATGCAAGGCAAGGAAACAGCATGTTTTCAGAAGGAAAGCATAGTCAGCTTCATCACTTGCTGCTGCTGCTGCTGCTAAGTCGCTTCAGTTGTGTCTGACTCTGTGCGACCCCATAGACGGCAGCCCACCAGGCTCCACCATCCCTGGGATTCTCCAGGCAGGAACACTGGAGTGGGTTGCCATTTCCTTCCCCAAAGCATGAAAGTTAAAAGTGAAAGTGAGGTCACTCAGTCGTGTCCGACTCTTAGCGACCCCATGGACTGCAGCCTACCAGGCTCCTTCGTCCATGGGATTTTCCAGGCAAGAGTACTGGAGTGGGTTGCCATTGCGAGTTTAAAATCAAAACAATCTGTTGGGGGGCAAAGAAACTGTCCTTATAAATGACTCTAAGACAAACTTACTAGATATGACTATTTCCTTTATCATATGAGGATGATAAGTCAGATATGGAGGGCTGAAGGGTTAATAGGACACAAGGAAGCAGAATTTTAAAGAACAGAACAAGAATTTCAGAAAATGTGAATGGATATGAAAAATGTAAATTGATATTGAAAATAAGCTAATGACTCCTGATCCTTAAAAACATCTCTTGATAAACCACGGCATTTACTATTTATTAAAGAAGTCATGTATCCCTTTGTAATAGGATCTAGATAAGTTAATTTTGCAGTGGCCACAGGACTGGAAAAGGTCAGTCTTCATTACAATACCAAAGAAAAGCAATGCCAAAGAATGCTCAAACTACCGCACAATTGCCCTCATCTCACACGCTAGTAAAGTCATGCTCAAAATTCTCCAAGCCAGGCTTCAGCAATACATGAACCATGAACTTCCAGATGTTCAAGCTGGTTTTAGAAAAGGCAGAGGAGATCAAATTGCCAACATCGACTGGATCATGGAAAACGCAAGAGAGTTCCAGAAAAACATCTATTTCTGCTTCAATGACTATGCCAAACCTTTGACTGTGTGGAACACAATAAACAGTGGAAAATTCTGAAAGAGAAGGGAATACCAGACCACCTGACCTGCCTCTTGAGAAACCTGTATGCAGGTCAGGAAGCAACAGTTAGAACTGGACATGGAACAACAGACTGGTTCCAAATAGGAAAAGGAGTACTTCAAGGTGGTATATTGTCACCCTGCTTATTTAACTTATATGCAGAGTACATCATGAGAAATGCTGGGCTGGAAGAAGCAAAAGCTGGAATCAAGGTTGCCGGGAGCAATATCAATAACCTCAGATATGCAGATGACACCACCCTTATGGCAGAAAGTGAAGAGGAACTAAAGAGCCTCTTGATGAAAGTGAAAGAGGAGAGTGAAAAAGTTGGTTTGAAGCTCAACATTCAGAAAACAAAGATCATGGCATCTGGTCCCATCACTTCATGGGAAATAGATGGAAAAACAGTGGAAACAGTGTCAGACTTTATTTTTTTGGGCTCCAAAATCACTGCAGATGCTGATTGCAGCCATGAAAATAAAAGACGCTTACTCCTTGGAAGGAAAGTTATGACCAACCTTGATAGTATATTAAAAAGCAGAGACATTACTTTGCCAACAAAGGTCCGTCTAGTCAAGACTATGGTTTTTCCCGTGGTCATGTATGGATGTGAGAGTTGGACTGTGAAGAAAGCTGATCGCCGAAGAATTGATGCTTTTGAACTGTGGTGCTGGAGAAGACTCTTGAGAGTCCCTTGGACTGCAAGGAGATCCAACCAGTCCATCCTAAAGGAGATCAGTCCTGGGTGTTCATTGGAAGGACTGATGTTGAAGCTGAAACTCCAATACGCTGGCCACCTCATGCGACGAGTTGACTCGCTGGAAAAGACTCTGATGCTGGGAGGGATCGGGGGCAGGAGGAGAAGGGGATGGCAGAGAGTGAGATGGCTGGATGGCATCACTGATTCGATGGACATGAGTTTGAGTGAACTCCGGGAGTTGGTGATGGACAGGGAGGCCTGGCGTGCTGTGATTCATGGGGTCTCAAAGAGTCGGACACGACTGAGCGACTGAACTGAACTCAACTGAACTTATTAAGGTTTGTCAGGTAATTTTATATTAATATACATGCACTTGTTTGAATCTTATTTGCAACACTTCTAAATTTTCCTTTAAATCATCTATTAATGTCTTAATAACTATATTATACATTTCTTCCTTTACATGTGCATAATGCTTAAAAAATACCCCTATTTATAAGTCCACTGGCTTTAAAATTTACCCTTATTTATAAGTCCACTCACTGCCTTTATATTGACACAGCAATTTATAAACAAATAATCAAAATTTTACACAATGCATTAAAACATGTCCATGGAAATTTGTTGTGAAACTTTCTTTTTAATAAAAGTGGCTGCTATTCTATGGGAATACTTAAAAAATTACAATGAATTTAATTCCGAAGTCTCACTTGGCTAATATTTTCCATCTTACCATTACCAAACTTGTCACAAGAGCTATTAAAAACATTCAAATTGTCTGTTTTGATTTAATTCAATTACCTAAAATATATGAAAACACTTTAACTGTAAACTCCTAGCTAACAATGCCTACTTCTGCCATCTGGTGGCAGAAGCAAAAGGTATATTCATTGCTGGTAACAAGGCTGTAAAACAGGCCTCAGTGAACAATCACAAACGAACATCCCAGATTGCAGGTATCATTCTTCACTTGAAAAACTTCAACATTTATAATTTTTTTGTTTTTTAACAGGACAATGCTCTCTGTAGTTTTTTGAAACATTACTAGCTTCATGCTGAGCACATTAGCAACGCCTTATTCTAACAAAGGAAGCATCAATTTTAAAGCAACGATCAAGTTAGACATAAAAACTGGATAATAAAACTCCATTTATTGTACATATACAGCAATTTCTAGCATGTCTAATTTTTTAAATTAATGATCAATATTTCTCAAGAAAGCTTTTCAAGGAATTGATCTTTTTCATATAACTTGGTATGTCTGATTTGCCACAGTGCATAGAACTCAGCTTTTAAAAATCATTTTACAATAAGACATACTTTTAAAGAGTAATTTGAAATATGAGAAAATTTATTTGCCTTATAGACATTTTAGTATATTTTTATACTTGTTTTTTTTTATTTTAAACAATTTATTTTTTCATTTAAAAAATTAAAATTTTATTTTATTAAATTCAAAATACTACATTTAATTATTTATATATCAGAGAATCCCAGAATTGAGTTGGGAGAACTATTAGGTGTCACAGGGTTCATTTATCTGCTCCATGGATAATCTTTTTTCTGTAATGTAATTCACAAGTAGCAATCAAGCTCTGTTCATATATTCTACGTAATGGAAAAATTCTACTACAATCCTAGAGTTTGACAACACCCATCTCCAGAGAATTCTTCTAAGAACTTAAAATGTACTTTCCTGTACATCAACCCCACTGGCCTTGGTTAGCTCTATGGAGCCCTATAGAGTAAATTTGTACTCTTTAATATCTGAAGATAATTGGCATGATCCAACCACTCCCCTTTCTCTTCTTTAGTGGAAAGTCACGTAGTTCCTTCAGCTACTCCCTATATGCCATAACATCAATTTCTCCACCAGTCTGGTCTTTTTTATTCTAGTTTGAAAATACAGAGCTTAAGACTGACCTCTCTTCTCCAGGGGTCATCAAACTGAATCAGCAGTATTTACCTTTAAGTCCTTTCCATGTGTGCTCTTGTTTCACAGAAAGCAACTTGGGTTAAAAAGAGGATCACTAAGCCAAGAAACAGAGGTGTGAGTTTGCATCTCAACTCTATCACTTAATAGGGCTATGATCATGAATATCTGATAATCTCTCTGAATTTTAGACTCTTCAACAGCAAAACTGATATTATAATACTTAATGAAATACAGGTCATTGTTTCCAATAAGAATTTCTCACTGTATTATCCCCTTGCTTGAAATCTTTCAAAAACCTCTCGCGCTGAGGATGAAGAAGACAAAGCTTCTTAGCTAGGCTTAAAAGGCACTGCATGAACTGGCCTCCAGCATTATCTTACCTGTCACACGTGGAATTTCCCAAAGTTCTCTCTTGTTTTAGGAACACAGGCCTTCTCTCCATCTCTTACTCTCTCCGTGGTGCACACAGTTTTAGCATCTATGCTCCCTCTTCCAGGAATGCTCTTCACTCTCCTCCTCTGCTTCAGGTCAGTTCAGTTCAGTTCAGTCCAGTTCAATTCAGTCACTTAGTTGTGTCCAACTCTTTGCGACCCCATGAATCACAGCACGCCAGGCCTCCCTGTCCATCAGCAACTCCCGGAGTTCACTCAAACTCATGTCCATCGAGTCAGTGATGCCATCCAGCCATCTCATTCTCTGCCATCCCCTTCTCCTCCTGCCTCCCACTTTACTCATCCTTAATTAAAGTGTCATCTCCTGACCTCCCTAGCAAAGTCAGTTTTACCTAATACATGGTTTTGCAGCACCTTGTAGTTCCTTTCACTTATCTCAATTTCAGTTCTACTTGTATATTTAAGCAATTACTTGATGTCTATCTGTCTTCCAGTAGATTTTAAATTGCATGAAGGCAAAGACCACATCTGTTTTTGTTTTCAATTCTTACCTAGCTTCTAGTCCAGTACTTGGTATGTAATAGATAATCAATAAATATTTATAAATAATGAACTACAGTTCATGGCTGCCAAAGAAACCAAATATTGAACAGCAGGGATTCTGGAAAGAAGAAAGGCACTGGGATATAAGCCCAATATTTAGCAATGGTTTTTTCTTCAAGGACTTTTTTGATCCCAAGATGCAGAAAGTTATCAGTTAAGAAGGTAGGAAGAACCACTGAAAAAGAGACTAGAATTCTTATTAAGAAACTGCTGGGAGGAACACAGTGAGCACTTTAGGCACTCAGTTGGGACCTCTGGAACTATTTAGGGTTTTTCTATCTCTTCAAGCTACACAAGTAGCCTCTTGGAGAAGACTGAAACAGTAGGGGGTTTGACTTATAAAAAAATTCAAAAGTAAAATCTTTCTCCTTCTCTCTTACCTTTGCACCACCCCCCACCCCTTAGCACATAAGACCATCAAATCCTTGTCATAAGACATCTTGTATCACTTTTTATTTACTATGCTTCATTACCATCTCATTACATTTTAGTAGGATCATCTTAAATTACTGTCTCTCAGGAGAAGGCGGATCTACTCTGCCTAAGAGCTGTAATTTGTATCCAATCTATCATCCTGCCTTATTCCAAGGGACCTTCTTTCCATATGGCTGTCATAGGTGATCATTAAAGGTGATCAGTCCATCTTCCAACTTGCAGGGAACCTACATTTGCTAGAATTATAAGGTTTCCTCAAATTTTCTATTATTCACTTGTTTCTACTTATAGAGATATATTTATAGTTATTAATAGATACATGTTTAAAACAGCAAACAAAGGAGTCCTATGTATTAGTACTCTAGACTAAAATCTGTTTGAAACAAAAGACTACCAATTAAAACACTTAAAATAGCTGCCCAGAACTCTTTAATCTTTCCTAGTAATTTTACTTCCTACTATGCTAGTTTTTTTTTTTTTTAAACTTTCCATTCTAAAAACAATTATTTTGAATAGTAGAGAGAAAACAGACATTGTTATGATTTGGGGGTTTTCTTCTGTTTCTGCTTTTTTTCTCTGGAAGGTATGAAAAATAGAGAAAGGTAGGCATTAAGATTAAAAAAGAGAATAAAAGCATATGAATAATTCACCAAATGAAAAGCGTACAAATTAAACTCTGAATAATCATGGACAGTTTATATATTTTATTTCTCTTAACACTTTTATTTCTTTTGTAAAATGAGTATGCTTAATATTATTTCTCTCAGGGAATCAGATGTTCATCTCTTTAGACCAATATTAAAAATATTCATTACTGTCTTTATTTCCAAAATCCAAATAGGTGCTTATCTCAAAAGAAAATGTTATTTTCTGAAACCATGTCTGGATATAAAGGAATAGTTGATTATTTCAGAAAATTACTGAGTTATACAGTCAGATCATGACAGGAAACTGAACTGCAAGCTGATATATGTATGAAAATATAAATGATTTGGGGGTAGTTTTCAGAAGAATTTTTGATTTCTCTGTAACTTGGATAAGAGTCAGTCACAAGCAAAATAGTTAATAAGGTTTTGTGAGTCTCTAACACTTTTGTACATCTCCTTTTGTCTGAATGACCTCTCCCTGTCCTGATCTCTTTCGAATACTACTGAGGAGCCAATCAGGATTCTGCCAAGATCGAAAACATTCTTCCCCATCATCTCTCATCACGAAGACCAAGTCCTCAAAACCACCAAGCTCCTGCATGAGATGATTAGTGGGAAAATACCTCAAGCTTTTCCTTATAGCATAAGCAAAATGCAAACCAAAATATGTGGGCTTTCCTCACTTTCTTTTCAGTCATTTTTTTGTGTTTTGATGACATGAAACAGTGGTAATTTGCCATAAGTGATCTATGCTTAATTAAGCATAGCAGTTCCTCTTTTCCCCAGGTGACTGTCCCAGAACCCTCCCTGCCCACGGATAGAAACTACACGGATGTTCAAGACCCTTATAGTAAATGGTACTGTATATGCATATAACCTATGCAAATCCCCCCAAATGCTTTAAGCCATCTCTAGATTACTTATTACAAATGAACTTATTCACAAAATAAAAAACAGACTCACAGACATTGAAAACAAACATGGTTATCAAAGGGGAAAGTGGGGGAGGGATAATTTCAGTACAGTTCAGTTCAGTTCAGTCGCTCAGTCGTGTCCGACTCTCCGCGACCCCATGAATCACAGCACACCAGGCCTCCCTGTCCATCACCAACTCCCGGAGTACACTCAAACTCATGTCCACAGAGTCGGTGATGCCATCCAGCCATCTCATTCTCGGTCATCCCCTTCTCCTCCCGCCCCCAACCTTTCCCAGCATCAGACTCTTTTCCAGTGAGTCAACTTGTCGCATGAGGTGGCCAAAGTATTGCAGCTTCAGCTTTAGCATCAGTCCTTCCAATGAACACCCAGGATTGATCTCCCTTAGAATGGACTGGTTGGATCTCCTGGCGGTACAAGGGACTCTCAAGAGTCTTCTCCAACACCACAGTTCAAAAGCATCAATTCTTTGGCAATCAGCTTTCTTCACAGTCCAACTCTCACATCCATACATGACCACGGGAAAAACCATAGCCTTGACTAGACGGACCTTTGTTGGCAAAGTAATGTCTCTGCTTTTCAATATATTATCAAGGTTGGTCATAACTTTCCTTCCAAGGAGTAAGCTTCTTTTAATTTCATGGCTGCAATCAGCACCTGCAGTGATTTTGGAGCCCAAAAAAATAAAGTCTGACATGGTTTCCACTGTTTTTCCATCTATTTCCCATGAAGTGATGGGACCAGATGCCATGATCTTTGTTTTCTGAATGTTGAGCTTCAAGCCAACCTTTTCACTCTCCTCTTTCACTTTCAACAAGAGGCTTTTGAGTTCCTCTTCACTTTCTGCCATAAGGGTGGTGTCATCTGCATATCTGAGATTATTGATATTTCTCCCAGCAATCTTGATTCCAGCTTGTGCTTCTTCCAGCCCAGCGTTCCTCATGATGTACTCTGCATATAAGTTAAATAAGCAAGGTGACAATATACAGCCTTGACGTACTCCTTTTCCTATTTGGAACCAGTCTGTTGTTCCATGTCCAGTTCTAACTGTTGCTTCCTGACCTGCATACAGGTTTCTCAAGAGGCAGGTCAGGTGGTCTGGTATTCCCATCTCTTTCAGAATGTTCCACAGTTTATTGTGATCCACACAGTCAGAGGCTTTGGCATAGTCAATGAAGCAGAAATAGATGTTTTTCTGGAACTCTCTTGCTTTCTCCTTGATCCAGCGGATGTTGGCCATTTGATCTCTGGTGCCTCTGCCTTTTCTAAAACCAGCTTGAACATCTGGGAGTTCACGGTTCACATATTGCTGAAGCCTGGCTTGGAGAATTTTGAGCATGACTTTACTAGCGTGTGAGATAAGTGCAATTGTACGGTAGTTTGAGCATTCTTTGGCATTCCCTTTCTTTGGGATTGGAATGAAGACTGACCTTTTCCAGTCCTGTGGCCACTGCTGAGTTTTCCAAATTTGCTGGCATATTGAGTGCAGCACTTTCACAGCATCATCTTTCAAGATTTGAAATAGCTCAACTGGAATTCCATCACCTCCACTAGCTTTGTTCGTAGTGATGCTTTCTTAGGAGTTTGAAATTAATAAGCATACATTAGTATGCATTAGAAAAAATGAACAGCAAGAACCTATTTTATAGCACAGGGAAGTAAAGTCAATAACGTATAATGGAAAGGAATCTTAAAAATAATATATATGTTTACTCATATGTACTCATATATAACTAAATCCCTTTGCTCTACACCTGACAGTAACACAAAGCTGTAAGTCAAATATATTTCAATAAAAAATAAATAAAAACATAGCACAATGGAAATACTGGGTAAATAGTTGCTGACATGTAGCAAATTCAAGTTTTTATTTTTAAAATTTTCTAGAAATTTTTCCCCAAATATTTTCATTTCATGGTGGTTCCCACAATCACTATCAGGAGCTCAATTATCCCCAAGCTTAGAATACTTTCATCCCTTTCCACATTTGCTCCTAAATTGAGGGACCAAAAGTAAATGTGCTTGAGAACAGCAATTCGGCAATCTCAAGCTTCCATCTCAGACTCTCTGTTCCTATCATCTTGCTCTTTCAACTTCCTTTTCTCCTACTGTCTCATACCTGGCCTCATTTTCTTTACCTTACTGTATTTGGAACTGACCTTTAGTTCTTTCATCATCCTGGCTTGAAAGAAGGTTGGACAGTAAGGAATGATGTGTGACTTATTTTGTTGCCCTGAAAAACACTGTATAACTTGCATCGTGCAAAACACATTTGACTGTGGAACTAATGTGGCATATGCCCAGACAACCTGTCAATCTTCCAAAATACAGTTTTATACTTTTAATCTTTTAGTGCACAATGAAAACGATGAGAATAAATGAAAACATTAGTGACAGCTTTCAGATTTGTTTTGCCAAAGAATGCATAACCATCTCAAAGTCAGCTGATTCTTAGAATCATAAATTAGCAACTATAGAAAGCCTTTACTCCACAAAAAACAAGCACAGATTCTTCTTCACTCCTTTATTTCATAGTTCAATAGTCTTTTATGATTACTTTGAAAATAACCAGATTATTTAAAGAATCATATAAATGATTATAAATGTCATCTATTTATTTATGCCACTAGTTTTACTAATGTGAACAGGAATGAGGAGTATGAGTTTGTAGATAATTTATAATAAAAGGAGTGCCTATTTGCAGAAGGCAGAAATTTGATCTTTTTATATAAGGGATCTATTAATAACAACTAGGAAAAGCTTGAAAGTATAAGAATTTAAGGTTCTTTCCCAATGTAGAAACATAAATATGTAGAAATGACTAGTAGTATTTGTATAAATTTTATGTATTGATTAATTACAATAGACCTTTATATACTATTATGTTAACAGCTTATGTTTAAAAGTAATGAGTCCAATCACATGAAAATAATTTCCAAAATCTACTAATATGAATCTTTTCATTGATAATCATTGGATCTCATTACCTGCAATATTTATAGGATCTGTCTCACAACTATCACATTGGACAGAATTGTCTTAGACTTTTAGAATGAACTCTCAATTATCTCCAACAGTATACTTAAGGGGGGCTCAGTTATCATTTAAATGCACTGGATTCTATTCTTATAGGCTCTTATTATCACACCAATCTTTCACCTTCAATTGCTGCACACTCAAACTACATATTAATTTTAATAGTGATCAAACAGAAAACATTCTAAAGCCAAATTTAAATGAATTTTGGATAATCTAAAGCTTTAGATTCATGTCATTTATCCCTACAGAGAAAAAAAAAACATGAAATTTAAGACTGCATTAAGACAGAATTAGAAAATGTGTTTCAATCATAAGTACCTAATTAACTATAAGCTCATGTGTTATTCCATTTACAAATCTAAATCTGTTTCTTCCATTGTAAGATTCAGGGCATATAATATTATTGTTTGTTTTCAAGGAATGCTGTGAGAATTAAATGAGATAATGCTTTAAAAAGTATTAAATAAAATGTATCCATGTAACTTGAGAAACATTTAGTATATTCTGTAAAACGTTACACAGTCCAACAATTTTATTTCCCCCATCTCAACAACTGTCTTTGGAGGTAAGAATTTTGGAAACAAAGTTTAGATTAAAATAATATAATCATCTGAATCAGTTGTAATGAGGTGGATGAAACTGGATTCTTTTATAAGCAAGTCAGAAAGAAAAATACCAATACAGTATATGAAACTGCAATACTTTGGCCACCTCATGTGACGAGCTGACTCACTGGAAAAGACTCTGATGCTGGGAAAGGTTGGGGGCGGGAGGAGAAGGGGACGACCGAGAATGAGATGGCTGGATGGCATCACCGACTCTGTGGACATGAGTTTGAGTGAACTCCGGGAGTTGGTGATGGACAGGGAGGCCTGGCGTGCTGTGATTCAAGGGGTCTCGGAGAGTTGGACACGACTGAGCGACTGAACTGAACTGAACTGAACTGAACGCATATATATGGAATTTAGAAAGATGTTAACGACGACCCTATATGCAAGACAGCAAAAGAGACACAGATATTAAGAACAGACTTTTGGACTCTGTGGGAGAAGGCGAGGGTGGGATGATTTGAAAGAATAACACTGAAACATGTGTATTGCCACACGTGAAATAGATGACCAGTCTGAGTTTGATGCATGAAACAGGGCACTCAAGGCTGGTGCACTGGGACAATCCAGAGGGATGGAATAGGGAGGGAGGTTTGGGATGGGGGAAACCTGTGGCTGATTCATGTCAATAGATGGCAAAAACCACCACAATATTGTAAAGTAGTTAGCCTCCAATTAAAATAAATTAATTAAAAAAAAATCAACAGAAAGGAATGGAAAAAACAAAGCATAAAAACAGAGACTAAGAAAGAGAACATGTATTAAACTAAGAATCTATTTTTAGTATCCCTCTCTCTTTGCAGAGAGACTAGATACTTTGTTTTAAAATAAAGCTTATAAAATAGAGCTACCATTATGACTTGAGCTACCACTTACATGCTAAAACTGTATAATGTGCATATGTTATATCTGACATAATTTCACTTCTTAAATGAACTCATATGAAACAAACTACTGGAAAGAAATAATATATTGATTTTTCTGTCATGGTAATTAAAATAATTTTCATTTCAAATTCAGCTCGTTTTTAAGACTACAATAGGAAAATTATCCAAGTAATTCCCTTATATTAAGAGTATTCTGAGTAGGAATAAAATGAATAGTTAAGGACAAAGTTTGAACTTTAATTCAAAACACCCTGGTCCTTTAAATATACCTCACTGATGTAATGAGAAGTCTTTGTTATACTTTATAAAATGTTGAAGAGTTTTTCAAATCTGGATTTGATGTAAGTGAAAGTTGCTCAGTCGTGTCCAACTCTTTGCAACCCCATGGACTATATATACAGTCCATGGAATTCTCCAGGCCAGAATACTGGGGTGGGTAGCCTCTCCCTTCTCCAGGGGATCATCCTAACCCAGGAATTGAACCTAGGTCTCCCACATTGCAGTCAGATTATTTGCCAGCTAAGCCACAAGAGAAGCCCAAGGGTATTGGAGTTTATAGCCTATCCCTTCTCCAGTGGGTCTTCCCAACCCAGGAATTGAACACGGGTCTCCTGCATTGCAGGCAGATTCATTAACAATTAGGCTAGTTAAGAATTTAATGGATGATGTTTGTGAACAAAAGACCTAGTTATATTCAAAAGTATTAGCTATTTAAAAAAAGAAACCAACCTAAGACATTTGAGAAGTAATGCATACTCATAACCCACTCAGTTCAGTTCAGTAGAGTTCAGTCACTCAGTAGTGTCTGACTCTTTGCAACTCCATGAATTGCAGCATGCCAGGCCTCCCTGTCAATCACCAAACCCCGGAGTTCACCCAAACTCATGTCCATCGAGTCGGTGATGCCATCCAGCCATCTCATCCTCTGTCATCCCCTTCTCCTCCTGCCCCCAATCCCTCCCAGCATCACGGTCTTTTCCAATGAGTCAACTCTTCACATGAGGTGGCCAAAGTACTGGAGCTTCAGCCTCAGCATCAGTCCTTCCAAAGAACACCCAGGACTGGTTTCCTTTAGGATTGACTGGCTGGATCTCCTTGCAGTCCAAGGGACTCTCAATAGTCTTCTCCAAAACCACAGTTCAAAAGCATCAATTCTTCGGTACTCAGCTTTCTTCACAGTCCAACTCTCACATCCATTAATCCACTGAGAAGTATCTAATTTATTCATGGCCCATCAATAAATTATGTAGATACAGAGTAGATACACATAGATGTTAAGATGTCATACTTTATGAATTTGGAGATATTCAAATGGAACCTTAGGGGAAAGAACTTATCATTTTAGAAAGGTAACACAGCTATCATCTTGTGTTGACCAGGAGCTGACACTGGCTCATATCGTGAAATCCTTACTGTCAAATTCAGAATTAAATTGAAGAAAGTAGGGAAAACCACTAGATCATTCAGGTATGACGTAAATCAAATCACTTATGATTTTACAGTGGAAATGAGAAATAGATTTAAGGGACTAAATCTGATAGAGTGCCTGATGAAATATGGA
This sequence comes from Moschus berezovskii, assembly GCF_049115385.1. Lineage (NCBI taxonomy): Eukaryota > Metazoa > Chordata > Mammalia > Artiodactyla > Moschidae > Moschus > Moschus berezovskii. The sequence continues at coordinate 34,593,121 of NC_142461.1, forward strand.
CAGAGGTTCGTGATATAGTACAGGAGACAGGGATCAAGACCATCCCCAAGAAAAAAAATCCAAAAAAGCAAAATAGCTGTCTGAGGAGACCTTACAATAGCTATGAAAAGAAGAGAAGCAAAAAGCAAAGGACAAATGGAAAGATACACCCATTTGTTCATTTGTTCCAAAGAACAGCAAGGAGAGATAAGAAAGCCTTCCTCAGCGATCAATGGGAAGAAATAGAGGGAAACAACAGAATGGGGAAGACTAGCGATCTCTTCAAGAAAATTAGAGATACCAAGGGAACATTTCATGCAAAAGATGGGTTCAATAAAGGACAGAAATTGTTTGGACCTAACAGAGGCTGCCATCTCTGGGGTCGCACAGAGTCGGAAATGACTGAAGTGACTTAGCAGCAGCAGCAGCAGCAGCAGCAACAGAAGCAGAAGATACTAAGAAGAGGTGGCAAGAATACACAGAAGAACTATACAAAAAAGATCTTCAAGACCAAGATAATCACGATGGTGTGCTCACTCAGCTAGAGCCAGACATCCTGGAATGTGAAGTCAAGTGCGCCTTAGGAAGCATCACTACGAATAAAGCTAGTGGAGGTGATGGAATTCCGGTTGAGCTATTTCCAATCCTAAAAGATGATGCTGTGAAAGTGCTGCACTCAATATGCCAGCAAATTTGGAAAACTCAGCAGTGGCCACAGGACTGGAAAAGGTCAGTTTTCATTCCTATCCCAAAGAAAGGCAATGCCAAAGAATGCTCAAACTACTGCACAATTGCACTCATCTCACATGCTAGTAAAGTAATGCTCAAAATTCTCCAAGCCAGGCTTCAGCAATATGTGAACCGTGAACTCCCAGATGTTCAAGCAGGTTTTAGAAAAGGCAGAGGCACCAGAGACCATATTGCCAACATCTGCTGGATCACTGAAAAGCAAGAGAGTTCCAGAAAAAAAAATCTATTTCTGCTTTATTGACTATGCCAAAGCCTTTGACTGTGTGGGTCACAATAACCTGCGGAAAACTCTGACAGACATGGGAATAACAGACCCCCTTCCCTGCCTCTTGAGAAATCTGTATGCAGGTCAGGAAGCAACAGTTAGAACTGGACATGGAACAACAGACTGGTTCCAAATAGGAAAAGGAGTACGTCAAGGCCGTATATTGTCACCCTGCTTATTTGACTTATATGCAGAGTACGTCATGAGAAACGCTGGGCTGGATGAAGCACAATCTGGAATCAAGATTGCCAGGAGAAATATCAATAACCTCAGAAATGCAGATGACACCACCCTTATTACAGAAAGCAAAGAAGAACTAAAGAGCCTCTTGATGAAAGTGAAAGAGGAGAGTGAAAAGGTTGGCTTGAAGCTCAGCATTCAGAAAACTAAGATCATGGCATCTGGTCCCATCACTTCATGGCAGATAGATGGGGAAACAGTGGAAACAGTGGCTGACTTTATTTTGGGGGGCTCCAAAATCACTGCAGATGCTGATTGCAGCCATGAAATTAAAAGACGCTTACTCCTTGGAAGGAAAGTTATGACCAACCTGACAGCATACTGAAAAGCAGAGACATTACTTTGTCACCAAAGGTCCGTCTAGTCAAGACTATGGTTTTTCCAGTAGTCATATATGGATGTGAGTGTTGGACTATAAAGAAAGCTAAGCACCGAAGAATTGATGCTTTTGAACTGTGGTGTTGGAGAAGACTCTTGAGAGTCCCCTGGAATGCAAGGAGATCCTACCAGTCTATCCTAAAGGAGATCAGTCCTGGGTGTTCATTGGAAGGACTGATGTGAAGCTGAAACTCCAATACTTTGGCCACCTGATGCAAAGAGTTGACTCACTTGAAAAGACTCTGATGCTGGGAAAGATTGAGGGTGGGAGGAGAAAGGGACGACAGAGGAATAGATGGCTGGATGGCATCACCGACTCAATGGACTGAGTTTGGGTGAGCTCCAGGGAGTAGGTGATGGACAGGGAGGCCTGGGGTTGCACAGAGTCGGACACGACTGTGCAACTTACTGAACTGAACTGGAGATAAAATCTTGCTTTATATAATGCTTTTAGAGATTTCTTCTTTGATTTTTCTAAGTGCTTACAGAATTCACTTGTGTGTGTAAACTATGTTATTTAAACCACAGAAATGAAGAAATCTGAAATCAGTTCTCAAAGTATTTTTCAAAGGATATTAAAGTTGTCACATACAAACAATAAGTAGAGGCAATTTATAAGTAAATTTGAGAGTAAATTATGTGTGCAAGAGCTGAGGTGATGATCTATTTATTCAGAGTGAGTAGATAGTAAGGAGAGATGGCAAGTAGCAATAATTGACCACAAAAAATTTCACTTTTAATGGGAGGAAAGAGAAATGATGGTAGCTGAAGGATATATGCAGAATAAAGGTTAGCATGTTTTGTTGTTCTCGTCTTGCTTGGTTTTGGTGCTATCTCATCTGATAGGAAGAACCACCTGTTTTTAAACATCAACTGGAAGAATCAAAAGGAGACAATCTCAATGAAAATATAAGATTGGGACAAAAAATTTTCTTAGAGCTCTGAGAATGTTGAAGAGGGTGGAATACAGCCCTCCTGTGACTAGGGAAGCCCCTGAAGGAAGGTACTACCATTTTAATAGGAAGGAAAGCACTGGCAATTTGTAAGTGAGTTACAGAGACATAGCAGCAGAACATTGAGGACTTCCCTTGAGATTTATTTTTTCACTAAGAAGTAGGAACATTACTGGAAGCAAGGAACATTATTGGAAGAGCAACACAGCTAGAGGTGTGTCCTCAGAGATGAAAGAGGCGTAGCACATGTGCAAACCATCATTTCAGACTAGAGAAACCAAGCTGATTTGAAGACTTCAGGTTGCTGGAGAGTGTGAGGCAAAATGAAGTTCAAAAGTATAGCAATTTTTGTACCACTTTAGGGCTGGTAAAAAATATTTCTATATACAGTCCTCACAAGCACACATTGAGGGAGGCACCACCATTGCTTCTTCATAGAAGAGAAAACAAAAGAGTTCAGTGGGGTCAAATGGAATGTACCGTCATCAGTGCAATGAATGTTACACAGACAGAAAATGTACTTCCTCCTGACAGCAGCCAAGGATTTCTCTCTGATTTCATTCTGTGTGCCAAAGACTGTGGGCCACTGCAGAGAACTCACTTCAGATCTGTTCTCTACCTATGCAGATTTTGTTTTTTCAATTGATGACATTTTAAAATGTTATTTTTGAGCATCTGTCTTAATGACTACTTATTTGGGACTTCGAAAGGAATAATGTTTTTGGCTTGGAAAGGTATCTTGTATTGAAATAACTTTGAGGAAGGTTGGCTTCCAGTGTGTCACAAAATACTCAGTCTTTAATATGCTAATAAGTGAACTGACTTCAAAGTAGAATGGCATAACACACTCAATATTTTAAAAAACATTTATTCATGAGCACTTTTTTCATTAAACATCTTGTAGGACTTACTTTCCACAAAAAAAAAAAAAAAAACACAACTTTGGGAAATGTGACAAAATATTTTTACACTCACATCTAATCCATTCCATTATATGATAAGGACTTGTCTTATCATGCTTGACTTACATTTTTAAAAGAGTTTAGAAAATCCATGTGGCTATTATAAGAACATGTTTATTATTTATAATATTGAATGTGTATCTAAAAAGGAGCATGATTTTCATGTTTGAGATTAGGATGCATATATTTCTTCGCCCAGTCAAGTTCCAGATTTACGCAATTCACCCCATTCCTAGAGAACACTGGTTTAAGCCCTTTATGTGGTTTAGCGCTCTTATAGTTTGTATCATTTAAGCCGCTTTCAAATAGTCTTCCCTAAAAATTATGATTACCTACTTAGTAGCTGAACCCGATGTACCTTTTTGTTCCTCAAATCTGTTCTTGTTGTATAAACAAGCACAAGACGTATTAAAGATTGGTGGTAGTATTTGCTTGCCACTTTTACTGAACATCTCTCATAATTCAAAAATGAAGAGTATATAGAAAGGATTAGGGTATTTTAAAACTTTGGTTTTCTCCAAAGAGGCTTTCATTTTTCTACCATAAGCTTAAAAATGAACAAACACTCAAAAAAGGTTTGGATTTTCTAAGAATCCTTGACTACAAGGCTGCTGTATTAGTTTTGCTCTAAAAGAAAGCTGGCAATTAAAACAACCCTAAACCCATGAAGGCTTGTTTAATATTTTAACACTTATGGCCATGTCCACACCACAGAAAATGTATTGCTAAATTAACCACAACTGGAGACTATTTCAAATTGCTTCTAAAAAAATCAGCGATAATTAAACCACCAGGGATTTCTCCGTGGATACTTATGTGCTATTTTCATCTAAAACAGTATTTCTAATTTAGCTGAGTACAGAGTAGTTTAAAGTAAGATAGGCAGGCAGCTGCTGGATGATGAGTTAATGTGAGACAACAAAGGTCAGAACAGGCAGAAGAAAGTTATTTAAGACACCTTGATGTGCAACTTCAGCTGATGTGGAGTAGTCAGACTTGGACAGTGACAATACTGTGAAATGGGCAAAAGTTACCTCCTTCAACTTAAGCTATTTTCTTTTGCTACCTCTGTGTACACAAATACACATACACAGACAAATACTTATTCATGTGTGAGCACATGCATACACACTCATAGATATGTATACATTGCACACAGTCAAGTGTTTTTTCATCCATAATATAAAACAGAATTATACAAATGTGATATACAATAATACCTCACATTAATATTCAGAATAAGTTAATAACAATGCAAATACAGAAGTGGTAGAAATTGACAAAAAGTTTCAGAAATAACCTACAAAATCTTCATGGAGTAGATAATATTAAAGCTAAATCATATTACAGATACGTACATTTTTTTACTATAATGATCTGGGTTGTGGAGAATATTTAAGCTGATGAGACCAGTGCATTAGGAAGAAAATGCTCAAAGAATGGTAATTGATCCACTGGGACTGAACTCAAGATAAAAATGTTGAAAGCTGAGAGGTGGGGGATGGAGAGTTGAAAAATATAGTGAATTATAAAACTCAAAAGATAGTTTGTGGAATTACTGTCAAATATCTTTAAGGCCATAGAAAAAAATGCACCTTATTTTATAAGCTGTGATGAATCATCAATGGTATTTAATAATTAATGAAATTCATGACTGGTAAGAATCATTTTGGTTATAAGAGAAAATATAGACAATTATCAACTTATATTGGCACAACTTGATGATTTTCTAACTAGGGTGATACTAAAGCAATACTCATTGAGTAGGAACTGTGCCTCTAATTTTGAATTTTAATCTCTTCCTGGGATAACAATATGCAGTAGGATATTCTCTTATGATGCTGGGCAGTGGCAGCAAGCCATAGCTCCCAGTCAGTCATATGATCAAGAGGATAAACAACCAAAATACTTCCAACCATTCTGTACCCAGGCAATCATTCTGTTTATCATTTCCTGTGCAACATTCAATAATTACAGGAGATACTCAACACTTTATTATATTATAATGGTCTTTGTGTTAGATGATTTTGCCCAACCATAAGCTCACCTAAATTTTCTGAGCAAGTGTAATGTAGGCTATGCTAAATTATAATGTTCTGCAAATTAGGATTATTGAATGCACTTTTGACTTACAATATTTTCAGTTTACAATGGGTTTAAGGGAATGGGACTTCCTCAATGGCTCAGTGGTAAAGAATCCGCCTGCAACACCAGAGACATAGGATCCCTGGGTAGGGAAGATCCCCTGGAAGAGGAGGTAACAACCCACTGCAGTATTCTTACCTGAAAAATCCCATGGACAGAGGAGCCTTAGCAAGCTACAGTTCATAGGGTCGCAAAGAGTTGGGCAGAGACAACTGAATGACTGAGCACACACACACACAGCTCCTATCATAAGTCAGGAAGACCTGTACAATACTGCAGAAGGACAAGGGAACAGGTGATGTCATGCGATTAAAAGGTAACTGCAATAGCAAGTGGATGGAAAGGACAGAACAGATGAGCGGCAAGGCATAGGTAATTTTTGAAGGGTATATAAATGGTATATAAATGGAGAAGGAAATGGCAACCCACTCCAGTGTTCTTGCCTGGAGAATCCCAGGGACGGGGGAGCCTGGTGGGCTTCCGTCTATGGGTCACACAGAGTCGGACACGACTGAAGTGACTTAGCAGCATAAATGGTAAGAATAATCTAGAAAAGAGATTAAGAATAATATCAAGGTTTCTATTCAAAGTGGACTGGATGATTAAAATGTTATCAAAAACTGGGCACATAAAGGACTCATATTATTTTCAACATTGAGGCAAATGAAAGTGAAAGTCACTCAGTTGTGTCCGACTCTTTGCAACCCCATAGACTATACAGTCCATGGAATTCTCCAGGCCAGAATACTGGAGTGGGTAGCCTTTCATTCTCCAGGGTTTCTTCCCAACCCAGGGATCAAATCCAGGTCTCCCGCTTTGCAGACGGATTCTTTAGCAGCTGAGCCAGAAGGGAAGCAAATAGATGATTATATCTGGAGGTTAATAGTGGATAGATATAATAGGTTCCATTTTAGTTGAAAAATGAATTTCAAACATCATAGATCCTATGCGGAAAGTATTGTGGGAACACAAGAAGATCAGAGAGAGTCCTTTCAAACAAGAGAGATCATTACAATATGTGAATGAATAAGGCTATCACTGAACATGAATAAGGCTATCACTGAGCATATCTGTCAAATGTTGAATGTAATTTACTGAAACGGTGTGCCTTTTCTAAGCTGCAAGTGAAACAAAAGATAAAACAACAAACAAATTTAAGTTCTGCAAATAGTGCCTCCAATCAAATATCAACCAATACTCCCTTGTGTGCATTTATCAGGAGATATGTTAGACATTGTCCCAGACACTTTAATACAGGCACAATGAAAATTCCTAGCACTGTGGTTTTACTTATCAAACAAACACAGGGAAGGACAGGGAAGCCTGGCGTGCTGCAGTCCATGGGGTTGCAAAGAGCTGGACATGACTGAGTGACTGAACAACAACAACACCACAATGTAAAATTATGTGTTATCACATTTTGATTCTGTAATTGTACTGCTTTCCCACTGATCATAGAATAAAGGGCATATGATTTGCATGGTTGTTCAAAACCTACAGTCTTCCTATTTCCAAGATTACCTCATCATGAATACCGTATTACAGCATTATCTCATTCATTTCCTCGCACCCTCAACTCAGAGTCTAATGGAAATACAGTGAAGTGATCTAGCATGAGGTGAAAATTCAGTAAATACTAGTTCTTTCTTTCTTTATTTATTTCTATTTCATATTCTCAAGAGCATAATGGAATCATCAATATCATTGCCACTCATCATCATCATTATTTTTTTCATTCTGGAAAGAGTACAGAGTCTCCTAATATACATATTCCTAACTTTCTAACATATCTAGCAGTACTTAACTGGCACATAACAAACATCACACTTTAATACTGGTTCTATAACTTTCCTTAGACCTTTCACTCAATAAAGATAGTAATCAATTTTGCTTGTAAATAATCCTCATCTGTTTCAATACTGATTTATATGGTCTTAGCCCTTTCCATATGAAAATAAGCAGAATTATTTTAAATCTGTTGATTTTAAATCTCAAATCCCTCAATAAAATTGAATTTGTATGAATCCCAGTTTTCAGAAACCATTAAATTAATCCACAGTGACTTAAGTCAACATTTTGTTGCTGTCATTGTTCAGTCCAACTCTTTGTGACTCATGGACTGCAGCATGCCATTATTTATTTGGCTGCCCTGGGTCTTAGCTGTGGCATGAAGAATCTTTAGTTGTAGCATGTGGATGCTTAGTCACAGCATGTGGGATCTAGTTTCCTGACCAGGGATTGAACCCAGGCTCCCTGCACTGGGAGCGCAGTGTCCCAGCCACTAAGACCACCAGGGAAGTCCCCAGATTTGTTTTATGCTATTGAAGTCAAATCTCAGTACAAAATAGATCCTCTCACAGAAGTGAGATTATACTGGAGGTGACATAAGAAGGAATCTCCTACATGATCTTTCGTATTAGTGTTCTATGTTAATACTTTTGTCAACGTAAAACAAAAACTTTGCTATGACATCACAAAGAGAAAGTAAAAGAGACAGGCTAATTCAAACCAAATTATGGAGAAGCAAAGAAAAAAATGTCTTATTACATTAGTCATGTGACATGTTGGGAGGTAGAACACTAATGTTCACTTTCTTTCTTTGATTTTTCCCTCTCTCCTTCTCTCTTCCATCCCTCTCCACCTGTCCCTTCTTCCCTTTTTCCTCTCATTTCCTATTTTTCTTCCTTTGTTAAAAACATTAGTTAAAAACAACATTAGTTCATTAGTTAAAAACAACAACTTCAAAGAGGACTGTTATAGCTAAGAGTGCTAGGAAAAATATCAACTATAGGCAATAAAATTCACAAAATGAGATAGTATTTCATTTCTGGCACATATTACACAAATGTATATGGAGGTGCTATAATTTAGTCAGCAGGAAGCTTTCCATCAATGTGACAGTCTTATTAGCCTCTGAAGAGGTGAAAACACAAAGGAGGTAGTTATTGTTCTTGAAAATATGCTTCTGTTAGCTCTTTTTTCTCTAGTCATAAAATGCCCCATGGAATTATTTACCAAAATGTTTTGCAGATTTTAAACTCAGTCTAAATGTTTATAACATTTTAATATTTCTTGGCTTATTTTGACCATGGCACTACAAAAGGCAATCACAGGAGTAAAAAGTTCTTCAATAAATAAATTCAAAAACAGTTTTCTTCAAAGCCAAATCGCAAAAAAAAAAAAAAAGTTAAACACATGACATGATTTCTGATTTTACCCAGCGCAGAAAATAGCCCCCTGTTACAGTGCTGATGCCTAAAAGTCCAACATTAAAGATTATTTCCCTAAATACAAAATATTACCTTCTGTTTAGATTTAAGTACTGCTGTGAACAGGAGCCATGTTAAGATGTTTCAGTCAGTTATAAGGTAAAGAGGAAGGTATTTATTCCTTTCATGGGAAAGTAGGGACAGGGGAGAAATTAAAATAAACAAATAAAAATTCCAAATAACGAGATGGAAAGAAGAGAATCAGAATGAGAAGGCACCAAGATTTTACTTCTATTTTTTTAAATTTTTATTAAACTTAGGCAGTGTCTTACATCGATTTATGCCCATTTGTCAGAGGCAAATTATTTTTCAGTGAGTGACAAGGACAAAATATATTTAAATTCTCAATGTCCTCCCTGCTCATAAAGGAGTCTTGTTAAGTCTCTTCAGTCATGTCCGACTCTGTGTGACCCCATAGACGGCAGCCCCCCAGGCTCCACTGTCCCTGGGATTCTCCAGGCAAGAACACTGAAGTGGGTTGCCATTTCCTTCTCCAATGCATGAAAGTGAAAAGTGAAAGTGAAGTCTATCAGTCTTGTCTGACTCCTTGCGACCCCATGGACTGCAGCTTACCAGGCTTCTCTGTCCGTGGGAGTTTCCAGGCAAGAGTACTGGAGTGGGTTACCAAAGGAGTCTTAGACAAAGGCTAAGAGGTGGATTTGCATAAAAAGGCAGTCATCGGAGAAGGGTAATGTGAACTCTGAGGATTGAGGACTTGAGGGATGGAAGAATCAAGGGGAAGACATATCCAGAGGGTCTTTAAATTTTGCTGAGTGTTATACAATAACACATTGTAGAAAGTCATGTATGGATGTGAAAGTTGGACTATAAAGAAGGCTGAGAACCAAAAAAATTGTTGCTTTTGAACTGCGATGTTGGAGAAGACTCTTAAGAGTCCCTTGGACTGCAAGGAGATCCAACCAGTCCATCCTAAAGGAGATCAGTCCTGGGTGTTCTTTGGAAGGACTGATGTTGAAGCTGAAACTTCAATACTTTGGCCACCTGATGCAGAGAGCTGACTAATTTGAAAAGACTCTGATGCTGGGAAAGGTTGAGGGCAGGAGGAGAAGGGGACGACAGAGGATGAGATGGTTGGATGGCATCACCGACACAATGGACATGGGTTTGGGTGGACTCCAGGGATGGACAGGGAGACCTGGCATGCTGTGGTTCATGGGGTCGCAAAGAGTTGGACATGAGTGAGCAACTGAACTGAACTTAAAGAGATGGAAATACCAGACCATCTTATCTGTCTCCTAAGAAACCTGTATGTAGGTCAAGAAATAGCAGTTAGAACCCTGTATGGAACAAGTGATTGGTTCAGGAATGAGAAAGGAGTACGACAGGGCTGTCTGCTGTCACCCTGTTTATTCAACCTATACACTGAGCACATTATGAGAAATGCTGGGCTGAGTGAGTTACAAGTTGGAATCAAGATAGATGGAAGAAACATCAACAACCTCAAATACGTGGAAGATATCCCTTTAATGGCAGAAAGCAAAGAGGATCTAAACAGCCTCTTGATGAGGGTGAAGGAGGAGAGCGAAAGAGCCAGCTTAAGACTAAATATTTTTAAAAAAAAAACACCTAAGATAATGGCATCCAGCCCCACTACTTCATGGCAAATAGAAGGGGAAAAGGTGGCAGCAGTGACAGATTCCCTCTTCTTGGGCTCCAAAATCACTGCAGATGGTGACTGCAGCCATGAAATCAGAAGACAACTGCTTCTCCACAGGAAAGCTATGACAAACCTAGAAAGTGTGGTGAAAAGCAGAAACATTATTCTGCTGACAAAGGTCTGTATAGTCAAGTCTATGGTCTTCTTAGTGGTCATGTATGGTTGTCAGAGCTGGACCTCAAAGAAGGAGAACACCAAAGCATGGATGCCTTCGAACTGCGGTGCTGGAGAAGACTCCTCAAAGTCCCTTGGACAGCAAGGAGATGAAACCCATCAATCTTAAGGGAAGTCAACCTTGAACACTCATTGGAAGGACTGAAGCTGAAGCTGAAGCTCCAGTATTTTGATAACCTGATGCAGATGGCCTACTCATTGGAAAAGTCCCTGATGATGAGAATGACTGAAGGCAGAGGAGAAAATGATGTCAGAAGATGAGATGGCTGGATATAACATTCACTGATGCAATGATCATGAACTTGAAAAGTATCATTGCTGGAGAGGAGGGGATATACTCAATATCAATGATGTATTAATATATATACTTCTACAGATCAAAACAGAAAAATAGGCAGAAGTGTGGAATCAGAAAAGCCAAACACATTTGAAAGACATCCTTAAAGGCAGGCTACTTTGAATTTGGTAGAAATATCATGTGACAAATGTGAAAGAACCACTTATCAAAAACTTGGGGGAATTAGGGAAAGGAAATGCCCCAGAGTTGGCTGAAAAGGAGCCAAGGTAAAGACAAATAGAGCCACTCTTCTCAAAGGGCCTACGGTTCATGGCTAGCTCCGAGGATCAGTAACCCAAAGCCACCCCAGGGAAAAGTCCCTCAGACACAGTGAGTAAAGAACAGGAGCCAGCAGGCCTAGAATGCTGTCTCAAGCAACACATCAGGAGTTTCATTTAAATGTTATAGAATCCTGGATCTGTCCTTTTCTGTGCAATTGTTGTTATTAATTTGGGTTCAGTATAGTCTGTTTCTTTGTGTAATAAACACCATTGATGGCTTATCCAGCATTCTCTTTTCCTCCTCACTGTGAAAAATCACTCCCCTTGTCTTTTTAAACATGTATACTTCTGCTGCATAGTCCTTAGGACTCAGGAGATGTTTAAACCTAGCCTGAGTTCCAGACAAGGGGCCTGAGTAGATAGACTAAGCCAGCCCTGGCAAACGCATCCCTCTTGTCAAAGACTGCTTCAGTTATATAGGCTTAAAACAGAAGATTCATTCAAGGAGTAACTTCTATTTCATGGTTGGAGGAGACAATCTGCAAGTCTATTTCTCCCTCTGCATTTAGTAGGTTAGACACTGCCTTAATTGTAGATGGCTGTCCTCTTTCAACCATGAAGAACAAAATCAAAATATAAGAAGGCAAAACAGAAAACAAGAATCAAAGATGAACAGAACTAAAACCTGACTGACTGGACATCTTTCTACAGAAGTTGAATATTCCTTAGAAAATTCCTTATTGCTTAAGTCTGATTTACTACAGTTTGCAGCTAAACCGATACCAAATGATAAAGATGTCGACTGTGGAAGCGAGGGAAGATTTGATCTGACTTTATTCAGTTCAGTTCAGTTCAGTTCAGTCGCTCAGTCGTGTCCGACTCTCCGCGACCCCATGAATCACCGCATGCCAGGCCTCCCTGTCCATCACCAACTCCCGGAGTTCACTCAACTCATGTCCATCAAGTCGGTGATGCCATCCAGCCATCTCATTCTCTGTCGTCCCCTTCTCCTCCCACCCCCAATCCCTCCTAGCATCAGGCTCTTTTCCAGTGAGTCAACTCGTCGCATGAGGTGGCCAAAGTATTGCAGTTTCAACTTTAGCATCAGTCCTTCCAATGAACACCCAGGATTGATCTCCTCTAGAATGGACTGGTTGGATCTCCTTGCAGTCCAAGGGACTCTCAAGAGTCTTCTCCAGCACCACAGTTCAATAGCATCAATTCTTCGGCGATCAGCTTTCTTCACAGTCCAACTCTCACATCCATACATGACCACGGGAAAAACCATAGCCTTGACTAGACGGACCTTTGTTGGCAAAGTAATGTCTCTGCTTTTTAATATATTATCAAGGTTGGTTGGTCATAACTTTCCTTCCAAGGAGTAAGCGTCTTTTAATTTCATGGCTGCAGTCACCATCTGCAGTGATTTTGGAGCCCAAAAAAATAAAGTCTGACACCGTTTCCACTGTTTCCCCATCTATTTCCCATGAAGTGATGGGACCAGATGCCATGATCTTTGTTTTCTGAATGTTGAGCTTCAAGCCAACCTTTTCACTCTCCTCTTTCACTTTCATCAAGAGGCTTTTTAGTTCCTCTTCACTTTCTGCCATAAGGGTGGTGTCATCTGCATATCTGAGGTTATTGATATTTCTCCCGGCAATCTTGATTCCAGCTTGTGCTTCCTCCAGTCCAGCGTTCCTCATGATGTACTCTGCATATAAGTTAAATAAGCAAGGTGACAGTATACAACCTTGACGTACTCCTTTTCCTATTTGGAACCAGTGTGTTGTTCCATGTTCAGTTCTAACTGTTGCTTCCTGACCTGCATACAGGTTTCTCAAGAGGCAGGTCAGGTGGTCTGGTATTGCCATAGACTGCAGTTGAATTACATACAACTGGAGTGCAATTAAGTTATACTTAAAAACTGGCCACTTGCTGGAGAACCATGGGAATAACTGGGCTTAATGCTGTGTTAGAAAGGTTGGATTTTAATAGGAAAAATAGTGCTATCTTTAGAAACTATTTTTCAAACAGTCTAAAAGAAAAAGAGAGCATAGTATAATGTTCTCAATTATGAAGCAACAAAAAACTTATTAAGTTTTATTAACTAAGTTTGATATTGTTCTAACATTAAATTGGTTACTTTTATTTTTGCTCCCTTTCTGAATATTACATAAACTCAAATTTACCTGTTTTCTACTGTTATAGAGCCATTAAAATTAACCCATTCAAAGATACTTTAACTAAGATGATGTTAGTGATGATGCAGGGAACATTTATAAGTGATATATGAAAAACAGTGCTCTGAACTTGAGGGCTACTGAATATTGAAAAGAGAATGTGTTATAAAATCTCCTTTCCTTGAGGATTTTCAGGTTTTAAAATACATTTCTTTAGTTTTCTAAATTAATGTTTACAAAAATGCTAATATTTCAGTATTCTAGTATCTTTTTTCTTACTCTATTGGCAAACTAAAAACAGAATAAAAGAAAAATATATATTTTTTATAATTTTGCTTTCACAATTTTCAAAAATAAATTCACAAAACTATTAATTATTTTATGCTTTTGTAGGTTAAAATCCAACATGGGTCTCATGCAGTGAAAATCAAGGAGCCAGAAGAACTTCATTTCTGAAGGCTGTGGGGAGTAATCCCTTTGTCTTTTTCAGCTTCCAGTCGATGTTGACCTCTGTGTTCAAAGCTGGCCACATTTTCAGTAGCTTCTCTCTTATGCATTAACTATTGATGCATTTTGGAATAAATTACGATCTCAACATTTGTTCTTCAGGTTCATCTGACTAGATTTTCTAAATTTTTCACTTATTTCACTCAACATTGTCATAAGCATTTAATATATTGTTAAATAATAATGCTTAATGTGAATAAAATCTTAGTATATGTCGCGCTTTTCATGTAATTTCTTTCAGTACTGTAAATTCTCTACAAATCTAACAATTGTCTGGTTAAATCCAGGGATGGCTCTGCTCCATACATATCTGATTCCAGCCTAGTCATATTATCAATAAATATTACAATTTTTAGGAATACAGAAGTCTTTTAAACATTAAATTTCTTTAAATTATTAACTAGGAATATTAAACATGCTATGGGGTAACAATGAAATTGTAAGTAATGACATGTTTATTTTTCTATTAAAAAACAGCAGACAAAAAGACTTCCAATAATTATATTTAATAATAGAAATATATTTGATTCTGGATAATCCTATCATAGCTATTACAAAGGAATATGGATATTATTGGAGAAGGCAATGGCAAGCCACTCCAGTACTCTTGCCTAGAAAATCCCATGGATGGAGGAGCCTGGTAGGCTGCAGTCCGTGGGGTTGCTAAGGGTCGGACATGACTGAGCGACTTCACTTTCACTTTTCACTTTCACACATTGGAGAAGGAAATGGCAACCCACTCCAGTGTTCTTGCCTGGAGAATCCCAGGGACGGGGGAGCCTGGTGGGCTTCCGTCTATGGGGTCACACAGAGTCGGACACGACTGAAGTGACTTAGCAGCAGCAGCAGCAGCATGGATATTATTCATTCAACATTTACTTAGTGAGTGCCTACCTCTGGCAAAAGGCTGTTCTAGGCATTATTATTTATTTCATATGTATCCTGGTTTAGGAATAAAACTATCTGGAACTAGATTTTTAAAAGTCTGCTGCGAATTCTGTTGTCATGGGTAATTAGCAGAAGATTCAGAAAATTTTCCAATATGCATTTAAGTGTACTGATTGCAATGTGTGTGAATTACTGTCTTTATATTTTATTTTTGTAAAGCAAAGTAAAAGTTTTTGAAAATACAAAAAAATTTATGTTATTTAAAGTATATTTCAGTAGAATAAGTAAACAATGGGAGAGAATGGGTAGAAAACTTCAACAGAGCAGTGGAAGCTACAAAAACAAACTAAGAGGAAATACACAAACATAAAATAGAATAATGGATATGAAAAATTATTTTAGTTGACTTGTGGACTGGAAATACAAGAGTGAAGAGTCATTAAGCTTAAAAGAGAGTCCACATAAATTATCCAAATTAAAGTAAAAAGAAACACAGGTCCCAGACAAAGGTAGATTACCACTAATGGAAGAAAATGAGAAAAATTCATTCGCCTCTGGAAGAGAAAAGAAACTCTCTCCCATATATGTTTTCTCATAGATTCAAGGAAGAGCACGAATACTTTAAGGGGAAGAGGCACAAGAAAGCAGCAGCATCAACTAAACACAAACATTTAGGAACTGACAAAAATAAAGACAATATCCAGCATTTCATACAAAATTTTGAGACACACAAAAGATAAAAAGAACTCTTTGTCATGAAATAAGCAGAATGATAAAGATATGATGCATGTGACACTATCAGAGATTAAAATAACTATAGTTAATATGTTAAAGGATTAAATGAAAGAGATGAACAGGTGTGAACAGATGTGCAATTTTGGCACTGTGATGGAAAATATAAAAAGGAGTAAAGCGTTTCCTTGTTAATGCCAGAAAAGAAAAATACAATATCGGACATGGAGAATGTCTTTGATAGACTTATAACCAGACTAGAAATATTAAAGAAAAGAAGTAGTGAATTAAAAAATTGGTTCTAGAAATCACCCAAACTGAAAGACAAGGGGAAAGACAAAAGAAGATAATACCATACAAACATTAATTAAGAAAAAAGTCTATGTGATTAGAGAAATATATTGACTTGAAGACAAAAAGGTATTATCAAGGATAAAAAGAAACATTATGTATGATGAAAATGTATGATTATTTAACACAATACCACCTCAATATATACACACCTTTACCTAGTATCATAAAAAAACTAAAGCTAAAAGAACCACAGATCTAAATATAAATCTACAAGCTTAAAAGTTATAGAAGAAAGCAAAGGAGAACATCTTTGTGACTTAAGTTGGGCAAATTACTTTTAGATTTGATTCTAAGAACACAAAACATAAAATAAAAATTTGACAAATTTTGTTTTGTCAAAATTAAAGACTTTTCTTCAAAATACACTGTTGATAAAACATAAATCACATCTATTAAAGGACTTGTTTACAAAATATATAAAGAATAATTATTTTATGGTGGTCGACAGGGAGGCCTGGCGTGCTGTGATTCATGGGGTCGCAAAGAGTCAGACACGACAGAGTGAACTGAACTGAACTGAAATGAATAATAAAGGGAAAACAACTTTAGAACACTTAAAACCCTTAAAAACAAGCAAAAAAAATGTTCATGGGTAATTAGCAGAATTACCTGTTCAGTTCAGTTCAGTTCAGTCGCTCAGTCGTGTCCGACTCTCCACGACCCCATGAATCACAGCACGCCAGGCCTCCCTGTCCATCACCAACTCCCGGAGTACACTCAAACTCATGTCCACAGAGTCGGTGATGCCATCCAGCCATCTCATTCTCTGTCGTCCCCTTCTCCTCCCGCCCGCCACCTTTCCCAGCATCAGAGTCTTTTCCAGTGAGTCAACTCGTCGCATGAGGTGGCCAAAGTATTGCAGCTTCAGCTTTAGCATCAGTCCCTCCAATGAACATCCAGGATTGATCTCCTCCAGAATGGACTGGTTGGATCTCCTTGCAGTCTAAGGGACTCTCAAGAGTCTTCTCCAACACCACAGTTCAAAAGCATCGATTCTTTGGCGATCAGCCTTCTTCACAGTCCAACTCTCACATCCATACATGACCACTGGAAAAACCATTGCCTTGACTAGACGGACCTTGGTTGGCAAAGTAATGTCTCTGCTTTTTAATATATTATCAAGGTTGGTCATAACTTTCCTTCCAAGGAGTAAGCGTCTTTTAATTGCATGGCTGCAATCAACAATCAGCATCCGCAGTGATTTTGGAGCCCAAAAAAATAAAGTCTGACACCGTTTCCACTGTTTTTCCATCTATTCCCCATGAAGTGATGGGACCAGATGCCATGATCTTTGTTTTCTGAATGTTGAGCTTCAAGCCAACCTTTTCACTCTCCTCTTTCACTTTCATCAAGAGGCTTTTGAGTTCCTCTTCACTTTCTGCCATAAGGGTAGTGTCATCTGCATATCTGAGGTTATTGATATTTCTCCCAGCAATCTTGATTCCAGCTTGTGCTTCTTCCAGCCCAGCGTTCTAGCAATCACTAACTAATCACTGTTAGTCATTCAGTTCAGTTCAGTTCAGTCGCTCACTCGTATCCAACTCTCTGCGACCCCATGAACCGCAGCACGCCAGGCCTCCCTGTCTATCACCAACTCCCGGAGTCTCCCCATGTTCATTGAGTTGGTGATGCCATCCAAGGAGCTCATCCTCTGTCATCCCCTTCTCCTCCTGCCCTCAATCTTTCCCAGCATCAGGGTCTTTTCCAATCAGTCAGTTCTTCGCATCAAGTGGCCAGAGTATTGGAGTTTCAGCTTCAGCATCAGTCCTTCCAATGAACACCCAGGACTGATCTTTAGGATGGACTGGTTGGATCTCCTTGCAGTCAAAGGGACTCTCAAAAGTCTTCTCCAACACCACAGCTCAAAAGCATCAATTCTTCGGTGCTCAACTTTCTTTATAGTCCAACTCTCACATCCAAATGTGACCACTGGAAAAACCATAGCCTTGTCTAGACAGACCTCTGTTGGCAAAGTAATGTCTCTGCTTTTCAATATGCTGTCTAGGTTGGTCATAACTTTCCTTCCAAGGAGTAAGCGTCTTTTAATTTCATGGCTGCAATCAGCATCCGCAGTGATTCATTCAATTCAGTTCAGTTCAGTCGCTCAGTCGTGTCCGACTCTCCACGACCCCATGAATCACAGCACGCCAGGCCTCCCTGTCCATCACCAACTCCCGGAGTTCACTCAAACTCCTACATCGAGGCGGTGATGCCATCCAGCCATCTCATTCTCTGTCGTCCCCTTCTCCTCCCGCCCCCAATCCTTCCCAGCATCAGAGTCTTTTCCAGTGAGACAACTCTTCACATGAGGTGGCCAAAGTATTGGAGTTTCAGCTTTAGCATCAGTCCTTCCAATGAACACCCAGGATTGATCTCCTTTAGCATGGACTGGTTGGATCTCCTTGCAGTCCAAGGGACTCTCAAGAGTCCTCTCCAGCACCACAGTTCAAAAGCATCAATTCTTCGGCGATCAGCTTTCTTCACAGTTCAACTCTCACATCCATACATGACCACGGGAAAAACCATAGCCTTGACTAGACGGACCTTTGTTGGCAAAATAATGTCTCTGATTTTTAATATACTCTCTAGGTTGGTCATAAGTTTCCTTCCAAGGAGTAAGCGTCTTTTAATTTCATGGCTGCAATCAACATAAATGCAAATAAAAATGAAATACCAATATACACTCTCCAGAATGTTTAATTTTTGTTTTAAAGACAATAACCATGTGCTGGTATTTGGATACTGGGCAACTGAAAATCTCATATATTTCTGGTGGAAATGCAAACTTATATAGTCACTCCAGAGAACACTTTGGCAGTTTATCATAGAGTCACACACAAACTTACTATATGATCCAACAATCCTACTTCAAAGTGCATAAACAAATAAACATGTATCAACACAAAGGCATTTTAGGCACATATTTATATTAACACTACACTGGAACTACTATATAGCCCTACACTAGAACAAACCATATATTCATTGTAATTATAAGCTATTTGCAATGAGGTTTTGCTCAACAATAACAACAACATATTATACATGCAACAATCTGATTAAATCTCAAAAGAATTATGCCAAATGAAAGACGCCAGACACAAACAGCAACATAATATGACTATGGGAATAATGTGATTCCCCTTAGGACATTCAAGAAAATTAAAAAAAAAACCGTTAAATTGTATATATAGAGAAATCAGACATGTATTTTCTAGAAGGAGAGGTATGTAGGAGGGGACTGACTGCCAGCAGCTCTAAGACAATGTTTGGAGATGCTGATATGTTCTTTATCTCGACTGTGGTTGATACAACTCATCATATTTATTGAGAGAGTAAATTTTACTATACATAAATTATATTCCAACATACTCACCATTCTCACACACAGAGACCAAAAAAACACCCCCAAAAATCTCCAGGCTCAGATGGCTTCAGTGGTGAATTATGTCAAACATTTCAAAATAAAATATTATCAATATATTATACAAACTCTTTCAGGAAAAACAGGAAAAGGAAACATTTTCCAACATGTTTTATGAATCAATATAACCCTGATACCAAAACCAAAGATATTATAAGCAAAGAAAGTAACAGAACATTATCCCTCATGAATATGGACACAAATATCTTTAGCAAAATATTAGCAAATCAAGTCTGAAAATATGAAAAGTATAATGCAATATCAGAAGTATAATGACCAAGAGAGGTTATTCTAATAATGAAACTTAGTACTTCATATGAAAATCAATGTAGTTTATTTAAATAATAAGGTGATTTACTATGATCACAAGGACTAAAAAAAAATTTGACTCAATATATAACCAATATTTTTATAATGTCAGCAAAGTAAACAAAACATAATATTTCCGTTATAATTAATGATAGAATTTTGAATGTCCCATCCTTAAGGATCAGAAAGGAGGCATATTTATGCTTCTATTTATATGCACATTTAGAACAGGCGAAAGGAATCTATGGTAATAAAAATTAAGTGCTGACTGCTTTGGGCAGGAGATTGCAGATCAACAGAGTGTACTTTGCACATCTAAAGACAAATGTTCTTTGTTTCCATGGTTGTCAAAGCACTGTACACTTAAGATGTGTGCATTTCACTATATGCAAATTATATCTCATAAATTGTACATCAGTGAATTCCTGCATGGAAGCAAGAGAAACTCACATTTAATTAAGTGGAAATATATTTAAAAGATACTGGGTAGCCACCAAGACTGATGATTTTGAAATCTACAGCCACAACTCAGGTCTCTTTCCTGAGTCAGACATACACACACACATATGAATATATGACTGACTGCTGAATTATTCCCACCTGGATTTTTCATATATATTACAAATTCAACACATTAAACATTTGTCATATTCCCGTATCTATTGCTCTTTCTTCCTTTGAGTAAATTGCACCCACTGTCCAAACTAGATATTTAAATCCTTTCCCAAACATTCCATATTCACCATTAGCCCCCATGAATTTTAAATCATAAAGATGTTTTGTGTATCCATATACCACACTCCACTGTGATGACTAAAATCCTAAATTTGAACACCATTATATTGCCAGAATTAATGCCAAAGCTTTTAAAATAACTTTTCTGTCTTTGCTCTTACTCATTACCAATTCATTCTTGGCACTGACATTAGGAAGACTGTCAAATGGAAACGGCAAATATGATTATGTCATCGCCCCGTATAACGACATTCAATTGCTTTCTTCCAACCCTCTTAGAAAATCCTCCTTATTCTGTCATCACCTCTTTTTCTAGCTCCTGCTTTCACCAGTCTCTTACCTGAAACTTCATGCTGAAGTCATATTACACTCCATTCAGATCCTACACAACACCTTAGTCTGTAGGTGTTGGTGTATGTTTCTTCCTTTTCACAAGACACCCCTTCTTTATTCTGCTTCCCATTTTCTCTATTCAAGGTGGAGATAAGATCTTACTTCATCCAAGTAGCCATTTCTTAAAAACCACCCCAACTCACTTGCAAGACTGAATTAAGGGTCATTTCAGTCACCCCTTTAACAAGCCCTTTAACTACATTTCCCTCATCAGAGCATTTATTACACTATATTGCAATTGGCTATTTTCCTACACCCTCCTGCTCCTCTATCAGCTTGAAAAAGGTAGAAAGTGTGTTTACTTCTTTACCATTGTATCACTTAATAGCCATCTTACTAGCATGCTCATAATAAACTGCTCAGTAAATGTGTTAATTTGATTTACATTAATTTTAGTTATTCCAATGGGACAAGCAGGCAAATATCTATAATATCCTAACTTCAAAGTTCTGCATTTAGTTATCTAAAAGTTTCACAAATCTTTATCTTTTATCTAAATTTGTGTGCAGCACTTTCTTAATCTTTTGTTAATATACATGTCTACATTTTCAATTTTCATTGACGGTCCTATGGACCATCATGTAACAAATGTTCTCTTTAGAGTGAGGATATTTCATATGATGGAAAATTTATAGAACACACAATGCATGTCCAAATAAATTACTGATGGTATAGTTCAGTTCAGTTGCTCAGTCGTGTCCGACTCTCCGCGACCCCATGAATCACAGCACGCCTGGCCTCCCTGTCCATCACCAACTCCCGGAGTTCACTCAAACTCATGTCCACAGAGTCGGTGATGCCATCCAGCCATCTCATTCTTGGTCGTCCCCTTCTTCGCCCGCCCCCAACTTTTCCCAACATCAGAGTCTTTTCCAGTAAGTCAAATAATCGCATGAGGTGGCCAAAGTATTGCAGTTTCAGCTTTAACATCAGTCCCTCCAATGAACACCCAGGATCGATCTCCCTTAGAATGGACTGGTTGGATCTCCTTGTGGTACAAGGGACTCTCAAGAGTCTTCTCCAACACCACAGTTCAAAAGCATCAATTCTTCGGCGATCAGCTTTCTTCACAGTCCAACTCTCACATCCATACATGACCACGGGAAAAACCATAGCCTTGACTAGATGGACCTTGGTTGGCAAAGTAATGTCTCTGCTTTTTAATATATTATCAAGGTTGGTTGGTCATAACTTTCCTTCCAAGGAGTAAGCGTCTTTTAATTTCATGGCTGCAATCAGCATCTGCAGTGATCTTGGAGCCCAAAAAAATAAAGCCTGACACTGTTTCCACTGTTTTTCCATCTATTTCCCATTAAGTGATGGGACCAGATGCCATGATCTTTGTTTTCTGAATGTTGAGCTTTAAGCCAACCTTTTCACTCTCCTCTTTCACTTTCATCAAGAGGCTTTTGAGTTCCTCTTCACTTTCTGCCATAAGGGTGGTGTCATCTGCATATCTGAGATTATTGATATTTCTCCCGGCAGTCTTGATTCCAGCTTGTGCTTCTTCCAGCCCAGCGTTCCTCATGATGTACTCTGCATATAAGTTAAATAAGCAAGGTGACAATATACAGCCTTGACGCACTCCTTTTCCTATTTGGAACCAGTCTGTTGTTCCATGTCCAGTTCTAACTGTTGCTTCCTGACCTGCATACAGGTTTCTCAAGAGACAGGTCAGAGAAGCCCACTAATGTATGAATTAATTTACTACCTAGAAAATACTGAAAAGTATTTTTTGTTGTTGATTTTTTTTTCTTCCGAAGACTGAGATGATAATTTACTTGGCAATCTAATGCAAAGAATGTAAGGGATGACAAAAAAAAATATGTCTCACAAAACAACTGGTGATTTATTAGAGATTAAGAAGTCTGCCTCCTGGTTAAAAACATGGCATAATGTTTCAGGGCTGACCACAGGCAATGACTAAGGTTTTATTTTAATTTTTTTTTGTAATTAATTTATTTTTTATTGGAGGCAAATTATTTTACAATATTGTATTGGTTGGTTTTGCCATACATTGACTGAATTCGCCCCGGGTTTACATAAGTTCCCCTCCTGAACCCCCCTCCCACCTCCCTCCTCCCTCCTCCTTTTATCCTCCCTCTGGGTCATCCCCGCATGCCAGCCCCGAGCATCTTGTAACATGCATTGACCCTGAACTAGTGATTCATTTCACATATGACAACATACGTGTTTCAATGACATTCTCCCAAATCATCCCACCCTCACCCTCTCCCACAGAGTCCCAAAGACTGATCTATACATCTGTGTCTCTTTTGCTGTCTCGTATACAGGGTTATCATTTGCATCTTTCTAAATTCCATATATATGCGTTAGTATGCTGTATTGGTGTTTTTCACAAATGGGACCTAATTAAAATAAAAAGCTTCTGCACAGCAAAGGAAACTCTAAGCAAGGTCAAAAGACAGCCTTCAGAATGGGAGAAAATAATAGCAAATGAAGCAACTGATAAAGGATTAATCTCCAAAATATACAAGCAGCTCCTGCAGTTCAATTCCAGAAAAATAAATGGCCCAATCAAAAAATGGGCCAAAGAACTAAACAGACATTTCTCCAAAGAAGACATACAGATGGCTAACAAACACATGAAAAAATGCTCAACATCCCTCATAATCAGAGAGATGCAAATCAAAACCACAATGAGATACCATTTCACACCTGTCAGAATGGCTGCTATCCAAAAGTCTACATGCAATAAATGCTGGAGAGGATGTGGAGAGAAAGGAACCCTCTTACACTGTTGGTGGGAATGCAAACTAGTACAGCCACTATGGAGAACAGTGTGGAGATTCCTCAAAAAACTGGAAATAGAACTGCCATATGATCCAGCGATCGCACTCCTGGGCATACACACCGAGGAAACCAGAATTGAAAGAGACACATGTACTCCAATGTTCACTGCAGCACTGTTTATAAGAGCCAGAACATGGAAGCAACCTAGATGTCCATCTGCAGCCAGAAAGAAAAACACCAATGACTAAGGTTTTACCTGGAGGGCCGGAAGCTCACCTCTGGACGCCAGCCTTGATGCTCGGTAGGTGCCTTGCAGTCTCCAACGCTGCAGTTAGGAATTCAGAACCCTCTGGCGACTCTGCTCTTTGCCTATTTGCATTTCTAGCCGAGTGTCTCCATCTTCAGGTTTCCTGAGCTGAGTCCTTGGACTGAAGTCTTCCGCAGGCACCTCTACTAACACCTCTTTACTGCGCCCAGCGTGAGTGGCGTAGGGGCAGGCGGCGTGCGGGGCATGGAGCGTGAAGATTGAAAACACTTCCCTACTCCGACTCATTATCCTGTATTTACTTTTCCATTCCTAGCTCTCTCCAGCCCCATCCCTTAGTCTGTAATATTTTTGAAGCCTTTGGTTCATGACCTCAACAGTGACATGACCCCCAAGTCTTCCTGGAAGCCCCAGGCCCTCCTTCTGGGGCAGACAGAATAGGGGAAGTCGGCATTTTCTCTAGTTCTAGCCATTTGCTTATGCTGCACAGTAAATGGTTGAAGGTTTGACTCTTTCTCTCTGGCTTATCACCTTAGTAACTGCACCAGACTGTTCGTTCAATGGTTGCTCTCCGGGTCAGCTGAGCTCCTGACAGAAATCACTGCAGAGCGATACCAACCTGTGACTAGATTTCTTCTCACTGAAATACAGCTTACATAAATTCACCCCATTTTAAAATGTACAATACAGTGGATGTTAGCATATTCACAAGGCTGTGAAAATCACCTATAATTCTAGAACATTTTCACCACTCCAAAATGAGAAAGATAGTGTTAGCTTTCCCCTCTCTCCCTTGCTCTCCATCCCCACCAGCCATTAAACTACCTCTGTAAAATCAGATGGGAGTTACTTGTTTTTCAGAGCTTCATTACAGCGTTTCACACATGAAGTCCCTAAGGCAGCTGCAATACAGAGCTAAGGCCTCTGGGCTGAGTTTCAATACCTAGGGCAGAAAACAGAAGTTCCCTTATTCTTTTCACCCCAAGGTCAGTTCCAGGCAAATGTTACTGCTACTCTCCTTTGGCTTTGCTTGTTCTCATTTACTGAACAGCACCTTACTGTTTCTTAGTCCTTCTTTTCTTCTTACCTCACTGTCCTAAATGTGTGTAGCTCCGTTTTCAAGTTTGTTCTATCTCATAGCAGCCCCAACTGTAAAAATACTAACTTCTAGCACAGTCACACTTACATCACCACCGAAAACAGAACTCCCCTAGTATTTCAATGTTAGGAAAAAGCAATTATTCCTAATTAGCTGGAAGCTACTATGACTCTCTGTTAAGATCTTAATTACAAAGGGGCTTATATATTTTTTTATTTTAATTGGAGGCTAATTACTTTACAATATTGTGGTGGTTTTTGCCATACATTCACATGAATCAGCCATGGATGTACATGTGTTCCCCATCCTGACCCTGCCTCTCACTTCCCTCCCCATCCCATCCCTCAGGGTCATCCCAGTGCACCAGCCCTGAGCACCCTGTCTCATGCATCGAACTGGGACTGGCGATCTATTTCACATATGATAATATACATGTTTCAATGCTATTCTCTCAAATCATCCCACCCTCACCCTCTCCCACAGAGTCCAAAAGTCTGTTCTTTATATCTGTGTCTCTTTTGCTGTCTTGAATATAGGGTTATTGCTACCATCTTTCTAAATTCCATATATATACATTTTAAGAGAAGATATTTGGAAGTTGGGGTTAAGTGTGTATTGGAGACATTTGAGATAGTAGAGCCAAATAAAGAATACTTGTAAAATCTCAAGAGGACGTAAAGGGGGTCCCTAAATCCCTTTTCTACCTTCCTTTTTCTAAACGAAGAACCATTGACCTTTATGCTTTGTTTTCTTTTAGTTTTGCATTTTGTTGTCTTTGTTGTTTGCTTTACACCTGATCCAGTGATCATAAGAGGAAAAGTTATGAAATGGTAATTAAGGGCCACATCAACATTTGAGAGAATGGCAACCTTTGCCCAAGTTAGAAATTTACAACTGTCATGATGTTCTCCCAGACTTCTGTTCTTGAAATCACGATCCTTCTCAGGATGAGTATTGAAAACTAGAGTACTAAGATGGGAAAGTTATAAACAAATGTTTTAGATGTTAATATATTTATTAAAATATACACTACTGTTCGCTGATGACATGATCCTCTACACAGAAAACCCTAAAGACTCTACCAGAAAACTACTAGAGCTAATCAATGATTACAGCAAAGTTGCAGGATATAAAATCAACACACAGAAATCCCTTGCATTCCTATACACTAATAATGAGAAAATAGAAAGAGAAATTAAGGAAACTATTCCATTCACTGTTGCAATGAAAACAATTAAATACTTAGGAATATATCTACCTAAGGAAACAAAAGACTTGTACATAGAAAACTATAAAACACTAGTGAAAGTAATCAAAGAGGACATGAATAGATGGAGAAATATACCGTGTTCGTGGGTTGGAAGAATAAATATTGTAAAAATGAGTATACTACCCAAAGTAATTTATACATTCAATGCAATCCCTATCAAGCTACCAACAATATTTTTCACAGAACTAGAACAAATAATCTCACAATTTGTATGGAAATACAAAAAACCTTGAATAGCCAAAGCAATCTTGAGGAAGAAGAATGGAACTGGGGGAATTAACCTGCCGGACTTCAGGCTCTATTACAAAGCCACAGTCATCAAGACAGTATGGTACTGGCATAAAGACAGAAATATAGATCAATGGAACAAAATAGAAAGCCCAGAGATAAACCCACGCTCCTATGGACACCTTATCTTCGACAAAGGAGGCAAGAATATAAAATGGAGAAAAGACAGTCTCTTTAACAAGTGGTGCTGGGAAAACTGTTCAGCCACTTGTAAAAGAATGAAATTAGAACACTTCCTAACACCATACACCAAAATAAACTCAAAATGGATTAAAGATCTAAATGTAAGACCAGAAACTATAAAACTCCTAGAGGAGAACGTAGGCAAAACACTCTCCGACATAAATCACAGCAGGATCCTCCAAGACCCACCTCCCAGAATATTGGAAATAAAAGCAAAAATAAACAAATGGGACCTAATTAAAATCAAAGCTTCTGCACAGCAAAGGAAACTCTAAGCAAGGTGAGAAGACAACCTTCAGAATGGGAGACAATAATAGCAAATGAAGCAACTGATAAAGGATTAATCTCCAAATTATACAAGCAGCTCCTGCAGCTTAATTCCAGAAAACTAAGTGACCCAATCAAAAAATGGGCCAAAGAACTAAACAGACATTTCTCCAAAGAAGACATAAAGATGGCTAATAAACACATGAAAAAATGCTCAACATCCCTCATCATCAGAGAAATGCAAATCAAAACCACAATGAGATACCATTTCACACCAGTCAGAATGGCTGCTATCCAAAAGTCTACATGCAATAAGTGCTGGAGAGGGTGTGGAGAGAAGGGAACCCTCTTACACTGTTGGTGGGAATGCAAACTAGTACAGCCACTATGGAGAACAGTGTGGAGATTCCTCAGAAAACTGGAAATAGAACTGCCATATGATCCAGCGATCGCACTCCTGGGCATACACACCGAGGAAACCAGAATTGAAAGAGACACATGTACTCCAATGTTCATTGCAGCACTGTTTATAATAGCCAGGACATGGAAGCAACCTAGATGTCCATCTGCAGATGAATGGATAAGAAAGCTTTGGTACATATACACAATGGAGTATTTTTCAGCCATCAGAAAGAATGCATTTGAATCAGTTTTAATGAGGTGGATGAAATTGGAGCTAATTATACAGAGTGAAGTAACCCAGAAAGAAGAACATCAATACCGTATATTAACGCATATATATGGAATTTAGAAAAATGGTAACCTAAACCCTGTATAAGAGACTGCAAAAGAGACATAGGCATTTAGAACAGTCTTTGGGACTCTGTGGGAGAGGGTGAAGGTGGAATGATTGGAGAGAATGGAATTGTAGCATGTATATTATCATAAGTGACCAGTCCAGGTTCGATGCATAAATTTTCCTCTGTTCAAAAAAAAATAAATAAATAAAATATACACTATTATTGCATATATTATCATTTGTAATTCCATATTTCATAGTTTTAAAATCTTCTCTGTATTCTTTTGGTAGGTGATACTTGTGGAAGAATAATCAAATTTCTTCTCAGCAGTTTCACATATTTTGATTTCATTCAAGGAAAATCACTAAAACTGATTTCAAAAAAAAAGGCCAGCCCTAAAAATGAAACAATACAGCTGTTTACATAAAAGAAGTTCTTAGAAGTCATTTCAGCCATAGATTCTGTTTTGTTTTGTTTTTTTTCAGAAACCTTGAAAACAATATTTGGAAAACAGTATATCATCTATGAAATGGCAAAAATGTAAATCTAATGCTACATTCTAGCTTATTCTCGTATTCAGTAACTGACATCTTGAATTTCTTCACTTTTTCTTTCCTTTCCTTGAATGTGTCAATGTCACACAAATGGATATAAACACTGCAAAGTAATGCGGAGGCAACAAAACAAAGTAAAAAAAAAAAAGCAATAATTGAAAGCAGTTACTTGTGCTCTCTCTCAAAAATTATAAAAGAAAAAATACCCCTAAATGGGAAAAGTAGTGGAGAAATTAGATACAGGAAGAAAGTGTGTGACACTTGAGAGCAAGAGTTGTGAGTTTTTTAGAGCATCACTGAGATCCATTTGAGGCTGTGAAGAGAGAAATGAATCTACACCCTTAACATCTAGACTCAATTTCAGTCAGTTCACAGACCAGCTGCAGCCATCAGTGCCCCTCAGATTAAAAACTCCTGCTTTAAAGTTTATATCATTTGATTCTCACAATAGCCCTGAAGGAACCAATGGGCTTTAATATTGTCCTTAGGTAAAATAACCTGTCCTACGTAAAATAACTCAAAAGGAACAAAGCAAGTCTTAAGTTCCTATCTTTTGCATCACAAGTGCAGTGTGCTTTCCACAATAGAAACTTCATCACATCTGGAATTCTATCCCAAACCCCCATTTCATTTCTTTGTCCTCTCGTTCCTCCATAAAGGTAACCCTATGAAGTTTCCTTATGTTCAAGCCTTCACAAACTCTTCTTGAAAGAAAGTGAAGTCGCTCAGTCGTGTCCGACTCTTTGCGACCCCATAAACTGTAGCCTACCAGGCTCCTCTGTCCATGGGATTTTCCAGACAATAGTACTGGAGTGGATTGCCATTTCCTTCTCTAGGGGATCTTCCCAACCCAGGGCTCGACCCCAGGTCTCCAGTATTGTAGACAGATGCTTTACCATCTGAGCCACCAAGGAAGTCTAAATACTACCAACCTACATGAAGCCAACTTTGAGACGTGGGCTTAAAATATCATTCATTACAGAACTTAACTTTGATGTCAAGAATGTATTTATCCTTTTAGAAAATTATTTCAATGTATTTTAATAAGTACATATGCATACACACATAGTCTAAGGCTTCAAATTTTAATCAATCTGATTAAATTGGATCTAGTCTCCCAATCCTAGATCCTGTAATCTATTGACACTTTTGAAAAAAATCTGGCATCAAAATTAGTGTAGTGGGGTGGCTATAGATTTGTAAAGGTTGTTTCCTTTCTATATCATCCAGCAGAATTTATGGTCTCCTAGATGGAAAAACAGTGGAAACAGTGTCAGGCTTTATTTTTTGGGGCTCCAAAATCACTGCAGATGCTGATTGCAGCCATGAAATTAAAAGACGCTTACTCCTTGGAAGGAAAGTTATGACCAACCTTGATAGTATATTAAAAAGCAGAGACATTACTCTGCCAACAAAGGTCCGTCTAGTCAAGGCTATGGTTTTTCCCGTGGTCATGTATGGATGTGAGAGTTGGACTGTGAAGAAAGCTGATCGCCGAAGAATTGATGCTTTTGAACTGTGGTGCTGGAGAAGACTCTTGAAGTCCCTTGGACTGCAAGGAGATCCAACCAGTCCATTCTAAAGGAGATCAGTCCTGGGTGTTCATTGGAAGGACTGATGCTAAAGCTGAAACTGCAATACTTTGGCCACCTCATGTGACGAGTTGACTCACTGGAAAAGACTCTGATGCTAGGAAAGGTTGGGGGCAGGAGGAGAAGGGGATGACAGAGAATGAGATGGCTGGATGGCATCACCGACTCTGTGGACATGAGTTTGAGTGAACTCCGGGAGTTGGTGATGGACAGGGAGGCCTGGCGTGCTGTGATTCATGGGGTCGCGGAGAGTCGGACACGACTGAGGGACTGAAATGAACTGAACTGAACTGAACTGAGGGCAAACCATTGCTCTTCTAAACAATACTATTCCCTGTACCTAGGACAGGACCTAAAACATATTAAAGTGATTTTAAGAAATGAAAGAAAGGTTTAATTCTCTTTCACAAAAGTAGGTATTATATATGATATATTGTCACATATATCAAAGAATTAAACTTTGACTTGTTTAGTGGAATTATATATTACATATATATTTCACAAGAGAAATGATGATTACCAGAATTTTTTTTTCACATTCCATTACACAGATTCTTATGGCTTCCACATTTTCGATACAGAGTTTGCTATTGAATGAAAACTATTTTAAAATATTTACCTTGAATAACCGTGGACATTTACAGTTTAATCTTTCACTTCTTTCTCAAAGCTATGATTTAGAGGTTCATAGAGAAGGCAATGGCAAGCCACTCCAGTACTTTTCCTAGAAAATCCCATGAATGGAGGAGCCTGGTACGCTGTAGTCCATGGGGTCACTCAGTCGGACACGACTGAGCAACCTCACTTTCACTTTTCACTTTCACTCATTAGAGAAGGAAATGGCAACCCACTCCAGTGTTCTTGCCTGGAGAATCCCAGGGTTGGGACAGCCTGGTGGGCTGCCGTCTATGGGGTCGCACAGAGTTGGACACGACTGAAGGCGACTTAGCAGCAGCAGCAGCAACATAGGAAAAAAATATTGTTCCTTTTGAAATACTACAAGATTTGGTTAACTATAAAAACAATAATAACAATAACATCAAAAAAATAAAACTTAACTGGTCAGTGGCATTAAATGTTGCTGCAGGTAGTGTGTCATTATATCATCAGAAAGATCAAAGTTTAATATTGTTAACACAAACAATTATTTTATCATTTTATCAGTATGCCTGTTTGTGTATTACTTCTCAATACCTTTTAGACATATCTGGACTCAATAATGAAAACCTAGAATTACTTAGGAAATAGTAATTACAGGTTTGCAAAGACTGGATTACAACCTCCAGCTGAAAGCTCAAGAGCCGACAGCATGATATCACTATCAACTGTTGTTATAATAAATTGACTTCAGAAAGTCAGCAGGTGAAATCAAAATCACATTTCTTAACATCAAAAGCCTCTACAGTTTAATGCAGCTGAGCATACTCCATCTGATTTTACTCCAGCAAACAGGCTTGTTTGTATTCACCAGGTGAATGAAAAGAAACTAGTCATTGGGATATGAAAGTTTACCTAATTTCAACATTATATTTAAGACATTTTTTAACTACCTAAGACTAGTATAGCTTTCATTTTTATTCAAGAAAAAACAGATATTTTCATATCAATGAAAGTTACAAAGGGATATTAGATATCATGAACTATAATGTGGTTAATATGTTCATCAGTACACTTCAGTAGTTCAGTCGTGTCTGACTCTTTGTGACCCCATGAAACGCAACACGCCAGGCCTCCCTGTCCATCACCAACTCCCAGAGCCTACCCAAACCCATGTCCATCAAGTTGGTGATGCCATCCAACAATCTCATCCTCTGTCGTCCCTTTCTCCTCCTGCCCTCAAAATTTCCCAGCATCAGGGTCTTTTCCAATGAGTCAGCTCTTCGCATCAGGTGGCCAAAGTATTGGAGTTTCAGCTTCAACAACAGTCCTTCCAACGACCACCCAGGCCTGATCTCCTTTAGGATGGACTGGTCGGATCTCCTTGCAGTCCAAGGGACTCTCAAGAGTCTTCTCCAATACCACAGTTCAAAATCATCAATTCTTTGGCCCTTAGTTTTTTTTATAGTCCAACTCTCACATCGATACATGACCACTGGAAAAACCATAACCTTGACTAGATTGACATTTGTTGACAAAGTAATGTCTCTGCTTTTTAATATGCTGTCTAGGTTGGTCATAACTTTCCTTCTGAGGAGCAAGCGTCTTTTAATTTCATGGCTGCAATCACCATCTCCAGTGATTTTGGAGCCCAAAGAAATAAAGTCAGCCACTGTTTCCACTGTTCCCCATCTATTTTCCATGAAGAGATGGGACCAGATGCCATGATCTTAGTTTTTTGAATGTTGAGCTTTAAGCCAAACTTTTCACTCTCCTCTTTCACTTTCATCAAGAGGCCTTTGAGTTCCTCTTCACTTTCTGCCATAAGGGTGGTGTCATCTGCATATCTGAGGTTATTGATATTTCTCCCAGCAATCTTGATTCCAGCTTCTGCTTCTTCCAGCCCAGCGTTCCTCATGATGTACTCTGCATATAAGTTAAATAAGCAGGGTGACAGTATACAACCTTGACGTACTCCTTTTCCTATTTGGAACCAGTGTGTTGTTCCATGTCCAGTTCTAACTGTTGCTTCCTGACCTGCATACAGGTTTCTCAAGAGGCAGGTCAGGTGGTCTGGGATTCCCATCTCTTTCAGAATTTTCCACAGTTTATTGTGATCCACACAGTCAAAGGCTTTGGTATAGTCAATAAAGCAGAAATAGATGTTTTTCTGGAACTCTTGCTTTTTCAATGATCCAGCTGATGTTGGCAATTTGATCTCCGGTGCCTCTGCCTTTTCTAAAACCTGCTTGAACATCTGGAAGTTCACGGTTTGTGTATTGTTGAAGCCTGGCTTGGAGAATTTTGAGCATGACTTTACTAGCATGTGAGATGAGTGCAATTGTGCGGTAGTTTGAGCATTCTTTGGCATTGCCTTTCTTCGGGATTGGAATGAAAACTGACTTTTTCCAGTCCTGTGGCTACTGCTGGGTTTTCCAAATTTGCTGGCATATTGAGTGCAGTACTTTCACAGCATCATCTTTCAGGAATGGAAATAGCTCAACTGGAATTCCATCACCTCCACTAGATTTGTTCATAGTGATGCTTCCTAAGTACCACTTGACTTCACATTCCAGGATGTCTTGCTCTAGGTGAGTGATCACACCATCGTGATTATCTGGGTCAGAATATCTTTTTTGTACAGTTCTTCTGGCCATAATATGTTCATACATTGTTTTTTATTGGTTATGAAGCTACACCTATTAAATATAGTCTTTAAGTACTTGTATGGAAAACAGTGATATGTGATAAAGCTAAGATTAGTTTTCATGTTTAAATTCCATATTCTGCTAGGGCAGAAGACAAAGTAAAGATAAGCCATCCTTTCTCACCCCCATCCCTTTTTAGATCCCTTCACAGCAGGTATAAGTGCTTTGAACATATAGGAATAGTCTTGCTACTCCTTTATCCTCACTAACAAGGCTGACAGTGGGCTAGAAAGACTGGTTTCAATACTTGAGTGAAAGGGAGTGAGCAATTGAGATAAAATGCCTAGTATTTTTTATCTTTCTGTCCTAAGCCCAGGATCTGGTATGCTTAGAGATGTGTTCCCAAATTTTAAGATTCATAAGCATCACCTAGGGAGTTTAATACAGATTTCTAGATCCTTTCTCAGGCCTAACAGCTGGGACAGGATTAGGTATCTGAATTTTTAGCCAGAACTCCAGGGAATCATAAATAGATGGCATTTTAATAAACAGTTCAGTTCACTTGCTCAGTCATGTCCAACTCTTTGCCAGCCCATGGACTGCATTACGCCAGGTTTCCCTGTCCATCACCAACTCCCAGAGCTTGATCAAACTCAAGTCCATCAAGTCGGTGATGCCATCCAACCATCTCGACCTCTGTCGTCCCCTTCTCCTGCCTTCAGTCTTTTACAGCATCAGGGTCTTTTCCAATGAGTCAGTTCTACGCATCAAGTGGCCAAAGTATTGGAGTTTCGGCATCAGTCCTGCCAATGAATATTCAGGACTGATTTCCTTTAGGATTGACTAGTTTGATCTCCTTTCAGTTGAAGGGACTCTCAAGACTCTTCTCCACACCACAGTTCAAAAGCATCAATTCTTTGGCAATCAGCTTTCCTTATGGATCAACGTTCACATTCATACATGACTACTGGAAAAACCATTGCTTTGACTAGACAGACCTTTGTCAGAAAAGTCATTTTTTTGCTTTTTAATATGCTGTCTAAGTTTGTCATAGCTTTTCTTCCAAGGAGCAAGCATCTTTTAATTTAATGGCTGCAGTCAGCATTTGCAGTGATTTTGGAGCCCAAGAAAATAAAGTCTGTCACTGTTTCCATTGTTTCCCCACCTATTTGCCACGAAGTGATGGAGCTGGATGTCATGATCAATTACAACATGACACTGGTTCATCTATAAGCATCATGACTTGCCCTCAAGAACCTGCCTGCCTCCACACTGTATATTGTCTTACTGTCACTTCTTATAGGACTAGTCCAACAGCTCTCCAAGGCACCTGACACTGGATCCACCTGTTTCCTGTCATCCTATCTCTTCTCTACCTGTGACCATTGAGACTTAAGCATGCTTGGAATTTACTACTACAAGAAACTAGTATCCTTTATCTGTATATTCTAATATTTATAATACTAAAACATAGAATAAATCCTATATAGAGATATTAAAATTAATTCACAAAAGGACAAATATTGTAAATAATCATAATAATCTTGAGGAATCATGAGAAAGTCTAGTGGCTTTTCAGAAGTATTAAGTTGCCTTAACGTATGAGAAAGAGATTACTAAACTAAATAACATAAGATAGAAAAATATATATAACTTTGTGATTTATCATAGAATTGGCTAATGGGCTTCAATATAAACAATTTCACAATAAAATATTATGGAAAGAAAAGAAACCCATGAACATGATGCCTTGTAAACTTCCAATTACTGTCCAGGAAAAGAAGCCAAGAGTGTCTGTGCTTTATTCCCTGAGATTATTCTGCAGCAAACTAAATAAGGTTAACAAACTGATGACATTCTACGCTTTGTAAACTCATAATAAAACAAAGCCTACTCTTTCTGTCAAATAGAATTCCTTATGTTTTAGTGTAGTGTGTAGTTTCTAGTGCTTCATAAAATACAAAGCAGAAAAAAATAAAAGGGAACAACAAATAAGACAGCAAAGCAATGGACAGATTTCAAATGAGAAAAGACTGGAGTGGAACTCCTGCTCAGAAAGATCAGGAATTAAATGATCATGAGAAAAGTAACAAAATTATAAACAATTCAATCACAGAAATAAGACTTTCATTATCAAATCCTAATATGTCTAAAGAAAGTTTAAACCCATTTGAAGTTCAATAGAAATTGTTAAGAGAAAGAAAATGTGCTGTTTATTATAGATGCTATAGTTATAACTATCAATGCAGTTAGTTCAGTTCAGTCACTCAGTCATGTCCGACTTTTTGCAACCCCATGAACCGCTGAAGGCCAGACCGCCCTGTGCATCGCCAACTCCCAGAGTTTACTCAAACTCATGGCCATTGAGTATAGTTCTTCTGTGTATTCTTGCCACCTCTTCTGAATATCGTCTGCTTCTGTTAGGTCCATACCATTTCTATCCTTTCTTGAGCCCAATTTTGCATGAAATATTCCCTTGGTATCTCTAATTTTCTTGAAGAGATCTCTAGTCTTTCCCATTCTATTGTTTTCCTCTATTTCTTTGCACTGATCACCCAGCAAGGCTTTCTTATCTTTCCTTGCTATTCTTTGGAACTTTGCATTCAAATGGTTATAGCTTTCCTTTTCTCGTTTGCTTTTCACTTCTTTTCACAGCTATTTGTAAGGCCTCCTCAGACAACCATTTTGCTTTTTTCCTTTTCTTTTTCTTGGGGATAGTCTTGATCCTTGTCTCCTGCACAATGTCACAAACCTCCGTCCATAGTTCATCAGGCACTCTATCAGATCTAATCCCTTGAATCTATTTGTTAGTTCCACTGTATAATCATAAGAGATTTGATTTAGGTCATACCGGAATGGTCTAGTGGTTTTCCCTACTTCCTTCAATTTAACTCTGAATTTGGCCATAAGAACTTCAAGATGTGAGCCACAATTAGCTCCTGTTCTTGTTTTTGCTGACTGTATAGAGCTTCTCCATCTTTGCCTGCAAAGAATATAATCAATCTGATTTCAGTATTGACCATCTGGTCATGTTCATGTGTAGAGTCTTCTCTTGTGTTGTTGGAAGAGGGTGTTAGCTATGACCAGTGCGTTCTCTTGGCAAAACTCTATTATCCTCTGCCCTGCTTCATTCATTCTGTACTCCAAGGCCAAATTTGCCAGTTACTCCAGGTGTTTCTTGACTTCCTACTTTTGCATTCCAGTCCCCTATAATGAAAAGGACATCTTTCTTGGGTGTTAGTTCTAGAAGGTCCTGTAGGTCTTTATAGAACCGTTCAACTTCAGCTTCTTCAGCATTACTGGTAGGGGCATAGACTTGGATTACTGTAATATTGAATGGTTTGCCTTGGAAACAAACAGAGATCATTTTGTCTTTTTTGAGATTGCATCCAAGTACTGCATTGAGGACTCTTTTGTTGACCATGATGGCTACTCCATTTCTTCTAAGGGACTCCTGCCCACAGTAGTAGATAGAATGGTCGTCTGAGCTAGATTCTCCCATTCCAGCCCATTTTACTAACACTGCAGTAAAGACAGTGAACGGAGGCAGGAGTGAGAGAGGTCAGGAAGGCCAGGGAGATGCATTCTTGTCTTATAAGAACGGGGTCCAAGTACCATTTCTAGAGTTGGTGGAAAGGGGTTACAAATATAGTAAAGAATTAAAAATATGATATAACTGTATTGGTTGTGGAGGAAAGAGAGAGGAAGGAGGGTAGTTATAACCTGATAGAAAATCAGCAGAACATGTCTATCATGAACTAATCATTGTAGCGATTTTCACTCTTTAGAAATATGAAGCAACTCCGAAAAGAATAAAACCCTGAGATATTTATGAACAATTTTATCTCTAACTAAGAGACTGGAGGTAGAGCCAGGGAATGTCTACTTGTTACTGACTATAGGATTATCTCTACTTTTTTGGTTTATTTTACTATAAATACATTTCTTAAAAAACTGAAATAAGTAAACAAAATTAAAAATAAATTATTCTTAATGATATCAGCTGGTTCAAATGCAGAGGATACACTCTGCTACTATCAGCAGAAAAAAGATGCATTATGAAATTTTAAAAGGTTTTCACATTTCTAGTGAAGGCTGAAATGCTAAATTGTGTTTAACAGAACAACTCTGAGAGCTTTGCCTCAGAACCAAACCACCCAGGGAGTTAATTCATCTTCTGTTACCTAGAAGCTGGTCACGATTAGAAAGTTATTATAAGGAGACAGCTCTGAGCAACAAATCCATGATCCTGGATAGGTACCCAAGAGATATTAGACAATTCCAGCAGGTGTTTATCAGCAGAAAAACATACCCTAGACTCCTATCTACCTTCTAAGGTTCACATGTGCTATGCTCAGTCGTGTCCAACTCTTTGTAACCCTATGGACTGTAGCCCACCAGGCTCCTCTGTCCATGAGATTTTCCAGGCAAGAATACTGGAGTGGGTTGCTGTTTCTTACTTCAGGGGATCTTCCAGACCTAGAGATCAAAACTGTCTCCTGCATTGGCAGGCATATTCTTTACTACTGAAGCACTGAGTAAGCCCCAAGTTGCACATTCAGTTCAGTTCAGTTCAGTTGCTCAGAGACCCAAAATTACATACAAAACTTGAGTTTTCAGTGTCTTGGGAAAATGGAGCCTTTTAACTTCCCAGCCTCTGGAAGTTAGAAAGTTTGTATGGAGCAAGTTGAGAGTCAATTCCCTGACCTATGCCCACCGCTTAGATGACGAACATGAATTTTCAGTTTCCTAGGATTTACAACCAAAAGAACATAACATAAAAGATTATTAAAATAAGTGTGAAAATGTTTGTAGAAACTGTACATTATAACAAAACATTTTTTCTCAAATAGCTCTCCATAATAGAAATTCAAGCATTCCATTTTGTTCATTCATTAACAATCACAGCAGGTAACATGAAGGTATATTTTAATTTCTTCATTTGTAATTAAGATGCAACTTCAATTTAACTCTTATTGTTTCTTTTTTCAGTGTTTCAGATAATATTAAAATTGAAGTTAAATTTTCTCTTTGAATGCAGAGAGCTGGCAATACTAATCTTGTTAGGAAGTATGTGTGCTTGCATAACTGTACCAGCATTAGCATTTACAAAGTCTTTGTACAGCATTTTCTGTCTTTACTTTGTTAACAGCTCAGGTTTGTTGGACTGCTTGTCTGCCAGTATAAAACAGAGAAAAAAATATTATTCTGATGCTATTAGTCAATGTAGTTATTATGTCTAGGATTCAATAGACTGCTCTACTCAGCTCATTGTAAACACAAAATATAGGATAATGCCAGTTCTCAGAATGCAATCCAAGGCCAGAAGGATTGATGAATGGAAATAAGACTAACAGTACCTTAACTAAGCTTTCACTAATGTCATGGATTCTGCTACAGAACATAACTTATTGATATATTCCCATGTCTCAAGGTATGAATGCTAACCTGATTACAAGTTAAATTACTCAGGAGGAGAAATGGCCAAAAGAAAACTCAAGCTTGAAAATAATTCTTACATTCAAAGTAAAGGAATTACAAAAAGGAAAACAAAGGAACAAAATAAAATAATATTTATAAAAGTGATATCAATTTTAAGATTCAATAAAATAAAACATTTTCATGAGTGATAGCTAATATCCAATATGTTCAGCTTAAGCACTTTATATCTAATATCTTGTTATATTTATATGGATGGGCTTCCCAGGTGGCTCAGTGGTAAAAGAATCAGCCTGCCAATGCAGAAGACACAAGAGATGGGGGTTCGATTCCTGGGTTGGGCAGATCCCTCGAAGCAGCAAATGGCAACCCACTCCAGTATTCTTGCCGAGAAATTTCCATGGAACCTGATGGACTACAATCTATGGGGTCACAAAGAGTTGGACATGACTGAGCACACATGCACATATTTAAAAGGATAATACAAAACATAGTCAGGTTCTTTCTCTTCTTAAGAAAAGAAGAATAAGGATGATACTAGACACTAGTTCAGGCAGAATTTCTTCTTTAATGCTGCTTTTACCCAAATGCTATCATTTACTTTGACCTCCTCAACCCTAGCCTGGATCCTGAAGTTTCTTCCATGGAAAACACAGACTCATAGCAAGGATAGGAAAACTCCATTTGTGCTGCAGAATACATTAACTGGGAAAGTGGAGAAAAGATATCAAATAGTCATTAATACAGTGGAAATGGATAAAAAGAGACACAATGGAAAGTAAGTGGCAGCAATTAAAATTTTTGGAAAGTTTTTTTCTTTAACAGACATAGAATAAGTCAAATGAATGTATTTTTACACACAAAAAAACCCCAGAATATTCTTAAGTCCTAAATAATAATTTGCTACCTATATTATATATTTAAAAAGGAATTAAAATAGATTGTCTGTGTGTTAGTAATTTTAGTATATTTATGGATATCTGGATATGGAAAATGACACACAATTATATACAACAAAATTTATAACTATTTTCAGATTATAACCCTAATTTGTGTTGTGCATTAATAGATAATGCAGGTAAAAATAAGCACAGTAAATATATACAATTAGTATCTTGCAGTGGCATGAGTTACTTTTATATATTGAGGTTATATTTTAAAAAGAACTAATAAAATGATTAATTATATTAATGATTGCTTCAGTTTTTTTCAAATTTAATTTAAAAGAATGAATTTAGTTTAAGAAGAAAAATATGTTAACTCATAACAATGCAATTTTATTTAGATTTATTTTAGGATACACTTATGTTCCTGAGGGAAGTGAAACGCATTTGTGTTTTAAAGAGTCTAAACAGATGTTCACTTAAGTTCTATTCATTAAGCAGACTTGAATAAAATGCTCCTGAACATGCATGATATTTTTTCATTTAGGAATATGTTCACTCTCTTTTTTTATAGGTATTTTTTAATACAATATTCTTGAGTAAAACATCTAGAACCTCTATCTCTATACTTTGTAACCCAGTATATATGGACCACACTGTAACTTTATGATGGATACTGGAAGAAGAAAAAATAAGAATCAATCTGACAAATTTTAAAATAATTTAACATAATTAAATCAACAATTAAAATGGACAATTACTAACAATAATGTGACAATTTGAATATGTTAGTTGTTAAAAGGTTGAGTTTTATATAGATGGTATGCTGCTGCTGCTGCTGCTAAGTCACTTCAGTCGTGTCCGACTCTGTGCGACCCCATAGATGGCAGCCCACCAAGCTCCGCCATCCCTGGGATTCTCCAGGCAAGAACACTGGAGTGGGTTGCCATTTCCTTCTCCAATGTGTGAAAGTGAAAAGTGAAAGTGAAGTCGCTCAGTCGTGTCCGACTAGTAGCGACCCCATGGACTGCAACCTACCAGGCTCCTCTGTCCATGCGATTTTCTAGGCAAGAGTACTGGAGTGGCTTGCCATTGCCTTCTCCGATAGATGGTATAGTATAGTTTAAAGTTCAGTTATCTCAGGGCTTCCCTGGTGGTTCAGTGGTAAAGGAGCCACCCGGCAATGCAGGAGACATCGATTCAATCCCTGGAAGATCCTACATGCTGCAGAGCAACTATGGCCATGTGCCATAACTACTGAGACTGCACTCAAGAGCCCGGGAGCCACATTTACTGAGCTGAGCCCACATACCACAATTATTGAAGCCCATGTACCCTAGAACCATGCTCCACAAAAGAAGCAACTGCAATAAGAAGACCACACACCACAACTAGAGTAGCCCCCACTTGCCACAACTAGAGAAAAGTCCATGCAGCAATAAAGACCCAGCACAGCCAAAGAGAAAATAAAGGCAAATTAAATAAAGTTCATTAATCTCAAGGACAGTTTAGTTTTGAATGATAAAGTATTTTATTATGGTAAGAATTTAGAACATCAGAAAAACTGACTCCAATGCTATATGTAAAGGATCTTCTATACTAAATTAATGAGATAGATTTAAGATAGTGTTCTCAATAATTTCAAAACCTCTCAAATTCAAATGAACTTACAGATTTTGCATTTGCATAAGTTACGTAATATTTTAGAAGTCTTCTGTGCTTTAATGAATAAAGTATAATGAGAGAACACACATTTTGTTTCAAGTATTGCCTATATGGATAATTTCCAAGGAAAATAACCAGGGCTCAGAATTTCAGTAGATATGTTTCTCCAGGTCCAATGGTCACAAGTCAAAAAAGCATATATTATGAGGAACTGAGTCAATTAAATGTTGAGTGGTTCACTTCAACCAGGCAACATCTATAATATCCATCTATAATACCCAGTTAGAGCATGGGTCAATTGTAGAAGAAATCAAGACATGAAGACATAAAGAAACCATAAAACATAAAAAATGCATGATGAACTTCACTTTCAAATTTAAGGTACACAGTTGTGCTCAGTTTACCATTTCAGATAACTTCTTTTATTATCCCATTCTGATATTTAGGGCAAGAAATTTTTCTCCTTGACCAGAAAGAGGTCTCCTTTTAAAATTTATTATTATAACATAACACTTCTAGATATGGCATTTGAATAAACTACCATGAACTACCAAGAAATACCTGTGATTAATTCAAAATATAGATGTAATTCAAAACTATTTATAAATACAATAATTATGAAATGATAAAGATAAGTTTTATCTTAAAATATAACATATATATAATTTAAATGTGTAAAATTAGAAGAATATTTAATAGTAGGTAGGAAGTAACTACATAACAGAAAGATGGATGCACCATAAATAGGCCAAATTAATTATAATATAGGTAGAATCCTAAAGTAGTGACATATTTGTATTTTATAAATAACAACTGGTTAATAAATAATAACTGATTAACTTTTTAGGAAAAAAGACAATATGAAACCATAAAAAGTAAACTCCTGATTAAACCCAGAAAAAGAGAATAAGAAAGTGAAACCAAACAGTTAAAAAAAGTTTAGATGAATTTATGCTTGATATTTCAGTGGGGAAAGATCTATTTATTTCATGCAATACACAAAATCTAGAAAGGATGATAATTTTTTTTTAATGGTCCAAAATGGCTTTATGAATAAGCACAAATTTGTGCCTGAAAGTCTATGAATGCCAAACTTTTATCCTAGATATTGTCACCAAAAATATTAATAAGTTTAAGGAAAAAGTATATCTATTCATAGTGTGACAATTAACTAGATTCATATCACATAGGTGTCAGTCCTCCTCTTCCAAAGTCTTCCTTCATACTTAACCAGTTCTTCCAGATTCATTCATTAAACAGTCGCTAATATGCCCCAATGATTTGAAATTATTTCTAAGATCAGTAAAACAGAGATACTGTGGCAATTAAGTTGAGGGATGGAATCTCTAGCTGAAAATGAAAACTGTTCATGATGATGATATTATTTTACACTTGCAGGTATAAATATCTCCCCAAAGAACTCACAAAAAGAGTAAAGACAGAAATCCAGAGAAGTTAGCAAAGCACTAAAGCTTATTTTGTCCAAGTTTTTGCCAATCTTGGTGAACCCAGGCTTATGTCATCACAGTCTACCTAAGCAGGGGGATAGAGAATGAGCTTTGTTGTTTTTTAGCTGCTCAGTCATGTCTGACTCTTTTGAACCCCAAGCACAGTCAGGCTTCCTTGTCCTTCACTATTTCTCAGAGTTTGCTCAAACTCATGCCCCTTGAGTTTGTGATACCAACCAATCATCTCATCCTCTATTACCCCCTTCTCCTCCTTCCCTCAATCTTTCCCAGCATCATCAGGTGGCCAAAGTATTGGTGATCACATAGCTAAAACATAAACCCACATGAAAATGAAAATTTAATCCAAAGACTATAGGAATATCTCTCTCCCTCATGTATTTAAACCACACCAAAGGAACTCCAATACAATAAGAGAGAGTTATAGCTGAAAGAACTACAAAACAGACTCACTCTGAAAAGACATATTTAGAAAAGTGGCTCAGAGGGTAAAGAATCTGTCTGCAATGCAGGAGATGCCACTTTGATACCTGGGTTGGGAATATACTCTGGAGTCGGGCATAGCAACCCACTCCAGTATTCTTGCCTGCAGAATCCCATGGGCAGAGGAGTCTGGAGGGCTATAATCCATAGGGTCACAAAGAGTTGGACACAACAAGCAACTGAGCATGAACACACAAAAAGTCAGAAAAAGACAAACAAAAGTAGACATGAGGAATTTGAAGCCTCTGAAACTTACTGCCACATCAGCATTAAACACAATTCAACATCTAGCCAGAATAAGACAAAGACAACAACTGAAGATCTATTTACCTCAGTTCTTATATACAGCTTTCAACAATAATAGCAAAATCAAAAGGAATTCTAAAAGGCAAGAAAAAAACATGGTAGACAGAGATAAAGCAATAATCAGAACAAGACTTAGATATGACACAGATGTTGGAATTACTGGACAGAGAACTTAAATTTACTATGTTTAATATTTAGTGGTTCCAGGGGAAAAGGTTGACAATATGTCAGAATAGATGGAGAATGTAAGCAGAGAGATGAAAATACTAAGAAACAATCACAAAGAAACAATAGAAATCAAATTTCTGTGACAGAAATGAATAATGTTTTTGATGGGCCCATTAACAGACTTAGCACATCAATGAAAAGAATCAATGAGCTTGAAGGCATGTCAATAGAAATTTCCAGGCCTGAAATACAAATAAATTTTTAAAAATGGGAAAAATTGGAGAGAGTAAAACACTGAATAATAATGAGACAGTCAAAAAGTGTAATTGGAATTCCAGAAGAGAGTGAGAATAGAGCTGGAAAGTATTTGAATTAATGACTTAGACTTCCAAAAATTTCATGATAGACACCTAACCAAAAATCTAGGAAGCTCAGCAAATACCATACAGGGTAAATACATCCTATGGAAACTGTAGAAAACCAAAGACAAAGAGAAAATCTTGAAGGAAGACAGAGGAAAAAGCTGTCCTACTTGTAGAACAACAGTGATAAGAATTACAATAAATTTCTTGTGATAAACCACACAAACAAGAAGAAAGTGGAATGAAATATTGAAAGTGCTGAGAGAAAAAGCTCCCAACCTGTTTTTATCCTTCAAAAGTGAAGGGGTAAATTGAAAGCTCAGTTCAGTTCAGTTCAGTCGCTCAGTCGTGTCCGACTCTTTGTGACCCCATGAACCACAGCACGCCAGGCCTCCCTGTCCATCACCAACTCACAAACTCATATCCATCAAGTCGGTGGTGCCATCCAGCCATCTCATTCTCTGTCGTCCCCTTCTCCTCCTGCCCCCAATCCTTCCCAGCATCAGAGTCTTTTCCAGTGAGTCAACTCGTCGCATGAGGTGACCAAAGTATTGGAGTTTCAGCTTTAGCATCAGTCCTTCCAATGAACACCCAAGATTGATCTCCTTTAGAATGGACTGGTTGGATCTCCTTGCAGTCCAGTGATTGAATGTAAATAGCTAAACCTTCTAATTAGCTGATATTATACCCAACAAAGGGCAAGTAGATGCTCTCACAGTGGAAACATGCTGTTCATTGGTCTACATTTGCATTTTGATTCCTAACTTAGACTTTGCCCAATCTAAAATTCTCATATGTGACTACCATTTTCTCCTAGTTGGGTCTTTCCTTCATTGATATTACACTCTAGGTTTTTCATATCAGTAATGACAGTTCTCATGGTTAACTGATAATACCTGATATAATGGATACGCTTAATCAACTGTGAATGAGTCATTCAGGTCACTGGGCATTCCCAGGCAAATCGATGTAATCACAAGAAACCATAAGATAAAAGAGACTATGATTAAATT
Organism: Moschus berezovskii; assembly: GCF_049115385.1. NCBI lineage: Eukaryota > Metazoa > Chordata > Mammalia > Artiodactyla > Moschidae > Moschus > Moschus berezovskii. The sequence continues at coordinate 34,638,037 of NC_142461.1, forward strand.
AAGGTCAAAGTATTGGTTCTCTGTCCAATGTGTAACAAGACAGTTTGGACTGAAAAACTTGCTCAATCTGTGTACCTTAGAAAGGGTGTCATGAATGGGGATATAAACATAGTGGTCTCAGATTATTTTAAATTAATACATCAGGAATCCTGTTCACATTCCACTCTACATTATAAGTTGACAGGTAGAGTTTGGCTTTGAAAATCTGTTTTAACCAATTCCAGGGTGTAAGAGGCTGATTGCCACTGGGTCATTGTCAAGATGACATTATTCTGTAAGACTCCTTGATGGTCAGGCATCCAGTCTCCTCATGGTAAAAACTCTCCAGTTCCATGTGCTTTGCTCCATCTTGTTACAGCAAGAGTTATAATAACACTTTACATGCTTCAGTTCAGTTCAGTAGTTCAGTCATATCCAACTCTGCAACCCCATGGACAAAGACACTCCAGGCCTCCCTGTCCATCCCAGAGTTTATTCAAACTCATGGCCATTGAGTTGGTGATGCCATCCAACCATCTCATCCTCTGTTGTCCTCTTCTTCTCCCACCTTCAATCTTTTCCAACATCAAGGTCTTTTCAAATGAGTCAGTTCTTCACATCAGGTGGCTAAAGTATTGGAATTTCAGCTTCAGCATCAGTCCTTCCAATGAATATTCAGGTCTGATTTCCTTTAGGATGGACTGGTTGGATCTCCTTGCAGTCCAAAGGGAGTCTCAGTAGTCTTCTCCAACACCACAGTTCCAAAACATCAGTGCTTCGGTGCTCAGCTTTCTTTATGGTCCAACTCTCACATCCGTACATGACTACTGAAAAAACCATAACTTTGACTAGATGGACCTTTGTTAGCAAAGTATACGCTTACATGTACAATATTCTATTTGACTTGCATAATCCTGTAAGGGAGCAGTCTAAGTGATGATAGACTCATTTCAGAATTAAGGATAATTTTAAAGTATCTATCACCCAAAGTCACACAGGAAGTATGAGTCAAAGACCAAATTCTTCTAAAAAATAATGCATTTCTCTTCCCAAAGAATGTTCTTTGGAATACTAGCTACATGATATTGTGTATTTAAAATTTTATGAACAATTCTTTTAGACAACTGCCTAATTACATTTATCTTTGAGCAATAAAAAGCAAAAACCTTATACTTAACAAAAGTTGTAAGAAATCTTCTGTAAAGACATCCGGCATTTCCCAATCATATTTGATCTGAACAGTTCTTCCATATAGCATCTCTTAATATTGCTTTTCCTCCACCAAAAAAGAAAAAAAAAAGAGGAACTTAGAAATTCTTCAGCGCATCACCTCGTTACATCCACTGTCAACACCATGGTGCACCAGGCTGCTATCTTCTCTCTTAAAAGCCACTTCCCAACTAGTGTTGCTGATTTTGCCCCTGTTCTATGTATAAGTTGTTCTCTAAAACCCACTGCCTTCTCCTCCTGAACGTGGATTTAACAGGCACTTTCTAACCTACTTTGCTGTTAAATACAGCTATGTGATGAAGTTCTGCATAATGAATTATTGTTGCAAATAATAACAACTGCTTCTCAGATGCTCTCCTCCTCTCCTCCCTTAACTGGTAGAGATGTAGAAGGAGGCAGCAGACACCCTGGGGCTGGGGCTCTGAAGGAACCACAAGATGTACAAGCCTGAATTCCTTTTTGGCTACTTGGATAAGAGCCTTTCTCTGACAAACACTCATATTCGCTCAGTTCTATGAATGAATAAATAAAGAGATAAATAAGTCAACTGCTATTATGTTAAACCATTGTGACTTGAACATGATTCGGTTTTTAAATAGCCATTTCCCTAATTTGACAAATACACTTCATACTATTTTTAACATACTAACCAGATCAATGGTACTGAAATATGTCAATTAAGGTCCTTCCTTTGCTCTGAATCCTCCAGTGGTTTCCTGCACGTTATGAACCATAGATCTCAGAGTGGCTTGACTCAGGGCCCTATATGATCAGACTCATTGATGCCTCTCTTAGCACATCTCCAGTACTATTCAGATGCATTCCACTCCATGTGGCACTGACTTAATTTCTGTGTAGAGGCATTTCTGTGTTAGGGTCATTGCAGTCATTGTTCCCTCTGCTTGATATGCTCTTACAATAGATAGTTATGGCTAACTCCGTCACTCTATTTCTGCTTTTGCTCAATCACTTGGATGAGTTTTTTTCCCAGACTACCTCATTTAAAAACAAGTCCCTCAAAGCTGCTTCACCATGTCTTGTCACACTTCCTTGATGCATATTTTTTTTTCCTCAGTTATTACTGTTGTTTAGTCTCTGAGACACGTCTGACTCATTGCAACCCCATGGACTGCAGCATGCCAGGCTTCCCAGTCCTTCACTATCTCCCATAGTTTGCTCAAATTCATGTCCGTTAAGTCAGTGATGCTATCTGACCATCTCATCCTCTGCTGCCCCCTTTTCCTTTTGCCTTTAATCTTTCCAAGTATCAACACTTGTTAACATCGATATTATTTTTTAAACTTTTTTAAACTACCATTTTCTTCTTATAATTAATCTCCATGAGGACAGGTGTTTGCATTTTTTTGAACTGTATATTTAAGTGACTGCTTAATTTCTATTGCCTGGCATAAATAACGGACTAAATCAGTGAATGAACTGATGAGAAAACTGACAAAATTTGGTAAGCAAATTTATTTTAAATTTCAGTGTATGTTCATTACAACCTGAGAAGTCTAGGATAGTGACTTGATAATGTTACTAGATTTATATCAAAACAACCACATGACCTATGACTGATATTAAGATTGAATGCATGAAAACGTCAATAATCTTTTGCAAGGATAAAATTCTACCTTGATTATATGTTCAAAATTAAACTTTCAGAGCAGGATGTCTAGTGCATATATATATCATTAACTATCTTTTGAGAATCTTTAAACTGAAAGGAATGAGTTAGAACAAGTTTGACATTTGTTGCTGACATTCAGACTCATTTTTCCGTGAAGAGTTCCACCTCTGTCAGAGTCATCAACTATTCCAACAGCATGTTCCACATTGTTAAAGCAGTGCTTATGAGTGTGATCACACCAGTGAAACCAAGTAGTTTCCCTACCTAGTTTGACGTGACTAATGTCATGTCCTGGCATCTTGACATCCTTGACATGACTGCTTCTACTTCTGAGTTCCTGAAACTTTCAAAGTGAATGCCAAATACCAATTAATGACCAGTGTAGCATGAGATGCCCGTAGGGACATGTTTCTGATGGAAACTGCCAAAATCCTAACTTGTTTTCATATCCCACAATCATTGATTGCCAAGGCCTTCAGTCACTAAAATTTATTTTTTCCAAAGGAATGATTGGCAACTAATAATCTATAACTCTATTCGGTAGTTTTAAAACACAGTCAGTAAATGATATTTTGGATAGAAAAGGTTGTGTTTGGTTATCCTTGCCTACAGCAACTCAAACTAAGACAAGAAAGGAAAGGTGGCTAATGAAGACTTGGTAAGCCAGCTACCACTGGGGATGTGGGATTGAACCTTGAGTTTGCTGGAGAAACTCTGCAGTACAGGCTGCATCCCTCAGAGATATACAACCTTATGGGTGAAGGAAGTGGAATATATACACACTGATGACTACCAGTCACTGATTGTGGGTTACTCCTATCAGAATTTAATGCCACATCTCTTCTCGATGGCCATGGGGGTGGCCACAGTGGACTTCAGCAGTAAAAGGAAGCCCTCAGGGATTATTTCAAACACAAAAACATTTAAAGAGCCATCACAGTAGTTGGGAATGAGATTGACATGCACTGGAGTGGTAAGGGTGGGAAAGTGTTAGGTTCTCAGTCATGTCCTACACTTTGTGACCCCATGGACTTTAGCCTGTGAGGCTCCTCTGTTCATGGAATTCTCTAGGCAAGAATAATGGAGTGGGTAGCCATTCTCTTCTCCAGAGGATCTGCATGACCCAGGGATCAAACCCACATCACCCACATTGCAGGCAAATTCTTTACCATCTGAGTCACGAGGGAAGCCCACAGGTGATAAAATATGGGCAAAACACTGATTGCATGTGCTGCAGAGGTCACCAGCATTCAAGAAGAGGGATCTTCTGACTTGATCTCAGGATGAAAGATGAGGGTAGGAGAACATTCTGCTGCTGCTGCTAAGTCACTTCAGTCGTATCCAACTCTGTGTGACCCCATAGACGGAAGCCCACCAGGCTCCCCCGTCCCTGGGATTCTCCAGGCAAGAACACTGGAGTGGCTTGCCATTTCCTTCTCCAATGAGTGAAAGTGAAAAGTGAAAGTGAAGTCGCTCAGTCGTGTCCGACCCTTAGCGACGCCACGGACTGCAGCCCACCAGGCTCCTCCGTCCATGGGATTTTCTAGGCAAGAGTACTGGAGTGCTTGCCATTGCCTTCTCTGAGGAGAACATTCTAGGAAGATGAAATTCAGAATATGGTTTTATCACTGAGGCTAGACTCTGGAGGTAGTAAGAGACTGGATAATAAAGGCACATGGGAATCGAATAATGAAGGACAGGGATTTTTGTTTCTTTGGTTTTGTGTGCAGCTGTTTTATTCACATCTATATTCCCAAGCCTAGAAATAACACAGAGCATTATCTTCAATGCATATTTGTTAAATGAATAAATGAACCATTAGATTTTTCTCATTTCCAAATTTTCTCACATTCTCCAATCTTACTCTTTTCCAACACAGCTATCTGGCTTATGTCCTTTTGGATGACAGCCATACCATCCCACTCATCAATTAAGTTGAGATTATCACTCTCTTTTATTATTTTTTTTCTTTTTATGATTTTGACCCACCCTGCAAATATGCTATTTATTTTCATTTCACCACTTTCATTCCTTCACTTAAAGTTGTAAACTCTTACCCTTTCTTTTATTCTATTTTTAATGTTAAAGTTACCAGCTTCTGCCATTTCTTTATATAAAACACTTTTGGTTTCCCTTCTTCCTCCCCATTGTCATTGTTACTACTGTATCCTTGACCCACTATCTCAAGCCTCCGGTCAATCAATTTTCATTTGCTCATCCCTGAAGGACTGATGATAAAGCTGAAACTCCAATACTTTGGCCACCTCATGCGACGAGTTGACTCACTGGAAAAGACTCTGATGCTGGGAAGGATTGGGGGCGGGAGAAGAAGGGGACGACAGAGAATGAGATGGCTGGATGGCATCACCGACTCTGTGGACATGAGTTTGAGTGAACTCCGGGAGTTGGTGATGGACAGGGTGGCCTGGCGTGCTGCGATTCATGGGGTCGCAGAGAGTCGGACATGACTGAGTGACTGAACTGAACTGAACTGAGCCTTTTATATAACATCTGATTAGACTCTTCTTCCCAAGACAAAAGTTTTCTTATGTTATTTCTGCTCATCACAAATAATAGTAATTTTTTAGTTTAATGCCAGAAGCTATACTATGTCTATCACCACTCCTATGTGTACTTCTCTATAGTAGACTGTAGAAATTGAATGGGAGGAAGGGGTTAAAGTGGTGGCTTGTGATTTATCAGTTTCTGATTGCCAGGAGACACACTCAAAGAAAGAAAGTGGCCTGGGTTATCTTTCTTGTAATCATAATGATAATGTACTTCCTGGTAAATAAACTAATAACATTTCCTATGAAGCTAGTACTTATCCATAGAAAACTCTTAGTAGGAAGTCCCTGGTTTCATTTGTTTGTCTTAGACAAACTTGCAATTTTGGGGCTTTTGAAGCACAGCTCCCTGGACAGTGTCATATGAGCCTATATGAGTCTGACTGTAAAATGAAGATGTTTCATAAAAATTCCTACTAGATGAGGTGATTTGCAAACCTTCCTAGGAATTTCATCTATTACTCTGGGCTGGAATGCATGTCTGATGGGAAAAATGAGACTCAAAGAGACACTTAGAATATCCTAGCTCTCTCCCCTTTTTTTGCTCCATGTTTTTTGATTGCTTGTTTCCTTGAAACTATTGGTAAAATTTGACACTAGGTAAAATTAGACTCTGTCTGACTTTATGCTTCTGAATTGACAATCTGATCCTCAGTGCTAGTTCAGAGCACAATAATAAGACCTATCTTTCTGTCGGATTACAGAAACAAATGAAACATGTATAGAAGAGTGTGATAGAGAGACTAGCCTGGATTACTGAATATGCCTTTAATATGCAGACACAAGGGCTTCCTAACACCTTACCCTGGACTCAGTTCTTAAATCCCACTGAAAGACTAAACTGGACAGTCACAGGCATCCCTGCAGAGGCAGGATTATTACTGATTGAGAGAGTCTGGAAAGGTCATCCGGTTATAAAATTAAAAGCAAAGAAGAAGCTCAAATTACCAATCAGATAAATCATTCTTTATCCATAGAAGAAGAAAAAATGAGGAGTGGAGGAAAAGATTAGAGATGTTCCTCTTTCCAAAATCCTTCCAAGTGGAAGGCCCCTTTCCAAGAGGGTCAGCTGTGCTAGTGAATCTGAAAGCTCCCCTCTCCCTATTAAAGACTTGAGAAAAGCTTAGAGAAGGAACCTTAATTCAGAATTCAGCTCAGAATTAAGGTTAGTTTTGTTGCTTTTAGTAGACTAATACTGGAACAGTACCTTGGTCATTGGTTCCATGCCAGAATTCCTGTACTCTTAACCTCAAGACTTTACTTGAGCCCTTAGCTATTAGTACTCACCCTTACTCTGATGAATGGCATCACTGACTAGATGGACATGAGTTTGAGCAGGCTCCGGGAGTTGGTGATGGAAAGGGAAGCCTGGTAAGCTGCAGTCCATGGAGTCACAAAGAGTTGGACACAACAGAGTCACTGAACTGAACTAACTTACTCTGTTGAATTCACTGGACTCAGTTCTGGACCCCTAATTTTTTTCTGTACAGCTCTGACACTTTCACAGAGTTCAACCATTTGGATGTTCCTGCCACATGATTTTGAACTGACATTCCAAGTCAATTTGCAGGTTACTCATATGCTTGATTTCTTTCTTAGTCATTAGACATCCATTGGCTCCCTTGTCTGAAATCATATCTTGACATTAAACTGTGTGGATCACAACAAACTTTGGAAAATTTTTATTTTATTTTTTTGACTCACAATTCTTTTTATTTTTATTTTTTTTTAAATATTATATTGATTGGTTTATAGACGGGAATACTAGACCACCTTACCTGCCTCCTAAGAAATCTGTATGCAGATCAAGAAGTAATGGTTGGAACCGGACATGGAACAACAGACTGATTCAAAATTGGGAAAGGAGTACATCAGGGCTATATATTGTCACCCTGCTTATTTAACCTATATGCAGAGTACCTCACCCAAAATGCTGGGCTGGATGAAGCATAAGCTGGAATCAAGATTGCCAGGAGAATATCAAAACCTCAGATATTCAGATGACACCACCTTATGGCAGAAAGCTAAGGGGGACTAAAGAAGAATGAAGGTGAAAGAGGACAGTGAAAAAGCTGGCTTAAAACTCAAAATTCAAAAAACTAAGATCATGGCATCCAGCCTCATCACTTCACGGCAAATAGATGGGGAAACAATGGAAACAGTGGCAGACTTTACTTTCCTGGGCTCCAAAATCACTGCAAATGGTGACTGCAGCCATGAGATTAAAAGATGCTTGCTCCTTGGAAGAAAAGCTGTGACAAAGCTAGACAGTCTATTAAAAAGCAGAGACATTACTTTGCCAACAAAGATCTGCATAGTCAAAGCTATGGTTTTTCCAGTAGTCATGTATGGATGTGAGAGGAGGACCATAAAACAGACTGAGGGCTAAAGAATTGATGCTTTTGAACTGTGGTATTGGAGAAGAGTCTTGAGAGTCCCTTCAACTGAAAGGAGATCAAACCAGTCAATCCTAAAGAAAATTAGTCCTGAATATTCATTGGCAGGACTGATGCTGAAGCTCCAATACTTTGCCCACCTGATGTGAAGAATGGACTCATTGGAAAAGACCCTGATGCTGGGAAAGATTGAAGGCAGGAAGATAAGGGGACAACAGAGGACAAGATGGTTGGATGCATCACCGACTCAATGGACACAAGTCTGAGCAAGCTCTGGGAGATGGTGATGGACAGGGAAGCCTGGCGTGCTGCAGTCCATGGGGTTGCAAAGGCTCGAACATGACTGAAAAATTGAACAATAACAAAAGCTTTGACTTCTGAGCCTCCCCCTCTTACTGCCATCCTCAGCAGCAGGTATTGACTTTATCTCAGTGGTAGGTGCTAAAGGCTGCCACAGTATGTCCTATGCTCTGTGCACAATCCTACTTCCTACCAGCTTCTAACATATGTGGTCTGCATATCCCATTTGTTTCCTCTTTGGATAGCTAGGCCAAGAATTGTAGAATTGAAGAACTAATGGCAACCCAGTCCAGTACTCTTGCCTGGAAAATCCCATGGATGGAGGTGCCTGGTAGGCTGCAGTCCATGGGGTCGCTAAGAGTCGGACACAACTAAGTGACTTCATTTTCACTTTCACTGAATAGTTAGGAAAATATCTTTTATAAATCTCTCATTTCACAAATGAGAAAATATGGTTCAAGTAATGTATTGTCTGGAGAAGGCAATGGCAACCCATTCCAGTACTCTTGCGTGGAGAATCCCATGGATGGAGGAGCCCGGTGGGCTGCCATCAATGGGATCACTCAGAGTCAGATATGACTGACGTGACTTAGCAGCAGCAGCAGAATGTATTGTCAGTTGCTCAAATTTAGCACCTACTTTAACTCCAAGTTATCTGATCCTTAGTCCCATGCTCTCCCAAAAAAGAAAAAGATATGCTATCTTCTAGTGACTGGTTTTTGTTTCTGTACTTCATCCATTTGTACCTCATCCTTTAAATCTGAGCTCTCTCATTTTTCATCTCTATAATTACTCCTTTCTTCTCTCAGCTTTGAATACTTATCTTGTATGTATTTTCAGAAAATTTAGACAATATTTTGTCTTTAATTATTTGTGTGTGATATTTCATCTCCTTGAGAGCAGAGGGCATTTATTATACTTCTATAGAACTTCCCACTTCAATTACTGAAATTTCAGTTACGTTTAAAGAGAAAAAGTTTACTTTTTACATATCATTTTTGTTTTATTATATCATTTTCCTTAAAATAAAGGATTGTAATTATAGGTTAAAGGCTTGCCTGGTAGCTCAGTTGGTAAAGAATCTGCATGCAATACAGGAGACCTAGGTTTGATCCCTGGGTACAGAAGATAAGTTAATCACATATTTAAATGTATTAACTTTATTAAAAGCTTCCAATTGGTTCTTTCATTCTTTTTACTTCTGTGGAAATGTGCATTCTTGTATAAGGTAAAACAAGGACTAATTAACATAAATGAAGACATTAGGGTCTTTTCAAATGAGTCAGCTCTTCGCATCAGGTGGCCAAAGTATTGGAGTTTCAGCTCAAGCATCAGTCCTGCCAAAGAATATTCAGAACCGATTTCCTTTAGGATGGACTGGTTGGATCTCCATGTAGTCCAAGGGACTCTCAAGAATCTTCTCCAGCACCACAGTTCAAAATCATCAATTCTTCAGCACTCAGCTTTCTTTATAGACCAACTCTAACATCCATACATGACTACTGGAAAAACCAGAGCTTTGACTAGATGGACCTTTGTTGGCAAAGTAATGTCTCTGCTTTTCAATACGCTATCTAGGTTGGTCATACCTTTTCTTCCAAGGAGCAAGCATCTTTTAATTTTATGGCTGTAGTCACTATCTGAAGTGATTTTTGAGCCCAAGAAAATAAATTCTGTCAGTTTCCACTGTTTTCCCATCTATTTGCCATTAAGTGATGGGACCAGATGCCATGATCTTCGTTTTTTGAACGGTGAATTTTAAGCCAGTTTTTTTCACTCTCCTCTTTCACTTTCATCAAGAGGCTCTTTAGTTCCTCTTCACTTTCTGCCATAAAGATGGTATCGTCTGCTTATCTGAGGATATTGTTATTTCTCCCGGCAATCTTGATCCCAGCTTGTGCTTCATCCAGCCTGGCATTTTGCATGATGTACTCTGCATATAACGTAAATAAGCAGGGTGACAATATGCAGCCTTGACGTACTCCTTTCCCAGTTTGGAACAGTCTGTTGTTCCATGTTATCCTTTCTGCTGCTGCTGCTAATTAATGTTCTTGAAATTACTAAATGACTAGTATACCAGGGTATACTACTTGACTTGTGGGCTTCCTAGATGGCAAAGTATTAAAAAAATCTGCCTGTCAATGCAGGAGGCACAGTAAACAAGGGGTTTAATCCCTGGAACAGAAAGTCCCCCTGGAGAAGGAGATGGCAACAAATTCCAGTATTCTTGCCTGAAAATTTCCAGGGACAGGGACTAGTGGGGTACAGTCCATGTGGTCACAAAGAGTCGGACACAACTGTGCATACATTTGACTTTTACTTTTCCATACTGAGAAAAAAAAAATACATACTCAGTGTGCCTCAGTGCTAACCACTGAAAACTACAAAGTTAATACATTCATAATTTGCAATAGATGGTTATTCCCAAGATTCATACATAAGGAGGGAGAGTAATATTATATAATTAAGGATCTTAATCAATCAGGTCAATAGAAGTACAAATTTGTCAATTACATGTATAATTCAAATTATATCATTTCTTAATGGCTAACACTAAATATGAAATGTAGACAATTAAGTTTTCTTCTTGAATGATTGGCAAAATATACTGCCACAATTAGTTACAACAATAGCTAACTTTTTAAGGGCTTCCTTGGGTCAACCACTGAATTCAATGATTTATACACATCATAACCTCTTCTAACATTCTCCATGAGGTACCTACTTTATCCTCATTTTACAAAATGGAAACTAAGACCTTCAGAGGTTAATTTCCCAACATACATCTTGTTTATTGAGCAGAGAGACTAGTTTGTTATTCTGAATTGCTATATTTATGTCTGTCTATTTCTTTTCCCACATTTTAGGGATACCATCACTTAATTCCTAGAGCTAATATGAGGGTTAATAGTAGATAATAGATATTAAGATGCCTAAGATAGTGAAAATATTAAAGTAAAATACTTAGGATACTCCTGGCCTTCCCTTCATTCTGTTTATCCTTAAAGCTCAAAGTGTGGTCCCCAGAACACTACATAGAAATTTGCTATAAAAACAGAATTTAGGGTCTCCAGATGACACTAGTAGTAAAGAATCTGCCTACCAATGCAGGAGACTAAAAGACATGAGTCTGATCCCTGGGTCAGGGAGATCTTCTGGAGAAGGGCATGGCAATCCACTCCAGTGTTCTTGCCTGGAGAATCTCATGGACAGAGGAGCCTGGCAGGCTACAGTTCATAGGGTCACAAAGAGTCGGACACCACTGAGGCAACTTAGCATGCGTGCATGCATTAGGGTCTTTAGTCCACAGTTAGAGTCACAGTTTGCAGTTTAAGGAGATTGTCAGGTGGTTTCTAAAAACAAAGTTCAAAAAGCACTGCTCTCTACAGTAGGAATATGTGGAGAGTGGATGCAAATGGCCTTTACTATCAGCTTTATAGAATAAAAACTATTATTTTTCTTTATTAATCTATCTTTATTAAAAAACATCCCTGTCTTTTCAACTCTAAACATATCAAACAACTCTTCCAGAAAAAAAAAAGAAAGTACAAACTATGAAACAAATTATGTAAATAAAAGCTTCAAAGGCTTATTAGAATGTGAAAGCAGTGGAATTCAGGGGTGTAAGACTGCATTTCTCTTTTTTCCCACTGAGATCAAAGAACTTATTTTCACTTGTCAATACATTTTAATTCTGGTGATGTTTACTACTCCAGATCCTACAGATTGCAAATAGAATTTTTAGAATTATACTGATGACAAAGTAAAGACAAGACAATCACAGGATCTATAAAGTATTGCAAAATGTGATTTAAGTTGTATAGCGTTAATCTTGAAGGTAATTAGAAATGATAGATTAAAGAAAAAAAATAAAATTGCCCTCACAAGAATTACAAATAGAAGATAAGCTGATTTACCCTGAAAAACCAGTTGGTAAATGATTATAAATGATGCCAAAACAATAGCAATTTAAGATATCAACTTTGTTTTGTGGGAAGATTCTTATTCTCATTCTTGCTTAAAAAAACATCATTGTTAGTCTCTTTGTTCCTCATGGTTTATTCTCAAACCCAAATTAAGGTTGGTGTCTAAATTTAAGTACCATTTAACTGTGAATTATACAATTTGTTTACAACCTCCTCAATGCTGTATATTATTCACTGACACCCTCAAATTACCTTAAACATCAGCTAATTAACATACCAACTCATGATATACCAGAGCTGTGTATCAAATCAATCTGTAAATCCCTTTATCTGTCACCATTTTGATATGTGGAGCAGCGTTTTTGTAACAAACCGAATATTTTATTGCATCTTAACTCTTTATATAATTAGAAAAATCCAAGTTTTGTTAACTAGAAGCATGGCTCAAAAATGTATTGCATTTGAGGAAAAAGATGAAACAGAACTGAAAAAACTGATTTGACTTCAGCAGATTTACCATATGTTTAAATATGAAGGGGCTAAATATGAAGGGAAGAGAATTAACTTAGAGAACATGTGTAAAATACAGAAAATAAGATGTCAAAAATATGCCAGAATGTAACAGTTTTGGCAAAGGCCTTAAACAGAGAGATGAGGAAAAATTTACCCCTTGGTATGGTTTTATCACTTCCTATTTGACATAATGCACTCTGTAGGTAATGTGCAATTATTTTCACACTTAATTGCTTCATCCATTATGAACATGGAATGGGTGACATCCTAGTACCCCCTGCTCTTGTTTCAGGCCAAAACAAAGCAGTCTTGTCAGTAGATAATGACATCTAATTGATCTTCACTATCAATACATAAGAGCAATGGACTATCTTCATGAAATATCAGCTTCCTCTGAGAGCAACCATGTACCTTTTGTGATGGGTAGTGTGTTCATGCTCAGTCCCTCAGTTGTGTCCAACTCTTTGCCCTGTGGAAGCCCACCGGCTCCTCTGTCCATGGGGTTTTCCAGGCAAGAATACTGGAATGGGTTGACATTTTCTATTCCAGGGGATCATCCCAACCCCAGGATTGAACCCGAATCTCTTGCATCTACTACACTGGCAGGCAGATTAAAAGAGCTTTATCACTAATGCCAGGTAGATGAGAAAACAATATGGTCCAGTAAAAGATGGATAGCATTAATTGAGAGCTTTGTGTGCCAGGAGCAGTGCTTATCTCTTTAAAAGGAAGCCTTTCATATATTCCCCTCTATGTAACATGAGGAAGGTATTGGTGCTTCATAGACAAAGCAGACAGTATAGAGGGTTTGTATTACTTTCCCCAGGACATATGCAGGGCACTAGAAGCCAAGCTATTCCCACATTAGCAAACTTTCTTAGCCATTTATAGTTCTTGGTGCCAAGTGTTTGTCAGGAGTTATCTAACTTAATCTTTTATTGTCATTGTTCAGTCACTTGTCACCCAAAAAATTTAATGACACACATAAGTCTTTCCTAACTCCATCTCCAGTCAACTTTTACATTCTGTTTCCTCATAGTATTAATAATATCTTGAATCTCTCCTCTTCCATCCTTCTCCATTAGCAACTGATCAGCTCACAATAGTCTAACTGCCCTATTTTCCTCCATTCTTGCTCCCTTCCAAATTATTTTACACAGATGTCATAGTGATCACACTGAAAATCCTATCCCATTGTAGGCAAAGTCATTGGGGAATTTCTTGATAGCTCCTAACAGCTAAATGACAAGTAAGCAAACCTACACTGAACAAGGAGTTGAAGTTGTAAAAGCAACTTTGTAATTGCTTCCCTCTCTATACTTAAACCTGCTTAGTGGTGAGGGAAGTTTCCCCATGTCTGACACTTGATGAAAAATAGAAACAGTCTCTGACATTTATCTTTACTTTTATCCTATAAAGTAGTTGTTAGGATCATTTACTCCGGAACCAGACTTCCCATGTCGAAATTCCAAACAGTGTCACTTACAAATTATATCTTTGATAAGTCAGCATGCCCTAGTTTTTTCCTCTATAAAAGGCAGATTATTTTCAATTCCTGTATCCTGGGTTGTTGTGAGGACTGAGAGGGTTTATAGAGGTAACAGCTATTACAACCAAGCTTGGCACATACTAGGGGCTCTATGCATTAGTCTTTATTCTTGAGGAAATGGGAAAATTGGATAACTTTAATGTCAAAACACAGTTGGATTTACTAATGATAAATGTTCTATGTTTTATCCTATAATAAAAATTTCTTAATGATTAATCTCGACTTTCAATTTCACTCTGCTGTAAGAGCTCTTTTACAGTCCTTCCCTATGGCTATTAGCTGCTGTTTTCTATCTTCCAGCAAGGATCAAAAAGGAGGAAGAAAAAGAAGGTGAGAAGAGCATGAACGTTCCTACTTGACTGGAATGATTGTATGATGGCTTAATAATTTCTGAATCTGACAGGTTTTTAAAGGTTTCTTCTCTTTCATGGGATGCTTTTGTGAGTTCTTGGGGACATCAGGAGAGAAAGTTGCAGTATTTTGAGAATATTCTGCTGCACTCTGAGGCACAAGAAATACATTTTCCTAGTTTTCTGAAACTTTCAACCCCAGGTTTTGTCTTTCCAACCACTTCTTGGAGACACCTTGCCTCTGTAGTCAGTATATTAGGCAGGATTTACCTTGGATCCAAGATCATGCTCTCTTCGCATCTACCACCATAGAGTAGTTCTATAAGTAGAGTAGTTCAAATAACTATTAGATTGGTGAAAAATAATTGCAGTATTGCACTGTTGAAATTTGCCATTTGATATTAGAATACCTTCTTAAATAAATATGGTTATGTTATACATCTCTTAGTGCACATTTGTCACTTTGTTTTTTGCTAATTACATTACTTACTGTGCATTTTATACTTACTTTAGGCTATGGAAAACAGTGGAAACAGTGTCAGACTTTATTTTTTTGGGCTCCAAAATCACTGCAGATGCTGATTGCAGCCATGAAATTAAAAGACGCTTGCTCCTTGGAAGGTAAGTTATGACCAACCTTGATAGTATATTAAAAAGCAGAGACATTACTTTGCCAACCAAGGTCCGTCTAGTCAAGGCAATGGTTTTTCCCGTGGTCATGTATGGATGTGAGAGTTGGACTGTGAAGAAAGCTGATCGCCGAAGAATCGATGCTTTTGAACTGTGGTGTTGGAGAAGACTCTTGAGAATCCCTTGTACCGCCAGGAAATCCAACCAGTCCATTCTAAAGGAGATCAATCCTGGATGTTCATTGGAGGGACTGATGCTAAAGCTGAAACTGCAATACTTTGGCCACCTCACGCGACGAGTTGACTCACTGATGCTGGGAAAGGTTGGGGGCGGGAGGAGAAGGGGACGACGGAGAATGAGATGGCTGGATGGCATCACCGACTCTGTGGACATGAGTTTGAGTGTACTCCGGGAGTTGGTGATGGACAGGGAGGCCTGGCGTGCTGTGATTCATGGGGTCGCGGAGAGTCGGACACAACTGAGCGACTGAACTGAACTGAACTGAACTTAGGCTATGGAAATAATGTTAGAAAAAAAGTAAATTCAAGGGATTTTTATTATTCAAGTTCAAAATAGGTTGTAAAGCAACAGGGACAACTGACAACATCAACAATGTGTTTGGCCCAGGAACTGCTAATGAACGAACAGTGCAGCGGTGGTTCAAGAAGTTTTGCAAAGGAGATAAGAGCCTTGAAGATGAAGAATGTAGTGGCTGGCCATTGGAAATTGACAAGGACCAATTGAGAGCAATCATTGAAGCTGATCCTCTTACAACGACAAGACAAGTTGCCAAAGAACTCAATGTCATCCATTCTAGGGTCATTCAGCATTTGAAGAAAATTGGAAAGGTGAAAAAGCTCAATAAGTGGGTGCCTCGTGAGCTGACCAAATATAAGAAAAAAAAATTGTTGTCGTGAGTCATCTTCTCTCATTCTATGCAACAACAAACCATTTCTTGATGATTGTTATGAGTGACATAAAGTAGATTTTATATGACAACTGGTGACAACTCACTCAGTAGCTGGACAGAGAAGTTCCAAAGCATTCCCCAAAGCCAAACTTGCCAAAAAAAGGTCATGGTCACTGCTTTGTGGTCTGCTGCCAATCCGATCCACTACAGCTTTCTTAACCATTACATCTGAGAAGTATGCTCAGCAAATCAATGAGATGCACTGAAAACTGCAATGCCTGCAGCTGGCATTGGTCAACATTCTTCTCCAGGGGATCTTCCAAACCCAGGGATCAAACCTCTGTCTCCTGCATGGCAGGCAGATTCTTTACCACTGAGCCACCTGGGACATCCACTTTAAATCTCTCTTCCAGTTTGGCTTGAAATGGGCAAGGTGGGGAGTTTGCACTTCTTTCCCTCCCTTGATCTTTTACTTCAAGTTGCCTTTCACTCCTCAGGGGGTATGGAGAAGTGAAAGGCAGAAGAAAGTTTAAGTTGCCATATGTCATTGACACTGTCTCTGGCAGCTGGTCCAAGATCTGTTTGTTTGTTTACTTCTTTGAGATACTTGTAACTTGTTCAGAGAGTCCCTCACAAACTAGTGACCTCCATTTGTTATTCCTAGTATTCCTAAGACTGTGATTTCTTCTCATTTCGGTAGCTTATAATGTCCTTTCATTCTCTACTTCCAGTCGCTTTTTGCTGTGGTCACTATATAAATTTAGATCATCTTGGACTAAGCTCTTTTCTGGTCTTCTCACAGTCATCTCTCCTGTGTGGCACCCACATCCAATCTGATCTGTAAGAAGTATGGTATGAAATGCACATCACCCCTAGGGCAGTGTCTCCTAACCTTGCCACCAGGCAAGCCAGGCACCAAAGAGTCTCTTGCCTCAGGACACTATTATATTATTCAAAATTTTTTTTTAAGAAATCATCAGCTGGCTTTGATATTCCTCCAGTTCCAGAGAACTCAAGAAAAATTCTCACTGGATGTAAGAAAAAGAGAAAAGCCTTTCTCCTCGCCTAGAGGAATGGAGGACAAATGTCACCAGACTTTGGTTTTCCTCAAAGAATTTTCCCCTTTCAAATCTCAGATTCAAATGAATTCCCAGCCTTTCCTTTATTAAGTGTGGAGAGTTGGTGATGCTAGCAGAACCATTTCTCTGGGTATCTTTTACAATTCTGGCACAGGTGGTTCAGCATCCCAGTTTAGAATGCAAAAATACTTCCTAACTGCTGTCTGCAGTCATTGATCTGCTAATCATTTTAGAGCATAATATCAGTAAGTCTCCTTTTAACACCCACTTACCCTATCATCTGTAGTGTTTCCAAGAGCATAGGAATAATGTCTGTCTTACTGATACATTGCTTCCCTAGTCCTTAGCTCAGTATCAGTGCACATAAATATTTATTAAACCAATAATAAGTGAGCTGAAGTACATTTAATTTTGAGGTTATTAGTAGAGATAAATATTGGTTTTATAGATAATGTGATACATACCTACGACCATTATGTTTGTGTATGTGTTCATGTATATTTACATATTATCTAAGTATGTATATGTGTTACACATGACCACAGATGTTGCTCATCTCTAAAAGAGACAACATGTATATAATGGTCTATATAAGTACAGTTACACTTGTAGGAATATTTACAGAAAAAATAGTGAGAATAGTGCAGTTTGGAATTCTGAAAACCTTAGGACCTATTACATGAGTGTATAAATATGTATTCTTCTGGTATCTGGATATATTTCATATATGCAATTGATCACACTTATTAAATATCTACTATCTATTATGAATAGGTTTAGATGATACAGATGTATTAGATGTATATAGGAATAAATAAAATAAATAGAAAATTGTAAGGCAAACAGATATTACAAGTATAAGCAAAAATGTATACAAATATAAAAAAATACTTAAAAATTCTATTTAAATGCTAGTGAATGTTTTCTTAGCTTAACTGGAAATAGGTTTTACTTGTCTATTTATTATATATATATATGCATGTGTGTATGCATATATAAAAAGAAAAATTAATTTCATTAAAAATTGTGAATTAAAAAAGTGAATTTCACACTGAAAGATAAACAGAGTCTAAATGATCTAAGATATTGATTTTTTAAGTCTTCAAATCATATCAACACACATTTACCACCTATTATTTAGGGATAATTTTAGTCAAAACAATTTATCTAAATATCAAATTTCAGAACCTGAGGGAAAAAAATCTATCAACTTGAAAATAGGGTAATGGAGACAATAAATTGGGAGACCGGGTCATATGAATTTAGAAATATTAGTTTTTTATGATCCTGTACCACCAAGGATACACCAACAGCTAAAACTGTTGACTTCTGTTATAGCTGAAGGCTTATATAAGCAGTAGTTTACAAGGACTATCTAGAGTATTAGCATATTACAAACATTCAAAAACATTCCTGGTCACTTCCACAGTTTCATTTTTTAAACTCTTTTATTATTACTTTAATAAAATTACCAAACAAGGTTATTGCTAAAAATAAGCTATTTATTTAACTGTTGTTAGCCTAGCATGTGATGAGGAAGCAATATGGTTTTTAGTTATTGATTTTAAAGCTTGCTGCTGCTGCTAAGTCACTTCAGTCGTGTCCAACTCTGTGCAACCCCATAGATGGCAGCCCACCAGGCTCCCTTGTCCCTGGGATTCTCCAGGCAAGAACACTGGAGTGGATTGCGATTTCCTTCTCCAATGCATGAAACTGAAAAGTGAAAGTGAAGTCGCTCAGTCGTGTCCGACTCTTAGCAACCCCATGGACTGCAGCCCACCAGGTTCCTCGGTCCATGGGATTTTCCAGGCAAGAGTACTGGAGTGGGGTGCCATTGCCTTCTCCGGATTTTAAAGCTTTCAGTTCAGTCACTCAGTCGTGTCCGACTCTTTGTGACCCCATGAATCACAGCACGCCAGGCCTCCCTGTCCATCACCAACTCCCAGAGTTCACTCAAACTCATGTCCATCGAGTCGGTGATGCCATCCAGCCATCTCATTCTCTGTCGTCCCCGTCTCCTACCACCCCCAATCCCTCCTAGCGTCAGACTCTTTTCCAGTGAGTCAACACGTCGCATGTGGTGGCCAAAGTATTGCAGTTTCAGCTTTAGCATCAGTCCTTCCAATAAACACCCAGGGTTGATCTCCTTTAGAATGGACTGGTTGGATATCCTTGCAGTCCAAGGGACTCTCAAGAGTCTTCTCAGGCACCACAGTTCAAAAGCATCAGTTCTTAGGCAATCAGCTTTCTTCACAGTCCAACTCTCACATCCATACATGACCACGGGAAAAACCATAGCCTTGACTAGACGGACCTTGGTTGGCAAAGTAATGTCTCTGCTTTTTAATAAGCTATCTAGGTTGGTCATAACTTTCCTTCAAAGGAGTAAGCGTCTTTTAATTTTCTGGCTGCAATCAGCATCTGCAGTGATTTTGGAGCCCAAAAATATAAAGTCTGACACTGTTTCCACTGTTTCCCCATCTATTCCCCATGAAGTGATGGGACCAGATGCCATGATCTTTGTTTTCTGAATGTTGAGCTTCAAGCCAACTTTTTCACTCTCCTCTTTCACTTTCATCAAGAGGCCTTTGAGTTCCTCTTCACTTTCTGCCATAAGGGTGGTGTCATCTGCATATCTGAGATTATTGATATTTCTCCCGGCAATCTTGATTCCAGCTTGTGCTTCCTCCAGCCCAGCGTTCCTCATGATGTACTCTGCATATAAGTTAAATAAGCAGGGTGACAATATACAACCTTGACGTACTCCTTTTCCTATTTGGAACCAGTCTGTTGTTCCATGTCCAGTTCTAACTGTTGCTTCCTGACCTGCATACAGGTTTCTCAAGAGGCAGGTCAGTTGGTCTGGTATTCCCATCTCTTTCAGAATGTTCCACAGTTTATTGTGATCCACACAGTCAAAAGCTTTGGCATAGTCAATGAAGCAGAAATAGATGTTTTTCTGGAACTCTCTTGCTTTCTCCATGATCCAGGCGATGCTCGCAATTTGATCTCTGGTTCCTCTGCCTTTTCTAAAACCTGCTTGAACATCTGGAAGTTCACGGTTCACATATTGCTGAAGCCTGGCTTGCAGAATTTTGAGCATGACTTTACTAGCATGTGAGATGAGTGCAATTGTGTGGTAGTTTGAGCATTCTTTGGAATTGGAATGAAGACTGACCTTTACCAGTCCTGTGGCCATTGCTGAGTTTTCCAAATTTGCTGGCATATTGAGTGCAGCACTTTCACAGCATCATCTTTCAGCATTTGAAATAGCTCAATTGGAATTCCATCACCTCCACTAGCTTTGTTCGTCGTGATGCTCTCTAAGGCCCCCTTGACTTCACATTCCAACATGTTTGGTTCCCGGTGAGTGATCACGCTATCATGATTATCTTCGTCGTGAAGATCTTTTTTGTACAGTTCTTCTGTGTATTCTTGCCACCTCTTCTTAATATCTTCTGCCTCTGTTAGGTCCATACCATTATTCTCTTTTATTGAGTCCATCTTTGCATGAAATGTTCCTTGATATCTCTAATTTTCTTGAAAACATCTCTTGTTTTTCCTATTCTGTTGTTTTCCTCTGTTTTTTTGCATTGATCGCTGAGGAAGGCTTTCTTATCTCTCCTTGCTATTCCTTGGAACTAGTTTTAAAGCTTACTAAACAGCTAATTTCAAATCACATCCCATAAGGTTGAGACAAAATAAAATGACCATATTTCCAACAACTTGAGTCACTTTGATACCAGTTTTAGTTCTTAATATGAACTCCTAATACTAATGGTACACATTTTTGAGTTTCAAACTTACTGATCACTGCCATGAAAGTAACTGAACTATTATATCCAAAAAACTATTGTATCTTGGACCTTAAGAGAAAACACATTTCACTAAAATCTACTGATAAGAGATTTATATTCTTTACCCAGTTGCAATATTGGTTTGTCAGTGTCCTCACTATAACATGAGCAAAATACATCCATCAATGTGATATCCCATCCAAAAGTCATTTGTAAATACCGAACTATAACATATATGATAAATATTACATTATTACTCATTACACAGATATGTATTTACGTTCTGGTGCTAGAGGCCTCAGAGTTCTTATTGTGGTTTAGTTGCTAAGTCACGTCTGACTCTTTCCACACCATGAACTGTAACCCGCCAGGTTCCTCTGTCCATGGGATTTCCCAGGCAAGGATACAGGAGTGGGTTGACATTACTTCTCCAGTGAATCTTGCTGACCCAGGGATTGAACCCATGTCTCCTGCCTCAGCAGGCAGATTCTTTTCAGTTGAGCTACCCGGGAAACCCTCAGAGTTCTTAGGATGATGTAATAAACTAAAGTAAAAAATAATAAAATAACTTATTATAAATAAAATATAATTCTGTAATTTCCTGAAGATTTATGCCATCCATAGCTTCAAATTTTTGTATAGTACCATGTACTTGCAGCCCAGTAACAAAATAATATATATATAAACTGCAGAAAATTTTATCTTGAAAATAAAACTCAGTCTTTGAGTTAAAAATTTGCATTTAGGCTATGATTAAGCTTACTATGGTATATTCCAAGAAATGCTCTTAAACTTTATAAAATCAAATAAACTTTCTTTTTAAAGGAAAAGTGTGTCACCATTCCCTGACTCTTTAGACGATGAGGATTCAGGATAATAAAAGAACTATATTTTCCATAATTTTTTATAACTTTATTTATTAGTAATAAAATTTTATATTTTCAGTTGAAACAGTTGATGGTTAAGTCTACAATATAAGCTTTCAATAGTGTTTTTCTCCTACTAGCATTTTGCTTTCTTTTGAATATTTTTAAGTCTAAAACTTTGGTGAGCTGAGTCACAGCTCAAAACACTGGTTTTGTTTCCTTTTTTTTTTTTAAGTTTGTAAGATATGTGTGAAATCACAAGAATATGTCCAAGTACCCCCAAATCTGTCCTAAACAGTTCTTATAAAAGTATAAACAGAAAGGAAACTCACACATTACTTTTCCATTGTACCCATCACATTTATGTCTCAAACCACAAATCATCAAAGAATAATTTTATAAAATGTAGGCTGTATGATCTGTAAATGATGCCAGTATAGCAGGGGGCCACAGATTACCATGAACTCATTATCAAATACTATACTAGTCTGTGCTGTATGTAAATGCTGCACTGACAAAATTCACAGGTAGTTATTTCAATCTGGGGATCTATTACAAAAATGTCTTCCATGTCAGTTCATCTATGAGGAGGGACAAAGGATAAATGTCAGCCCCAAAGGCATAAAAAGCAGAAGCATCAGTATAATTGGGACAAGTAACCAGTTAGATTCTGTTCGTTCAGATAGTATTTAAGATGCCACGTCAACCTACATGAAGAGCTTTCTGTGTCTCCAATCAGTAAGATGGAACATGAATTCTCCCCTTCCCTGCTTCCTTTCATTTAGCTGGCATTTAACATATCTGGAGAGATAGATATTCCAACACTTTAAAATAATGGAAACATTGACTGGAACTTTACCACTGAGGTACTCTTAAGTGCTACTATTTCTGTAAGGAATAGGGTCTCTTACTGTGAATAGTGATTCGGTTATAATCAGTGACATATTTAATAAAAACATTTCAAACTCATAGAAATAGCTTTAAGTGATCTTTGTTTTATATAGTTAATTAATAATAGCATGTTTTGCTCAAGGATGTTGCATTCATATTTAAAATTGGAATATGAATATAATGTATAGGTAAAGGAGTATCTCTTATTGACTATGCCAAAGATTTTGACTGTGTGGATCACAATAAACTGTGGAAAATTCTGAAAGAGATGGGAATACCAGACCAACTGACCTGCCTCTTGAGAAACCTGTATGCAGGTCAGGAAGCAACAGTTAGAACTGGACATGGAACAACAGACTGGTTCCAAATAGGAAAAGGAGTACGTCAAGGTTGTATATTGTCACCCTGCTTATTTAACTTATATGCAGAGTACATCATGAGGAACGCTGGGCTGGAAGAAGCACAAGCTGGAATCAAGATTGCTGGGAGAAATGTCAGTAACTTCAGATATGCAGATGACACCACCCTTATGGCAGAAAGTGAAGAGGAACTCAAAAGCCTCGATGAAAGTGAAAGAGGAGAGTGAAAAAGTTGGCTTGAAGCTCAACATTCAGAAAACGAAGATCATGGCTTCTGGTCCCATCACTTCGTGGGAAATAGATGGGGAAACAGTGGAAACAGTGTCAGACTTTATTTTTTTGGGCTCCAAAATCACTGCAGATGGTGACTGCAGCCATGAAATTAAAAGATGCTTATTCCTTGAAAGGAAAGTTATGACCAATCTAGACAGCATATTAAAACGCAGAGACATTACTTTGCCAACAAAGGTATGTCTAGTCAAGGCTAAGGTTTTTCCCGTGGTCATGTATGGATGTGAGAGTTGGACTGTGAAGAAAGCTGATTGCCTAAGAACTGATGCTTTTGAACTGTGGTGTTAGAGCAGACTCTTGAGAGTCCCTTGGACTGCAAGGAGATCCAACCAGTCCATTCTAAAGGAGATCAGTCCTGGGTGTTCATTGGAAGGACTGAAGCTGAAGCTCCAATAATTTGGCCACCTCATGCGAAGAGTTGACTCATTGGAAAAGACTCTGATGCTGGGAGGGATTGAAGGCAGGAGGAGAAGGGGACGACAGAGGATGAGATGGCTGGATGGCATCACCAACTCGATGGATATGAGTTTGAGTGAACTCCGGGAGTTGGGGATGGACAGGGAGGCCTGGTGTGCTGCGATTCATGGGGGTCTCAAAGAGTCGGACACGACTGAGCACCTGAACTGAACTGAAAAGCGTATGTCACAGCTGTGTATTGTCACCCCACTTACCTCACTTATATAGAGAGTACATCATGTGAAATGCCAGCCTGGATGAAGCACAATCTGAAATCAAGTTTGATGGCAGAAATATCAAGAAAAATCTGACTTAAAACTCAACATTCAAAAAACTATGATCATGGCATCTGGTCCCATTACTTTATAGCAAATAGATGAGGAAAAAGTGAAAACAGTATCAGACTTTATGTCCTTGGCTTCCGGAATCGCTGCAAACAGTGACTATAGCCATGAAATTAAAAGACACTTGCTCTTTGAAAGAAAAGCAATGACAGACCTAGACAGCATATTAAAAAGCAGAGACATCACTTTGCTGACAAAGGCTCATATAATCAAAGTTACAGTTTAACTAGTAGTCATGTAGAGATATGAGAGTTGGATTATAAAAAAAGACTGAGCGCCGAAGAATTGATGCTTTCCAACTGTGGTGCTGGAGAAGGCTCTTGAGAGTCCCTTGGCAGCAAGGAGATCAAACCAGTCAATCCTAAAGGAAATCAACCCTGAATATATATTAGAAGGACTGATGCTAAAGCTGAAGCTCCCGTACTTCGGCCACCTGATGTGAAGAGATGCCTCATTGGAAAAGACCCTGATTGTACTGGGAAAGATTGAGGGTAGGAGGAGAAGGGGGTGACAGAGGATGAGATAGTTGGATGGCATCACTGACTCAATCAACAGGAGTTTGCGCAATCTCCAGGAGCTAGTGAAGTACAGGGAAGCCTGGCACATTGCAGTCCATGGGGTTGCAAAGAATCGGACATGACTAAGCAACTGAACAAAACACCACTACATTTGAAGATACGAAATTTTTGACTTAGTCTATTTTAACCACAACATGGCAATTTCACAACTCTGAAAGAAAAAATTTTAATTTAGTAGAAATTCTTAATTGATTCTCGCTGTTCTCAGATGTCACAGTACTGAGCTACAACTTATTTTATCTATAACTGGTCTATAAATCACTTTTAGATAAGTAATTAGCTTATCATTAGTTTATAAATCATTAGCTTATCATTGATCATTGGCAGAAAAATATAGGATGTGTGTTTCTATAATCAACAAATTATTACTGTTATCCTACAGAGTACCAAACCCTAGTTTTGATATACATTAGATTTTTGCTTTGTTTTTAATGTTTGTAAATGATAAGTTAGAGAAAAATGATTACAGGTGAATTTAGCTATTTATTAGATTGTGTCTATTCTTACACTTATTTGTATAATCATTCATTCATTCACTCATTTAACAAATATTTCATTTTAGGCATGGGGTGGGCAATGAGGCAGGATGATGAACAAATTATGCTAAAACTTTCCTTTGTAGATCTCAAAGCCTGCTGATGCATACACAATAGGAAGAAAATGTAATTATAAAAGCTATGTGTAATAGCATCACTACTCAGTGTACATGAATTTGAGCAACTTCAGGAGATACTGAAGGACAAGGGAGCCTGGTGTGTTGCAGTCCATGGGGTTGCAAAGAGTCTGACACACCTTTGTAACTGAGCAACAAAAATAAGAACAATAGATACTATAATTTAAGAAAGACAAGATACTATGTGGGAACAGATCCAAGTCACCAATCCATGAATGTGAAGTCAAGGTAAAACTTTCAGAAAATAATAATATTTAACAAGCTAACCCTGAGAATGAATAGCATGGAAACATATACATTACTATATGTAAAATAGTTAGCCTGTGGGAATTTGCTGTATGATGAAGGGAGCTCAAACCAGTGCTCTGCGGCAACCTTGAGAGGTGAGATGAGGTGGGAGGAAGCAAGGATCTTTGAGAGGGAGGAGACATATGTATCCCTATGGCTGATTCATGTTAATGTATGGTGGAAAGCAATACAATATTGTAAAGAAATTATCCTCCAATTAATAAAAAAGAATTAGAGAAGTGAATCAATAAAATAATGGAATATGAGACCTGAGAGGAGAGTGAGAACAGTATGGTGCATTAGAAGAGCTGAATAAAGATAGTTTTATGGCTTGAGCATGGTCCCAGGAGTGTCAGGATAAAGGTGGAGATGTAAGAAATGGTCAAATCACAAAAGGCTTTGTAAGCAATGTCTTAGAGTTTGAATTTATTCCCAAAGTAAACAAATGAAAACCAGATATGATAGCCAGCCTCCAGGATGGTACCCAATGATCTTTACCTCCAATTACTTAAACCGCTGTGTGGTGCCCTCCCACAATGAATCAGTGCTGCCCTATCTGATGCATAGAATATGACAGAAGTGATAAAGAAAGTTCTGAGATAAGGTCATAAAAATCAATAGAATTCTGCTCTGCTTGCTTGCCAGAGTCACTCTGGAATAAACTAGCCACCCTGTTCTGAGGACATTCAAGCAGCCCTGTGGAGAGAAACCAACTTGTTACGAGCAACATAACAGTCATGTAAGTGAACTTTCTTATGAACGGATCCCTCAAGCCTCAGTCAGCCTTCATTTAACGGCAGCTTCAGCCAACAAGCCACCACAACCTGAGAGAGACTTCAGACCAGAATATTCAGTCAAACCACTCCTAAATTATGGACCCACAGAAATGGTGAGAAAAAAAGAAAATAATTTACTTATTTTAAGCAGCTGTTTTGTGATTTCATACACAGCATTAGTTAATGGATTAACCTACTAAAGTTTTTTTAAATAGGTGATATTATGAGCTATTTTAGAGAATGCCATGATTAGAATTTTTTCCACAAAAATCTCTTTGTCTATGTTGTGTAGAAAGACTGAAGAAAGGCAAAATAAATATAAAAAGGTTATTTCAGTATCTCAGGTGAGAGGTGATGGTGCCCCTAAATAGGAAGAATAATATTGAGTACTGTATTTATTTTTACTGCTACATTTACTGATATCTTAAAAATAAAATATGAATTCTTTTAGAATTTTTTTAGAACGATAGCAAAACTTAAAATCAACTCTTGTTTTGCTGGTTCATTTAATTCTACATTCCAGAAACACCGTGGAGTTCCAGAAGCACAAGTAAGTTAGTAGAACTTTCATTCACTATTCACTGTTATCTGTCGAAACTTTGCCAAGTGAAAATAGACACTGACACTTTTCTGCCTCCTGAAATTGATGTCAGCTATTCATCAGATGGACGAAGAGCCCGGGAAGGATTCACACCTCGTGACCCTGTCACTCTAGCTCTGCAGTGACTTTGGAAATCTTCGTTGCAGCAGTGTGCAGTAGCCACACTCAGCAGCAATTTCCAAAATGATACACTTTACTTTGCCAGGTCTGTAGCAGATGCAATACAATTTTCCAGGGCATAGGAGAATAAAGTAGAGCTTCTTTCTTTACTTTTCCTACAATTATCTGTACTGTTTAAGTAACTATTCTTTATAGCAAATATCTTTTTTCCCTGATGTCTAAAGTTTATGAGATTTACATAAATCCTAGAATTTTTTGAGAAGGAAATTTTGTTGTATTGGACGTTTGCTTAATGCTTTTCACAAACTTACCAAATACTCCCATTATGATTGACTCCCTTTTCATACTTAAGTGACAGTTCTAAGATGTTATAAATTCCTTTTCGAGAGACTGGATAAAATATTTTTATGGCATTAAGGGAGTTTAAAAGAAAGTTAGGAGGCTAGAGGAACATAAAGTAGGGTGTTAAATGGACTTTATTGAGATTTTTGCGTGAATAAAAAACTTACTAATGTTATAAATGTACAAAGCTTCCAAACCAAAGCTCTTTCATATTCATCTCTATATTCCATCCAATCTGTTCCCTCCCTCTCCTTCCCCTTTCTTACCTAACCCCACTTTCTCTCTCTGAATAGTATTGAAAAATTTTAACAGTTATCTCATCCAAATGACTCCTTTTCACAAGTGAGTAAACCAAAGTCCAGATGATTTAAAAATTCAGACTAATGTGACACAATTTAGTGGGAAAGCTAATCTATAGTTTGAGTTTCCTAAATGTTTTTCAAATCCCTTTTTTCTCCCACTTCTTGCCACTAAATCCCATAATTCAGCCATGTGTTACCTCTACCTAGAGCCTAGATAAATTTCACCGCCTCTTTCTTTCTTTATTCTTGATCTTGTGTTTATATCTAGGAGGGCACTCTCAAAAAAGTTGGTGAATACTGTGTGAGTTTGTTCCTCCAACAAGCAGATGTCAAACCAAAGTTAGAAGTATAAACCATCTTGGACAGTAGGATCCTTGAAGAGACAGGAGAAAACAGGGTTGGGCAGGAGGAAATGCCAGACAGAACACAGATCTGACAAAGTCTCAGCTGGTCCTTTGTAGAGCCTCAGAGCAAAGATTACCCATTGGACAAGTCCCCTGTTGACAGGAAATGACCAGGTTCTTGAACCACAATCTGGTTTAATCACAGACTAACGCTACTCTGAGGAGCAGATAGCTTCAGCTCTATCTGAGGTGGACCCAAAGGAGTTAGATGGTTGTCATAGCTGGGCAAGGAGTCTTTGCCCAAAGAGGGAGCCAATCTGTGAAGCTGTACAGTGTCTGGCACAGGTAGTTAAGAACCACTCAATTGTTAGCCAAGAACAAGAACTAAAGACTGGCCTTCTCTCAAGATATTTCTACCCTGGGGTTCCATATGGAACTAGAGAATCAGTAAAAATTGGGAAGATTGCACTAGACTCTGGATTTTTCACAGTTTTATGATACCTGGTTTTAGTGAAGGTGCTTAGCAATGGAGAATCAAGAAGAGTGTCTTTAATCACATGGCTCAGTGGTAAAGAATCCACCTATCAACACGGGAGACCAGGGTTCAGTTTCTGGGTTGAGAAGATCCCCTAAAGAAGGAAATGGCTCCTCACACCAGTATTCTTGCCTGGGAAATCCCATGGACAGAGGAGCCTGGTACGCAACAGTCCATGGGGTTGTGAAAGAGACACAACTTTGTGACTACACACACACACACACACACACACACATTACAAAGGGAGTAAGCAGCAACACTAGAGAATAATCTGAACAAATCTGATCAGAGAAGTCAGTCTAGGTTGTTTTCCAGTAACAAATGACACTAAAACATTAGTGACTTAAACCACAAGTTATTTATCACTCATCATACATGTTCATTGCTGGTTGTCTGCAGCTTTGCCATGCATCTTTTGGACACAATACATGTGACAGAGGGGAAGGAAAAAAGAGAGAATGGCAAAGCATGTGCCAAGTCTTAAAGTTTGTGCCAGCAAGTAAAATTCTTCCCTTTGTCCACATTTCATTGACCAAAACACACAACATAATCACATGGGTACACCTGGCTTCACCTTGTGGATGGATATAATCCCCCACAGAGAAGTTCAGGGCATACAGGGAACAGTAACACAGTCCATAACAGAAGCCAGGGCAGAAGCCACTTCAGTGGGGTTGAGTGCCAGCACTACTGTCAGACTTCAACTCCCATGAGGAAACTGTTTTATTTAGGGTCAATCTTAAATCTTCTTGATTTTTACCAACTAAGGAAATAAAACTCCAAACAACAGTGAAAAGAAAATGTTTTTTTAATATATTTTAATTTTGTCAAATTGCTCTCCCCTGTAATTCAATAAACAGGAACATCTGCAGATCTCAACTTCTATGTGCTGTAGATTATGATATTTATATATCAGAAATATCTTGAAATGATTTTGAGAAGTTAAAAGGATGACACAAAAATAAAGTATTATTATTATATTGTAATTGTTATTGACTTTCTTTTGAATGCGGATGACTTTTTATATGTCGAGTCCCTGCAGACTGTTATCTTATCTACATCTAGATCATCTTTGAAAAGATGCAGAAAGAAAAGCAGTGTAGCACTGAAACAAATACATTATCCTATGTAAAACAGATAGCCAGTGGGAATTTGCTGTATGATGCAGGGAGCTCAACCCAGTGTTCTGTGACAACCTAGAGGGATTGGATGTGGTGTAAAATGGGAGGGTGTTTCAAGAGGGAGGGGACACGTTTATACCTATGGCTGATCCATGTTGATGTATGGCAGAAACCAACACAGTATTGTAAAGCAATTATTTACTCTTCAATTAAAAAAAAAAAATTATTCTGCTGATGTCCTAAAAAAAAAGTATCCAAGGAATCCTTACTTAAAAAAAAAAAGAGAGTTTTGGAAATCTATAAAAGGAGGAGAAGAAAAGCAGCTTACATAGATACGTGAATTCTCACTAACATAACATAACCTAAAGAATCTATTTTCTATTAGATAAATGCTGCATTAAAAACACAAAAGAATGAAAAACTGTTTTCTACAAAGTGAGAAAATCACTGAGACATAAATGTAATGTCTAAAATATAAAGCTTCACAGCATGATTATCCTTTCATTAAGATATAAGTAACATTCTAGGAAATGTTGTGGTTCTAATTACAACACGATGAAATACATATTTGTCTGAAAAATAGCACACTTGAGAATATGTAATATTCATTGTAACAGTAAAAAAAAAGAAAAAAGATACAAATATGGTGTGCTATATTTCTGCTTCTCATAAATAATATCTAAATAGTTTAGGCTACAATTTTCTAAAGACTATGGGATGTTTTGAAAATAAGCTAAACTTATTTGTAAATTGGTTCATACGTAATTCATGGAAAATGCATATATTTCTATGGAAATGATTTCTTAAATAGTTGGAGGCCAAATGAATGAATCATTTATTTTTATTTTTTAATAGTGAAAAGTTCTAGAGGGTCTGTAATAGCAAATAATTGGTCAGATTGATGTTTCCTCTATGGCATTATATATACTCAGACATATAGAAATTGATGATATGCTGCATTATACATATGTATATTCATTTCTTCATTGAATTACTATGATAATGCATCACCTCAAAGGGAACTGTAACCATTACAGACAGCTATCAATATTTTGGAGTCATAGCTTAGTACTGACTCAAATTTCCAGAGAGAAGTCTTCTAGCAACTTCAGCCATTTGAATGTCACCATATCTACTGAGAAAACCTAAAGGTTTGAACTGTCAGGTCAGACTCACAGAAATCTTAAACCTTATCGAGTTGCAAGCTTTACTAACGATTTCAAGCATATACATATTCAAACGCACAGACAAAGCAGGGGCATAAACAGAATGATGGACACAACATCCCAGACCTTTCTCATCTATCAGGACACACTGGCCCAAATTAACAAATGAAGACCCTAATGGATATGTTCAGTGATAGCTTTTACCCAAAACGAATTATTTGAATAATTTAAAAATTTACATTTTATACTAGGAGTGTGACACAGTCTACGTGACATTTTCAGGGGCCATGCCACATAAATCCATAGATTGTATGTTTGTTTTCCACAAGCACCCTAGATATCCGGTGACAACAGTCCATAGATAATGACTCTCCTACTAGCAAATACCATTAGTGTTTGCCAGGTGATCTGTCACTAACTTATTTCAAGGAAATTTCTTTTCCAGGACTGGCCTCAGGTAAAGGAAGCCTACATGCCTCTACTAATCATGCCTTTCACATTTTTACTATAAATAATAACGATAAAATAACTTGCAACTATAAAAGATAAGAAGCAGAACTTGGCAAAGAGGAAGACGTCTTCAAGAGTGGTCTGGATTACTGAGACTCGGGAGAAGGAAGAGAGTGACAAAGAGAACAGAAGAATGAGAGTGGGAGTGACAAGGAAAGTGAACAAAACAGAAAAGAGAATGCCGGAGTGACAGCAAAGGCAGTGGAGAAAAATGCAAAGGGGAGTGGGCATAGCAATGGTGGGCTGTGAATATCAAAAGTAGTGGAAGAGTTTAGAAGCTACTCCAGAGGCAGCACTAGAAAATACAAGCGCCATGGTAGGAGTTACCAGCAGATGCAGTATTTAGAGAGGAAAAGAAGAAAACTAGCAGGAATAATAATGGCTAGCATTTATTAATCATCTACTGTGTACCATATACTATGCCTTGACTTGACATACATTGTCTCATTTAATGATCAGTTTAGAGATGGCTTACTACTTTACATTAAGATGAAACATCAATTGCCTAAGCTACTGCAGGTAAGAAGGGAGCAAAGTCAGACTCGTATTCAATTCAGTGACCCCAGATCCAATATTCTTAGTCATTGCCGTCGAGTATGAGTGTGCTATGGAGCAGGAAGACAGGGACTGTCATTCCAAATCAGTACCTCCCAGGGTGAAAGGAAGGTGGAGTAGAACTGAGTATATTTGAGCAGCTAAGTACTCTGTCTGATAGAAATGAGATGAGATGGTTGGATGGAATCACTGACTTGATGGACATGAGTTTGAGCAAGCTCCTGGAGTTGGTGATGGACAGGGAAGGCTGGTGTGCTGCAGTCCATGGGGTGACAAAGGGTTGAACAGGACTGAACAACTGAACTGAAAAATTAGAAGTGAATAGGTTAATTTGGAATTAAGAATAAAAGCACATTGTCAAATATTTAGAGTGGTCTACTAGAATAAAATGGTGAAGACATTTGGCAGTGCATTAAGGAATGGATAAGAGATAAGTTGGAGAATGTAAGAATTAAAACCTTTGTTGATAGTGTTGTTCAGTTGCTAAGTGGTGTCTGACTCCTTATGATATCTTGGACTGCAGCACACCAGGCTTCCCTGTCCTTCACTATTTCCTGGAGTATGCTCAAACTCATGTCCATTGAGTCAATGATGCCAACCAACCATCTCATCCTCTGTCAACCCCTTCTCCTCCTGCCCTCAATCTTTCCCAGCATTAGGGTCTTTTCCAATGAGTCAGTTCTTCACATCAGGTGGCCAAAATATTGCAGTTTCAGCTTCAGCATCGGTCCTTCCAATGAACATTCAGGACTGATTTCCTTTAGGATTTACAGGTTTGATCTCCTTGTAGTCCATGGGACTCTCAATAGTCTCCTCTAGCACCACAATTGGGTTATGAAAAGAATTATATTGATAAGAATGTTAGCTAGAATTCAATAGGTGAATTTAAGGCATTTTGTTTACTTTTTTTATTAATGTCATTGTGTTTTAAATGAAACTCTTAAGCATGTCTGCATGCTAATAGGAAATAGCCTAAAACAAGGAAGAAGTTATAGATACAAAGGAAGAGGAATAAACTACTTAATTAGTGGCATATCAGTTTCTTCTTACTGCTTTAACAAATTACCACAAACCAATCAGTTTTAAACATGAGAAATTTTTTTTCATCATATTACCATTTTCTCTTTTCTAATCAAATTTCCTTCTGCCTCCTTCTTAAAAGGACACTTGAGATTACATTTAGGACAGATCTAGCTAATCCCAAAAATATATATCTCATGATCCTTAATCACAACTGCAAAGTCCCTCTTGTCATACACAGTAGTAGTCACAGGTTCAGAGATTAGATCCTGGATGTTTGGGGGGACCATTCTTCAGCCTACCACATGTTGCAAACTTCACACTGCACAATCATGATGTCTTTTCTCACTCCAAATGTACAACCACAATGCGATAAATGGTACTATCTAATGCCCTGAAAATGACTACACCATATGTTTCCTCTGACACTATCCAAAATGAGTAATTCATGCC
Source organism: Moschus berezovskii (assembly GCF_049115385.1). NCBI lineage: Eukaryota > Metazoa > Chordata > Mammalia > Artiodactyla > Moschidae > Moschus > Moschus berezovskii. The sequence goes on from NC_142461.1 coordinate 34,671,484, forward strand.
TTCTCCTTTGTCAGTGGTGCCCTCACCTCTGGTCCCATCTCCTTTCCACTCACTCTTCTCTCTCACATGCTGAACTTCATAGAATTAGTCTAAAGTTTCTTCAGTTTCATCACAAAATTTGCATGAAACTGAACTTCTATCCACCCCCTCTATTTTTTGTTTTCACAATAAATGAAAGGTCCCTTTTCATATTAAACCTCTCCTTTTGTGCTCCAGCACTGCTCACTTTCTATTGAACTTGGCTCTGGCAATGATCGCCTCTCCTGCATTATCAGTTTGTTTCTAAAGAATCAATCATACTAGCACACATATTCTAAGATCTTGCCTACTGTATGGAACCCTCTTTGGGTCCACACTGCCCTGAAGCTATCATTCGTCTTGGTTCCCTTTCACAATATCTTATTGGAAGAGTTGCCTAATGTCTCCCTCTTCTTCATCTTCCATTTTCTCCTCAAAAGATCATCATTCAACTGAGACAGCTTTTGTATCCAAAAGCCACCCTCATGCTAACTTTAACAGCTATTTCAATGTTTTAATTTTACTAGATCTGTTAGCTAAACAGTTGGCTATTTGCTTCTTCTTGAACTATTCACTTTTCTTGGCTTCTGCGGCAGCATTCTTCCTTAGTCTTTTTCCTTTCCTCACTAGCTATTTCTCAGTCTCCCTTGTTTGATTCCTATGTTATATGTATTCACTTTTATCCAGTGTTGGCATGTTTGAGAGTTATGCCTTGGATTTTTTTTTTCTTCTTTCTCTACAATGTCTCCTTAGATCATTTTACTTGGTCCCACGACTTAATAACCTATATGGCATTGGGTCTCAGATGTTAATATCCAGTACTGACCTCTCTTCTGAACTCCAAACTCAAATATCCAACTGCCAATTAAACATTCTTAATTCATGTCTAAGAAACATCTCAAATTTAACATGTCTAATACTTCATTCTGGAGTGCAATTTTATCTTTACCTTCAAAGTATTCTGTTTCTATTCTCAATTCAGTGAATGATGCCACACGATTATTCAAGTGGAAAAAATTGGAATTATTCCTTTCTTTAAGTTACCTTCTACATCAAATATGTCAGTAAGTCTTTCTTGGTTCTGCTCTCTAAACATATTCTTAATCTGTAATAATTCTCTACTTCTCTATTTTCATCAAAAGTCAAGTTACCAATACTGCTTAAATTACCTACTAAATGAGACTCTTCCTCCACTCTTACTTTCATCCACCAACAAAATGATTTGTTTTTGTTTGTTTGTGTATTTTCACCTATATCAGATCGTGTCATTGTCTCTTATGCTTAAAAACCACTAAATGTTTCCTAAGAATCCTATAACTGGCCACTGAATGACTCTCTGAAGTGACCCTCTACTGTACTTCCCCATGATCATTCATACATATCTACACTGACCTTATATCTATACGTGAAACACACCAAGTCATTTCCCAGGTTAGGACTCATGTGCTTGTTCTTCTCAATGAAACCATAGGCTTCTCCTCTTTATCTTTTCATGGTTGGCTCCTTCACATCATTCAAACTTGTGATCAAATGTCACTTCCTCAGGGAAGCCTCCCTACTGACTTGATATAAAAGTACACACCCAGACATCCATTAACCAATACATGACACTGTTTCATTATTCTTTAAAGCATTTACTACTAGATGAAACTAATCATATTTTCCTAGTTACTGATTATTTCCTCCAATAGAATAGAAGCTTTCTGAGAATAGGGTTCTAATATATATTCATTGTTGAGGCCCAAGAGCATAAAACGTTACCTAACAAAATAGAAGATAAATAGCTATAAAATGAATGAATGAAAATGAGGAGGTTTTGGCAGTGGTACACTGATAGCTGAAGGAATTAGCCTAAGACAGAAACATGATATACATACTTTTACTATACTACTTTGTTAGTGTAGACAAGTTGGTAGATGAGGAAAGTGAGGAAATTTAAGAGATGTTCTCCTGATGGACATTGTTCAGAAAAATTTACAGTAGGAGTTGACAACTTGTGGACCAAATTTAATCAAATAATGTATGTTTGTTTGTTTCATTCTTTTTGCTTTACATAAAGCAAAAAAATTGAAATAAATATTGTTTGTTAGTTATAAGAAATGACAAGATAAATACCTATTCCTGGGTTTTCTCACATGAACAAAATGTGTCGCATCCCTGGGCTTCCAGCATGGCAACCATCTAGTAGAGGTGAGTGATAGTTGCCCCATTCAGATAAGGCTTACAAGCTAAAGTCCCCTCTATGCCCACTTCAATTATTTTCACCATATTTCAGGCGCAGTGCATTTGATTTTGACTTCCCCTATATCAACGCTGAAAAACCAATTGCTTGATTTCACATTAATAACTTCTATCAAAGACTAAATAATCTCAAGTCATTTTTTAAGTAAAACTGAGAGGGTAACAGGTAGGAAGGCTAGGGGTGCCCAAGTGGAGGAAATAACTGCAAGTGGCTGATGTTTTCTTTTTTATTTCCTTCTCTATACAAAACTTAAAAAATTAACACGCTAGTAAAGTAATGCTCAAAATTCTCCAAGCAAGGCTTCAACTTCCATGAACTTCCAGATGTTTAAGCTGGTTTTAGAAATGGCAGAGGAACCAAAGATCAAATTGCCAACATCTACTGGATCATCGAAAAAGCACAAGTATTCCAGAAAAACATCTATTTCTGCTTTATTGACTATCCCAAAGCCTTTGACTTTATTGACCATCCCAAAGCTTTATTGTGGATCACAATAAACTGTGGATAATTCTGAAAGAGATGAGAATACCAGACCACCTGACCTGCCTCCTGAGAAATCTGTATCCAGGTCAGGAAGCAACAGTTAGAACTGGACATGTAACAACAGACTGGGTCCAAATAGGAAAAGGTATATGTCAAGACTGTATACTGTCACCCTGCTTATTTAACTTACATGCACAGTTCATCATGAGAAACGTTGAGCTGGATGAAGCACAAGCTGGAATCAGATTGCCAGGAGAAATATCAATAACCTCAGATATGAAGATGACACCACTCTTTTGGCAGAAAGTGAAGAGGAACTCAAAAGCCTCTTGATGAAAGTGAAAGAGGAGAGTGAAAAAGTTGGCTTAAAGCTCAACATTCAGAAAACTAAGATCATGGCATCTGGTCCCATCACTTCATGGGAAATAGATGGGCAAACAATAAAAACCGTGGCAGACTTTATTTTGGGGGGCTAAAAATCACTGCAGATGGTGACTGCAGCCATGAAATAAAAAGACACTTACTCATTGGAAGAAAAGTTAGACAGCATATTAAACCTAGACAGCATATTAAAAAGCAGAGACATTACTTTGTCAACAAAGTTCCATCTAGTCAAGGCTATGGTTTTTCCCGTGGTCATGTATGGATGGATGTGAGAGTTGGACTATAAAGAAAGCTGAATGCCGAAGAATTGATACTTTTGAACTGCGGTGTTGGAGAAGACTCTTGAAAGTACCTAGGACTGCAAGGAGATCCAATCAGTCCATCCTATAGGAGATCAGTGCTGGATGTTCATTGGAAGGACAGATGTTGAAGCTGAAACACCAATACTTTGGCCACTTGATGTGAAGAGCTGACTCACTGGAAAAGACTTTGATGCTGGGAAAGATTGAGGGAGGGAGGAGAAGGGGACGACAGAGGATGAGATGGTTAGATGGAATCACCGACTCAATGGACATGAGTTTGAGTAAACTCCGGGAGCTGGTGATGGACAGGAAGGCCTGGTGTGCTGCAGACCATGGGTAGCAAAGAGTCGGACATGACTGAGTGACTGAACTGAACTGATAAAATTAAAGGGAGGTTTCTTTTAAATTCTGTTTTGTTATGACCACACCAGGTTCCTGAACTTTTCTCAAACCTTCAGTTAACAAATGTGTTTTTCTTATGGAAATGTTTTCCTTAAGCTATGTAAATGACCTATGTATTTTCCTTGTAATCTTTGTTTCTTCAAATGCTTGCCTAAACTCAAACTTTGAAATAATAATGTTTTAACAAACCCTATGTCTTACTCATGGAAATGTTCTCTTAATCTATGTTAATGAAACTATGTATTTGCTTGGAAATCTGCCTTTCTTTAAGATTCATGTCAATTGTTTAGTAGCCTGGGATGATTCACCTTGTGTCAATGCTATTCAAAATGCATGTTGAGGCAGAGGGGGCTGATGTAACTCTCTCAGATTTGAGGTGATTCTTCAACAGATATATAACTCCTTGCTAAAAACTAGCAAGGGGGAACTCTTTCTGTCCCCTTCTGATGCCTATGTCAGAAGCTTCCTCTATGCCTTTATATTTTAATAAAACTTTATTATAAAAAAGGCTTCCAATGATCAATCAAGCCTCGTCTCTGAACTTGGATTGAAATCCTCTCCTCCAGAGGTCACGAATTCCAGCGTAGCTCATTGCTTACATCTTCAAAGTTTCAAAACCATTTCAAAAGAGGCAATTTGTCATCTTATTGACCTAACTTATTGACCAGTTATCGTGATACTCCATTCTATAAGGAAAGGAGGGTTTCCCAGGTGGCACTAGTGGTAAAAAAACCTGCCTGCCAGTCCAGGAGATCTAAGAGACACAAATTCCCTGGGTCAGGAAGATCCCCTGGAGGAGGAAATGGCAACCCATTTCAGTATTCTTGCCAAGAGAATCCCACGGACAGAAGAGCCTGGCAGGCTACAGTCCATAGGGTCGCAAAGAGTCAGACACAACTAAAGCGACATAGCACATAAGGAAAGGAGGAATATAGGAATATAAGTAAGGTTAGGTTAGAATCTCGGAGAAGGCAATGGCAAGCCACTCCAGTACTCTTGCCTGGAAAATCCCATGGATGGAGGAGCCTGGTAGGCTGCAGTCCATGGGGTCGCTAAGGGTCGGACACGACTGAGCGACTTCACTTTCACTTTCACACATTGGAGAAGGAAATGGCAACCCACTCCAGTGTTCTTGCCTGGAGAATCCCAGGAAAGGGGGAGCCTGGTGGGCTTCCGTCTATGGGGTCACGCAGAGTCGGACATGACTGAAGTGACTTAGCAGCAGCAGCAACGGCAGGTTAGAATCTGTTAGTAGCACTTAAAAAAAAACAACTAATTTATTTCACAAACTACATCATGTATTATTATTTGTTGTTATTCAATCACTCAGTTGCGTCCAACTCTTTGTGACCCCATGGACTGTAACATACCTGGCTTGCTTTTCCTTCACTATCCCCTGGAGCTTGCTCAAACTCAAGTCCATTCAATCTGTGATGCCATCCAACCATCTCTTCCTCTGTCATCCCCTTCTCCTCTTGCCTTCAATCTTTCCCAGCATTAGGGGTTTTTTTTTTGTTTGTTTTGTTTTTGTGTTTTATGAGTTGGCTCTTTGCATCAGGTGGCCAAACTGTTGGAGCTTCAGTTTCAGCATCAGTCCTTCCAATGAATATTTAGGACAGATTTCCTTTCAAACAGACTCGTTCAATCTCCTTGTAGTCCAAGAGACTCTCAAAAGTCTTCTCCAACACCACAGTTAAAAAACATTAGTTCTTTGGTGCTCAGCTTTCTTTATGGTCCAACTCTCACATCCATACATGACTAGGGGAAAAAAATCATAACTTTGACTATACAGACTTTTGTTGGCAAAGTAATGTCTTTGCTTTTTAATTGCTGTCTAGGTTTGTCATAATGACATTTTATTTTGTTCGTTTTGTGCTTTAATGTGCAGGGTTGTATGGAAAATGTTAAATAAATGAGAAGTGCCTTGTCTATAAAGAGAAAAATGTAAAACTTGAGTTTCAATTTACTGAAGTAAGTTCTGGTCTTAATTTTTGTTTTGCTCTTGATTCAGACTAAATTTTAGCCTTTGTCCTTGGCTCACATTATGACATCTCAATCTGTATGCTGATTTTATGCTATCTATCCATACTGATGTTTTTAAGCACCCCCAACAGTTATGCCTCATTGCTTTAAGTTGTATGTGTCCAATGACTGAATTCATGGAGCATGAGACTTGATAAATTTCCCAGTCAGACCTATAAGATATTCAAGTTCAGAAGGAGTCCAAAAGGATTAATACACAATTCAAATATATTGCAAGATTAAAGGAGGATGTTTGGGAGTTTTCAATGCTTTAGTTTACTTAGAAATGAATGTTGGCATTTGAAGGAAAACACTGATGATTCTTTTAGAATGATACCAAGATTCTAGTTATATATTCAAAAAGTGAATCTCTGAATGTTTTTAGAATTCAGACCCTGTAGTTTTAAAAGGATTTTCAAAAAACATGTTTTAAAAGTATTTTCTTTTTAAAACTCATAGTCATTCTTCATATCACTTATTTAACCGTCTAAGCTGAAATATATTACAGTTTTCAACATAAAAGATTTTGAGGTAACAGTACAACATTATTCTTTCACAACAAGCAATTTGAATTGTGGACATCAACACAACAAATCAGTTTCTCTCCTCTTCTTTTGAAAAATATATTCTTTCCATATTTTGAGCACAAGTACAAGTCAGCCTCTAGAAGATGGTCCGTTAAATAGTGTCAAAGTGATGTTAATAAACATGTATAACTCAAATTATGTTAACTCTTTTAATTGCTCAATAAAGGTACTGCCAGAGATCCTTATCCTGAAAAATTATAGCTATATGCTCTTCATCTTAAATTTTGTTTTGTTTCTTGAACAAAAATTCTTAATTTCTTTTGTTCATTATGACTCCATAAAATTTTGTAGTAATATAAAATCACTACCAAGAGTCATATAGTGGTCTAATATAAAGGTAATTTCATGTAGTTTGCATTTTTCCTAATAGCTACCTTTCAATTTGCTATTTACAAATCCCTAAGTTAGAAGACACTATGATATTTGTTGATATATTAATTTAGCATTTTGATTTTAGGAATGTGCCACATTTAAGGTGAATTTGTGATCATCTCTAGAATGATTCTTATTTAAATTTTATGATAGACTACTGCTTTGTTCATTTATTCTTTCTACAAATATTTATTGAATCCCTATTGTATATCAGGGACAATATGTAGACAATTATGGCATATCTTGGAAGAAAAAAGACAATGATCAGCATCTTCTTAGAGTTTTTAATCTAGTGAAGGCAACCAGGCTAAAAAATAAACCCTTAACCTAACAAAGCAGTAAATCATACAGTTTATTAAAGAATAACAAATGCTCAGGGGAAAAGAAAAAAATGTAGCATAGAAGATTTGAAATTAAGCAAGGAATATGGGAATTAAGGGAAATTAAGCAAGAAATATCTAAGACATCCTTAATTATAAACTACTTGAAAACAAAGTGGCTTAAATTAATGCATTATTATCTTTACAGTGTTGTGCTTTAACTTGGCTCGCCCAGTTGTTTCTCACTTGGGTTTTTCATGTGTTTGCAGAAAGAGATTAGCTAGGGCTTTCATCTGGGCTGGAGGTCCAAGATGAGTCACTCATGTTGCCAGCAGCTGTAGCTCAGCTGAGGTTATTAACCAAAGTGTCGACTAGTGACCTTTCCACGTGACTTTGGCATCACAGCATGGAGGCTGGGTTATGAGAGAGTGTACTGTCGCTGACCATACTGAGAGTTAGTATTTTAAGAAACTTCCTCTGATATAGCCTCAAAAGTTCTCGACTGTCACACTTGATACATTCTACTGGTTACAAACAAGTCTCAGGGCAGCCCAGATTCCAGGTAAGAGGGCTACACAACTTGCAGTGAGGCCCATTTTTAGAAACTGGTAGGGTGATCAGGCTTACTGAGAAGTAAGTCTTAAAAAAGGCAGTGAGTTAGGCAGTCAGATATCTGCAGAAAGGTTGTTCCAAGGAGAGAGAATAGCCAGTATAAATGCTCAAGAAGAAAACAAAAACATACAGACTACGCTTGAGGCATCAAAAAAGAAATGGAGTGAGTAAGGGCAGAAATTAGCAAAGATGAGGCCAAACATCATTAGGGTTATATCACTCAGACCACAAGTCAAACAGTAGGTTTATCTAAATGACAGTCATTAGTGACTTGCTGGAAAAAGTCAGTTTTCATTCTAATCCCAAAGAAATCAATGCCAGAGAATGTTCAAACTACCACACAATTGCACTCATCTCACACACTAGCAAAGTAATGCTCAAAATTCTCCAAGCTAAGCTTCAACAGTACATGAAACAAGAACTTCCAGATGTTCAAACTAGATTTAGAAAAGGCACAGGAACTAGAGATCAAATTGCCAGCATCATTGGATCATAGAAAAAGCTAGAGAAATCCAGAAAAACATCTGCTTCGTTGACTATGCTAAAGGCTTTGACTGTGTGGATCAAACAAACTGGAAAATTCTTCAAGAGATGGGAATACCAGACCACCTACCTGGCTCCTGAGAAATCTGTATGCAGGTCAAGAAGCAACAGTTCCAAGAAGGACATGGAACAACGGATTGGGTCCAAATTGGGAAAGGAGTACATCAAGGCTGCATATTGTCACCCTGTTTATTTAACTTCTATGCAGAGCACATCATGTGGTACATTAGACTGAATGAAGCACATGCTGGAGTCAAGATTGCTGGGGGATATATCAATAGCCTCAGATAGGCAGATGACACCGTTCTTATGGAAGAAGGCAAAGAGGAACTGAACAACCTCTTGATGAAAGTGAAAGAGGAGAGTGAAAAACCTGGCTTAAAATTCAACATTCAAAAAACAAAGATCATGGTATCTGGTCCCATCACTTCATGGGAAATAGATGGGGAAAGAATGGAAACAGTGACAGACTCTATTTTTTGGGGGGCTCCAAAATCACTGCAGATGGTGACTGTAGCCATGAAATTAAAAGATGCTTGCTTCTTGGAAGAAAAGCTATGATCAACTTAGACAACATATTAAATAGCAGAGATATTTTTTTGCCAACAAAAGTCCATATATTCAAAGCTATGGCTTTTCCAGTAGTCATGTATGGATGTAAGAGTTGGATCATAAAGAAAGCTGAGCACTGAAGAATTCATGTTTTTGAATTGTGGTGTCGGAGAAGCCTCTTGGGAGTCCCTTGGACTGCAATAAGATCAAACCAATCAGTTCAGTTTAGTTCAGTCACTCAGTCTTGTCCGACTCTTTGCAACCCCCTGAACCACAGCACGCCAGGCCTCCCAGTCCATTACCAACCCCCGAAGTTTACCCAAACTCATGTCCATTGAGTCAGTGATGCCATCTAACCATCTCATCCTCTGTCGTCCCCTTCTCCTCCTGCCTTCAATCTTTCCCAACATCAGGGTCTTTTCAAATGAGTCAGCTCTTTGCATCAGGTGGCCAAAATACTGGAGTTTCAGCTTCAACATCAGTCCTTCCAATGAACACCCAGGACTGATTTCCTTTAGAATGGACTGGTTGGATCTCCTTGTAGTCCAAGGGACTCTCAAAAGTCTTCTCCAACACCACAGTTCAAAAGCATCGATTCCTTTGCACTCAGCTTTCTCAAACCAGTCAATCCTAATGTAAATCAGTCCTGAATATTCATTGGAAGGACTGATGCTGAAGCTGAAGTTCCAATACTTTAGCCACCTGATGCAAATAACTGACTCACTGGAAAAGACCCTGAGGCTGGAAAGATTGAAGGCAGGAGGAGAAGAGGACGACAGAGGATGAGATGGTTGGATTACATCACCGACTCGATGGTCTTGAGTTTGAGCAAGCTATGGGAATTGGTGATGGACAGGGGAGCCTGGTATGCTGCACCCCATGGGGTCTCAAAGAGTCAGACATGACTGAATGACTGAACTGAACTGAACTGAAAAAATTTTATGAGAGGGAAAGCAAGAGGGAAAGAGGCTTAAGGGAGAAAATAAGTTATGAAAAGAAATTATAAACGATCTTTCCAGGAATCAACAGGACTAGAAGTCGAAAGAGGGCAGCATTCTGAAGAGAAGAGAACAGCAGAGAAAAAATTCCAGAGATTAGGACATGTGGTCCCTTGTTTATTCACCCGGGTATGGATCAGTGCATGGCTGTGAGGAAACTACCAGAGGCTGAGAAAAAAAAGGCACCTGAAAGGATTAAAGGAAATGATTTTCAGAGTTCAACCAAGTTTGGGAACAGTGAATGTCTTTCAGACAAGAAACATCATAAATCAGGGGGATACTGGGAAGTGTACTAATAAAGACCCTGCCATGGCAGTGAGATAATAACCAAAAAAATATTCAGAACTAAATACTGCTCTGTGTCCACCCAAGTTTCAGGCAGGACCTAGAAAAATCATACTGCTTCTAAGTATGTTAACTACATTTCAGAATAAAGCCAAAGAATATGTATAGGGTATTTAAAATATATCCAGCATCTAAAATGTAAAAAATTGAAGCACCTGGTATAAAATTAAAAACTAGCAAATATGCAAAGAAACAAAATTTGAACCATAATGAAGATAAAAACATATAAATCACAACAAATCCAGAACTTAAAATTTGAATATATTCCAATGATACTTGACTTGTGAGTTTTTTAACATATGTAAAATAATAAAATAATAACAACAGGAAGATTATTAGAAGTATAAGAGTGACATGGTCTTACAAGTTCATCTGTGAAGTGGTATACCATTTAATGTTGAAGGTAGAATCAACCACAAAACAGCCAGAAATAATAGCTAATAAGCCAATAATATATAAAAGTGAAAAAATAAAAATACTCAATCCAAAAGAAGGCAGAGAAAAAGGGAAAAACTCAAAGAACAAATGAGACAGAAAGAAAGTGGAGAATGGTTGATTAACAGTTAACCATACTAATAGTCACATTAAATATAAATAAATGAAACATCTTCAATTAAAAGGCAAAGATTATCTGATTACATAAAAAAGCAAGAACTGATTATTTGCTTTCTGCAAGGAACCCACTTTAAAACAAAGATACAAATAAATGAAAAGTGAAATGATGACAAATGACATGCCAGGCTAATAATAAGCAAAAGAAAACTAGAGTGGTTATATTAGTATCAGACAAATGATTTCAAAGATATAAATATCACAGGGATAAAGAAAGTTACTGAAGAAGGATACTTGAAAAATTGGACCTGGATATGTTCATTATCTTTACTGTGGTCATAATTTCATGGCTACATAAACAAGTCAAAATTTATTAAACTTCACATTTTTAATATGTACATAAAATGTCAATTATATCTCAATCCATCTGTCATCCACAACTGGAAAATAAATAGATGGAAAAAAGGAGTACCCTTTGATGGTAAGGAGGATGATCCAATGCAAACCAAAAAATTAATGGTAGAAGAGCAGAGGATTTCTGCAGAAATGTCCTTGAGCAAACTTGCTTTATTTGGTAGGCTATTTATAATTTTCAATCTAGTCTCTGGTTTCCACTGGCTTCTCTTCATAACCATTGTCATCACTGTTGTCTTTTTGGATTGTCTACTACTTTGTTCTGAGAATAAAAGCAAAACTCCTAACAATGGCCTTTAGGACCCTCTTCATGATCTGGTTCCTACCTATTCCTCTATCTTCTCTTCAGATCAACTTATTCTCCCTTTTCATCTACCTTAACCTACTTTCAATCCCTATACTAGTTTCCTAAAGTTGTTTTCACAAAGTAACAAGAACCAAGTGACTTAAAACAACAGAAATTTGGTGTCCCACAGTTCTGGAGGCCAGAATCCAAAATCACAATGTGAGCAGGGCCATACTCTCCTGAGGTGCCAGAGAAGGATTTGTCTCCAAGCTTCTAGCAACTCTAGGTTGCTTCTCTCTGTTTCTAGCAACTTCCGGCATTCCTTGGCTTAAAGATGGTTATTTTCTCCCTGTGTCTCTTCACATAGTCTTCTCTGTGCATATCTGTGTCCATCTTTCCCCTTTTTCATCAGGATATCAGTTATATTAAATTGGGACCTACCATAACAACCTCATTTTAACTTTACTAAACCTGCAAAGACCTTATTTTCAAATAAGCTCACATTCAGTTCAGTTCAGTTCAGTTCAGTCGCTCAGTCGTGTCCGACTCTCCGCGACCCCATGAATCACAGCACGCCAGGCCTCCCTGTCCATCACCAACTCCCGGAGTACACTCAAACTCATGTCCACAGAGTCGGTGATGCCATCCAGCCATCTCATTCTCCGTCGTCCCCTTCTCCTCCCGCCCCCAACCTTTCCCAGCATCAGAGTCTTTTCCAGTGAGTCAACTCGTCGCATGAGGTGGCCAAAGTATTGGAGTTTCAGCTTTAGCATCAGTCCCTCCAATGAAAGGTTTGGACTTTAGCATATCTTTCAGGGAGAATACAATTTAACCTAAAATAATCTGGGTATTAGTTGAATTGCATTTTGCTGATGGAACTTTATGCAGTTTTTCTGCCTGAACAGATCCTTCTCTGACTCTCTTACCAATGATTCAAACCAATCCTTCAGACCAAAACAAAAGCATAACCTCTTCAAGACTCTCTTGACCTGCTTCATTATGTCAAGTTCCTATCCAGACTCTCACAGTCTTAGAAACCTCTCCTTTATAACTCTTCTTTGAGATACAATTTTGCATGGTAGGACTATTTAAATATGTATATTCTCTCTCAATAAACTCTTAACTCCATGAATATAGGTAATGTATCTTTTTGCTAACCATGTTATTGCCACCACTTTGTAGAATACAGAGAACATAGTACATTATTAATAAATAATTTTTACATAATAAATAAGCTTATTTTTAATTAAATAAGTTGCTTGTTAATGACTTCAAATAACACAGGAGCTTAAAAAGATATTTTCATTATTTCTATAAGAGAGTAAAAGATGTGGGTGGGCCTGGCAGTTTAACTAACAAATGAATAAAATAAAAACAAATGTATTTCATTAATGTAATATATAATAAGTACAAGTTTAACATAATTTACTCTGTTATATTACAGTAAGTTGGAGAGAGGAAAAAATCTATTTTCACTTTCTCAGTGAAATTGATTTGTTCTATTATGCAAATCAATAGGAAAGTTAAGTATAAAATCAATTCTGGAATGATCTTCAAAGTAAAGAGATATTGTCCCCTATTTTGCTAGTTATGAAGAATTTTTAAATTAGCTTTGGCTATGTGTATGTTTTGATCTAATTTTAATTAAAATTTTACACATTTCTTTCACCCTGATGCTTTTAGTATAAACTAAAAAGACCTATGCCATATCATTTTTTAACCATGAATGTACACTTACACCACATACCATTCAAGTTAGTCACATTTTAGTGATAGAACTGATATTTTGAGCTTTATTAACAAGCAAACTTGTTTTAATTAACTCTTAATGAAATCCCAGTATTGACAGGAAAACTTGAAGTTTTTATAAGCATTTATTCTTTAGTCTATTAAGAGTTGAACAAGATTGAGTGACTGAACTGAACTGAAGTTTCAATATGATGGCAAAGTTGACAGCTTTTATCAGCTGTCAACCCAATCTGTCAGTCTGGAATTAGGATAAATTCTTTTCATGTACTTACAAATCCACAAAATTAAAGAGAGAAGCTATGGTTAGAAAAACACATAATCTTTTCCTGATTTGAAATCAGAATATTGTGAAATTCTTATAGGCTAATGTTAATGTTGTTATACACAGTAACTAAGACTTTAGTCATCTTTTGTTAAAGGGAGATCAAGAGCCAGTTCCCCTTTTATTAATTAGTAGGGCAGATACAACAAAACATAGAAATCATTTCAAGGTATTACTTTGAGGAAAATTCTGTTGGCATACAGACATAAGGCAATTTATTGAAAATGGTGTTCCTTTAGGGTCACTGGGCTGGGTATAGGGGGGCTTGGCAGGAAAACAGTGTGGAGGTGCCAGAAGATAGTTTTAATAGACTGAATCTGAAAGGAAAGGAGTCTGTCTTTACCAGGGTAATGGCTGCATATTCAAACAAAGAGAGAAATATTAAGACATAAAATGACATATCCATTAAAAAAAATAAAAAGAGACAAGAAAAAGAAAGTGGGCAGGGAAAAGAACAAAAGGAAAGGCTGATTCACTCATTTGACTTGGTGGATGGGAAATTATATTTTTTTATTTCCTAAAAGACAAAACTGAAGAGGGGAACTGATATGACACTCTGAGATATTTTCTATGCACATTTCAGAAGGGCCTGCTCCCTACACCTTTCCTTGCTGAGGAAATCTTTGCCCTCAGTATTTGTTCAATCATTTAGTTTTGTTATATAGCCACACATCTAAACCAACTGACGCTAATTATACATAAAAAGAATGCATGACTATCTTGAAAATAACTCATTTCTAAGCTTCCCATGAACATATGACTTAACCTGGTGTTGATGCCTCTTTAAGAATGCAAAAGTCTAAGACAATCAAATGGTGTCTTATGAGTTTGAACCTGAAAGAAGAGAAAAAGGTTGTCAGATGTTAGCAGGCGTTACAGCTAGAAAGTCAAGTACTTCTGAGGTTGAGGAAAGTGACTCCTGAGAAGTATCCAAGATTATAAGGAAGAAGCAGAGCCAATAGCTGGGCTTTCCCACTGGATAAGTGGTAAAGAAGCCACCTGTCAGTGCAAGAGACACAGACACAGGTTTCACCCCTGGGCTAGGAAGATTCCGTGGAAGAGGAAGTGGCAACCTGCTCCAGTATTCTTGCCTGGAAAATTCCATGGACAGACGAGCCTGGAGGGTTACAGTCCATCAGGTCATAAACTGTCAGACACGACTGAGCACACACACACACACACAGAGCCAACAGAGAGACTAATGATCATAAACATATAGGTGAGCAGATGATCCATGAAAGGGGAAGAGACCATCTTTTAAGGACACAGAACACAAGTTTGGTTCCTAATGTCTTGCCATAATTCTGGGACGTGGATTTCCATGTGAGTCACTGTTTTCCCTTTATAATAAAGCATCATTTTTATACTATTAAAGATACTTGTTCCTTACAAAGAATAGCATAAGAGTGGTTTTGTGTCATAAGGTCTGAAAATAAAACCTGATGCTATGGCTTGATCCTATGTGCTGCCATGACATTTGGTGAAACTTGGAAGGCCTCCAATGACCTAATTGCAAGAACCATGCCCCCACCTCAACTCTGTTCCTGTGAATAAGGTCCCCTAGCCAATCAGTCTTCTTATCATAGGGACTAGGTACAATTCTATTGAACCCTGAGTCTTGGTTTCAATTCCCTGCTAGTGGTGGAATAATTCAAAGAAGTCAACCACATTCCCTCTTAGGAACTGGGGTCACTATATAACTTCTTGACACTGAAACCTGCCTTTCACAGCCCCTGCTTGTTCCCTCTGTTCCTGAAGGCCCTTTGTCACCCAGAGTGGTGTGCTGTGTCCTCCCCACTGGGTTATGAGTTTCTGTGCTAATCTGCTGTGGATCTCACCTGTTCAGTGTCAGGTGGGTCTTATGTATTTGACCATCCCCATAGTCCTAGTGAGAATCCCTTTCTTACCAGTGGGGTAAATAGGAGGAGATTAAATTTTCAGAGACATATATGGACCTAGAGTCATACAGAGTTAAATAAAACAGAATGAGAAAAAATACCAAATATCATGTGTTAACACATATATGTGAAATCTAGAAAAAAATGTGACAGATGATGCTATTTGCAAAGCATAAATGGAGACACAGACACGGAGAACAAACATAGACACCAAAGGGAGAGGGGGTGTAGGATGAATTGGGAGACTGGGATTCACATACATACACCACCAGGTATAAAATAGCTAACTAATGCAATCCTACTGTAGAGCCCTGTGGGACACAAACAGGAAGGAAATCCAAAAAAGAGGGGATGTATGTATATATAGGGCTGATTAACTTTGCTATTCAGCAGAAACTAACACAACGTTGTAAAGCAAATACACATCAATAAAATTAAAACAAACAAATAACTTTTTAATGTTATTTGAATCCCATGGGTGCTTCCTGTGAGGGTCCTCCCATTTACACTTCCATTTCAATGGCAGTTTCCTTAGGATCTCACATACTGATTGAAAAACAAAAAAAAATTTTAAATAGTCTCTATTTCTCTAAAATAATATCTTTATCACACTTATTTTTAAAATTTTAGTCCTAAATATTATACAGCTATAAAATTAATGAATACAATCTTCAGACCCAAGGTACCTTTACATTTTCATCATAGATAAAATAGCAAACACATAAATCACAGGAACAATAGTGAATGTGAAATACAGTTAGGATTATATATGGCCATACTACCCCAAAAGCCCAATCTCGTCTGAAATATAATTAGGATAAAAGATTTATAAAGTGAAAAAGACAGTTTCTCTCCAGATGCTTTTTAAGTGTTTTTACACTTTGAATGCTATCTGGTTAGTGTGGGAAAAGAAAGTTAGGGGGAAATTACAATGATCCTTAGTATCAGGACCAGCAATATTATTTTAAATCAAATTGCACTGCTTATTTGGCTTGTGGTTCTACTTTTTGAGTACCAGATTTGTCGGAAGTAGCAAGACTGCAAAAGAGTAGAAATTTTCTATTATTATTTGATTCTTGAAAAGAGCAATTCAAATTCTGAGAGAAAGTGAAAAATAAAATTGTTAGTAAAGAATATTTCTTCTAAACTTTCCAGTAAAAGCAAATGTTTATAGTGTATAGACAATGTTGAGCAAACTTAAAATCTGTTTCATGTCACAGAGCTTCACGCTAAGCTTATATTGACATTAATATTTAGATCTCTGTTAGAAATCTTGGTAAACTGCGCCCCCCCCCCATCCATTTTATAAGGCGGATTTGCATTCAGAGAAGTTGCCCTTCCTTAAGGAGAACATAGTTTGATATTTCCTGCATCCCTGTGAACAGGGAATCAGGAAGCGATGTGGAAAAAGGAAATAGCAACAGACAGAAAGGTAGGTTGAAGAATTGGAGAGAAGGATGTCCTTGCCAATTCTGTTATAAACAGCAGAGCTCTGGTAAGGTAAAATGAAAAGGGAATGTTTCCCATTGGGAGCCCAGAAGACTACCTTATGCAGAAAGTAGCATTCTCCCGGATGGCTCTGAGACACGACTGGACACCTATAAAATGAGTGCTTACCTGTGTATGAGACTAGTTTTTGCATATAAATAATGTTAAATTGTGTACCTTCATCAGCAATGTGCTTTATCTGCTTTGAACAATATTACAGGATTTCTATTGACATGGGCGCACCCTTTTTCAAAACTGTGTAATGTTTGGAAGAAGGATGTTACCTTCAGTAACATTATAATGAGTATATTAGCTTTAATTAGTCTAAAAGTGACTAACTTGTCAAACTTTTTCATAAAAATATTTGATTTCTAGGAATGTGACTTTATTTTAAAAATATCTTTTTAATGATTGTCAATTTCTCTGGTGTTAGGAATATAGTTACGACAAAGATGGTAAAAGACTGCAGTAGTAAGACAATTTCATGAGTGCTGTGGTATTTGGGTCCTTGCAGGATAGGGGAAGTTTGAATAATGAAGAAAAAAGTTCAGATATTTCATGAGCACCATCTATATGAACATCATAGGTAAAGGGCAAAAAGTAGCAAAATTTTGAAATTCAAGAGAGAGGAAACTATGGAGCAAGTTAGAGACCTGATCACTCATGAGGAATCAGTTATTTGGAAGAACTCTTATGTAGGGAGGGGAAGCTGATGCTTCAATTTTTGAATGAACTGTGCTGAAACATTTAGATAGACACCCATGAAAACATTTCAAAACAATTGGAAATATGCACAAGAATATATAATATAGGACTCAGTTCAGTTGAGTCGCTCAGTCATGTCTGACTCTTGCGACCCCATGGACTGCAGCATGCCAGCCCTCCCTGTCCATCACTAACTCTCAGAGCTTACTCAAACTCATGTCCATTGAGTCGCTGATGCCATCCAACCATCTCATCCTCTGTCATACCCTTCTCCTCCCCACTTCAGTCATGCCCAGCATCAGGGTCGTTTCAGATGAGTCAGTCCTTTGATCAGGTGGCCAAAGAATTGGAGTATCAGCTTCAGCACCAGTCCTTCCAATGAATATGCAGGACTGATCTCCTTTAGGATGGACTGGTTGGATCTTCTTGCAGTCCAAGGGACTCTCAAGAGTCTTCTTCAACACCACAGTACAAAAGCATCAATTCTTTGGTGGTCAGCTTTCTTTATAGTCCAACTCTCACATCCATTCATGACTACTGGAAAAACCAAAGCTTTGACTAGACAGACTATTGTTGCCAAAATAATGTCTCTGCTTTTTAATATTTTCCAAGAAACAAGTGTCTTTTAATTTCATGGCCGCAATCACCATCTGCAATGAGATTGGAGCCCCCCCCCAAAAAAAAAACTCTGTCACTGTTTCTATTCTTTCCCATTTATTTGCCATGAAGTGATGGGACCAGATGCCACGATCTTAGTTTTCTGAATGTTGAGCTTTAAGCCAACTTTTTCACTCTCCTCTTTCACTTTCATCAAGAGGCTCTTTAGTTCTTCTTCTCTTTCTGCAAAAAGGGTAGTGTCATCTGCATATCTGAGGTTATCAGTAGTTTTCCCAGCAATCTTGATTCCAGTTTGTGCTTTATCCAGTCCAGCGTTCCTCATGATGTACTCTGCATATAAGTTAAATAAGCAGGGTGACAGTACTCAGTCTTGAGGTACTCCTTTCCCGATTTGGAACCAGTCTGTTGTTCCATATCTGGTGCTAACTGTTACTTCTTGACTTGCATACATATTTCTCAGGAGGAAGGTCAGGTGGTCTGGTATTCCCATCTCTTTCAGAATTTTCCACAGGTTGCTGTGATCCACACAGTCAAAGACTTTTGCTTAGTCAATAAAGAAATAGATGTTTTTCTGGAACTCTCTTGATTTTTCTATGATCCAATGGACATTGGCAATTTGATCTCTGGTTCCTCTGCCTCTTCTAAATCCAGCTTGAATATCTGGAGTTTCACAGTTCACAAACTGTTGAAACCTTGCTTGGAGAATTTTGAGCATTGCTTTACTAGTGTGTGAGATAAGTGCAACTGTGTGGTAGTTTGAGGATTCTTTGGCATTGCCTTTCCTTGGGATTGGAATGAAAACTGACCTTTTCCAGTCCTGTGGCCACTGCTGAGTTTTCCAAATTTGCTGGCCTATTGAGTGCAGAACTTTCACAGTATCATCTTTAAGGATTTGAAATAGATCAACTGGATTTCCATCACTTCCACTAACTTTTCTCATAGTGATGCTTCCTAAGGCCCACTTGACTTCACATTCCCAGGATGTCTGGCTCTAGGTGAGTGATCATACCATCGTGGTTATTTGTGTCGTGATCTTTTTTGTATAGGTCTTGTATAGCTCTTCTGTGTTTTCTTGCCACCTCTTCTTAGTATCTTCTGCTTCTGTTAGGCTCATACCATTTCTGTTCTTTACTGTGCCCATTTTTGCATGAAATCTTCCCTTGGTATCTCTAATTTTCTTGAAGAGTTCTCTAGTCTTTCCCATCCTATTGTTTTCCTCTATTTCTTTGCACTGATCACTGAGGAAGTCTTTCTTATCTTTCCTTGCTATTCTATGGAACTCTGCATTCAAATGAGTATATCTTTCCTTTTCTCCTGTGCCTTTCACGTCTCTGCTTTTCTCAGCTATTTGTAAGGCCTCCTCAGACAAGCTTTTTGCCTTTTTGCATTTCTTTTTCTTGGGGATCATCTTGACCACTGCCTCCTGTACAATGTCATGAACATCAGTCCATAGTTCTTCAGGAACTCTGTCTATCAGATCTAATCCCTTGAATCTATTTCCCATTTCCTCTGTATAATCATAAGGGATTTGATTTAGGTCATACCTGAATGGTCTAGTGGTTTTCCCTACTTTCTTCAATTTAAGTCTGAATTTAGCAATAAGGAGTTCATGATCTGAGCCACTGTCATGTTTTTGCTGACTGTATAGAGTTTTTCCATCTTTGACTGCAAAAATATAATCAATCTGATTTAAATATTGACCATCTGGTGATGTCCATATGTAGAGTCATCTCTTGTGTTGCTGGAAGAGGATGCTTGCTATGACCAGTGTGTTCTCTTGGCCAAACTCTGTTAGCATTTTCCTGATTCATTTTGTACCCCAAGGCCAAATTTTCCTGTTACTGCAGGTATCTCTGACTTCCTACATTTGCATTCCAGTCCCCTATAATGAAAAGGACATCTTTTGGGGGGTGTTAATTCTAGAAGGTCCTGTAGGTCTTCATGGAACTGTTCAGCTTCAGCTTCTTTAGCATTTCTTGTTGGGGCATAAACTTGGATTACTGTGATATTGAATGGTTTTCCTTGGAAATGAACAGAGATCATTCTGTCATTTCTGAGATTGGGCCTAAGTACTGCATTTCCAACTCTTTTGTTGACTATGAGGGCTACTCCATTTCTTCTACTGTAGTAGATATAATGGTCATCTGAGTTAAATTTGGGGCTTGCCTGATAGCTCAGTTGGTAAAGAATCTGCTTGCAATGCAGGAGATCCTGGCTCAATTCCTGGGTGGGAAGATCTGCTGGAGAAGGGATAGGCTAACCACTCCAGTATTCTTGGGCTTCCCTTGTGGCTCAGCTGGTAAAGAATCTGCCTGCAATGTGAGAGACATTTGACCTTGGATTGGGAAGATCCCCTGGAGAAGGTAAAGGTTACCCACTCCAGTATTCTGACCTGTAGAATTCCAAATTTGTCCGTTCCAGTCCATTTTAGTTCACTGATTCCTAAAATGTCGATATTCATTCTTGCTATCTCCTGTTTGACCATTTCCAATTTGCCTTGATTCATGGACCTTACATTCCAAGTTCCTATGAAATAGTATTCTTTACAGCATCAGACGTTACTTCCATCACCAGTCACATCCACAACTGGACATTCTTTTTGCTTTGGCTCCGTCCCTTCATTCTTTCTGGAGTTCTTTCTCCATTCTTCTCCGGTAGCATATTTGGCACCTACCAACCTGGGGAGTTCATCTTTCAGGGTCATATATTTTTGCCTTTTCATACTGTTCATGGGGTTCTCAAGGCAACAATGCTGAAGTGGTTTGCCATTCCCTTCTCTAGTATTGATATTCAAATTAAATTAAATTTGAAATTTAATTTGAATTTAAAACAAGTTAAAGAAGTTACCCTAGCAAATGTGGGTGAGCATCATCTTATCCATTGAGAAACTGAAGAAAACAAAAGGGAGATTTTGTCCCTTCTGCCACAATGTGTGAGCTGGGGCATTGGTGTTCTCCTACCTTCAGACTGAGACTTACACCAAAAACTCCCATGATTCTCAAGCTTTCAAAGTTGGACTAAACTATACACAACCAGTGGAGGAGGAAATGGCAACACATTCTAGTATTCTTGCCTGGGAAGTCCTATGAACAGAGGAGCCTGATGGGCTACAGCCCATAGGGCCCCAAGAGTCGGACATGACTGAGTATACACACACACACACACTAGACAGAAGTTGGTAGGACCTCTCAGCCTCCACAATCTCGTGAATAAATCCTTCATATGTGTGAAAGGATGGGGTAAAGAAAGAAGTCTTGCGGATGAGATGACAGAAAATAGGAGACAGTGGAAGCACCAGAGGAGAAAGAGGTCCTTGGTTACTGTTAAAATCTCCATCCCAGTAAAGCATTTCTTCTTCAGAAAAAGGCCCCGTGGTCCAGAATCCTTTGAGAAATATTGACTCTTTACAATCAATTACTCTCCAGGGATATGAAAAGTCTCTTTGAATCACCATTTCCTGATCCTCTGAGTCATGTACCACCTTCAGAATGGCTGACACAGCCAAGCTCCCACTGTCTTATATTTTCCTTAATATTGTTTTTCAAATGACTTCCTTTTTTTTACTTATGAATGTTCTTTAGCTTATCTTAAAATATCAGCCAAACCTTTGCTTTAATATAGTAGTCATTTCTAGTATATTAAAGACAAAATTATCAAAAAGAAGGCTATTCCATATACACCCTTAAAATTACTTTATGTAATTTTGGGCCTCTTTCAATTTGAAAATAATCTAGGAACTGATCATAGATGATAACAGTGAAATATTTTCATAGTTGTTTTCATAATTAAAGACACTCTGTTTAACCCTGTGGGAGTTTCTGATTTGTAGCACAGACTTTGGTAACCACTTTTTACTCCTTTAGCTTATCTTGTGAGAACTACCAATATTTTTGTCTTGAAATTCCAACTGTGCTTTCATTTTCTAATGTACTTTATTTTGCTTGCTTATTTGAGAGAGTCCTCAACGTTCTAAAATATTGCAAATACATTTAAAACCTAGACAGACAGACAAGAGAGAAGTTTTATATTTGCATGCACAGGGTGAGCAAATTAGCTCTCCAGTGATCAATCTGCAGTAGTTAGAGAGTCAGCTTTGGAATATTAATGCAAGCATTACCAGTATGTGAAAAAGTCTCTCTAATATTTCCTAGGATATGGGAAGCATACTAAATATTTTAACTCCAGGGGGAAAAAAAGTCATAAGTAAGTGATATAAAATAAAATAAAACAACACTCTCCTCAAACTCTAGACTCTAAGAGTGATTTAAAAAAGTATATGAGAAACATTGCTTTTATGATATGAAACTAATTTTTAGTATTAATTTTTTAAACTACTTAACAATAATGAAATTACTCCATGTAACGCATGACTGACTCCCTGTTCAACATCATCTAACAGATTGTTGAGTCTGTTCATCATTCAACATCAGTTTCAGAAGAATTTTGAGAATTAGAGCATGTTTGCCAGGCCAAAAGTAGAAAAGCCCCATTTTCGTACATTTCTAAATCTTATCACCCAGGAGGAAGCAGTATGAAATCAGATGTTGCTAAGGAAAGACTGGTTGTGTTCTAGTTGCACCAGGAACATGGCATCACCTAGAGGCACTATTCCTACCACATGAGGTGAGAATAAAGGAGTAGAATCAAGTGAGAAAAGGGAGCAATGGTGTTCCCATGGGAACACTTGCTAATAAGCTACTGTCTAGAATTCAGAAATCCGGTTTTTTTTTCATCACAATAGAACACCTCTCATGAAACTCAGGGGCTTTATTACTCCCAATCTGAGAATCACTAAGATTAATGGAGGGTTCATACTGTCCTATTTTAGTATTAAGGAATATAAAGTTTGAGGAGTTTTTTATTTTCTCCTCCATTTATTTTTGTTAATAAAAAACAGTGCAATAGAACATCTATTTGGTGTTCTCAAACATTACAGAGTTTTGTGCTTAAATATTAGATTTCTATTTGTGGATACTTCTGAAAACTCATTTTAAAAAATGAAGAAAGGATTTCTACAGCCTTCTCATAGCTAAACTAAGATAAATGATGTTTTCTTAGAGGCTGCCTTAGTGGGAATATTACAGGCAAAACAACAATGTCTTGTGACAAGAGCAGTAATAGGAATTTGAAATTTTTACTTTTCTATCCCAAGGCTCAAACGTTAATAGCCATGTAGCTGTGGTAATATGCTACTAATACAATTCATAGTTTTCCTAAAGAAAACAAGATCAGGGTTAAGGCAAACACAATGTTCACATCATAACTCTGAGTTAAGAATGCCACTGGGAAAAATTCCCAACACTGGGTGAAAAATGTGAAAACATCCAAATAAAGTCAAACTGATTTTTTACAATTTGTCTGAACTACTATGTCTAAAAAAGCAAATATGCAACTCATAAGTATTTTAAACAGTCAACCAAGATGCAAAATTTGCATTTTAATATAATAACACAATTTATGCGCTATCTTCCAAAGAGACGGATTTTTTTACATACTATAACATTTCTCACAAAATGTGCATTAATAATGGAATGTGTTACTCAAAGAGCTCTGCTAAATATTAATAATAAGTAAAATAAAAATATACCACTCTAAAGATTTAATAGAATTCAATCTGTAAATAAAATTATGTTGCCCACTTTAATTAAGACATTACACATTAATTTTCTTTGGATGCTCATAATTATCATTTTTGCATGCATGGATGAGTCCCTGAGCTATTTTAATAGAATTTAGTGGTTGCTCTTGTGCCTCTAAGGCCAATAGTGTAAGGATTTTTTTTTTTACAGAAAGCCCACATCACTACAAAAACATTAAAAATGATCTAAATATGGATTAAATGTACTTTAAAAAATAATATTTTTAATCACATATTGTAATTATATAAAATAATTATGTACTCTAGCTACACACCTCACCACTGTGAGAAAATAAATTAAAGAATTTAATAAAAATAGAAAATAACCATATCCACTGACCACATTTCTTTTTTAAATATTTTATGACTCATGACTTGGTAATATTCATTGCTAAATCAGCATATAAAGATCTTTTATTTCTTTACCATTTCCACTTTTACTTTCCGTAACGTAGTTTTCATATGATGACACCTGAGGTGATCAAAAACTATTATTAAATTGCCAATCACCTTGACCTTGTGGTTCTATCATTTTATTCTTTACAGCATCTAAGACAGATACCTAGAATACAATTTTCCCCCTTGGGGGCTGTCTTAAAGATCACTTAGTCTACACAAGTCAGTTTAAAAATGAGGGGTGGGGGAGATACATGTACACCCGTGGCTGATTCATGTCAATGTATTCCAAAAACCACCACAATATTGTAAAGTAATTAGCTTCCACTTACGATAAACAAATTATTATTATTTTTTTTAACGAGGAACCTAAAGAGACAATAAGCTGACTGCTGACTTGCCTGAGGTCCCAGAACTGATGTGAGAACCTGGTCGGGATTGGGGGTTTCTGAGGCCTCCTGATCCCAGGGAAGCTCATTTTTAAAAAAAAATCCTTTTCCCGGATTTCCTCAGTGCTCTATTCTACATTCCTTCATATTAATATTTTAGTTTACCCTTAACATCCAGTTCATGTCACGTGTTCTCATGGTTCAACTTTGACCGACACAAAATATCACTCTCTAAGGTTCATACGTATGTTTTATTCTTTCAAAACATCTTTTCCATAAGATATCTAAAACTAGATGCTGAAGAAGGAGAAGAACTAGAAAAGGCCAATTAACCTTTTCTCCATTACCTTCACCACTTTCCACATTCTAATGGGCAACGTATCTTGGTGTAGACGTATTTCTGCACTTCATACAGCAATGTATTAGGCAACCAGATCATGGCACTCCATTGTATCAAGCTTTCCAGTTCATCATGACTGCCACTCCCCTAGGCTATGGGTGTGTCTCTTCACATCTAGACACTCACACTTTACTTCTAGCTGGTCTTCTTTCCCCAGCTAGAGAACCATGTAGCCAGGCCTCAATGTGACTTCTAAAGCCTCTTCTTCCTCTTCCATTAATCATATCAAACCCTCTGTTATGTTTATAAAGAAAAAACACTTAGGTTTTCATGAATGAATACCAATAGACTTTGTTTTCTCCCCTCTGAACTAAACTACTGTATAGTTCAAAGTGTGTGAAAACAAAGTTCTATAAACCTATCAAATGGATATTAGCTCTGTGTGTGTGCTTGTGCTAAAGTCACTTCAGTCGTTTCCAACTCTTTGCGACCCCACGGACTATAGCCTGCCAGGCTCCTCTATCCATGGGATTCTCCAGGCAAGAATACTGGAGTGGTTCACCATTCCCTCCCCCAAGGGATCTTCCCAACCCAGGGATAGAACCCAGGGAACAAACTTACATCTCTTATGTCTTCTGCATTGGCAGATGTGTTCTTTACCACTAGTGCCACCTGGAAAGCCTCAGATATTCAGTTCAGTTCAGTTGCTCAGTCATGTCTCACTCTTTGCGACCCCATGGACTGCAGCATGCCATGCCTCCCTGTCCATCACCAATTCCCGGAGTTTACTCAAACTCATGTCCATTGAGTTGGTGATGCCATCCAACCATCTCATCTTCTGTCGGCCCCTTCTCCTCCCGTCTTCAGTCATTCCCAGCATCAAGGTCATTTCAAATAAGCCAATTCTTTGCATCAGGTGACCAAAGTATTGGAGCTTCAGCTTCAACATCAGTCCTTCCAATGCATATTCAGGACTGATTTCCTTTAGGATGAACTGGTTGGATCTCCTTGCAGTCCAAGGGACTCTCAAGAGTCTTCTCCAACACCAGAATTCAAAAGCATCAACTCTTCCGTGCTCAGCTTTCTTTATAGTCCAACTCTCACATCCATACATGACTACTGGAAAAAACATAGCTTTGACTAGACTGACCTTTTGTTGGCAAGGTAATGTCTCTGCTTTTTATATTAGTTAGGGCCAAATAAATGTAAAATTGAAAGTAGATCCCTGATTCAGATACTGGTATTAGTCAAAGGTTGAAGTATCTGTATGAACATAATCCATGTATTTCTAGATTTCATGCTTCACTGCTGATACCACTGAAATATGTTTGTGTCTCTGTGTGTGTGTGTGTGTGTGTGTGTGTGTGTGAGAGAGAGAGAGATAGAGTGTGGTAGTACCAGAATTTTGCTCCCAGTTAAGAAATACAGGACAGAATAAGCACTCTGTATGAGTTGACAATAGAGAGAAAACCAAATGGTTAACACAGATAAAAGGGAACACGTCCAGAAACAAACTTACAGTGTCAGCCTACTTTACTCAAATACTATAGCCCTCCATGAGGTTAATGTATAAATGGCTCTGTAATAATTGATGGAACGGCTCAAAGTGAGCAGAAAAGGAAAGAAGTTATAGCATAACAAAGTAAAGATTATTTAAAAAAAACTTTTGAGATAAATTTAGTTGCTGTGATATATTAAACAGGCATGTGTGAATTTTCACTTTTAGATCTGCTGCTAAGATATTAAGAAGTTCAAAAGTCTAGTACCTAAAGAATTTGAATGTAAAGAGACTTGTTAGCAAATATATTTGTAAGACCAGATAGATGAGATGATGTTTCTGTCATTCAAGTTTTAAGAAAACAATCATACTCTGCAGTTTGTTATCAGTTTGAGTAAACATATTAGAAGTTCCTAATATTGAAAAAAAAACACCATTAAAAGTAATAAGCAGAGTGTTATTTTTGCAGCCTGGAAATATCTTTATTCTCAAGGTCTCTGATCATGATCTTCATCTCAGTCGAAGAGATTGATTTCCCATGCCATGAACTTTCCATGCAACTCTCTCTTTCTCTTTCATTCTCTGTCGAGTATTTCTCCCTTCTCTCTCAGTTACATCCCTATCACTGTTTGTCAACCAATAGAACTGTGTTTAGCCTACAAATGTCCCCTTCTAGGATTTAGAGAAAGCATGGAGAAGAAAGGAAGAATGAGAAATCAAACAATTCAGAAGAATAAGGGCAAGTATTAAAATCTGAATAAATGTCAGTCACTTTATATAATTCTTTCATTAATTTCTCTTCTTCAGTAGGCTGGATTTTAAAGGTTTTACTAAAAAAATTACTCCTATATGTCTATATGATGGAAAGGTATAGTAGAAACAGCAACAAAATAGTGAAGAACAAGGCTGAAATAATCCTGTCTCTGCTTCTTCTATGTTATCTGAATTTAGACAAAATGACAAAACACTTAACTTCTCTGGTCCTATTTATTTTTCTATAAGATAAAGGATTGACCTTTCTGATACCTAAAATCCTTTGAATTCAAAAGTAATCTGGTTTTCAAATAGTTACTAAACAAATTAGCCTTTCTGGACACTTCCAAATTACTTTACAATGGGCAATCCCAATGGACACTGACAAGTAATGATGAGTATGGAAATGCCTGGGTTCTCCAAGCAGAAGGACCTGAATGAAAATGAGAACATGCACTTATTATCTGAGCAAAGTAAGACATTTTATAATAGTTCCCAGAATCTCAGTTTCCTGTTTCATAAAATTGAGTCATAATATCAATCTCACAAATTTATCATGAGGATTAAAATTTTCATAAAGCCCTTAACCCAGTTATCGCAAAATAAAATTTTAATAAATTTTGCTTTTATTCCTTTTCTTCTCAAACCTAGATTGTGTTTACTAGAAAAATAAGTGGAAAACAGAAAAACCAAATAGATGCCCTAATGGGAATATGAGATAGGTATATAGTTCTTTTATATATGTTTTAAGATGCTCAACAAGAAAACAAAAGAAACTGAACACTTAGAAAAGAATGTTTTACTCTGAAAATAAAGACAGAAAATATAGACATTTTAAAAAGTAGTAACAATTGGCTCTGGAATGGAGACAGAACACGAACACTTTAAGAAAGTAATAATTTAAGAAATGGGCACTGTTGAATCAAACACTTGGATTAGACTTCTGCTTCATTACTTACCAAGGAGTGAATTTGGATAAGCTATTTATTTATTTTTTAATTGAAGGATAATTGCTTTACAGAATTTTGTTTTGTCAAACTTCATCAATCAGCCATATATATACATAAGTTATTTAGTTTATCTAGTCCTAAGTTTCTACATTTGTAAAATGGAATCAATTTTCTCCTCTTATATACATATGAGAAACTGTAGAAAGCACTCATCAAATAGTAACAATTATTATTACTTATAAAAGAGGCAGAAAGTTTTGTTTTGTATATGACTACAGTTATTGGAAAGAAATTGTTGCACAGTAATTTTATTACAAATGGGAGATCCCCAAGTAATGTTTTATTAGCTCCAGATTTTATACAATTGACCAAGAAAAGGAAATTCAATGATTGGCAAATAGAGACACAGGAAACTTGACATCTCAGTGAAAGTAGTCTACTTTATGGGGAAAAAAAAACAACTATGTATTTGGGGATAAACTTTTGTTTTCTCAAATTACTTTGTTTCATGGAATATGTAAAAAGCCCATGTGCTCAGTCACTTCAGTCGTGTCCGACTGTGTGACCCTGTGGACTGTAGCCTGTCAGGCTTCTCTGTCCATGGGATTCTTCAGGAAAGAATACTGGAGTGGGTTTCCAGTCCCTCCTTCAGGGATCTTCCTGACCCAGGGATGGAACTCAAGTCTCCTGCACCTCCTGTATTGCATGTGGATTCTTTCCTGCTGAGCCACTGGGGAAGCATGTAGAAAGCAGTCTATCCTTATTATTGGGAATTCTGTGTTTGTGAGTTTGCACACTCACTAGAAACAGTTTGCCACCTCCAAATTAATACTTTCAGTGCTTTCATGGTTATTCATGGACATTTTCAAAGAATAAGATGTTTTGAGTTACACAGCACACATGGTACCAGCCAAGTCAAACAAGGTATGTTCTCCCTTCTTTCAGTTCTAATACTGTCTGTGTTCTTTTCATGGTCTCCTTAGGGCTACACTTGTGCATTGCTTTGCTTTTTGCTGTTGATGTCTCTATTTTACTTGGTTTAACTTCAGCCCCCAGTAAAAAGCACTGACTTGGGTTCTAAAGTGCAAAAAAAATGGCTGTGAAGTGCCTTACAAAGAAAATATATATTAAATGAGCTTTCTTCAGGCATGAGTTACAGTGCTGTCGGAGGTGGGTTCAGCATTTATGAATAAACCATACATATTAATTAAAATATATTAAAACATAAACACCTATAAAAAAAGGTTATATGCTGATCAGTTGATGAAAATATTGTAAACGAAGGCCCTCAAGAATGTAACTCTGTACTTCCCCTAGGAACAATGGTTTCAGTTCAGTTGCTCAGTTGTGTCTGACTCTTTGCAACCCCATGAACCGCAGCATGCTGGGCCTCCCTGTCCATCACCAACTCCCGGAGTTTACTCAAATTCATGCCCACTGAGCCGGTGATCCAATTCAACCATCTCATCCTCTGTCGTCCCCTTCTCCTCTTGCCCTCAATCTTTCCCAGCATTGGGGTCTTTTCAAATGAGTCAGCTCTTGACATCAGGTGGCCACATTATTGGAGTTTCAGCTTCAACATCAGTCCTTCCAATGAATACCCAGGCCTGATCTCCTTTAGGATGGACTGGTTGGATCTCCCTGCAGTCCAAGGGACTTTCAAGAGTCTTCTCCAACACCACAGTTCAAAAGTATAAATTCTTCGGTGCTCAGCTCTCTTTATAGTCCAACTCTCACATTTATACATGACTACTGGAAAGATTATAGCCTTGACTAGACGGACCTTTGGTGACAAAATAATCTCTCTGCTTTTTTATATGATGTCTAGGTTGGTCATAACTTTCCTTCCAAGGAGTAAGCGTCTTTTAATTTCATGGCTGCATTCACCATCTCCAGTGATTTTGGAGCCCCCCAAAAGTCAACCTCTGTGTCCACTGTTTCGCCATCCATTTGCCATGAAGAGATGGGACCGGATGCCATGATCTTAGTTTTCTGAATGTTGCGCTTTAGGTGAACTTTTTCACTCTCCTCTTTCACTTTCATCAAGAGGCTCTTTAGTTCTTCACTCTCTGCCATGAGAGTGGTGTCATCTGCTTATCTGAGGTTATTGATATTTCTCCCATCATTCTTGATTCCAGCTTGTGCTTCATCCATCCCAGCGTTTCTCAGAATGTACTCTGTATATAAGTTAAACAAGCAGGGTGACAATACTTAGTCTTGACGTACTCCTTTTCCTATTTGGAACCAGTCTGTTGTTCCATGTCCAGTTCTAACTGTTGCTTCCTGACCTGCATGCAGGTTTCTCAAGAGGCAGGTCAGGTGGTCTGGTATTCCCATCTCTTTCAGAATGTTCCACAGTTCATTGTGATCCACACAGTCAAAGGCTTTGGCATAGTCATTAAAGCAGAAATAGATGTTTTTCTGGAACTCTCTCGCTTTTTCCATGATCCAGAGGATGTTGGCAATTTGATCTCTGGTTCCTCTGCCTTTTCTAAAACCAACTTGAAAGTCTGGAAGTTCATGGTTCATGTATTGCTGAAGCCTGGCTTGGAGAATTTTGAGCATTACTTTGCTAGCATGTGAGATGAGAGAAATTGTGCGGTAGTTTGAGAATTCTTTGGGAATTCCCTTCTTTGGGACTGGAATGAAAACTGACCTTTTCCAGTTCTGTGGCCACTGCTAATTTTCCAAATTTCTGACATATTGAGTGCAGCCCTTACACAGAATCATCTTTCACAATCAGAAATAGCTCAACTGGGATTCCATTACTTCTACTAGCTTTGTTCATAGTGATGATTCCTAAGGCCCACTTGACTTCACATTCCAGGATGTCTGGCTCTAGGTGAATGTGAGTGATCACACCATCATGATGATCTGGGTCGTGCATATCTTTTTTATACTGTTCTGTGTATTCTTGGTTTAGCACTCACTAGTGGAAACAGTGTCAGACTTCATTTTTGGGGGCTCCAAAATCACTGCAAATGCTGATTGCAGCCATGAAATTAAAAGATGCTTACTCCTTGGTAGGAAAGTTATGACCAACCTAGATAGCATATTGAAAAGCAGAGACATTACTTTGCCAACAAAGGTCCGTCTAGTCAAGGCTATGGTTTTTCCCGTGGTCATGTATGGATGTGAGAGTTGGACTGTGAAGAAAGCTGAGCACTGAAGAATTGATGCTTTTGAACTGTGGTGTTGGAGAAGACTCTTGAGAGTCCCTTGGATGGCAAGGAGATCCAACCAGTCCATGCTAAAGGAGATCAGTCCTTGATGTTCATTGGAAGGACTGGTGCTAAAGCTGAAGCTGCAATACTTTGGCCACCTCATGCAAAGAGTTGACTCACTAGAAAAGACTCTGATGCTGGGAGGGATTGGGGGTGGGAGGAGACAGGGACGACAGAGAATGAGATGGCTGGATGGCATCACCAACTCGATGTACATGAGTTTGAGTGAACTCCGGGAGTTGGTGATGGACAGGGAGGCCTGGCGTGCTGTGATTCATGGGGTCACAAAGAGTTGGACATGACTGAGCGACTGAACTGAACTGAACGGAATTCAGTATTCCAGGTAACTTTATAGAACTTAACTACCATGTATCATAAGAATCAACTATATAGGCATTTTCATACAAGGTTAATAAAAATTTTAAGTGTATTAATTTCCTGTGGAAAAGAAAGTCCTAAGGCTGACATATTTTTGACTCTTAATACAACTTCATAAGGGTAATTTTTTTGTGGTTCAGTGGTAAATAAACTGCCTGCCAATACAGGATTCGCGGGTTCCATTCCATTCCTGGGTTAAGACAATCCCCTAGAGAAGAAAATAGCAGCCCACTCCAGAAGTCTTGCCTGGGGAATCCCACAGACAGAGGAGCCTGTGTCCATGAGGTCACAGAATCAAACACAATTTAGCAATCAAGCAGACATGCATAAGCGCATAATCACAGATATGCCTCAACATTTTCTGTATGTATATGTCCATCATGGAATACTTCAAAATTATACGTATCAGTTCAGTTCAGTTCAGTCGCTCAGTCATGTCCGACTCTTTGCGACTCCGTGGACTGTAGCCTACCAGGCTTCTCTGTCCATGGGATTCTCCAGGCAGGAAAACTGGAGTGGGTTACCATTTCCTTCTCCAGGGGATCTTCCCGACCCAGGGATCGAACCTGGGTCTCCCACATTGGAGGCAGACACTTTAACCTCTGAGCCACCAGGGAATTACATGTATCGGTAAATTAAATCATTACCTCTTCATTTGTTATTTGCTGCAGTTGTTCAGTAGCTAAATGCCATCCAACTAATGGACTGCAGCATGCCAGGCTCCTCTGTCCTCTACTATCTCCCAGAGTTTGCTCAAATTCATGTCTGTTGAGTCAGTGACACTATCTAATCATCTCATCCTCTGCTGCCTCTTTCGACTTTTGCCTTCAACCTTACCCTGAATCAGGGTATTTTCCAGTGAGTCAGCTCTTTGCATCAAATGGCCAAACCATAGAGCTTCAGCATCAGCATTAGTCCTTCCAATGAATATTCAGGGTTGATTTCCTTTAGAATTGACTGGTTTGATCTCCTTGTAGTCCAAGGGACTCTCAAGAGTCTTTTCCAGCACCCCATTTTGAAAGCATCAATTCTTCGGTGCTACGCTTTATGGTCCAACTCTCTTATCCATACATAACTACTGAAAAAAATCATAGCTTGACTTTATGGACCTGTATTGGCAAAGCAATATCTCTGATTTTTAATATGCTGTCTATGTTGATCAATACTTTCCTTCCAAGGAGCAAGCATCTTTTAGTTTCAAGGCTACAGTCACTGCAGCAGGGATTTTGGAGCCCAAGAAAAGAAAATTTGTCACTACTTTCACTTTTTCCTCTTCTATTTGCCAGGAAATAATGGGACTGGATGCCATGATTTTGGTCTTTTGAATGGTGAGTTTCAAGTCAGCTTTTTCACTCTTGTCTTTCACCCTCATCAAAGGTTCTTTAGTTCCTCTCCAATTTCTGCCACTAGAGTGGTATCATCTGCATATCTGAGGTTGTTGGTGTTTCTCTCAGCAATCTTGATTCCAGTTTGTGATTCATTCAGCCTGGAATTTCACATGATGTGCAATGCATATAAGTTAAATAAATAGAGTGACAAATATATAGCTTTGAACTACTCCTTTCCCAATTTTAAATTAGTTTGTTGTTCCATGTCTGGTTCTAACTGTTGTTTCCTGACCTGCATACAGGCTTCTCTGGAGACAGGTAAGATGGTCTGGTGTTCCCATCTCTTCAAGAATTTTCCACAGTTTGTTGTGATCCACACAAAGTCTATAGCATAGTCAATAAAGCAGATGTTCTTCTGGAACTTCCTAGTTTTTTCTATGATCTAAGAAATGGCAATTTGATCTCTGTTTCCTCTTCCTTTCCTAAATCTAGCTTGTACATCTGGAAGCTCTTGGTTCACATACTGATAAGCCTAGCTTGAAGGATATTGAGCATTACCTTGCTAGTATATGAAATGACCACAATTGTACAATAGTTTGAACATTCGTTGGCATTGCCCTTCTTTGGGATTGGAATAAAAGATGACCTTTTCCAGTCTTGTGGCCACTGTTAAGTTTTCCAAATTTGCTGGCATATTGAGTGCAACACTTTAACAGCACCATCTTTTAGGATTTAAAACAGCTCAGTTGGAATTCCGTCACCTCCACTAGCTTTGTTCATAGTAATGCTTTCTAAGGCCCACTTGACTTCACATGCCAGGATGTCTGACTCTAGGTGAGTGACCACACCATTGTGGTTATTCTGGTCACAAAGACCTTTTTTGTACAGTTCTTCTGTATATTCTTGCCCCCTCTTCTTAATAACTTTTGTTTCTGTTAGGTCCTTAATGGTTCTGTCTTTTATCATGCCCATCCTTGCTTGAAATGTTCCCTTGAAATCTCTACTTTTCTTGATGTCTTTCCCATTCTATTGCTTTCCTCTATTTCTTTGCCTTGTTTATTTTAGAAGGCCTTCTTATCTCTCCTTTGGCTTCCCTGGTTGTTCAGTGGGAAAGAATTTGCCTGCCAATGAAGAAGACCCAGGTTTGATCCCTGGGTTAGGAAGATCCCCTGAAGAGACAAATGGCAATCCACTGCAGTATTCTTGCCTGGGAAATCCCATGGACAGAGGAGCCTGGGTGGGCTATGGTCCATGAGGTCACGAGAGTTGGACATGACTTCCCAACTAAACAACACCAACAATCTCTTCACACAGTGAAATAAAATGCATCCATAGTTTACTTTCAAGTTAGGAAGTTAACAGAAGAATAAAATATGCTCCTCAAATTTCATTTGAATTTCAGGAGAAAAGTGAAAAATTAATTAATCCACAAAGCAGTGCCATCAGGGAATTAAAAAGAGTGCCATCAGGGAATTAGAAATTTTTATACATTTTACAAAGCTGAAATTTTGAAAGAGATACATTGAAATATTGAAAGAAAAGTCAGAGCAGAGGAAATACTGTGCAAGCATATGAGATGTTTCAAAACCAAAGTGTCCAGAAATTCAGAGGGCAGCCAGGTTGACCAGAGTAAATTAGTAGATAGGAAGATAAAATGGAATAAAAGTCAGAATTTCAAAAATATAGAGATGAAAAACATGAGAGCATTTAAAATACATGGTAAGTCTATTCAGAAGGATCAGTGCATATACAGAAAGGATCTGTTTGAAAGACAAAAAAGAAATAAAATATTAGTGGGAAGAGAATCAGAGTAATAATAAATGGAAATTTCTTGTATCTAAGAAAAGCATTTATCTTGAAATTAGAGACCAACAATCCTTGAATATAATCAATAAAATATTTCACATGTAGACATATAATAGTGACATCCCAATACTGTAAGGAGGAAAAAAAATCAAATCTTGTTATCCCAAGATAACAAAAACAGATCCCTTTCAAAAATGAAAATCTGACTAAATTCAAACAGCTTGTCATTTCTTATCATTCTGGTTGTATACTAGGTGACTACCTGTCTAGGATTTTCAAGAATGGCTCCTGTTTACCTCTGTTGTCCTGAAATAATTAATAGCGTTCTTTTTTACTCTCAACAGTATCCTGGTTTTACATAATTATGATCATTCTATGTGTAGTGGGTAGGCTTATGTCCTCCCTAAGATGTCCACACTCTATAGTCCCCAAAACCTGTAAACACATTACCTTACATGGCACCATCACCAACTTGCAGATATGATTAAGTTAAAAACCTTGTAAATGAGATAATTCTGGCTTATCTGGGTGACTACCTCAAAGCAATCACAAGGGTACTATAAAAGGAGGCTAAAGGGTCAGTGATGGAGGATTTGAGGAGAAGCAGAGGGATAAAACGTGATGTGATGAAAGACTATAAGTCAAGGAATGAAAACAGCCTCTGAAGACTATAAGGCAAGGAAATACATCCTCCCCTATAGCCTCCAGGAAGAACCAGCTCTGCCAACACCTTGATTTTATCAGCCCCCTGAGACTGACTTTAGATTTAGACTTTAGATAATAACTGTGTGTTGCTTTCAGCTATTAAGTTTGAGGAAATTTGTTACAGTGGTAATAGAAAAGTGATACAGGATTTGTACCATAATTTTCTACTTTCTTCCACTAACATAACATTACAAACCTTTTCTTATGACTTTAAAGTCTTTGCATACACTA
Organism: Moschus berezovskii; assembly: GCF_049115385.1. NCBI lineage: Eukaryota > Metazoa > Chordata > Mammalia > Artiodactyla > Moschidae > Moschus > Moschus berezovskii. The sequence continues at coordinate 34,707,334 of NC_142461.1, forward strand.
TTTTTAGGGATCAAATAATATTATCAAATATATATGAGTCCTTATTTTCTTAACCAACTCTGTATTTTTATATAGGTTGTTAAATTTTACTTAAGAAATATGAATAATACCCAATATATTTTCATTAATAAATTCTCATCAGAATGAGAATTTTAATGTTCCTTGTGGAAGATTCTCAGAATGTAATTATTAGGGCAAATAGTATGGATGTTTTGTGGCATATACATTATCAAATTGCTTTCCATAAATTTTTTAGCTATCACAATATACCTAAGCATGTGGTCCCTTCAAGTGCATGGAGGCTTGCGAAAGACGGCCCTGACCTGGAGCCTGCTTCCACAATGCAGCTTTACCACACTCGCTCTGTCTTCCTGAGACTGTTTCAGTACGCTATGCTTGACTTCCCTATTCCCTGTTTTTATTTGGTATCATGGGGGAAACCTCTGCACCTAACCACGGGAGCGAAGTCCGGCTGCTTTGCTCCTCAGTCTCCTACAAGCTGCAGGCAGAAGTGCTGTCCTTGCTCCTTTCTCTCGCCCAGGCCCCTTCCCGGGCAGCCAGGGGCCGGAGTCTGAATCCTGGCAGGGACAGCCTGCCGACTCTTTCACTCACCCCTCTCCCATTCAGCAATCCACCAGCTTAAGGGGTTCGGATCCCTAGTGATGACAGCCCTAAGATTGCATCTGATTTTGCTCATAAATGTATTGTACAACAGTGAGGTCCTCCGTTCTAACCAGCTGTCCTTGTTCTTTGCCTGTACTTCTTCCCCTCCATGGCCTGCCCCCGCCTCCACTCCGCTGTGCCCCATGACATCCCCTCATCCCCCTCTGCCATCATCTCCTGACTTCCCACTAGGTGTCTTTCCTGACTTCCCTGCACAACCAATCAAGTGAAGGTTGGATTATTATTTCTTCTTTTCTGTGCTTTTATCTTTTTTGTGTGGTTTTAATTAATAAAAAAGTTTCTAAATTTACATTTTAATAGGGTATTATAAATAAAACAAATTGTATACTTGATAAAAAATATAAAAAACTTTAATCTCATTTTAAAATATATATTGGCTAATTTTATATATATACCAATAAAATGAATCAGTTTAATGTACATTATTTGTTTACTATCTTTAAATATCACTATTTAAATAATCTGAAAGGCATAGATTATTGATTGCTATTATATTAACGATTTTTATATTTTTTTATACATCTAAATAGAGACTATGCATAAAAACTCATGACTGTACTAACAAATTACAGGAGTCATAGTTACAGTATATTGAAGGGATTAAGATTCACTCTAAAAAATGTTTAGTTTTATGTTTATAATATAAAAATAACTTATTCACCACTATCTGCCATGGGGTTAGATAGGGGATAGTTAGCTGCTACTATGATAAGAGCTGAAATTGGCTAAAACTGTCTTCCTGTGCACCCTCCATTAATCCTGTAAGGTGAAGGAGTCAATAGATAATTTGATCTGTGCACCACTGAAGCTTAGCATCCAGGCTAATGTCTCTCTTAGAGAAGGTGTTTCATACTGTTTATTGTCACTGCATGTTATAGAGTGAAACAACTGCTGGGGAAAAATAACATACTTATGCATATACATACATATTATATATTAATGATAAGTCCAGGGAAAGTAACCCAGAATAATAGGTAACCATAGCCATTACATTGGTAGAGCAATAGCAAAGTCTTTGAGGAAGAGGAGGAAGGATTGTATATATCCTCATATGGAAACTAAGTTCTCGCCTAACTGTATGTGTGCTAAATCGCCTCAGTCATGTCTGACTCTTCCTGAACCCATAGACTAGCTCACCAGGCTCCTCTGTCCATAGAATTCTCCAGGCAAGAATACTGGAGTGTGTTGCCATGTCATCTTCCAGGAGATCTTCGCAACCCAGGGATATTACCCACATCTCTTGTGTCTCCAGCATTGACAGGTGGGTTCTTTACCATTAGTGCCACCTGGAAAGCCCTTTCAGGGTATTAACTTACAATGTAAGTTCATTTAGGAATTATTGTCTATATTTTATTCATTGACAACTGACCATTAATAACACATTTCTCCACAAACTAGAAAGTTTTAAAGATTTTAATTATTTAGCATTATCCTTCAGAGAAAAATAATTATACTTTCAACAAAAGAGAAAACTGAGACATGAAGAATGTTTTGGATTAAAGTAGCATTAGAACCTTAAGCCCATAGATGTATAAGTTCTCTAGAATCCATTCTTTTTAAATCGAAATAAATTAGATTATCCTATTCAGTACAGTTCAGTCACTCAGTTGTGTCCGACTCTTTGCGACCCCATGAATGGCAGCACGCCAGGCCTCCCTGTCCATCACCAACTCCCGGAGTTCACTCAAACTCATGTCCATTGAGTCGATGATGCCATCCAGCCATCTCATTCTCTGTCATCCCCGTCTCCTCCCACCCCCAATCCCTCCTAGCATCAGACTCTTTTCCAGTGAGTCAACTCGTCGCATGAGGTGGCCAAAGTATTGGAGTTTCAGTTTTAGCATCAGTCCTTCCAATGAACACCCAGGGTTGATCTCCTTTAGAATGGACTGGTTGGATCTCCTTGCAGTCCAAGGGACTCTCAAGAGTCTTCTCCAACACCACAGTTCAAAAGCATCAATTCTTTGGCGATCAGCTTTCTTCACAGTCCAACTCTCACATCCATACATGACCACGGGAAAAACCATAGCCTTGACTAGACGGACCTTGGTTGGCAAAGTAATGCTTTTTAATATGCTATCTAGGTTGGTCATAACTTTCTTTCCAAGGAGTAAGCGTCTTTTAATTTCCTGGCTGCAGTCAGCATCTGCAGTGATTTTGGAGCCCAAAAAAATAAAGTCTGACACTGTTTCCACTGTTTCTTCATCTATTTCCCATGAAGTGATGGGACCAGATGCTGTGATCTTCGTTTTCTGAATGTTGAGCTTCAAGCCAAACTTTTCACTCTCCTCTTTCACTTTCATCAAGAGGCTTTTTAGTTCCTCTTCACTTTCTGCCATAAGGGTGGTGTCATCTGCATATCTGAGGTTATTGATATTTCTCCCGGTAATCTTGATTCCAGCTGGTGCTTCTTCCAGCCCAGCATTCCTCATGATGTACTCTGCATAGAAGTTAAATAAGCAGGGTGGACAATATACGACCTTGACGTACTCCTTTTCCTATTTGGAACCAGTCTGTTGTTCCATGTCCAGTTCTAACTGTTGCTTCCTGACCTGCATACAGGTTTCTCAAGAGGCAGGTCAGGTGGTCTGGTATTCCCATCTATTTCAGAATGTTCCACAGTCTATTGTGATCCACACAGTCAAAGGCTTTGGCATAGTCAATGAAGCAGAAATAGATGTTTTTCTGGAATACTTGTGCTTTTTCGATGATCCAGTGGATGTTGGCAATTTGATCTCTGGTTCCTCTGCCTTTTCTAAAACCTTGCTTAACTGGGTTTAAAAAACCCAGCAGGTTGCTCTGTGAATCAAAAATCACTTCCGAGGAGTCTTGATTAGTTTAATTTGTTTCTGATACTCATAGTACCTTTTAGAGTCATATCATCCAGAAGGACTCTAAAAATAAAGATAATAACTCTGACCACTGGGATATTTCAAGAAAGGCTTCTATATTTTAAAAATCTGATAATGAGAATATCCTACTTTTATCATTACAGAAGTTTTTATTATCACCATCATTGTTAATACAAAATCTGTTTACATTTATTAAATTCATTAATGTAGTACTTCTTATAGAAATATTTATCAGTGAACTCTTTATCATTTAACCTGTTAGATTTTCCTCTTTAAAATTACTAGGACCTCACCTGAATATTGTTAAATCAGAAAACCCAGGAGAGAGGCCTGAGAATATATACTTTATAATGACTATTCTGGTTTTCTCATGCACTCAAATACTTGAGAACAATGGCTTTCAAACATAAAATAACAAAGATGCAGCTGAAGAAAACTGTAAAATCAATATGCATTTTGACATGAATTATATTGAAGAGTACATAAATATAGTACAGAAAAAGCTTTAAACATTATTTAAAATGGGCTTTAATTACTCAACAGAGTGGCTCTTAGTGTTGATTTTCACGTAAAATACCCTCTCTCCACTCTCAGCACACTTCTAGAGAGGGAGTAGATGATACTGGTTAAGCACAGAGGCTCTGGAGCAAGCCACTTGGATTTGATCTTGCTCTGTCACCCATGACTACCTAACTTCTGTCTACCTCAGTTGCCCCACCTGTAAACCAGGATGTTGCAATGAACATAGCATAAGTTAGTACATATATAGTGCTTATCCCACGGTGCCTGTCTCATTAAATGTTGGCTCTTATGGCACGGGGATAAACAAGATTGATGTTCCTGCTTCTTGTGGCTTGTAGCCAGATACTTCTTTACATACATAAAAGTATGATGAAGACTACACAGAAATATATGGAAAAAGGAGCCTTATCTAGTCTGGGGGAGTTGGGGAAGACAGGGAGGAAGTGTTGTTTTATATGAAAGAAACTAGCATATTGATGCCAAAAGGAGGGAATTACTAAGGAGACTGTTCTATGCACAAGGTGTGTCTTAATTAAGCAAATGCTTGTGGACCAGAGACAAGAGAGGACTCAGGATGAGACTGAAGTCTTGTTAAGGTTTTATACCAAGAGAACAAAGAAGGATAAAAAAGTTTCTCCTGGTGAACTGGAGCTTTTTTAACAGGAAGGAAACCCCTCCTCATGACCAAAAATATGTTTCATAAGTAACCCTGTGTGTGTACGTGGTTGCTCAGCCTTTCCCACTCTGCAACAACATGGACTGTAGCGCACCAGGCTCCTCTGTCTTCAGGATTCTCCAGGCAAGAATACTGGAGTAGATAGACATTTCCTCCTTTAGATCTTCCCCACTGAGGGATCAAACCTGTATCTCTAAAGTCTCTTGCATTGGCAAGTGGATACTTTACTGCTGAGCCACAGGGTTTCTAGATGTAAGAAACCCAGGAAAATCAATATTTAAGCTTTCATATTGCAAAGTAATGAAAGACAAAGGGGAAAATATGAATGTATTCTGAGTAGCTAATTCATGATGTATATCATTTTTTTTTCTTTTAAAATATTATATGAGAAATTCCAGGTGAAGAGAATACTGAAAACTCTACCAATTCTTTTTCTGTTTCTTTCTCCTTCTAAAATATTTATAGAGAAACTAGTATGAATACTACACTTGATCTTAGCCAAAAGACTGAGAAGCGATGTGAGATTTCGATGTGAGAGCTGGATTGTAAAGAAAGCTGAGCACCAAAGAACTGATGCTTCTAAACTGTGGTGCTGGAGAAAACTCTTGAGAGTCCCTTGGACTGCAAGGAGATCCAACCAGTCCATCCTTAAGGAGATCAGTCCTGACTGTTCATTGTAAGGACTGATGCTGAAGCTGAAATTCCAATACTTTGGCCATCTGATACGAAGAACTGACTCACTGGAAAAGACCCTGATGCTGGGAAAGATTGAAGGTGGGAGGAGAAGGGGATGACAGAGGATGAGATGGTTGAATGGCATCACCGACTCGATGGACATGAGTTTGAGTAAGCTCTGGGAGTTGGTGATGGACAGGGAAACCTGGCATGCTGCAGTCAATGGGGGTTGCAAAGAGCTGGACACGACTGAGCAACTGAAGTATGAATACAAGTCTATATCTTTTCTATCTTAATAAAGGTTAGTTTATGACAGTAACCAATTCACAAGGGAAACTTTGGTCTTAAGAAGAGATTTGGGAATGCAAATTTTCTATGATCATTATCTTTCTTTCGGTAAAGATTTTTCCAAGGAAGAGTTTCCAAGACTCTGAAACTAACAAATAACTTTGTAGCAACCATTACTAAAAGAACTTTTGAAAATTACTGAAAGCATCCAAAGCTGCATAAAATCATAAAATTAAAGACAGCCACCTTTCCATTTTACTTCAAAGTATCACAATTATTATGATACCTAATTATTGAAAATATCATGGTTTAAAAGCTCTCATGTATATAGTGAAATACACAGTATCACAGTAAAACACTGCAAAATAATAACATAGTTAATATTTAATGGTTGGAGATGGTTGAATGACATCACTGACTCAATGGACATGAGTTTGGGCTAACTCCAGGAGACGGTGAAGGACATAAATATTTAATGAGCACTCGTTATGTGTCAAGCACTATGGTAAAATTTTAAATATATTACCTCATTTAACTCCTTATAAAGTAAATATTACTAGGTGGCACTAGTGGTCAAGAACCTGCCTGCCAATGCAGCAGACATAAGAGACATGGGTTCAGTTCCTGGGTTGGGAAGATATCCTGGAAGATGACATGGCAACCCACTCCAGTATTCTTGCCTGGAGAATTCTGTGGACAGAGGAGGTGTGGTGGGCTACAATCCATGAGGTCACAAAGAGTTGGACACGATTGATGCGACTTAGCACAGAACAGCACAAAGTGAATATTATTTGTCCTCCACTTTATAGACAAGGCAATTAAGCAGGAATGAAATTAAAAGAAATTAAGTAACTTGATCAAGGCTACCATCATAAGTGGCTACACTGAAAATTGAATCTTTGAAGTATGATTCTGAAGTTCACATTTAAAAAAGAACCTCAATATTTTTAGGACTTTTAAGTGTTGTTTTAAAAATATGTATTTGTGTATGCTTGCAAATTCAACCAGTTAACATAATACACACAATACTGTACTTGTACTTGCTTTATAGAATCAATGTATTAACATGGAGACAACATAGAATATTTATCTTATTAAAAATAGAAGGTATTATTAATATGAAGTTGTAAATGGACTGTAATCAACAAGCTCCTGTAATTCACACAGGCTCTCCTGTCGGTGAATAAAACCACAGATCTTTCTTTGCCCTCTGGGGAAACAAACTGAAAATGGCATATATGAATACATGTGAATTCAAAGATATGCAACGCCTGACTCATCCAAACTCATAGAGGTAAACCACGGTATAAATCTGCCCAGTAAGTGATTCTAGTCATAATAAACATGGAATAGATCAAAACAACATTTTCATAAAATAAAAGCAGGACATGATGAATATTCATTGCAAAGACAACTCTGAATATTCGTTAGGAGGACTGTTGCTGAAGTTGAAGCTCCAATACTTTTTTGGCCACCTGATGTGAAGAGCCAACTCATTGGAAAAGACCCTGATGTTGGGAAAGACTGAAAGCAAAAGGAGAGGGAGGCAGCAGAGGATGAGATGGTTAGATAGCATCACTGACTCAATGGACATGAATTTGAGCAACTCTCGGAGAGAGTGGAGGACAGAGAAGCCTGGCATACTACAGTCTGTGAGGTCTCAAAGAGTCGGACATGATTTATCAACTGAACAGCAATGCTTTTGAAAGAAGGGTGTTTTCCGAAATACATTCACTTTAGACTGTGGAGGCATGTTAGATTGGAGAAGAGAGTTTACAATATCCAAGATATTTTAACTTCAATGAAGATAACTGGTTACTAGATATAAAAGAATACATAGTACAAAGTACTACCTGAAGAATCATATTTCATTTCAAATACTCCCAGAATTAGTTTATAAACATACCCAGGAAATTCTAGAATAGGCTCAAAATTATGATTTTTGTATTTTTTAATGTAAAGCTCACATTAAATCAATTTCTATTTCATTAATAAAATTGGAACTTGATTTAAATCCAAGTTATCTACACTTATTTTACATATGATTAAATGTTAAATACATTTAAATTTTAATAATTTAAATTTATTTTTATGACACAGCTGATGGAATTTGATCAACCAAGGGAAGTCAGTAAGAAATTAATTTTGAGGTACACTCATTCCAAAACTGAAAAGATCTATGAGTCAGCTCCAAGATCAAGGAAACAGAATATTATCATCATCCCAAAACCCCACTTTAAATTACTGCGCCTGAAAGAGTAGCTGCCTTATCCTAACTTTCAACAGCATCACATACTATCCCCAACATGCCACTGAGCTACATACACATATGAAGGAAGTTCACACCCACTATTATTAGATACAACTATGGAATACTTAGTTGTATTCCACAGTTGTATTCCTCTTGAAAAACCTGTATGCAGGTCAGGAAGCAACAGTTTGAACTGGACATGGAACAATAGACTGGTTATGGCAGAAAGTGAAGGAGAGCTAAAGAGCCTCTTGATGAAAGTGAAAGGGGAGAGTGAAAAAGTTGGCTTAAAGCTCAACATTCAGTACACTAAGATCATGGCATCTGGTCCCATCACTTCATGGCAAATAGATGGGGAAACAGTGGAAATAATGTCAGACTTTATTCTTCTGGGCTCCAAAATCACTGCAGATGGTGACTGCAGCCATGAAATTAAGACACTTACTCCTTGGAAGGAAAGTTATGACCAACCTAGACAGCATATTGAAAAGCAGAGACGTTACTTTTCCAACAAAGGTCCATCTAGTCAAGGCTATGGTTTTCCAGTGGTCATGTATCAATGTGAGAATTGGACTATAAAGAAAGCTGAGCGCCGAAGAATTGATGCTTTTGAACTGTGGTGTTGGAGAAGACTCGTGAGAGTCCTTGGACTGCAAGGAGATCCAACCAGTCCATCCTAAAGGAGATCAGTCCTTTATTGGAAGGACTGATGTTGAAGCTTTAACTCCAAAACTTTGGCCACTGATGCGAAGAGCTGACTCATTGGAAAAGACCCTGATGCTGGGAAATATTGAGGGCAGGAAGAGAAGGGGATGACAGAGGATGAGATGGTTGGATGGCATCACCGACTCAATGGACATGGGTTTGGGTGGACTCTGGGAGTTAGTGATGGACAGGGAGGCCTGGTGTGCTGAGGTTCATGGGGTCATCAAGAGTCAGACATGACTGAACGACTGAATTGAACTGAAAAGAATACTTTGGTGCTTCTCTAGTGGCTCAAACAATAGAGTGAAGGGGAGAGGGGCAAGACGGGAGTAGGGGATTAAAAATACAAACTATATGTATAAAATAACTAAGCTACAAGGGTATACTATGCAACACAGGGAATATTGTCAGTACTTTATTGTAACTCTAAATGGAATATATCCTTTAAAAATTGTGAATCAACATGTTGTACAGCTGTAACTTAGGTGATAATGTGCATCAAATATACTTAAAAAATGAAAAAAAAAACTTCCATTATCTACTGTGGAGTATACTAATTTCTATATTATAGATGGCAAATTTCATTTTTCTCACATTCCATTTCAAATTATCAAGTGGCTCTATTAAAACGAATATTACAAAAATATAATTCACTTAAATCAGATTTTAGGACATTTTAATAGTCAAATGAACAATTAATTATTGACTGGAAAAGAAGTAGTGACTACATTGAACTATATATTTTATTCATAGAATACATCAAGAAAATGTATGCAAAACATAAAGAATAAACTTTACATGACAGAAATTCATCAGAATTTTCTGATTTTCTCCAAAGAAAGAAAAAAGAATTTTCTGGTTGCCAATTTGAGAAACTGGGTCTATTATATTTCTTATTTTTGTTTTTTTAAGTCATTTTTTAAAATTGGAGTACAGTTGCTTTACAATTTTGTGTTAGTTTCTGCTGTACAAATTGAATCAGCTAAACATATACATATATCCCTTCCCTCTTAAGACTCCCTCTCTGCCCTGCACACACCTCTCTAGGTCATCACAGAGCACCACGCTGAACTTCCTGTGCTACATAGCAAGTTCCCACCAGCTATCTATTTTCAGTTCAGTTCAGTTCAGTTCAGTCGCTCAGTCGTGTCCGACTCTCCGCGACCCCATGAATCACAGCACGCCAGGCCTCCCTGTCCATCACCAAATCCCAGAGTTCACTCAAACTCATGTCCACAGAGTCGGTGATGCCATCCAGCCATCTCACTCTCGGTCGTCCATGTTTATTGTGATTGGGAGGCTGGGGCAGAGACAAGGGATGCTTCTGTAGCTCACACATGTTGAAATCCATCTGCTGACTCCACTGACTGCCCTGGGGCAGCAGATGGGCCTGTGACTTCTCTACCATCCCGTGAATCTTCCTTCAGCATCTCAAATCCTTGGGACAAGTTTGGACTTACCTTCAAGAAGGAAGCATCAGTCTCTCCTGTGGGACTCCCATACCATCAAGATTGGAAAGAGAGAGACTGACACATGTTATAGTCTATCTTCTTGGGCTTCAGGTCACACGCGGATTTCAACTTTTGTTCTCTCTCATTTTACAGTCTTCTTCTTTTCCTTCCTAACTTCCCTAAATACTTCAAGCTCCATCATCAGATGCAAAATCAATAGGCTTACAGAGGCTATTGTAACCAACTTTCATACTGGTGTATGGTCAAATCCTTGTAACAAATTGTGTGTGTGCATGAGCATATTTGCACATATGCACACACGTGCAACTGTCAGGTGATTCCAATCTACTTGATACAGTATTTGGTAAATATCAAAGGAAATTATATCAGGGCTTTCCTTTCCTAGCTGAAGTCCACATAAGGGACCTAATAACTTTCAAAGCTACTCTAAAAGAAGTCCTTATCCCCTGTAACCTCAGGTATGACAGATTGGAAACCAAATACAAAGCCTAATCACAATGGCTGAATTACAATGAAAAATAATTCCCCATCTCAAAAGAACATTTTTGATAAAATTAGGGCAATTACAAAGGAATGGGACCCTGACAAGTATGATGAGAACATATGGGCAAACATAGATGAAATTGGGACAGACAATTCCTAAATCCTCTCAAGAGTGTTTTGCCATTTAAGGCATCCTTTCCATTCCTACTTAGGAAGCTAGTCTTCCCTTTCCTTCAGGTTCCAAGAGCAGAACTAAAGTAGTAGTCATATGAACTGTTACCCTCAGAATGTCAGGGCAAGGTCCCAAGTGCTTTCGTAGGTAATACACATTGTCATCAATCTGCCTGCTCATCTCTTTGGCATTAATAGCTGTCAAGTACACACTTGATCCACCTTCCCTTGGATTCTTCTCCAATTTCTTAGCCATATGTGTTTAGCTCAGAGACAAATGGTGCCAGCTCCTCTTGTAGGACATTTATGTCATCAAGGTTGGGGGCAATGAGAACCAACCATGTCTGGGCCATTCTTATGGGTTGCAACACCTATGCATGGGTTCCATCTCATCTTTGCTTACCCTTAGTTTACATCCATCTTCCCTTCCCAACAGAGATTATTTAATTAGCTCTACAAATTGCATATAGTCAAATTTCTGTCACAAATTCTTTATTCCACTTACCTTTCAGGGATTTTTTATTGTTCTTTTACCTTTATTCAAATACCATTTCACAGTAAGGAAAGGATTTTAGGCTAATTTTTACTAGACATGAATTAAAAACTGTCTTGTTTCCCCTTGAGAACAGAATATAATAAGAGTCAGAAACCTTCTTTATTTCCTTTTTATAGATGGATCGGATGGAATGATAATATGTAAGGTCATGATAGTGCCTGGGCCTTTTTATTAAGAATGTTCTCTGATGTCGAGTCCTAAGTAACTGGATGAATAACTAACTCTACAATAATCTTCTTAACAAAATGAGCTCTGCAAAGTGAAATCTATTTTACCCTAATTTGTTTTGCTGTTTTTATGTTTCCTATCTTCCAGAATCCTGCATGATTTTTCATGATGAGCAGAGAAAAAAAAATCCATTCATAGGTATTTCAATCACTGAGGCAAAATGAATAGACTAGTCATCACCTATCTAACCTCTCATTGTGAACCTTCCAGTAGAAACACAAAATGATCCTTCTCAAACTCTACTCCCTTTGTAACATTACATCTGGATAACCACAATAGTGTCTTTTTTTCCAGTTCTCTCTCCTCTGATCAATCCTGCAAGTTGCCGTTAGGTAAGGTGTCATGAAATTCACTGTTCAACATGTCAGTTTTCTGCTTATAAATATTTTAACTGGTATCTCAGTTTTCTCTGATTTTTTTTCCAGCATGAAAGGAAATATCTACTTTACAATTTATAAGTGAGCTAAGCAGATTTTATTTTCAAAAGTGATAATAAGGAATTTCTATTGAATATCTAACAACACATCATTTGTCCTACACTGTTCATTTAGGTTATCTTTTTTAAACCCCCGAAATTCTTTATTCAGCTGTTTCTCTCATGTGGTCAGGATGGACTCTTGTTCTTCTGGCCATAGGATTAGGTAACTAACCAAAATTGGATCACCCAGGATATCCAATTCTGTTCAGAACAGCATCTGGCCTGAGCTAAGCACATCTGAGTACTTGCCTGAGATCTTTCAAATCTGAGTTAAAGGGATAGGATATAGTGCCCCTTTTTAATTGCAGTTTGTGTGTTTATGAGCCTGGAAGGCCTTTGACCAAATATCCTGTAACTGAGACAATGAAGAAATGAAGAGAGAAGTAGAGATGAGACAACTAAACTGCAAGCCTCTGTGTGTGTGTGTGTGCCTGTTACATACCAAAGCTGAAGTGTGAAATTTTCCCCCTTTTCATTATGTTGCTTTAATCTAGACATTACAATGAGTTTTTATGTGAGAGTTAGTGAATTCATTACATTGCTGAAGCTGCAGGTGGTCTATAGTTCAGTCAAGGTGTTAATTGGCTGGCACTAAGTGTGGTTTGAGGTTGGTGTGGCAGATGGAACCCAATGAAGAGAGTTTTGTTATACAAACTATAGATGTACTTAAGCTTTCTACATCTGTGCTGAACTTTTTTTCAAATAGACATAGGTGATAAAACACCTGCTACCTAATTAACACCCTTTGTAGTCACTCACAAAGTTATTCTCAAACCTGCTCTGCCAGCTGTAAATGTTAAAACTTCACTTGTTATTCCTGGAGATTTTTCTTTCCTTTATTTTATAAAGTCTAAATTGAAAAATATTCAAGTCTATCAAATGAAAAAGGATAAAAATAGTTAATGAATGAGTGAATGGACAGATAGAAAGGTAAAGTAGAAAATTTCTGAAATTTTGAGCTGATAAGTCAATGAAAACAGTAGCCAAGCTAAAGGAATTTTTTCAGAGATTAGACATTTCTGGGAAAATAGCAATGTTTAAATTTCTTGACTGCTTTATACTTTCAAATCCAGCATGTCTACGTCCTCTGAGCCAAGAAGCTGTGATTGCATGAAGGGAGGAATTATTTAGGGGAGGCAACTTAGCTGTCAGGTCTCCTTTAGTCCTGATGAAGATCACTGGGACATGACTTGTACCTGTCCAGGCAGATAGAGTCTAGGACCTGGGATGAGCCATCTAGACTGACAGTTTAGATTAGGCTGAGATGAGTCCTAAGAGTTCTGTCAACAGAGCTCCTCAGAGTTGGGTGAGGTTGCTATACATTTCATTGGTATCTCTAGTCTGGCTGGCCTTTAGAGATTTCAGAAGAGCTGCAAGGTTCTCTACACAACTAAGAGTAGGAGTCTATAAGGAGATGGGTGAGCAGAGATGTTTTCCTTCTGGGGCCTCAATAGGAACTCTAAATCTGCCTGTGGTTAATGAAAGACCCAAAGGAGCAGAGTAAATGCACCATTCACCACTCTAGGGATCACCTCCATATATGCTATGCCAGCAGCTAGGCCTAAGTCTTAAACAAATGGAGAAAGTAATGTCTCTGCTTTTTAATATACTATCAAGGTTGGTCATAGCTTTCCTTCCAAGGAGTAAGCGTCTTTTAATTTCATGGCTGCAATCAGCATCTGCAGTGATTTTGGAGCCCAAAAAAATAAAGTCTGACACTGTTTCCACTGTTTTTCCATCTATTTCCCATGAAGTGATGGGACCAGATGCCATGATCTTTGTTTTCTGAATGTTGAAAGGTCAAGCCAACCTTTTCACTCTCCTCTTTCACTTTCATCAAGAGGCTTTTGAGTTCCTCTTCACTTTCTGCCATAAGGGTGGTGTCATCTGCATATCTGAGGTTATTGATATTTCTCACAGCAATCTTGATTCCAGCTTGTGATTCTTCCAGCCCAGCATTCCTCATGATGTACTCTGCATATAAGTTAAATAAGCAGGGTGACAATATACAACCTTGACGTACTCCTTTTCCTATTTGGAACCAGTCTGTTGTTCCATGTCCAGTTCTGACTGTTGCTTCCTGACCTGCATACAGGTTTCTCAAGAGGCAGGTCAGGTGGTCTGGTATTCCCATCTCTTTCAGAATGTTGCACAGTTTATTGTGATCCACACAGTCAAAGGCTTTGGCATAATCAATGAAGCAGAAATAGATGTTTTTCTGGAACTCTCTTGCTTTCTCCATGATTTGCCAACAAAGGTCCGTCTAGTCAACGCTATGGTTTTTCCCGTGGTCATGTATGGATGTGAGAGTTGGACTGTGAAGAAAGCTGATCGCCGAAGAATTGATGCTTTTTAACTGTGGTGTTGGAGAAGACTCTTGAGAGTCCCGTGGACTGCAAGGAGATCCAACCAGTCCATTCTAAAGGAGATCAATCCTGGGTGTTCATTGGAAGGACTGACGCTGAAGCTGAAACTGCAGTACTTTGGCCACCTCATGTGATGAGTTGACTCACTGGAAAAGAGTCTTATGCTGGGAAAGGTTGGGGGCGGGAGGAGAAGGGGACGACAGAGAATGAGATGGCTGGATGGCATCACCGACTCGATGGACATGAGTTTGAGTGAACTCCGGGAGTTGGTGATGGACAGGGAGGCCAGGCGTGCTGTGATTCATGGGGTCGCAGAGAGTCGGACACGACTGAGCGACTGAACTGAACTGCACTGAACTGAACTAAAGGAGGAGATCCAACCAGTCCCTTCTAAAGGAGATCAGTCCTGGGTGTTCGTTGGAAGGACTGATGCTAAAGCTGCAACTCCAATACTTTGGCCACCTCATGCGACGAGTTGACTCACTGGAATAGAGTCTGATGTTGGGAGGGATTGGGGGTGGGAGGAGAAGTGGACGACAGAGAATGAGATGGCTGGATGGCATCACCGACTCGATGGACATGAGTTTGAGTGAACTCCGGGAGTTGGTGATGGACAGGGAGGCCTGGCGTGCTGTGATTCATGGGGTCGCAAAGAGTCGGACACGACTGAGCGACTGAACTGAACTGAACCGAACCTAACTGAAGGAGGGCTCTGGAGAAGGCAATGGCAAGCCACTCCAGTACTCTTGCCTAGAAAATCCCATGGACGGAGGAGCCTGGTAGGCTGCAGTCCATGGGGTCGCAGAGTCTGACATGACTGAGCAACTTCACTTTCACTTTTCTCTTTCACACATTGGAGAAGGAACTGGCAACCCACTCCAGTGTTCTTACCTGAAGAATCCCAGGGATGGGGGAGCCTGGTGGGCTTCCGTCTATGGAGTCACACAGAGTCGGACACGACTGAAGTGACTTAGCTGCAGCAGCAGCAGGAGGAGGGCTCAAAACAGAAAGAAAGAACTGATCCCTAGAAAAGTAGCAATCTAGAATAAACAAATAGCACTTTCTGTCACATGCTATCGTATATAGAATGTGATCATTCATAAGCCTTGGCATGTAACACTTCCATAATTGGTCCATACATGGCCCTCTGTATTTATTAATTCAACCCTTTTTAGTAGCATAATAAGCAACTAAGAGTCCACCATACACAATGTGAAAACTAGGATTCGCCAAACATTTATATCTGTTTAAGGGTCTTTCTCATTCTGTTCCCTCTCTCCCCTCACTCAAGCTCCTTCTGAAGCTTGTTTTTCATTGTTTTGTTTTCATCTGAATTATTAAAACTTTTCTTTTTTTAAACTTATCTTCATGTTAATTGTTCATGTTTAAATTGCTCAGGTTTATACGGTTTATATTGTTAAAATTCATTCCTATCATTGTATGACATTTGTATTAGGTCAGGGTTCTCCAAAGGACAGTTCAAATAAAATATAGAGAGATATACTTAAGAAAAGATTTGTTATAGGAATTGACTCTGTGATTGGTTCATGAGGTCCCAGGATCTCTCAGTCACAAGCTGAGAACCAGGAAAGCCAGTGGTGGAATTCAGTCTAAGAAGGGAAACCTGAGACCCAGAGGTGTCAATGGTCTAAGTCCATGTCCAGTTCTGGAGGACCAAGAACCAGAAACACAGGTGTCTGAAGGCGAAAGAAGACTGATGTCCCTGTCAAGCAGAGATATCAAATTCATCCTTCTTCCAGCATTTCTGTTCTATTCAGGTCCTCACTGGATTGAATGATGCCCACCCACATGGGTAAAGGCAATCTTCTTTCCTTAGTCTACCAATTCAAATAATAATCTCTTCCAGAAACCCCTCAGAAAATTCAGAAATAATGTTTTACCAGCTATCTGGGCATCCTTTAGCCCAGAAAAATTGACATATAAATTAATCAAGCCACTACTGTAGTTTATGTATTGCATTGCTTTTTAACAGTCTATTCCACTATATTCAGTCACACTTCTGCTATAGAAGCATACGATTTGCAAATCTATAGAAGCATATAGGAAGCAATAAATAAAGAAAATCTCACTTGCTTAAAAAAGAATGGAGTCTCTAGATTAAAATGATCAGCAATGAAGAGAAAAATAATGAGAAAATCATAGCATTGGTTATATTCTTACCAAATTACTGAAGTCTAAATCTTACCAAAAAAACAAAGAACCTCATAAGTTTCCAGCAAAACAGATAAAACAGGAGGGAAAGTAAAAAAAAAATTTATCACCCAGGAAATTAATAATATTTATCTTAACAGATGCAGTCCTCCCATAAACTTTGTAAAATAGAAATAAGCAAAAATAACTCTATTATAATATGACAAATGCTATTTACCACAATCAGCAAAAACTATCACTGTAAATAACAAAACTTTAAAATCACTTCAATTAATATCAGGAAGCTTTGTGGGAATGCAAACTGGTACAGCCACTATGGAGAAGAGTGTGGAGATTCCTTAAAAAACTGGAAATAGAACTACCATACAACCCAGCAATCCCACTGCTGGGCATACACACTGAAGAAACCAGAATTGAAAGAGACACATGTACTCCAATGTTCATCACAGCACTGTTTATAATAGCCAGGACATGGAAGCAACCTAGATGTCCATCTGCAGACGAATGGATAAGAAAGCTGTAGTACATACACACAATGGAGTATTACTCAGCAATTAAAAAGAGTACATTTGAATCAGTTCTAATGAGGTGGATAAAACTGGAGCCTATTATACAGAGTGAAATAAGCCAGAAAGAAAAACACCAATACAGTATACTAACGCATATATATGGAATTTAGAAAGATGGTAACGATAACCCTGTATACGAGACAACAAGTCTTCGAATGTATAAGCATAAAGTTGTTTCTATTATTTACATTCTTAATGCTTCTATGAGTAATTCCCATTTTGAGTATCGTTTATTTGAAAGATTTTTCTTGTTGATTATTGTTACCTGATGTTTCCCTTTTTAGAGAAGCTTTTTAAGGTAGCTTTGACTCTGTTGAGCCTCTCAATTTTATCTTTATTTTTATTGCATTAATATCTGGTATGTATTAGCTGCTTTCCTTTCTTTATGATTATTCTATTTTGCTAACTTCTTAAACGCTATATACTTGTATATTCATTGCTCTTCCTTTTTATGTAAAGTCTACTACATTTAAGACCTCACTGGATGTTTTCCATACCCTGTAGGTTTTAAGACTTTGTATTTTTGTATCTTTCTGTAATGATGTTGTTTTTAAATGCCATGCACTCAGTGAGTGATATAAACACATTGTAAATTTCAGTTTTCTAATAAAAAATTTTGAAAATTAAAAAAAAAAAGAAATAGCTGACACTGGGGGTAGTGGATTTAGAAATAAGTAGGAAGGAAATAAGACAGTGAGGATAAATAACCCATTCATAAAGTTTGGTTGTAAAAGTTATGAAACACATGCAGTGGAATTTCCTTCTTTTTCTTTCTCCTTTCCCTGTCCTCTCTCCTTCTTCCTTTCTGTTTCTTCCTTTTTCTTGTTTTCATCTCATTTCTTACCTTTCCTCCTTCCTTCCTTTCTCTTTTTTAAATATATAAATGATATGGGAATATAGAAATGATAATGGGAAGGAGTCAGTATAGAAAAAAATTTTTTAAAAAAATATCAGGAAACATAGTGATAACTATCAAAACTATTTAACATTGGAGTTTTGAGCAATAAGAAAAGAAAATTATTTTAACATGATTTTAAGCCTAGATAAACTAAATATCCCCATCAACTACTAGAATTAATAAAATAATTTGTGAAACTCTCATACATAAGACAGAGGTACCAAAAAAAATTTTTTTTCTCTCCTCCAGAAAAAAAGAATATAGAAATTAAAATATATACACCTGTATTTTCCTTTTTATCCAATGCAATGTTGAAAAACTCAAATAGATTAAATCTACTTACTGAACAATTCAATGCTACAAGTGATATCTTTGGAACTAATTTTGTCTCTTTACAAAAATTTAAGTAAAAAGATATTAAAATGGCATAGATCTTTGGATGCCAATATAAGCTCTGCATTTCTAAGGAAGTGTAATCTGCCCATTTAGTTCAACAACTGAAATCAATAAATGTTTACAAATTTAAATTTAAACTATCTTGCTATAGAATGATTGCTATATTAATCTATGTTTTTTGACAAGTATAAGATTGCATTTGCATAACATATGTAATAGTAGTAGTAATAGTAGTATGCACTGGACTTTTAAACCAAAGTAACCATAGACGGAGAAGGCAATGGCAAGCTACTCCAGTACTCTTGCCTAGAAAATCCCATGGATGGAGGAGCTTGCTAGGCTGCAGTCCGTGGGGTCGATAAGGGTCGGACACGGCTGAGCGACTTCACTTTCACACATTGGAGAAGGAAATGGCAACCCACTCCAGTGTTCTTGCCTGGAGAATCCCAGGGCTGGGGGAGCCTGGTGGGCTTCCATCTATGGGGTCACACAGAGTCAGACACGACTGAAGTGACTTAGCAGCAGTAGCAGCAACCATAGACAGGGACACAAGACTATCGTACTTATCTTTGTATTCCACCTCCTATCCCCTGCACATGCTATGAAGTTACAGCCAGACTGTCTTATTCAGGAGACTACCATAACCAGGTACCATTTGTGCAAGACACAGATGTAGTGTAATTCAGTGTAGTACCAGTATAGACCTAACTGTAACATGAGATAGAATATAAGACAGCCACTCTATTGAAGGAATTGTAAGTTATGTAAGATCATGCTATATAGAGGATCTGCTTCTCATGGTTGGCAAGATGGTTGCAATGAAGTAAGAGACTTTTCAAATTAAAATCAGTCTATATGACTCTTCACTCTCAAAGCCAATTACCAAGGGTCCAAACTGCAGAGTAAATACTGATTATGGAGAAGGCAATGGCACCCCACTCCAGTACTCTTGCCTGGAAAATCCCATGGATGGAGGAGCCTGGTAGACTGCAGTCCATGAGGTCGCTAAGAGTCAGACACGACTGAGAGACCTCACTTTCACTTTTCACTTGCATGCCTTGGAGAAAGAAATGGCAACCCACTCCAGTGTTCTTGACTGGAGAATCCCAGGGACAGGGGAGCCTGGTGGTCTGCCCTCTATGGGGTTGCACAGAGTCAGACATGACTGAAGCGACTTAGCAGCAGCAGAATGGTGCTAAATCACAGAATAATAATTTCTTCTTGCTTACCAGGCTTTCTTCTTCAAATAACTAGAGAAATTCTACTCATCAAGTAAGACTGTACTCAAATAAAATCATTTCTAACAAAGTTTCCATTTTGACTTCTCAAATTCCCTACTAATCATTTCCTCTTTTTTCCTCTTAGTTTTATCTATTGTTTTAGCAACTTCAACATATATTATTTTAGTTGTCTTCCTCCTTTACCACACAGTGAACTCTTACAATATCCTGTCATTTTATTTTGAGTATTTAAAAATAAAAGGAACTTAGTTATTAACTATTGGAAGAATGAGAAGAAATCAATAAATTGACAAATAAGCTAAATAATAAAACACAGATCTGAGATCTCAGATATACAAACAAAAACAATATGCCATGTAAAGCAATTATCCTTCAATTAAAAAATAGAAAAACAATATGCCAGTGGAACTCTCCACAGAGTAAGTGTTCCCAGAGCATAAATATCTTAAACCTCTTTGCCAGGCATAGCATTTGCTTGATATCAAGAGATCAAGCTCTCTGGACCAGCTAGCATTTTAGAGAGCAACATCACTGTCACTATTCTTTCTGCAAGGCCGTAAATTACCAAAGTGCAAATATTTCTTTAATTTAGAAATGTCACCATGCAAAACTTACAGTATTTTTAAGACTGTAATATTTTGTCTGAAAGTGTGTCTGCTCAGTCGAGTCCAACACATTGAGACCAATGGGCTATAGTCTGCCAAGCTCCTCTGTCCATGGGATCCTCCAGGCAAGAATACTGGAGTGGATTGCCATTCCCTTCTTCAGGTGACCTTCCCAACACAGGCATCAAACCCAGGTCTCCTGCATTGCAGGCAGATTCTTTACTGCCTGAGCCACAAGGGAAGCCCAGAATTTTGTCTATACAATTCTCTTCAAAGAGAATAATATAGACCTTAGCACTGCCTCGCCCATATTTATGTCTTGCATTGTTTAAACAGCCAATGAGCAAGGCTGTGCTCTTTTAACACTATATTGAAATTTCATCTCCCAGAGTTACTAAAGTCAGCTTTTCACAAATTTGTAATTATCTAGTTATAGTTCAATGAAGAGATCATGGTTTCCCAGCAACTAAATTTCCAGCCTTTTCTTGTGAGGTCAGGAAAATTCTGAGTGTTTTCCAGGATGTAAATAGTTTTACAGATAGCCCCAGCAGCTGAATCAGACTCTTGATTCTTCCCAGGAGTCTAGTAAAGCGCAAAGCAAATTCTACCTATTTATGGCACTTCTGTGCACCTAAAAATACAGCTGGTCCTTCCAAATTTTTATGCACTGAGGGAATTTAATCTCTTTATTATCTTTATATTTAAGTCTTATGAAGAGTCTTATTACCCATCTACATGATCATTATTTAAAGCAATGTACAATTTCACGAGAGAAGAGGTATGTGCCAGATTTAGAAAATTGGTTAAGGAAATATAAGTTCCTAATGCCTGATTATAGCACATTGCACCATGGATTCATTTATTTTGCATATCATTATGTCTTATAGATCAACACAACTTGTGTTTTAATTTCCAATTTCTGTTTCTTGACTTGGATGCTTTGTAAAGTTGACAGCCCATAATTACTCTTAATGAATTCGATATTTTGTATCACATTACATTTCTTCAAATGGTTTGGGTCACTTTGAATTTTGGTAATAACTATTTCTAACTAAATGCTAACTGTAAAAGCGGTAAATATCCTGTTTACCTCATCAATAGGGAAAATGGATTGACCCAGGAAGGGTACTACTCTTATTTACTCACTCATTCCCTCATCCATTCATTCGTTCAAACTGTTCACTGAGTATGTTGCATGTGTCAAACACTATAGAAAGAGCTGAAAATAAAGATATAAATAATGATGCATTGATCCCCAAAGAGATAGTGAAGGACAGGGAAGCCCGGCATGCTGCAGTCCATAGGGTCATAGAGTCGGACACAACTTAGTGACTGAACAAATCCTCAAATTATCTAAGAGAAAGAGAAGGAGTAAAAGGAATGTCCTATTACAGTGTTCTAAGTGCTATGACAAAGATAAGGCAATAACTTTCTTATATGCAGTAACACATAAGTTAAGGACTGAAAATACAGTTTTGAAAGGAGTATTAAAATGTCAGCATAGTTGAAACAGCATAAGTTTGGGAGTCAGAAATCAAGAATTCTAAAACAAACTCAGTGTTCACAATGAGGATTGTCTCTTCAACAGCCATATCTATAAAAGCAGTGGACAAACTGATCGGGATGATGGCAGCAAGAATCATGGGAGCCACTTTCTCAGATTCACGACCACCAGGGCACACATGTGCTACTAACCCACAGCTGTAACAACATCACCTAGTCAAGTGACTAACAGTATTTACAAAATAAATCTAGGAGTAAGAGAACAACTTAAATTCTAGAAGATCCCTGTTCACAATGCCAAAGGAGAGCTGCAAAATTGACTTTATCTTCTTTAGAAACCAACACAAGGAGAGAATCATGACTGGAGCCATATTTTAGTGCCCATTATAAATAAACAACTCAATCACCATGAAGGGCCATGCCTATTTCCTTTCTTGAGGACTGAGCATGATTTGTCCTTAGGCTTCCTCAGGGAGTGCTATGCCAGCCCTGGGCCAGTCTGCTGTCAGTTGTATTCCTGACCTCTCTGCTCCTTTCCTGCAGTGTTTTTATATGAAAGCCACCTTCCCCCAGGACCCCCTACTAGCTGACTTCCATCAGGCTTCATCAATAGGAAGTATTAACTGGAGATTGGAGGGGGACAGAAAGGAAGCAGCCAGGGTAGTTCTTCCCCAGACTCTCTAACGTGAACCTCTGGAAGCTGCCGTGTCTCGTGCATGGTTCTAGCTCTCTCATTGCTCAAGTAGAGCTTCCTCCTTCCAGGAACCCTGACCCCCTCAATTCAGGAATGTTGCCCACTCAGTTTGTCCCTCTCGTTTAGCCGTGGTACCTAATTGATCACTATTCTCTCATTTGCCTCATTGTTTCATTTGGATGTTCAATGTTTCCATCACCCACATAATCATCGCCCTAACTTAAAATCGCTCATCTCTGTTTTAACTACTTAAAGCTCTGTTTCTGTAGACTGGCTGATATTGAAGACATAAGTCAATGCTCAATTCCACCACTTCTGAAATAATAATAGTAAGTTTTATATGCCTATGTTTTGTAACATTCCTCAGTGTGAACTACGGCATAATGTGAAAACACAGTTCAATAAAAGTAATTCTGCAGTTTTCCCAGTAACAAACTGATGCCAGATATCCAGTTTGATGATAGCTGGTTAAAAATTCAGAATGAAACAAAGAATATCTATAAAAACGGATAGAGCTGCAGATGATTCAGAGACCTCCAAAAATATATTTTTTCCCCCACAACCAAGTTTTAGGTAAGTAGTAAAGAGCAAAGAGTACATATGTCTAACTAGTACCTAGAAGACCATTAAGAGCACTACCAACAGTCAGCTGCACTGGAGCAAAATTAGCAATCTGTGGTGTACTCCCAGGACATGATGTATGCCCCCAAGGAAGTTACATGCAAGCGGGGAAATTAGACAATAAACAAATAGTAAACAAAGAAACGAATGAAAAGTGGCATTTAGGGTAAAAGATTGAAGAAAACAATGCAGCAATGGGATAGTTATGAGATAGGGTTGCTGTGGTGGTGATAGATTGAATGGTCAGGGAATGCTATTCTAAACAGAAACCATGAAGCCAAGACCTGAAGAATGAGATGGAGATGATTTTATCAAAATCCAGGGAGAACACTACTGACAAAGCGACAGCAAGTGCCAAGGCCCAAAGTGGAACACATTTGGCCTTTTTTGAGAACTAGAGAAATATGAACCTGTTTCTGAATCAGAAACCTATACTTGCTAGTTTGTCTAATGGCAAAAATACAGAAAAAGTACCAACAAAAAACCTCACTTGCATTTGTACTCAAGTTCGTTTAAAAAAATGGAATATGTAACTGTAAACAATATAAATTCCCAGAAAATGCTGTAAAACTGATGGCAAACATACCCCTGGGTAACTATGTTAGTCTATTTGCTAAACTGCTTGAGCATTGATTATGTTCCACTGGCTATTCTGAGTGCCACAAATGTTCAAATTAATTTAATCCTCATAACCAGGTTATGAAGCAAGTACTGTTACTATCTCCATTTAGAGCTGAAAAACTGAAACATGGTGTTTAACATGCCCAAGGATCATGAAGCTGTAAACACAGGACAGCAGTTTGAATCCAGGTTTTCTGGCTCAACAGAATACCTCCTTTAGCACTATGTATTGTGGTCAAAGGTGTGGGGACTTGATTCAGACAAACCTGGGTTCAAATCCCAGGTCTTTCCTTAAAAGTCAGTGACCTAACATAACAGTGTACAAAAAACAAAACAAACAAAAAAACAAAAAAACCATCATTTTCATCATTGTAATCCATTCCCTACTGATATTATTCAGTCTTTTCTTTCAAGGCCACAGGAGAGAAACATCTTCCAAACTTTGTCACTTCCTGAAGCCCTAGCATCTAGCACTGCATTAACCTATATGTCTTAACTTTTAAAAAGAATGTTAGAGATATATTCTTAGAAAATACAAAATATATGTTCCAAATAATTTTTTAGTATGCCTTTTAAAAATTCTCCTTGCTTCTGGAGTCACACGAGAGATAAATGTGTCTCCTAAATGGGTTGTATTGTTATTTTCTTTTTCAAAGATGATGATAAATAGCTTGAATTATTCTTCAACCACTGAATTCTCCCTTTGAAGGATTTAGTATAAGCACTTGTAATTTAAAATACTGATAATCAAAACCCAGAATGCAGATATATTTTCCCTCTAGTTTAAATTCTATAACATTTGAGGCATTAAAAATAAAACAAATATACTAAAAAAATACATTTTCCTTGAATTGGCATAAATACATTATACCATAGTTTATAGAATTACTAAGTAGCATGTAATTCAGAGAAGGCAATGGCAAGCCACTCCAGTACTCTTGCCTAGAAAATCCCATGGATGGAGAAGCCTGGTAGGCTGCAGTCTGTGGGGTCGATAAGGGTCAGACACGACCCGTGGGGTCGCTAAGGGTTGAAGTCGACTGAGCGACTTCACTTTCACTTTTCACTTTCACACATTGGAGAAGGAAATGGCAACCCACTCCAGTGTTCTTGCCTGGAGAATCCCAGGGATGGGGGAGCCTGGTGGGCTTCTGTCTATGGGGTCACACAGAGTCGGACACGACTGAAGTGACTTGGCAGCAGCAGCAGCATGTAATTGATCTAATGAAGTACCATTTTATTTTATTAATTGACTTAATTTATTCCATTATGAATTAGTCACCATAAAGAAATGATGCCATATAATCTTCCCATATGGCATGGCATGGCATGTGTGCTCAGTCATGGCTGACGGTGACTCTTTGGAATGTATGGCTACATTCCAAGAGCCAGGCTCATTCTGTCCCTGGGATCTTTTAGGCAAGAATACTGGGGTGGGCTGCCACTTCCTCAGGGGATAACATCCCCATATATAAATGGGTAAATGCCTAAATTTGACCCTTTAGGGTACATTCATCATAAGTAACAAGTTAAGTTTGATAGAGGGGTAAAATTCATATTCATACATGAATATGAATACCATACATATTCTGGTATGTATTGGATTAAATTTAACATGTCTTTTTATGGTTTTTTAAATGTCAGCTGTTTAATGTTAACCAATATGGCTTATGTGAAATATATGTTTTTATAATTTATTTATTTTTAATTGAAGAATAATTGCTTTACAGAATTTGTTGTTTTCTGTCAAACATCAACATGCATCAGCCATAGGTCCATATGTCCCTTCCTTCTTGAACCCCCTTCCCATTTCCCTCTTATCCCACCCTTCTAGGTTGATATATGCTTTTTAAAGTATCTAATCTCATTCCTAGTTAAATATTTATTACTAGAATAATCTGCCTCTTCATCCATTTAAATTATTATTTTTCAAAGCAGATCAAATAAATGTATATTCCCCATTAACAAAAAGGGAGACTAGTTGCTAGATAGAACACTTCTATTTCTTTGGAGAGAACAAAAGAACATGATATAAAATGAACACATGATGTAAAAGTGGAATACTAATAACAAAACATTACTACTTCACATAATCCTAAAGGTGGACTTCATGAATATTTTCAAATCTAATATGCTACTTGTCTGTCTTTATCTGTTGCAAGGGAGGCAGAGAATTCACAGTCCAGAAAAAAAATAAATAAAAACTTACCTTCAATTTAGTGACAGCATGGCAAAAAAGTTTTACATACATGATAAACCAGTAACTGTTTCATTTTTTAAAAAAGGAAAATAAACAATGGGTTGTGATACAAGAAAAAATATACATTTGGTCTTTGTCCCCAGTTCCTGGCACACTGCTCCTAAAACTCCTATGATCTTGAGTGCTGTTTACTAAGTTGCTCCAGTAAGGTTCGACTCTTTGCGACCTCATGGACAGCAGTACTCCAGGTTTGTGTGTCCATCACTAACTCCCAGAGCCTTCTCAGACTCATGTCCATCGAATCAGTGATGCCATCCAACCATCTCATCCTCTATCGTTCCTTTCTCCTCCCACCTGCAATCTTTCCCAGCATCAGGGTCTTTTCTAATGAGTCATTTTTTCCCATCAAGTGGCCAAAGTATTGGATCTTCAACTTCAGTAACAGTTCTACCAAAGAATATTCAGGATTTATTTCCTTTAGGATTGACTGCTTTGATCTCCTTGCAGTCCCAGGGACTCTCAAGAGTCTTATCCAACACCACAGTTCAAAAGCATCAATTCTTCAGCACTCAGCTTTCTTTACGGTCCAACTCTCACATCCATACATGACTACCGGAAAAACCATAGCTTTGACATTATGAACCTTTGTCAGCAAAGTAATGTTTCTGCTTTTTAAGATGCTCTCTAGATTTGTCATAGCTTTTCTTCCAAGGAACACCTATCTTTTAATTTAATGGCTGTAGTCACCTTCTGCAATAATTCTGGAGCCCAAGAAAAGAAAATCTGTCACTGTTTCCACTGTTTTCCCATCT
This sequence comes from Moschus berezovskii, assembly GCF_049115385.1. Taxonomy (NCBI): domain Eukaryota; kingdom Metazoa; phylum Chordata; class Mammalia; order Artiodactyla; family Moschidae; genus Moschus; species Moschus berezovskii. The sequence goes on from NC_142461.1 coordinate 34,734,073, forward strand.
ATTTGCCACACATACATAACCTTCCCTATTATGAGCATTCCCTGCCAGAGTGGTACATATGTTATACCTGATAAACCTACACAGACACATTATAATCATCAAAGCCAATAGTTTACATTATGGTTCACTCTTGGTATTTTATATTCTATGGGTTTGGATGAATCTATAATGACATATATCCATCACTATAACATCATTCAATGTATTTTAACTGCTCTAAAAACCCTCTATTCTCCATTTATTCATCCCTTTAAACAACATCCCCTCAAACCCTGGAAAACTATGATCTTTTTACTCTCCATAGTTTTGCCTTTTTTAGAATGCTGTTGGAATTGTACTGTATATAGTCATTTCAATTGGCTTCTTTCACTTCAAAATGCTTTAAAAATGCATTTAAATCTTTTCCATATCTTTTTATAGTTGAATATTATCCCAGTGCAATACTTTGGCCACCTCATGCGACGAGTTGACTCACTGGAAAAGACTGTGATGCTGGGAAAGGTTGGGGGTGGGAGGAGAAGGGGACAACGGAGAATGAGATGGCTGGATGGCATCACCGACTCTGTGGACATGAGTTTGAGTGTACTGCGGGAGTTGGTGATGGACAGGGAGGCCTGGCGTGCTGTGGTTCATGGGGTCGCGGAGAGTCGGACACGACTGAGCGACTGAACTGAACTGAACTGATTATCCCAGTGCCATATGTACCAAAATTTATTAATCCATTCACATGCCAAAGGGCATCATGGTTGCTTCCAAGTTTGCACAATTATAAATAAAGCTACTATAGGTACCCAAGTGTAGGTTTTTGTGTGGACATAAGTATACAATACAAGTCTTTTCGGTAAAAACCAAGGAGTGCTGATTTATTTTTTCAAAGAGAAAATATATTGAACAAGAAACAAAGTCCTTCGTTACTCTTCACACACATATCACACGTGTCTGAGAGATTAACAAACAACATGAAACAAATGATTCAAATTGAAGCATCAACAGTTAAAGGTATAGGATTATATTTTTTCTTAAACATTTAGATTTGAATTTTCATAAAATGCAAATTTTTAAAAAAAAACCCTAAAACCAAAATCCCAAATGAAATTAACTTATTCACAAAAAAGTTAGTTTTCTTCTGTCACAATTACAGAAATGGAATTGCTGAGCTTGTATATTCTATGGATTCGATTTCATTCAACCAAGAGAGTGCCGATGATATTTAATTTAGTAAAAGTAACCAGTAATGTTCTCTGAGGACCAGGCCTCTGAACACAGATTGGGAGATAACCACAATTTCTGATAATTTCAAATTTAGCATAAAGACCAGAGTCATCTTCAATTATGCAGGTGTATTTATTGTTGAAAGAATGTTTGAGATGTTCTGCATTTAAAGACAAGCCCCGGAGATGGGCATTAGATATCTGGGCTCTAGTAACCCTTGGAAAGATTGAAGGCAGGAGAAGAAGACAACAGAGGATGAGGTAGTTGGATGGTATCACCACTCAGTGGACATGAGTGAAGGACAGGGAAGCCTAGCATGCTGCAGTCCATGGAGTCCAAAGAGTCGGGGACATGACTGAGCTATTGAACAACAAAAACAGTAAACCAGAGCCCCACTGGCAATGGTGTCTCTTTTTATGGTTTTGGAGCTTCATTATGAAAATAAGATATAGTAAGTTTTGTTAAAAATGCAAAGCCCTGGATTCCACTTAGACTTACTCTATTAGACAACTGGGGTTTAGGTACTTTGACTATGTATTTTTAGCAACTCCCTAGATAATTTTATCATATAATTTTACCTGATAAATTTTACCTGGTAAAATTATCTGAAGAGTTCAAAATTTCAAGATCAGACACATTTTGAAAATGAATATATTTCATCTTTCTATCCAAGAAATCATTGAAAGTTTGAAAAATTGTTTAAAAAAATCCACAATTAATAAGGTATAAAGTTCCAATAATTAAATTATTTAGAATTCCATGCAATCTATCCTAAACTATCTTTATAAATATATCTCACCATTCTATACAATTAAATCTCTCTGCTCCTATTCATGTCCCTCTATCTCCAGAACCATTTACATTTCCCTTTCTATCTCCCTCTATCAAATCTTTCCTTAAAGTCTCATCCAACAATATTCTGTTTACTGATAGCAAAAAATCTTCTATGCCCATTAAATATCCTCTATCATGAAATTTTTCCACCAGTCAAACTAACAGTAGCCTCTTCTAATAGCACAGCATACTTCTTTCTAAAAACAGATTGGCTTTTACACATATTGTTGTGCTTTACTTATGAAGTATGTCATCTGCACTGTCTTTTATCTTTTCAGAAGGTGTTGCAGTTGCCCATATAAACAGTACTGCAAGGAGATCCAATCAGTCCATTCTAAAGGAGATCAATCCTGAGTGTTCATTGGAAGGACTGATGCTAAAGCTGAAACTCCAATACTTTGGCCACCTCATGCGAAGAGTTGACTCACTGGAAAAAACTCGTGCTGGGAAGGATTGGGGGCAGGAGGAGAAGGGGATGACAGAGAATGAGATGGCTGGATGGCATCACCGACTCGATGGACATGAGTTTGAGTGAACTCCAGGAGTTGGTGATGGACAGGGAGGCCTGACGTGCTGTGATTCATGGGGTCACAAAGTGTTGGACACGACTGAGCGACTGAACTGAACTGAACTGAACTGAAGGGCTATGATTCCATAGCGTTTTTCTGCAATTTGAATGACTTAAACATAAAAATAAATCTCTTCTTAAATTATTATATTGCTAATTAATAAAAATATATGTATATATTATAAATCAATACACTAACACAACCACTCATTGCACATGAAAATTTATATTTTAAGTGGATAAAATTAGCCTATTTGATTATATGTTCACCCAAAATTAACCAAAACAGCTAATTTGTTTTTCCTGATTGTGACAATCTCATTTTAATATGTATATCTGTTTAAAATAGCAGGAAATATCATAATACTCTATTTTTACTACAGGGTCCCTGGTCCATGAAATGAAGTGTACAATTTCTGTATTAATTATTTCACTTCCAAGAATATTAGTAGTGTGAAAGACTAAATGATAACATACTTTATATTTTTCTCTGAGAAAAGCAGTAATTATACTGAAAATGTAATAGATAAGATTTCATAAGATTATTTTTTCAATCTGATAAATTTAAATATTGATCATGTCAGTAATTAGAAATATAAAAATAACTCACCCTACTTAAACTGTGCTTATCTCTCTCTCCCATATTCTGTAAATGCATAGAATCATAAGAGATTTTCAGCAACTTAAAAAAAAATTACTGTCATCTCCATTGAAAAATCATGATCATTCACTAACTTACAAATAAAGATTATTTTAAATAGCTGTATAAATTTAATTTAAAAAATAAAGAATAAAATCTAAGGTCTTTTATCTTTTTCTATCAAAATCTTAACTTCATATCAAAATTTAATTAAACAAATACTAATTTTACTTATATAATTATAAGTAAATCATAAAAAAAGCCAAAGAGAAGTCGCTCAGTCATGTCCGATTCTTTGCAATCCCATAGACTGTAGCCAACCAGGCTCCTCTGTCCATGGAATTTTCCATGCAAGTGTACTGGAGTGGGTTGCCATTTCTTTCACCATAAATTGTAAAACTAGCACTTAACTTTAAAAAAGACAAATCAAACTTGATATAAATTAATACAATAACATTTTTAATTGTCCTCATAGTTAAGGATAAGCTTACAGAGTCTTTTGAAGGAAGACCCATGCATTTTAAAATAAAAACTCTGTTGTATCTGAATTTCATAGGAATTAAAATCTATCTGCAGAGTCTAACAGTCCTATAGGATTCAAAATAAAACACAGGGAAGCCTGGTGTGCTGAAGTCCATGGGGTCACAAAGAGTCAGACGTCACTGAGCAACTGAACTGAACTGAAAATTAGATTAAATTAAATATATATTATATATTTATACACAGCAGTTTGTACCAAGATCACAGAAATATAAAGAATCATGAGCTTATATGAACAATTGTGTGCCAGTAAAATGGACAACATGTTATGGACAAATTCTTAGAAATGTACAATCTGTCCAGACTGAACCAGGAAGAAATAGAAAATATGAATAGACTGAATGTCAGTATTGAAATTGAAATAGTAATAATTAATAAAAGAAAGACCTCCAAACAAACAAAAGCTTCACAGCTAAATTCTACCAAACAAAAGAACTAAAATCTATCTTTTTCAAACCATTCCAAAAATTGCAGAGGAAAGAACATTTTTGAACTTAGTTTATGAGACCAGCATCACTCCAATACCAAAATCTGACAAAGATATCACAAAGAAAGTAAAATTATAGGCCAATATAACTGATAAACATAGATGCAAAATTCTCAACAAAATATTAGCAAAACAATTGAACAATACTTTAGAAGAATCAAACGTCACCATCAAGAGCAATGTACCTCAGGAAAGCAAGAATGGTTCAGTATCCACAAATCAATTAATGATACACATTAAAAAATTAAAGAATAAAAACAATATTATCACCTCAATAGATGTAGAAAAAGATTTTTACAAAATTCAATATTGATTTACAATAAAATTCTTCAGAAAGTTGTTATAGTGGGAACATAACTCAGTATGATAAAGGTCATATACAATAAGCCCAGAGCTAACATCATACTGAACAGAGAAAAGCTGAAAGCATGACATTAGAGTTCATAACAGGTGCTGTAGTGCTCATTTTTTCTATAAGTGGAAATCCCTTCCAGGCTCATTTTATGGAGGTTGCTTGCAAAATGCAATATCAGCCTTCCATAAATAATGAGATCCCATGGATAGAAGAGCCTGGCAGATCCATAAGGTTACAAAGGGTTGAACACAACTGAAGCAACAGAGCACGCACACACGCAATAATGAAATTAAACTCCTGTATTATTATACAGAAGGCAGTTATATTTGGAATGTTCAACATTAATTCCATTTCTAATTAATAGCATCTGGATTCTTTACTGGAATTGTGTTTTCCCCATTGGATCCAGCCAATATGCTGGGACCCAATAGACAAGAGGTCAATCCTGATCTGTTGTATGCCTGGGAGGTAAAGACACTAAAGATGCCTGGCATCTATCCTGATTGACCTACAATGTCCTGAACAGGTTGTTCATACTGCAGTTTGCATTTCCAATATACCCCAAGGATTAACTCAGTCCCTTCCTTTTTGTAAGTAAGAATGCTTCTTCTGCCTCAATTAAATTTTGAGATCTTTTTGTAAATTCCTATTTGTTTTAGTTACCCAGAGCCCCCAGTACAGACAAAGTAACCTAACTGAGCCTGAGTCACACTTTCCAGAATGAACTAGTGTACTAATGTTTAATGTGCTTGAGTGAATTAAAAAGTCACCTAGGGAGCTTTTAAAAATGGCACATTTGGCACCCAACTGTGAGATTCAGATTCAGTAGTTAGGGCAGGGACCCAGGAATTTGTGTTTTTAATAAACTTCCTCAGGATTCTGAAATAAATCACATTTTGAGAAAAAGTAAGACTGTCTTCTAGCTTCCCCTTACTGCCACCTTCCTTCTATGATTCACTGTTCACTGTGTGAGTGACAACTTGCAGGGTGCCTAAGGGCAGCCTTTGTGACTGTGTCACTGTGCCTCTTTCCTCACCTCTGTGCTAAGAAGTTAATGGGATGTTTCTACCTCAAAGGCCTCCTGCAGAGTATCAGACTCCACAGGAAAAGAAAACTAAGTAAGAAATAGTTAATTGTGCAAACTCATTAATGTATACTATAATCTGCTTAATTATGCAGCAAAATCCTAACAATTTGCTGGAGGATATTTCACAGAGAAGCAGGAAGTGAGTTTACATATTCTCTTGATATCTTCAAAAGAGCTCTGCAAATGGCACAAGAGAATGTGGGTTTGAATCCTCAATCTGCCATTTACTGGTTGTAGGGCTTTGAGCATAAATTAACCAAGATGCTACCAGGTTTCCTCATAGGTAAAAAGGACTAATTTCATAGAATTATTGTGATAGTGGCACAAAGTAACAATACTTTTGGAAATCACACAACTCATGATATTACATGATATTCCTGTTATCTATGTTATATTCTAGATATGTACTCCACTATCATATAAATTCAGCTATTTACACAATTCAAATCAATATTGTTCATGTTCATACAATAAAGCATTTACCTAAAATTAGGTTATTTTCTTTAACTTACTATAGTATCATGTCTACACTTGCAAAAAGAAATCATTTTAAAGATAGATCTAGGTGGCGGGGTGGTCCTAAGATGGCAGAGGAATAGGACGGGGAGACCACTTTCTCCCCCACAAATTCACTGAAAGATCATCTGAACGCTGAGAAAATTCCACAAAACAACTTCTGAACACTGGTGGAGGAGACCAGGCACCCAGAAAGGCAGCCCATTCTCTTCGAAAGGAAGAAGCACAAAATATAAAAGAAAAAAAGAGAGAAAAAAGAGTTAGGGATAGAGACACGTCCTGGGGAGGGTGTCATGAAGGAAAAGAAGTTTCCAAACACCAGGAAACCCTCTCACTGGTGGGTCTGTGGGGAATTTTGGAATCTCAGAGGGCAACATAACTGGGAGGAAAAAAAAAAAGGAAGCCAGAGATTAGGCGCCTAGCTTCAACTCCCAGCAGAGAGGTAGCCCAGAAACTCCAGTCTGCCAGAAGCGAGCAGGGGCTGAGCAGGGAAGCGTGGGCTACATAGGGTGGGGACTGGGCCTGAATGCCCTGAGGACAATCTGAGGGAGCTAACGTGAGATAGCAACCTAAACTGTGGGATAGCAAGACAGGGGAAAAAAAAGAGAGAGAGAGAGAACTTTCCTGCCACAGCCTGGCCCACTCACAGAATAAAGGATGGAGTGAACACCAGAGGAGAGCTAGCCAGCTGCGGATCAGGCCCTCCCCCAACTGGAGCCAGAGAGGCAGGAGGGTGGCAGCCAGAGCTGGAAGGCGAGGGGCAATCTCGGCCCCAGAGATGGCATCCTCCACCAAACTGTGAGCAGGCTCCCAGTTACTAACCGAGTCTTCCTGGGATCCTGGATGGTTGACATCTACCAGGAGGGTCACAGTCAGAGATCAGCCCCTCAGAGGAGACACACGGTACACCTGAGATGGCACTTCCATGGTGCACTCAGGAAACCCAATGGCTGGAACCGGGGAGGTGATAAGACGTACCACAAAACTGGGAGAGAACACTCGCCAAGCACCTGGTCACCTGAGCTGCTGAGGCCTGGGAAGGGCACAAAACACAGGCTCAGCCGAATCTGTGTTTTTGTGGAGTACCTGAGAACCTAAACCCGAGCAGTTTAGACCTGGGAAGTACACGCAACCCAGGACTTGCTTTAGACAGTTCCACTGCAGAACAACCTGGAGCCTGAGCACTGTTGACCAGGAAAGCACACACATGCCGTGAGTGGGAGCAAACCCAATGTGGCCCAGTCACCACAAGCACTCCCCACACATGCCAGTAATATTTGTTTGCAATGTTTCTCCCTCCCCTCAGCACAACTGAACAAGTGAGCCTAAATAAGTGGCCACCTTCACCCCTTTGTGTCAGGGTGGAAATTAGACACTGAAGAAACTTGCAAACAGAGGAAACCAAAATAAATAAAGAAGAGGGAACTACTCTGGAAGTGACAAGTGCAACAGATAAAAAGCTGTAGTTAGCACTAACTACATTGGAAGGGGCCTATAGACCTTGAGAAGAAGTATAAGCTGGAACAAGGAACTATCTGAAACTGAAGTCACCCCACACTGCCCACAACAGCTCCAGAGAAATTCCTAGATATATTTTACTATTATCTTTTTTTGTGTGTGTGTATTTTTCAGTTCGTTACCCTTTTAATTTTCATTTCTATAACCTAATATTACTTTGCAAAAAAAAGACCTTATTTTTAAAGCAGATTCCATATCTATATTTTTTATAAATTTTGTGGTTTATTTTGTTTTGTATTTTTAATATTGTATTTTTGAGAGTCTAACCTCTACTCTAGATTTTTAATCTTTCTTTTTTGGAATTTGTTATCAATTTTGTACCTTTAAGAATCTAATCTAGTCAAGGCTATGGTTTTTCCCATGGTCATGTATGGATGTGAGAGTTGGACTGTGAAGAAAGCTGATCGCCAAAGAATTGATGCTTTTGAACTGTGGTGTTGGAGAAGACTCTTGAGAGTCCCTTAGACTGCAAGGAGATCCAGTCCATTCTAAAGGAGATCAATCCTGGGTGTTCATTGGAAGGACTGATGCTAAAGCTGAAACTGCAATACTTTGGCCACCTCATGCGATGAGTTGACTCACTGGAAAAGACTCATGCTAGGAAGGATTGGGGGCAGGAGGAGATGGGGATGACCAAGAATGAGATGGCTGGATGGCATCACTGACTCTGTGGACATGAGTTTGAGTGAACTCCGGGAGTTGGTGATGGACAGGGAGGCCTGGCGTGCTGTGATTCATGGGGTCACAAAGAGTCGGACACGACTGAGCGACTGAACTGAATTGAACTGAACTGAAGAATCTAATCTTCAGTATCCATTTTCACTCAGCGGTGTGATTACTGGCTTGATTGCTCTCTTGCCTTTTGACTCTTCCTTTTCTCCCCCAGGTCACCCTATCTCCTCCCTCCCCTTCTCTTCTCTACCCAACTCTGTGAATCTTCTTGGGTGTTCCGGGCTGTGGAGAACACTTAGGGAACTGATTACTGGCTAGATCTGTTTCTCTCCTTCTGACTCCCCCTCTTCTCCTCCTGGTCACCTCTATCTCCCTCCGCCCTCTTCTCTTCTCCATGTAACTCTGTGAACCTCTCTGGGTGTCCCACACTGTGGAGAATCTATTCTCCATTAACGTAGATGTTTAATCATCAGTGTGGTATGGATTGAGAAGTCTTGAGACTACAGTAAGAATAGGACTGAAAGCCAGAGGCAGGAGGATTAAATCCAAACTTTGAGAACTCCAGAAATCTCCTGACTCCGGGGAACATTAATCAACATGAGCTCATCCAAAAGCTTCCATACCTATACTGAAACCAAGCTCCACCCAAGAGCCAACAAGTTTCAGAGCAAGACATATCAAGCTAATTCTTCAACAACACAGGAACATAACCTTGAGCATTAAAATACAGATGGCCAAAAGTCACACCAAACCCATAGACACCTCAAAACTCACTATTGGACACGTCATTGTACTCCAAAGAGAGGAGATCCAGTTCCACCCACCAGAACACCAATGCAAGCTTCCCTAACCAGGAAACCTTGAAAATCCACTTGTCTAACCACACCCATAGGGAGGAACCTCCACAATAAAGAGGAACCACAAAGTAGCAGCATACAGAAAGGCCACCCCAAAACCAGCAATCTAAACAAGACGAAAAAGCAGAGAAATATTCAGCAGGTAAAGGAACATAATAAAAGCCTACCAAACCAAACAAAAGAGGAACAGATAGGGAGTTTACCTGAAAAATATTTCAGAATAATGTGAGTAAAAATGATCCAAAATCTTGAACACAAAATGGAGTTACAGATAAATAGTCTGGAGACAAGAATTGAGAAGATTCAATAAATGTTTAGCAAGGACTTAGATGAAATAAACAAGAGTCAGTAAATAATGAATAATGCAATAAATGAGATCAAAACTATTCTGGAGGGAATCAACAGTAGAATAACTGAGGCAGAAGATAGTATAAGTGAGGTGGAAGATAGAATGGTGGAAACAAATGAACGAGAGAGGAAAAAAGAAAAAATAATTAAAAGAAATGAGGACAACCTAAGGGACCTCTGGGACAATGTCAAACACCTGAACATCCAAATCATAGGAGTTCCAGAAGAAGACAAAAAGAGAGGCCATGAGAAAATACTTGAGGAGATAATAGTTGAAAACTTCCCTAAAATGGGGAAGGAACTAGCCACCCAAGTCCAAGAAACCCAGAGATTCCCAAACAGGATAATTCCAAAGTGAAACAATCCAAGACAAATATTAATCAAATTAACGAAGATCAAACACAAAGAACAAATATTAAAAGCAGCAAGGGAAAAACAACAAATAACACACAAGGGCATTCCCATAAGGATAACAGCTGATCTTTCAATAGAAACTCTTCAGGCCAGAAGAGAATGGCAGGACATACTTGAAGTGATGAAAGAGAAAAACCTACAACCCAGATTACTGTACCCAGTAAGGATCTCATTTAGATATGAAGGCGAAATCAAAGGCTTTACAGACAAGCAAAAGCTGAGAGGATTCAGCACCACCAAACCAGTTCTTCAACAAATGCTAAAGGATCTTCTTTAGACAGGAAACACAGCAAAGGTGTATAAACTTGAACACAAAACAAGAAAGTAAATGGCAATGGGATCATGTTTATCAATAATTACTTTAAATGTAAATGGGTTGAATGCCCCAACCAAAAGACAAAGACTGGCTAACTGGATACAAAAGCAAGACCCCTACATACGCTGTCTATAAGAGACCCACCTCAAAACAAGGGACATATACAGACTGAAAGTGAAGGGCGGGAAAAAAATATTTCATGCAAATGGAGACCAAAAGAAAGCAGGAGTAGCAATACTCATATCAGATAAAATAGACTTTGAAATAAAGGCCGTCAAAAGAGTCAAAGAAGGACAATACATAATGATAAAAGGATATATCCAAGAAGAAGAAGATATAACAATTATAAATAGATATGCACCCAACATAGGAGCACCACAATTTGTAAGGCAAATGCTAACAAGTAAGAAAGGGGAGATTAACAATAACACAGTAATAGTGGGAGACTTTAATACCCTACTCACAACTATGGATAGATCAACTAAACAGAAAATTAGCAAGGAAACACAAACTTTAAAGCATAAAATGGACCAGTTAGACCTAATTGATATCTACAGGACATTTCACCCTAAAACAATGAATTTCACTTTTTTCTCAAGTGCACATGGAACCTTCTCCAGGATAGATCACATCAGGGCCATAAATCTGGCCTTGGTAAATTCAAAAAAACTGAAATCATTCCAAGCATCTTTTCTGATCACAATGCGGTAAGATTAGATGTCAACTGCAGGAAAAAAAATCTATTAAAAATACAAACATATGTAGGCTAAAGAACACGCTTTTGAATAACCAACAAATCACAGAAGAAATAAAAAAGAAATAAAAATATGCATAGAAATGAATGAAAATGAAAACACAACAACCCAAAACCTATGGGATTCAGTAAAAGTAGTGCTAAGGGGAAGGTTCATAGCCAAACAAGCTTACCTCAAAAAACAAGAGAAAAATCATATAAATAACCTAATTCTACACCTAAAGCACCTTAAAAAAGAAGAAATGAAGAACCCCGGGATTAGTAGAAGGATAGAAATCATAAAAATTAGGGCAAAAATAAACTAAAAAGAAACAGGAGACCATACCAAAAATCAACAAAGCTAAAAGCTGGTTCTTTGAGAAAATAAATAAAATAGACAAACCATTAGCCAGACTCATCAGGAAAAAAAGGGAGAAGAATCAAATCAACAAAAGTAGAAATTAAAATGGAGAAATCACAACAGACAACACAGAAATACAAAAGATCATAAGAGACTACTATCAGTAGCTATATGCCAATAAAATGGACAACTTGGAAGAAATTGACAAATTCTTAGAAAAGTATGTTTCAGAAACTGAACCAGGAAGAAATAGAAAATCTTAACAGACCCATCACAAGCATGGAAATCAAGACTGTAATCAGAAATCTTCCAACAAACAAAAGTCCAGAACCGGATGGCTTCACAGCTGAATTCTACCAAAAATTTAGAGAAGGGCTAACACCTATCCTATTCCAACTCTTCCAGAAAATTGCAGAGGAAGGTAAACTTCCAAACTCATTCTATGAGGCCACCATCACCCTAATACCAAAACCAGACAAAGATGCCCCCCAAAAAGAAAACTACAGGCCAATATCACTAATAAATATAGATGCAAAATACCTTAACAAAATTCTAGCAAACAGAATTCAACATATTATAAAAGAGCATACATCATGACCAAGTGGGCTTTATCCCAGGGATTCAAGGATTCTTCAACATTCACAAATCAATCAGTGTGATACACCACATTAACAAATTGAAAGATAAAAACCATATGGTTATCCCAATAGATGCAGAGAAAGCCTTTGACAAAATTCAACATCCACATATGATACAAACCCTCCAGAAAGCAGTCATAGAAGGAACATATTTCAACCTAATAAAAGCCATATCTGATAAACCCACAGCAAACATTATCCTCAATGGTGAAAAACTGAAAGCATTTCTCCTTAAGTCAGGAACAGGACAAGGGTGCCCACACTCACCACTACTATTCAACATAGTTTTCGAAGTTTTAGCCATAGTAATCAGAGAAGAAAAAGAAATAAAAGGAATCCATATTGGAAAAGAAGGAAAACTCTCACTGTTTGCAGATGACATGATCCTCTACATAGAAAACCCTAAAGACTCCACCAGAAAATTAATAAAGCTAATCAATGAGTATATTAAAGTTGAAGGATATAAAATTAACACACAGGAATCCCTTGCATTCCTATACACTAACAATGAGAGAACAGAAAGAGAAATTAAGGAAAAAATTCCATTTACCATTGCAACGAAAAGAATAAAATACTTAGGAATAAATCTACCTAAAGAAACAAAAGACCTGTATATATAGAAAACTATAAAACACTGATGAAAGAAATCAAAGATGACACAAATAGATGGAGAAATATACCATGTTCATGGATCAGAAGAATCAATATAGTGAAAATGAGTATACCACTCAAAGCAATCTATAGATTCAATGCAATCCCTATCAAGCTACCAATGGTATTTTTCAGAGAACTAGAACAAATGATTTCACAATTTTATGGAAATACAAAAAACCTCGAATAGCCAAAGCAATCTTGAGAAAGAGAATGGAACTGGAGGAATCAACCTGCCTGACTTCAGACTATACTACAAAGCTACAGTCATTAAGACAGTATGGTACCGGCACAAAGACAGAAAAATCAATCAATGGAACAAAATAGAAAGCCCAGAGATAAATCCACGCACCTATGGACACCTTATCTTTGACAAAGGAGGCAAGAATATACAACCTATTTAACAAGTGGTGCTGGGAAAACTGGCCAACCACTTGTAAAAGAATGAAACTAGAACATTCCCTAACACCATACACAAAAATAAACTCAAAATGGATTAAAGATCTAAATGTAAGACCAGAAACTATAAAACTCCTAGAGGAAAACATAGGCAAAACACTCTCTGACATAAATCACAGCAGGATCCTCATGATCCACCTCCCAAAGTAATGTAAATAAAAGCAAAAATAAACAAATGGGACCTAATTAAAATTAAAAGCTTCTGCACAACAAAGGAAACTATAAGCAAGGTGAAATGATAGCCTTCAGAATGGGAGAAAATAATAGCAAATGAAGCAACTGACAAAGAATTAATCTCCAAAATATACAAGCAGCTCCTGCAGCTCAATTCCAGAAAAATAAAAGACCCAATCAAAAAATGGGCCAAAGAACTAAACAGACATTTCTCCAAAAAAGACATACAGATGGCTAACAAACACATGAAAAGATGCTCAACATCACTTATTATCAGAGAAATGCAAATCAAAACCACAATGAGGTACCATCTCACTCTGGTCAGAATGGCTGCTATCAAAACATCTACAAACAATAAATGCTGGAGAGGCTGCGGAGAAAAGGGAACTCTCTTACACTGTTGGTGGGAATTCAAACTAGTACAGCCACTATGGAGAGCCGTGTGGAGATTCCTTAAAAAGCTGGAAATAGAACTGCCATATGACTCAGCAATCCTACTGCTGGGCGTACACACAGAGGAAACTAGAATTGAAAGAGTCACATATACCCCAATGTTCATCGCAGCACTGTTTACAGTAGCCAGGACGTGGAAGCAACCTAGATATCCACCGGCAGATGAATGGATAAGAAAGCTATGGTACTTATACACAATGGAATATTACTCAGCTATTAAAAAGAAAGCATCTGAATCAGTTCTAATGAGGTGGATGAAACTGGAGCCTATTATACAGAGTGAAGTAAGTCAGAAAGAAAAACACCAGTATATTAACACATATATATGGAATTTAAAAAGATGGTAACGATGACCCTATATGTGAGAACACAAAAGAGATACAGATGTAAAGAACAGAATTTTGGGCTCCGTGGGAGAAGGCGACAGTGGGATGATTTGAGAAAATAGCATTGAATCATGTATATTATCATATGTGAGACAGATCACCAGTCCAGGTTCAATGCATGAGACAAGGTGCTCAGGGCTGGTGCACTGGGATGACCCTGAGGGATGGGATGGGGAAGGAGGTAGGAGGGGGGTTCAGGATGGGGAACACATGTACCCCCATGGCTGATTCATGTCAATGTATGAAAAACTACTACACTATTTTAAAGCAATTAGCCTGCAATCAAAATAAATAAATTTAAAAACAACAACAACAAAAAATAAATATAGATCTAATGATTCAAGAATCCAAATACATTCTTTACTCCTGATACCAACACCGGTATTCTCCCTGGTGGTTTTTTTTACCTAGCAAATAATGAGAATTACATATGTAATCTGTATCAGCTGTCTAGAATAACTGTGCCCATAGTACTTATTAAACAAATGTTTGTAGAGTAAGTGGTCTATCAACTTAATCTCAGGGAACTCTAACATTCTGACTCTCTCAGATTACATTATAAGCAAAATGGTTCTAATAAAACCAATATCAAAAGATTATTTTAATATTAACATAAATGTATGAAAGTACTTAGCATATTCCTCAGCAATGAGAATCAAAGGAAACATTGATTCCCTTCACTACCCTTTACTCCACCAGTGGGTAAGATGTAACAGAACTCAGGGCAGATTTTCCATATCTAAACTAAAGATAACAGACATTAATATTTCAGATGGAAATAAATCCCAGTTGTTTCAAACTCTCAATATAATTTTGCTGTACGTATTTAAAATATAACCAAATTGGCCAAAGCTACAGTTTATGCAAATAGTTTTGAGATAAATAAACAAATGTCACTGTATCTGTATAAAGCATTGCATCTTTTATTATTACTCTCAGTGGTATTATATCATCATTATCACTTCTTTGCTTTCAAAGTTCCACCCATACAAAATATTAATTGTGGAGAACATTCTAAAAGCAGTATTTTAAAAGGGTAGCTTTCTGTGAACTAAAATAGGGAAACTTGCTTTTAAATTTAAAAAAAAATTAAAAAGAGATATAAACATAAAAGAAATTTCTGGTTTAAACTTTTTAAGGTTAAATGTTAAAAAAATGAAACAAAGATCTCTACATTGCCAATGTTTCCTCATTTACATCCTTGCATATATTTTCAGATATCACTATCTAATATAATAATAGGATACGTATGAATTTTGTAAACCTGTGTTTCTTAGTGGAAAATTATATTTCTTGTGGGAATTCTATTATTAGTTTACACCGCAAATCTCCTAAAATCTGGGATAGTTAATAGTGTAGCTATCTGTGAAGAAAATAAAATGAAGGCATAATTCACAGTATTACTAACTAAATACTCAATTTAAGCCAAATAAAGTCATAAAAATGACTGAAATCTTTTATACTATATCTAACATAGCTTGTTGTTGTTTAGTTTTTAAGTCCTGTCTAACTCTTTTGCAACCCCAAAGACTGTAGCCTGCTAGCCTTCTCTGTCCATGGGATTTCCCAGACAGGAATACTGGAGTGGGTTGCCATTTCCTATTCCAGGAGATCTTTTGGATCCAGGAATCTCCTGTGTCTCCTGCATTTCAGGCAGATTCTTTACCACTGAGTCACTGAGGAAACCCATCTAACATAGCTTGCCAAGATATTTAAATATTTTTTATTCAATATGATAGCAACTAGATTTATTTTTCAAGAAGTATAGCATTTGTACAGATTCCTGCATATAAAGACATGCTATTAATATACAATTATTGATCTTCATTTTAATCAATATCCTTGAATATTTTGTTTCAACCAAAAATAATACTAAACAATAAAATATTCAAGAATGTCATTATTAAAAAATGGAGAAAATGAGGATAATTTAGTCAAAAAAGTTTGAACTAAAAGTGTCAAGAGTATTTAAGTAAAATTAGCCATTGTAACAACACTGAAACAATAACAGAGAAGTTATTGGAACTTATATGGAAGTCAATAGATTCTCATTATTAAGTCCTGGGCTGACCTAAAAAACTAAGCAAACAGAGGATGCAGCATTCAGAATAAATTTAAAAGGCCACACACAGAAAAACAGAGAGGGACATATTAAAACTATCCAGAGAAGAAAACAAAAGTCTACAAAATAAAAATGGCAACAATGGCAGAAAAGAATTGGTATGTACCACATTTATGAGTTGACTCATTGGAAAAGACCTTGATGCTGGGAGGGATTGGGGACAGGAGGAGAAGGGGACGACAGAGGATGAGATGGCTGGATTGCATCACCCACTCGATGGACATGAGTTTGGGTAAACTCCAGGAGTTGGTGATGGACAGGAAGGCCTGGCGTGCTGCGATTCATGGGGTAGCAAAGAGTCAGACACGACTGGGCGACTGAACTGAAATGAACATTTGTGAATCTACAGTAAAAGAGGTTACTATTTCTTTAGAATTAATTTAGTGAACAGTAAGGAAAAAGGGGACTTCCCAGGTGGCACTACTGGTAAAGAAAGTTGCCTGCCAATGCAGGAGACATAAGAGACACACATTTGATCCCTGGGTCAGGAAGATCCTCTGGAGGAGGGCACTGGCAAATTATTCCAGTATTCTTGCCTGGAGAATTCCATGGACAGAGAAGCCTGGCTGGCTACAGTCTAAAACATGGCAAAGAGTTGGACCTGACTGAAGACTTAGCATGCAGCATGAAAGTAAAAGGTTAAAATGGTCAATATAAATCATTGTTTCAGTAATTTAGAACAAATGTAGAAAGGTTCCCGAGAGTCTTCTAAACCTCTGGAGGTTTTCTGGCTTTTATTTTCAGAGTGACAAATTCACTGGAAAAATTCAGGCTCTTATTTGATTTTTACTGTAAAGTCGAGCCTCTGAGATAAATGGATAACCAGTTTTATTATAACTTCTATAAAATGATGCAAATATATAATTTTTAAGAGGGTTTATCTTATAAAAATTTGTCTTTGTATACTGGTAGATTTTGTTTTCTATTTGAAAGTACAATAACATGAATCTCATGTCCTTGCTCCCCTCCTATCTCTCTCCAGTCTTGCTCTCTCTGACTCTCTCTTACACACACACACACTTGGAGAAAACAAAATTAGCAAGTGTTGATGGGCATGGATTTGGATCTGTAGTCTCATGGTCTCAAGGAGCCACTGAGATAACTTCTCATTGAAAAAAAAAAATTCTTCACACTATAAAGGATCATAGTTAAATTTGGTACCTTAGAAAATAATAAAAATGAATTGAGATCCGGAAAGTAAAAAATTGACCTATGAAAGGTGCTTATTAGAAGGGAAATTAAATAACTTCCTGAAATCAGAGGCAGTTGCACCTGACAATTTACCAACTTTCTCCAGAGGAAAATGTAAGTATTCTCTGCAATCTGTGGGCAAAGAAAAACGAATACCTCTTGGTAAAAATATTAACTGCATCTTAGATAGATTTTACAATGCATATATTTGTAGATCACATAGTAAACAGAACAGACAACTCAAGGTGGAAAGAGGAATGGGTTTCAAATCATTACACTCAGGAGTTTGTCAAAGCCCTGTCTTTATTTTCTAAGTTCATTTTAATAATTTGTTTGGTGTAAAATGACACTAATATTGTCTATTTGCACTCTGTCATTAAAAAGTAAATTGTTTGTACATGAGAAAATTTTGATATGTTCTCACTAGCATAGATACTATAAGCAAATAGACTTAATCTTTCTAAATTTCACAGGTGAAGTTGCAAAACATCTATCAATATTAATCTAGAAAGTTAATTCATATACCTAATGTATTACTTGATGAGTTGACTCCCTGGAAAAGACTCTGATGCTGGGAAAGTTTGGGGGTGGGAGGAGAAGGGGACGACAGAGAATGAGATGGCTGGATGGCATCACCGACTCTATGGACATGAGTTTGGGTGAACTCCGGGAGTTGGTGATGGACAGGGAGGCCTGGCGTGCTGTGATTCATGGGGTCGCAGAGAGTCGGACATGACTAAGCGACTGAACTGAACTGAACTGAAGGAATATACATAGCTCATTTTATTTTTATAGAAAAGTTCAATAAAAGAAGTAAACAAACATTCAACTAGAATATGTAACTTTTAAATAATCAAATATGCCCTTTTAAAAGCCTGTAATATAAAATATACTCATAGAAGAACTATAATTTTTCTGGTTGCTCCCTATTTTCTATTAAATCAAATTGAAATTGTTTGACCATAATTCAAGGTATTTTACCATCTCTTCCCTTTATCTAACCAAAATGTACCTTCTTACTGATGAGTCAGACGCACACACTATAAACAGTGACTAATTTTTACTCTTTTATATAATTCAGTTATTTTCTTCCTCGAGAATATTCTGCCCTTCCCTATCAACACCTTCTCCCACCATTATTTTCATCTGATGATTCCCATAATACTCTGTGGATTAATTCATTCATCAGTGTCTCTGTCCCAATGAAGGTAAAAAAATATAACTAACGCACAGATGAAGCTTTTTATCTCATTGAGAGTATGAGTGGCAGCAGAATTAGGGAAGTACCCAGAGGTAAACATGGACTGAGTGACAGAGAAATCAACTGAAATCAGCAAGCCAAAAAAGAGAAAGATGTAGAAGAGAAAATCTTTAGTTGAATATGGGACTAGAGATCATGAACTTTAGTGGGTCCAGCTGCAAATTAATAGCCAAGTTCAGGTGGACATTCAGTAACTGGACCAAATAAGGAAAACTACATAGATATACTTAGCTGCATTATTTGTAATTAGTAAAAATTTGGAAATACTATCCAATGTTCAAATCACTCATTATCAGAAAATGGCATTTAAAATGTAACACATTATCAACAAATATTAACAATATATCTATAATCAAGAGCTCTAACAATATCAACTTCTGCCCCAAAATGTGAAGCAGATAGACTTCTGTTACATTGTTTGTGGGATTTTAGTTCAACTATTTTGGAAAGCAGAATATTAATAGTTACTACTGAACATGCGTTACTCCTATTATCTAGCAAATTGCACAAAAAAGTCACATACATGAATGTGCCCAGCAGTTTTATTCGCAATAATAACTAAAAAGAACATAAATGCCTTTGATAGAATTGTGATATATTTATATGAAGGAATGCTACTCAATATGAAAAATATTATCCAGATTCATATAGAAACATGGATAAATCTCAGAAATACTATGTTAAGTGAAAGAAATCAATACCACAAATACACTATTCAATTACATTCATTTAACATTTGGCAAAACTAACCTATGTATTTTGAAATCTAATTCTAACCTTGATGGTTTTGAATCACTTAGGAAAAAGAAGTGATAAAAGAAGCTTCAGGGAATTCATAAATGAAAATCTGGGAAATCCTCAAGATTCTGTAGCCTTCCTCAGGGAAGAACAAACTGGAATAGAATACTTCAAATCCAAACTGCAATCAGTGTGTGTGTGTGTGTGTGTGTGTGTGTGCATGTGTATGTAGGACTTGTAATAATCTTATGCATCAGCTTGACTGGGTCAACTGACATTGGTTAGACATTATATTTGGTTTCTTCATGAGGTTAACATTTAAATTGTTAGACTGAGTAAAGCAGATTGCCCACTTCAACATACAAGAGCTTCATTCAATCTATTAAATGCCTGAATAGAACAAAAGGCTTTTACCTCTCTCTGCCTATCTTTGAGCTCCTTTGTAAGCCTTATTCTGCCATCAGCCTTAGATTCACATTGAAACTTCTGCTATAGGCTCACCTGCTTCTCAGACCTTCAGACTCAGACTGGATTTACAGCACTGTCTCTCCTGAATCTCTAGCTTGCTGACTGCAAATCTTGTTTTCTTATAAATAAAATATATACATACATCTACAATGGGTTCCAATTCTTTAGAGAACCACAACTATAACATACAACTCTTGGGATGGAGATCTGGGTAAGAGGAAACTGGCTAATAAATTATGAAGATTATCCACTTATCCTAATGTTTTATGTAAGATCAAATCAAAGAAAATTAAAGGAATAGTATAAAAGAGAAAGAAAATTTAAGCATAAACTGTTAGCCAATAATTCATTTCAGTGAGCCAAGGAACAGTTTGGAACTATAAGTTATCTACAGATGATATCTAAGAGAGCAGACAAGAAATGTACAATTCTTATTTAGCCCTTCAGAAATATTTTCTTAACAACTTTTCCTCCTTTTCTTCACTCTGTAATCATCAGGCTATTTATTTTTTACTTTACTAAAAGTAAACTGAGCTTTACAGTTTTTTAACTGAGTCTTTAAATTCTGACATAGATATTTTACTTGTGACCATTTCTTCCTAAAGAACAAATAAATGGATCACAAGTACTTGAGAATATAACAGAATGACACTGAAGATATACAACCTTTCCTACCACACATTTGATCAATATAGATAACATGTAGATAATACTTTCTAAAGATCAACTTTTTGACTCAAATAATTCATATTCAAAGACAAAAAATAACTAGGTTGTCTACAGAGTTTGTTTTCCCACCAAGTTTACATAGCATGATGATATGCACCAAAATTTAGCTATGTTTCAATTTTAGGACCCATTACCAAAACATGTTAGCATCCCTAAAACAAAGAGAGAGAGAGAGAGAGAGATAAATTTGTGAAACTCTAATTTTCTTAGTTCATTTGATATCTTGATTGACTTTGGTCGAACTTTTTCCTTTGAACAAAAATTACAACATATAACATAAAATAAGCAATCCATTAGAGTAGTTCAGCTCAATCTTATAACCTTTCATTTAAGTCTCAAAAGTCAATTGGGTTCACAGTTTTTATCATTTGGAATTCTTCTCAGCCATGTTGAGTATTCTGAATTTTATACTCCAGTGAACCCGGCATCTGAGAGTCTTGTCTGTGACCATTAGTATATTGCTTGACATACTAATGATAAAAATTCATTTGATTATCTCAAAAAGCATTTAAAAAACAGTATATACATAAAATACTGTTATTAATACTAGTATTTGAAAACTATTTGATAAATATTTGTATAAAATGTAATAATATCTCTGTTTATCAAATAAAATGGCAATATTTTTGAAAACTTCAGAGAAACAAAGTTCATGGACATCAGTTACCACATATAATTGGCCAAAAGTAACAGTGAAGTTAGATATCATCACTAACTCAGTGGACATGAATTTGTTCAAACTCTGGGACAGGGAGGCCTGGTGTGCTGCAGTTCACGGAGTCACAAAGAGTTGGACACGACTTCAAGATTGAGCAACAACACCTAATTAAAATCAAAAGCTTCTGCACAGCAAAGGAAACTATAAGCAAGGTGAAAAGACAGCTTTCAGAATGGGAGAAAATAATAGCAAATGAAGCAACTGATAAAGATTAATCTCCAAAATATACAAGCAGCTCCTGCAACTCAATTCCAGAAAAATAAATGACCCAACCAAAAAATG
Organism: Moschus berezovskii; assembly: GCF_049115385.1. NCBI lineage: Eukaryota > Metazoa > Chordata > Mammalia > Artiodactyla > Moschidae > Moschus > Moschus berezovskii. The sequence continues at coordinate 34,755,801 of NC_142461.1, forward strand.
GGCCAAAGAACTAAACAGACATTTCTCCAAAGAAGACATAAAGATGGCTAACTAACACATGAAAAAATGCTCAACATCCCTCATAATCAGAGAAATGCAAATCAAAACCACAATGAGATACCATTTCACACCAGTCAGAATGGCTGCTCTCCAAAAGTCTACATGCAATAAATGCTGGAGAGGGTGTGGAGAAAAGGTAACCCTCTTACACTGTTGGTGGGAATGCAAACTAGTACAGCCACTATGGAGAACAGTGTGGAGAGTCCTCAAAAAACTGGAAATAGAACTGCCATATGATCCAGCAATCACACTCCTGGGCATACACACCAAAGAAACCAGAATTGAAAGAGACACAGGTACTCCAATGTTATCACATTACTGTTTATAATAGCCAGGACATGGAAGCAACCTAGATGTCCATCTGCAGACGAATGGATAAGAAAGCTTTGGTACATATACACAATGGAGTATTACTTAGCCATTAAAAAGAATGCATTTGAATCATTTCTAATGAGGTGGATGAAACTAGAGCCTATTATACAGAGTGAAGTAAGCCAGAAAGAAAAACACCAATACAGTGTGCTAACGCATATATATGGAATTTAGAAAGATGCAAATGATAACCCTGTATACAAGACAGCAAAAGAGACACAGATGTATAAAACAGTCTTTGGGACTCTGTGGGAGAGGGCGAGGGTGGGATGGTTTGGGAGAATGGCATTGAAACATGTATACTATCATATGTGAAATGAATCGCCAATTCAGGGTCAATGCATGTTACAGGATGCTCGGGGCTGGTGTGCAGGGATGACCCAGAGGGAGGATAAGGGGAGGAGGGAGGTGGGAGGGGGGTTCAGGAAGGGGAACTCATGTACACCTGGGGCGGATTCATGTCAATGTATGGCAAAACCAACCAATATAATATTGTAAAATAATTAGCCTCCAATAAAAATAAATAAAAAATAAAAATGGTCCACATCGAAAAAAAAATAAATTAACTTTAAAAAAGAAATTCTAATAGATAAAAATTTTAATTAAAATGCCAACATACAGCAAATTTCTAAAATTTAGAAACAAAACTGTGTAATGTGATTTTAGCACATGATTCAGTGTACCTTGTATAACTGTGTAAAAATGTTCTCAAAAATATTCTGATGTTTGTAGAACTATGGCTAGCAAGAACAAGGACTTCGGTAAATTAAGGATGTAGAGAAAGTCATAAAAATATATAGTGAAACTATATTCTATGTATGTTATAAGAAGGCTATAAGCCTCCATGAAGACAGAGATCTAGAATGCATATCTAAAACAGTATCCCCGGTGAGCAGTAAAATGCCATGATCAAAACTGTATGCAACAATAATGTGTTATCTTAACAAATGAATAAAGATATGAATGAATGAATAAATGAATCTCTTTCAATACAAATAGGAATTTAGCTACCAAAATCTACAGTGAGTAAGGTTCTACTGAATTGCTGTCATCAGTTTAGAAAACCTAGGGCAACAATGCTTGCTGAGGCAGATCCTCATATCAGTTTTATTTCAGTATTTCCTCATTTTAAAAAGTCAAAAATTTTGTCCCCTTAAAAAGTAATATCTTCTATTTCTATTCTGGTCATTTTATTTTCACAAGTCTCAGGGAAATGATTTTGTAACCTCCAGCCCTTTCATAACCAGGAGGACCGGCTGGTCATTGTTTAGCTGACAAGACATTTTCTCTGCAAAGAAAATTATTAAGAGGGGTGTCAAATAATCAGAAGTTTGCTTCATGACTATGGAAGCAGACTGATGGAAGTGTATTTAATTTCAAAGGCCTGATAACATTAACTAGGATATCTAGTAGCATTGCTTCCAAATTGGTACACACTTATTCCAGAGCTCACTCAGTGCCTTTGACTTTCACAGATCTCCTTTCCCTTACCTTCCAATACCAAACAACCCACAAGGATTACAGGTACCACTTAGAATCCTTAATGAGATTGACGTAATCACACCACTGTATTTAAACTAGATAGCTAATAAGACGGAGAAGGCAATGGCAAGCCACTCCAGTACTCTTGCCTAGAAAATCCCATGGACGGAGGAGCCTGGTAGGCTGCAGTCCATGGGGTCGCTACGAGTCAGACATGACTGAGCGACTTCACTTTCCCTTTTCACTTTCACACATTGGAGAAGGAAATGGAAACCCACTCCAGTGTTCTTGCCTGGAGAATCCCAGGGACGGGGGAGCCTGGTGGGCTGCCGTCTATGGGGTCACACAGAGTCGGACACGACTGAAGTGACTTAGCAGCAGCAGCAGCAGCTAATAAGAACTTACTGTATACAGTAGGAAACTCTTCTCAATATTAAATAATGACCTATATGAGAAAAGAATCTAAGAAAGAGTGGATATAGGTATGCTGTGCTGTTAAATCTCTAAGTTGTGTCCAACTCTCTGCAACCCCATGGACTATAGCCCATCAGGCTCCTCTGCCCAAGGGATTCTTGAGGAAAGAATAATGGAGTTGGTTTCCATATCCTTCTCCAGGGGATACATGTATATGTATAAATAAATCATTTTGATGTACAGAAGAAACTGACATAACATTTTAAATTAAATAGACTCCGATGATGGCTCAGACAGTAAAGAATCCACCTGGAATGTGGGAGACCTAGGTTTGATCCCTGGGTCAGGAAGATCCCCTAGAGAAGGAAATGGCAACCCACTCCAGTATTCTTGCCTGGAAAATCCCATGGGCAGAGGAGCCTGAGAGGCTACAGTCCATGAGGTTGCAAAGAGTTGGACATGGCTGACCGACTATCACTTCACTAAGCAATAATTTAATGAGAATCCAAAATTACTAAAATTTTGTACTTCAGTTGTTTTAATGTGAAACTTTCTTTAATCATATTCTATCATATTCTTAAATGTCAGTCCTAAAAATACCATCTGAAATTCAGGTCAGAGAGAGGCCTCAGATTTAAAGGATTTTGATCTCCTATTTACATTTTTTATACTAAAAAATGAGTATGCTCTGAAGTAGCAGAAGTGCTATCTGCAGTAAACATTACAACCAACTCAATGTTACATAAAGTCTACATAGAAACCTAAAATGCTATTACATAAAATTTTATCCTTAAGGGCCCATGAAAGCCAAAATTTTAAAATAAGTTAGATTTTGCAAGAGAGACAAGAATACAAAATTATTCAGGGTTCAAATCAGTCTAAACAATCTCTGCAGCATTACCCAAAACTTATAGGCACCTTATTCTCTAAAGCAAGGAGATATTATTCCCCATAGAGAAATGAGCCAGGCCTTTTTTCTTATTAAATCAAAATGTATTTTCTATTTATCTGATCAGTTTGATCTTTGAATCTGCTATCAGTTCAGTTCAGTTGCTCAGTCATGTCCAACTCTCTCTGGTCCCATGGATTGCAGCACTCCAGTCTTCCCTGTCCATCACCAACTCCCAGAGCTTCCTCAAACTCATGTCCATCAAGTGGTTGATGCCACCAACCATCTCATCTTCTGTGTCCCCTCTCCTTCTGCCTTCAATCTTTCCCAGCATCAGGGTTTTTGTTTTTGTTTTCCAGTGAGTCAGTTCTTCCCATCAGATGGTCAAAGTATTTGAGCTTCAGTTTTAGCATCAGTCCTTCCAATGAATATTCAGGACTGATTTCCTTTAGAATTGATTGGTTTGATCTCCTTGCAGTCCAAGGGACTCTCAAGAATCTTCTCCAACACCACAGTTCAAAAGTATCAATTCTTCAGTGCTCAGCTTTCTTTATGGTCCAAATCTCACATCCATACATGACTATTGAAAAAACCATAGCTTTGACTAGATGGACTTTTATTGGCAATGTAGTATCTCTGCTTTTTAATAAGCTGTCTAGATTTCTCATGGCTTCTCTTCCAAGGAGCAAGCATCTTTTAATTTCATGGTTGCAGTCACCATCGACAGTGATTATGGAGCCCAAGAAAATAGTCAGTCACTGTTTCCATTGTTTCCCCATCTATTTGCCATGAAGTAATGGGACCATATGCCATGATCTTTGCTTTTTGAACATTGAGTTTTAAGCCAGCTTTTTCACTCTCCTTTTTCAAACTTTTCACTCTTCAGTTCCTCTTTGCTTTCTGCCATAAGGGTTGTGTCATCTGTATATCTGAGGTTATTGATAATTCTCCCTGCAATCTTGAGTCCAGCTTGTGCTTCCTGTCCAGCCCAGCATTTTTCAAGATGTACCCTGCATAAGTTAAATAAGCAAGGTGACCATACTTGACATACTCCTTTCCCAATTTGGAACCAGTCCATTGTTCCATGTCCGGTTCTAACTGTTGCTTCTTGACCTGAATACATATTTCTCAGGAGGCAGAGAAAGGTGGTTTGGCATTCCTGTCTCTTGAATAATTCTTCAGTTTGCTGTGATCCACACAGTCAAAGGCATTAGTGCAATCAATAAAGCAGAAGTAGTTGTTTTTCTGGAACTCTCTTGCTTTTTCTATGATCCAACGGATTTTGGCAATTGGATCTCTGGCTCCTCTGCTTTTTCTAAGTCCAGCTTGAACATCTGGAAATTCTCAGTTCACATACTGTTGAAGCCTAGCTTAGTGCATTACTTTGGTAGCCTGTGAGATGAGTGCAATTGTTTGGTAGTTTGAGCATTCTTTGGCATTGCCTTTCTTTGGGACTGGAAAGAAAACTGACTTTTTCCAGTTCGAAGAAGCAAAATGAAGAAATGTTGCTGGTAATTGATATTACTTTGTGATTTGACATTGAATAACAACATGATCTACCTTGAGGAGTTTGACACATGATGAACATTAACTTTCTGTCAGCTACTAATTAATGAAGCACAAAACCACATAGATGAAGTACACAATGGTGATCAGCATACACTTTGATATATGATTGCATAATGAATGCAATAATTTGCAGAAGAAATACTTTCAATTTTAATAAAAATTGTCATCTAACCTGCACAACAGTTAATTCTGCCATTTAAACATGAGGACTACTTGATTCATATTTCCAGGGAATATAGTGAAACAAGCCTTAGAATGTCTAAATTCTAATATTTGTTGGCATAGTTGGAATTTTAAGTTCACTGTGTTACTTGAAACAGTGATACAATTTATTCAACGTCTAGAAATACTTGTTTCTACTCGAGTATGACTTTATAGTTAGTACAAAGAGATTCATGTGTTATAACAGGAAAATCCTAAAACCATTAGCTCGAGAGCCATTTTAAACTTAAATTACCTAAACTTTGACAGCACATGAAACTTTTTAAAGTAAACTGAAAAGTGAAAAATGTGTCAAGTTTGATATATGGTGAAAGAAAAGCTACATTTCTTCTCAAGCTAATTGACAATAAGGAGTTACCGGTCTATCTGTCTTTGTCTAACTTTTTCCAGCTGGAGAAACTCAACTGTTATTAAAATTGACACACACACAAAAATACAGGGGTATTATTAATGGAAGTAACCACATGATGTTAAATTTTTAACTACAACATCTCAGTGAGTTTGAATTAATTGCATGATACTGGAGGTAAGATAGTTCATAGGTGAGAATATGAATTCTTTTCAGTTTGTTATTGTTATATTTGATGGAATAGCAGCCTATCATTTGCATCCTTCAAAAGGTAAATTATATATGTTTCTAAATTATAATCTGAAATGTACTGTATCCCATCAAAAACCCAACTATTATCCTTATCCAATAGTACAGTTATATTTATAATTTGTCAAACATTGACTGTCGAGTCAAAAGAGCCTTCTAAAACCACGAGATAATTTAGATAGATAGATAGACAGATGAACAGACAGATGTGAATATGGTTACTATACTATTAGGTGAACTCCAAAACCACTACAATCTTTATGCTATTCTCTTCAGATGCAAAAATATATATTAAAACACTAGAGAATATATTTTAAAATAACACACACACATACACATAAATATATATACATATATATTCAAAATGAAGTTTTTAAGTAGAAATTAAAGATTCAATTTGTTGTTGTTTTTTTTTTAACCAACATTCTCTTGATTGTCTCCTATGTATCTGGCTCTATATCGGGTCCCAGATACCTATCTACAAGCCCCAGCTTCAAGGACTGAAGCAGACAGAAATGTAAAATAATGAATTGCAGTAATATTTATTGCAGGCCTAGAAGAGGGATCACTGAGTGAGCGCAAAGGAAAATGAAAAAAGTAATGCTATTTAAGATTTACAAGGTGAATAGGGACTGGACAGGTACAGAAAAAGGGGGAAAATGCAAACAGAGAACAAAGCATGACAAAATGCACAAAAGCATGAAACATAATCCTTAGGAGTATTTTTCTTCTAATGTAACACGAGGTTTGTAATGAAGTACAAAGTACAGGGAGGAGATATCTTGTATTAGCTCACTTCTAGGTCACAGAGCGCCTTACATGTGATTCCAGGGAATCTGGACTTAAATTTATAGATCACAAAATACTATGGGATATTTTATTTAGAAGAAAGAACTTTGATATAGGTAACACAAGATGTAGAGGAAGTGATGAAGAAAGTGAAGTCTGCTTTGATTCTCTGGTTAAGGCACAAAATTAGCTAACTGGGCATGCAGAAAAAGAAGCTGATCTAGACAAGAGAAGGAAATCATTCTGAAGAATTCCAGAGAAAACTTTTTTTTTCTCCTGGCAAACAAAGTGACTTACAATATTGAGGCGAATATTCAGTAAATATACAATTACGAAAAAATTCACATTGTTTTAATTGGGGAAGTAAAAATATTTAAATGTCACAAGTGCTGCAATATTTTAAAGTACATTGTTAACAGGCTTTCAAGGTGGTGCTAGTGGTAAATAACCTACCTGTCAATGCAAGAGACATAAGAGACGCGGGTTCAATCTCTGGGAAGATCTCCTGGAGGAGGAAATGGCAACCCACTCCAGTATTCTTGCCTGGAGAATCCCAGGGACAGGGGAGCCTGGTGGGCTGCCGTCTATGGGGTCGCACAGAGTCGGACACGACTGAAGTGACTTAGCAGCAGTATCAGTGGTAAATAACCTACCTGCCAATGCAAGAGACATAAGAGACGTGGGTTCAATCTCTGGGAAGATCTCCTGGAGGAGGAAATGGCAACCCACTCCAGTATTCTTACCTAGAGAATCCTCACAGACAGAGGAGCATGGCAGGCTACAGTCCATAGGGTCTCAAAGAGTGAGACATGACTGAAGCGACTTAGCATGCAAGTCATATTAAGAGCTCATGAGCAGGAGTAAGAGATAGATGGCAGGAAGGAAAATAAAGGGAGAAGGGGAAAGGCAGTTTCCAAATGATCAAAATTATGACTATAATTCCATGAATTTGACTGAGGTCAACACTGCATCTTAGTATGCAGAATCTGGTCAGGGGTTAGGAAAAGACATGGACCCAAAGGAAAACATGGTATATATATGAGAGGGGTATTAGAAGTCACACAAGATAACAAGAAGCATATATGCCATGAAGTAGAGCTCCAAAGGCATTATATCAGTCTTCTTATTTCTGAGGAGGCTTCTAAGAAAAGACATTGGCTAGCAGAGGCCTGGCATGCTGCGGTTCATGGGGTCGCAAAGAGTCAGACATGACTGAGTGACTGAACTGAACTGAACTGAGCTAATCCCTGAAGGATAAATGGGTAAATCAGGTACTTTCCTGAAGTAGAAAAAAATGGGACTGAGGTTGTTTTCCCCTAATCTGATGAAAGCAGGGATACAGAAAACAGGTAAACATGGAAGTAGTGATGATGCGGTGGTGATATCTATTAAAGTGAAGATTAGCATCATTTTAAAAATCATTAAAACACATTCCAATAGATTATACTTGCCTATACGTGTGTATTTTTTTCTTCCAATGGGAAGAAGAAAGGGAAGAAAGGGTCTCTCAGAGTGTCAAACTGGTTACTCCATTTTAGAGATTCGTTCACAGCAACAACCTTAAATTGCATACTCTGTGTTGCCCAGCAAGGAGCTTCATTAGTACCATTCAAACTCTGAACTTCCTCCCTTCTTGAAGAACAGGCATGGATGACATTTCTAAACTGCACTGAAGATCCTTCTTGTGAAGAAGGACTTCCCACAGGCCTCCATTAAACATTAAAGCTAAAAGGGACTAAGGAGTCATCTAATCTATTATCCAATTGTTAGGAGTGCCAAATGCTTTCCAGAATATTGAACATAAAAGGACAGGGCAAAGATATATATACTTATTTAATTTTTAAATGTATTTAAGTATATATTAATAGCTTTTATAAAATGTTTAATTTTAAAACAAATACTCTAGAATATTAATACATGGAACTATCAATGCCTTAACTTTTCCTAATAGAAAGTTAAAATACTAGACTAGATTCAATCAGAGACTTTTGTAAGGGTATTCATTTTACACATGAGTAATGCATTTTTATATGCTACACTTCAGTATCCAGAGTAAAGCATAGATCTATTTCATCATTCTAGAATTAGAGATCCTTTCTTTATGTTTCAGTTCAGTTCAGTTCAGTCACTCAGTCGTGTCCGACTCTTTGCGACCCCATGAATCACAGCACACCAGGCCTCACTGTCCATCACCAACTCCCGGAGTTTACTCAAACTCATGTCCATCGAGTCGGTGATGCCATCCAGCCATCTCATTCTCTGTCATCCCCTTCTCCTCCCGCCCCCAATCCTTCCCAGCACCAGAGACTTTTCCAGTGAGTCAGCTCGTTGCATGAGGTGGCCAAAGTATTGCAGTTTCAGCTTTAGCATCAGTCCTTCCAATGAACACCCAGGATCGATCTCCTTTAGAATGGACTGGTTGGATCTCCTTGCAGTACAAGGGACTCTCAAGAGTCTTCTCCAACACCACAGTTCAAAAGCATCAATTCTTCGGCGATCAACTTTCTTCACAGTCCAACTCTCACATCCATACATGACCACGGGAAAAACCATAGCCTTGACTAGATGGACCTTGGTTGGCAAAGTAATGTCTCTGCTTTTTAATATAATATCTAGGTTGGTCATAACTTTCCTTCCAAGGAGTAAGCATCTTTTAATTTCATGGCTGCAATCAGCATCTACAGTGATTTTGGAGCCCAAAAATAAAGTCTGACACTGTTTCCACTGTTTTCCCATCTATTTCCCGTGAAGTGATGGGACCAGATGCCATGATCTTGTTTTCTGAATGTTGAGCTTCAAGCCAACCTTTTCACTCTCCTCTTTCACTTTCACCAAGAGGCACTTTAGTTCTTCTTCACTTTCTGCCATAAGGGTGGTGTCATCTGCATATCTGAGGTTATTGATATTTCTCCCAGCAATCTTGATTCCAGCTTGTGCTTCTTCCAGCCCAGCATTCCTCATGATGTACTCTGCATATAAGTTAAATAAGCAGGGTGACAATATACAACCTTTACGTACTCCTTTTCCTATTTGGAACCAGTCTATTGTTCCATGTCCAGTTCTGACTGTTGCTTCCTGACCTGCATACAGGTTTCTCAAGAGGCAAGTCAGGTGGTTTGGTATTCCCATCTCTTTCAGAATGTTCCACAGTTTTTTGTGATCCACACAGTCAAAGGCTTTGGCATAGTCAATGAAGCAGAAATTGATGTTTTTCTGGAACTCTCTTGTTTTCTCCATGATCCAGCAGATGTTGGCAATTTGATCTCTGGTGCCTCTACCTTTTTTAAAACCTGCTTGAACATCTGGAAGTTCACGGTTCACATATTGCTGAAGCCTGGGTTGAGCTATTTAAAATCTTGATAGATGATGCTGTGAAAGTGCTGCACTCAATATGCCAGCAGATTTGGAAAACTCAGCAGTGGCCACAGGACTGGAAGAGGTCAGTCTTCATTCCAATCCCAAAGAAAGGCAATGCCAAAGAATGCTCAAACTACCGCACAGTTGCACTCATCTCACACGCTAGTAAAGTAATGCTTAAAATTCTCTTTATGTTTAGGTCCCAATATTGTAATGATGAAAGCTTTTTCTTTGCATTAACTTCTTTAATATAAAAAAATTTACAAATAAATGAGAGTTGTGGAGCAAAGAAATTTAAATGTGATAATCTCTTAAAATTGTATATTAGATATAAAACCAGTGCAATTGATCAACTATTATATTCTGTAATACCTACTGCAATTTCATTCCTAATTTTGACCCTAATGATTTATTATCTTAGTGGCACTGCCTTCCTTGAAACATATCACTAAAAATTATATAATACTTACTACTAATTGATACTGGCAAGGAACAAAGAAACTAGAATTTCTGAAGTACTCCTAAAAGTATATTATGTGTTTAGTCACTCAGTCCTGTCTGACTCTGCAACTCCATGGACTGTACCCCACCAGGTTCCTCTGTCCATGGGAGTCTCCTGGCAAGAATACTGGAATAGGTTGCCATGCCCTCCTCTAGGGGATCTTCCCAACCCAGGGATCAAACCCAGGTCTCCCACATTGTAGGTGGATTCTTTACCATCTGAGCCACCAGGGAAGCCCTCTAAATGTATGAATGACTATGAATTTTCAAAACAGGGTCTTTTCGGGTTAGAATTAAATGATCTTTCCTTAAAAGTTAATTGATTTTAAAACCTGTACTCCAGAATGGAATACAACTTAAGTGACAGATGTAACAGGGTCCTAAGTCTGGAAGATAAGGATGAACAGATGCAGAACAAATGGTATGGTTATGCAGAAAAATTGTTAGCCTTTAGGTATTGTAGCTTTTGTAAGGAAATCAGCCATTTTCAATCACGTTTTCATAGCAAATTCCTTGACTTTTTACTTATTATGTATGCTTTTGTTACTATCAAGCTGGGTTGAGGATGAAGATAGGAATATTGATGCTTTCAGAAGATTCTTAAATATACAGACCTGAAAAAGAATAGGAGGAAACACTATTACTCCTGAAGTAGAAATGACAGAATTTGTAAACTCAGAAGAGCACTTAGCATCCCCAATGTCCAGGGGAAATTATTCTCAGGGAAAGATAAAGCTGTGGTAGAGCTCTTTGGGGAATGAAAGGTGGGAAGTAGGGCTAATGCTGGCACAGAAAATGGCTAAAGAAACTTGATTTGCCACAGTCAGAACCTCAGTCACGATCCCATTTGCTCCAAATTGTACACGGAATCTGGAGCAATTTATAAGGTACAATAGTGGGAGAAATCAGGAGTGAACTTTGGTAGTTAATTAACATTTAGAAATCTTTCAAATGCATTGAAAAATTAGCATCTTCCAAGTGTTCACCAATAAAGTACCTAGAATTATTTAGCCAAGTGAATTGTAGACAAATTATTTCAACTATGAGAGTATATTCATGCTATTAGTTATATACTATACAGTCCATGGAATTCTCCAGGCCAGAATACTGGAGTGGGTAGCCTTTTCCTTCTCCAGGGAATCATCCCAACCCAGGGATTGAACCCAGGTCTCCCGCACTGCAGGCGGATTCTTACCAACTGAGCTACAAGGGAAGCCCACCTTACCTGCCTCCTGAGAAATCTGTGCATAGGTCAATAAGCAAAAGTTGGAACTGGATGTGAAACAACAGACTGGTTCCAAGTTGGGAAAGGGGTGTGTCAAAGCTGTATATCTTCACCCTGCTTATTTAACTTATATGCAGAGTATATCACGCAAAATGCCGGGCTTCATGAAACATAAGCTGGAATCGAGATTGCTGGGAGAAATATCAATAACCTCAGATATGCAGATGATACCACCCTTATGGTAGAAAGCAAAGAGGAACTAAAGAGCCTCTTGAAGAAAATGAAAGAGGAGAGTTAAAAAGATGGCTTAAAACAACATTAGAAAAAACGAAGACTGTGGCATGTGGTCCCATCGCTTCATGGCAAATAGATGGGTAAAAAATGGAAACAGTGACAGACTTTATTTTCTTGGGCTCCATAATCACTGTGGATAGTATCTGCAGCCATAAAATTAAAAGACGCTTGCTCCTTGGAAGAAAAGCTATGACCAACCTAGACAGCATATTAAAAAGCAGAGACATTACTTTGCTGTCAAAGGTCTGTCTAGTCCAAGCTATGGTTTTTCCAGAAGTCAGGTATGATGTGAGAGTTGGACTAGAAAGAAAGCTGATCACGGATGAATTGATGCTTTCGAAATGTGGTATTGGAGAAGACTCTTGAGAGTCCCTTGGACTGTAAAGAGATCCAACCAGTCAGTCCTAAAGGAAATCAGTACTGAATATTCATTGGAAGGACTGATGCTGAAGCTCAAACCCCAATACTTTGGCCACTTGATGCAAAGAACTGACTCATTGGAAAAGACCCTGATGCTGGGAAAGATTGAAGGTGGGAGAAGGGGATGACAGAGGATGAGATGGTTGGTGGCATCACCGACTGGATGTACATGAGTATGATCAAGCTCCCAGAGTTGGTGATGGACACAGAAATCTGGCGTGCTGGACTCCACAGGCTCGCAAAGAGTTGTACACTACTGAGCAACTGAATTGATTAGGTATATAAAGTCATAATGCTGAGATATTTGTTGCTCATCCACACTGTGTTAATTTTCTGCTCTTATGAAGTAGGGGCAATCTACATTAGTGAAACACAATTTAGGAAACTTTATACATGAATATAATTCAGTAGGTATTCAATGTTATTCTTTCTTTTTGAATCACTAGAATACTGTTGAATCTACTAAACAGTTTTTACGATATATTTTTTTTAATTTTGTATACAAAACCTGGGTGGTGCTAGTGGTAAAGAACTCTCCAGCCAATGCAGGGCGCATAAGAGACTTGGGTTCGATCTGGGTTGGGAATATTCCCTTAAAGAGGGTGTGGCAATCCACTCCAGTATTTTTGCCTGGAGAAGCCCATGGACAGAGGAGACTGGCAGGCTAAAGTCCATAGGATAGCAAGGAGTCAGACCTGAATGAATCAACTTAGCATACTTGCAGTGTTTGAAAAAAGTCATTATCAGCAATAAGTTCCATTTCAAGAACCATTTGATTAGTATATCATTTAAATTTGAACTCATTTTTCTAAATCTTCCTTTTCTCACAATGTAAGTACTTTGATATAAAACTGATTGCACTTTCTGATACTTTCCTATTCAATTATAGTTTCTCAAAATGGACAGCACAATGTCATTTTGTTGTACTTTTGAGTTTTCTTGGAAAAAAACTCCCAAATGTTTAAGATGACTTGTGTTTTGCTCAAAAATATTTTAAAGTTTTCCAACAGTCTAAGTCATTGTCACATTTCAGTTCAGTTCATTTCAGTTCAGTTCATTTCAGTTCAGTCGCTCAGTCGTGTCCGACTATTTGCGACCCCATGAATCACAGCACACCAGGCCTCCCTGTCCATCACCAACTCCTGGAGTTCACTCAAACTCATGTCCATCAAATTAGTGTCACATTAAATTACTATAAGCCTTCATTGTAATGGTTCATATTCAATTTCCTGTTAATATAAGCATATGACAATGTGTCTACTTGACTGATATGTAATGGACAACCTATACATTTTCTATTAAAAAAGATAAAAAAGAGGAAATGGATTATCTGAAACCATTTTAAATTATTCATGTGCCTTTGATGTTTAATACATTACTTAAATAACAAAGAAGTTTCACATACTACTCAGGTGACAATTTTAAAATCCCACAGTATAATTTTTTCAATCTAATAACAGAAATAGATAGGAATAAACATATACATATGTGACTCCTAAATTTACATTTTCAAAGCTCATTTTTCCTGAGCTTCCGGTATACATCCAATTTTCTACTGGTAATCATCACTTTTCAGATGTTAAATTCATTATTTGTCTTCCTACTCCCACCATCCAGTCTTCCTCATTATGATCCTAATTTTAAGTAATGATACAACCATCCACTCAATGAATCAAGAGTTCTGCTACATCAAGACATGTAATCTAGAGTCTACTCCCCAAATCATTGGTGATTTGTCTAGGCTCTTCCATCCCCAAAGCAGTTACCCTAGTGAAGGACCTCCTCACATCTCACTAAAATTTCTCTTATATCTTGCCTTTCTGCCTCCAATGTTAATAATTTCTAGCATGTCTTCATTTCTCAAGTATATGCTATCATATCACTCCCTTGCTTAAAACCGATCAATGACTTCCAGTTAAGTTTACAAAATTCAAAATCCTTTTTATGGATAGCATACAGCATCAACTGTGATTTGGCCTCTGCCTACAACTTAAATCTCATCTATTACATTTACCTTTTGTTCTAACAGTATATAATTTTTTTCACATCTTTTCCACAACTAAGATTTGTTTCAACATATTAAGCTTTCAGTTCTCCTATAACATATGATTTTCTACATTTTCAGATATTCCTAAAACATAGCTCTTTTTATTTTCATCCTTTCACCATCATTCACTTTTTTCCTACCACCCAACTCACGAGCAGATCCTAGACTAAATTATAAATAATCATATCAGCAACCATTTCCTTCTAAATATTCTATCCTCAGTATAACTTAATTCCTCCCCTGTTATTTTTATTTATAACATTTAACATTTAGACATTTAATTATATTGTTAGTTTCTCTCTTACTATGACCTCTTGGATGTTAAGAACCAAGCCTCTGAGGTCGGAATACCTAGAAGTTAGCATGGGACACAAGGAGAAGGGTGGTAACATTTCAAAAGAAGCCCTTTTTAATCTTTCTGGTACTATATTTCCTTGTCTTGGACATGAGTCATAACTTAAACCAGTTATGAGAATTTTGTCACTTCCAAAAATTATTTGTTAAGGTTAAATCCATGTAAATTTAAATGTTTACAAATTACTGATTTGACACGACTATAATTTACCTCTCCAAGAATAGACTATGCTATATTTTAGAGAAAATGTAATTAAGAGATGGGGGAAAAAAACAAACTTGTTATAAGTTGCATGGAAAAAATTAATGTTGAGACAGAAATATATGGTCATATTTGGTTGCCTTCAGTCTAAGTTTTTATACTTAAATTCCTTCAACATTCACAAACAAAAGTCAGGGGATATTCAGTTCAGTTCAGTTCAGTTAAGTCGCTCAGTCGTGTCCGACCCTCTGCGACCCCATGAATCACAGCACGCCAGGCCTCCCTGTCCGTCACCAACTCCCGGAGTCCACTCAAACTCATGTCCATAGAGTCGGTGATGCCATCCAGCCATCTCATTCTCTGTCGTCCCCTTCTCCTCCCACCCGCAACCTTTCCCAGCATCAGAGTCTTTTCCAGTGAGTCAACTCGTCGCATAAGGTGGCCAAAGTACTGGAGTTTCCTTTAAAAGCTATTGTTAATCAGTTAAGAGTTAAAAAACAAGAAAATCTCCTTCTAGTCATGCTTCCTCCAACACACCCAAACACATGTAATTTGCACTCATTCAGTTCAGTTCAGTTCAGTCTCTCAGTCTTGTCCGACTCTCTGCGACGCCATGAGTCACAGCACGCCAGGCCTCCCTGTCCATCACCAACTCCCAGAGTTCACTCAAACTCATGTCCATTGAGTCGGTGATACCATCGAGCCATCTCATTCTCTGTCGTCCCCTTCTCCTCCTGCCCCCAATCCCTCCCAGCATCAGAGTCTTTTCCAGTGAGTCAACTCTTCGCATGAAGTGGCCAAAATATTGGAGTTTCAGCTTTAGCATCAGTCCTTCCAATGAACACCCAGGACTGATCTCCTTTAGGATGGACTTGTTGGATCTCCTTTCAGTGCAAGGACCTCTCAAGAGTCTTCCCCAACACCACAGTTCAAAAGCATCAATTCTTCGGCAATCAGCTTTCTTCACAGTCCAACTCTCACATCCACACATGACCACTGGAAAAACCATAGCCTTGACTAGACAGACCTTGGTTGGCAAAGTAATGTCTCTGCTTTTTAATATGCTATCTAGGTTGTTCATAACTTTCCTTCCAAGGAGTGTCTTTTAATTTCATGGCTGCAATCAGCATCTGCAGTGATTTTGGAGCCTAAAAAATAAAATCTGACACTGTTTCCACTGTTTCCCCATCTATTTGCCATGAAGTGATGCAGATGCCATGATCTTTGTTTTCTGAATGTTGAGCTTCAAGCCTACTTTTTACTCTCCTCTTTCACTTTCATCAAGACGCTTTTTAGTTCCTCTTCACTTTCTGCCATAAGGGTGGTATCATCTGCATATCTGAGGTTACTGATATTTCTCCCAGCAATCTTGATTCCAGCTTGTGCTTCTTCCAGGCCAACATTCCTCATGATGTACTCTGCATATAAGTTAAATAAGCAGGGTGACAATATACAACCTTGACGTACTCCTTTTCCTATTTGGAACCAGTCTGTTGTTCCATGTCCAGTTCTAACTGTTGCTTCCTGACCTGCATACAGGTTTCTCAAGAGGTAGGTCAGGTGGTTTGGTATTCCCATCTCTTTCAGAATTTTCCAAGTTTATTGTGATCCACACAGTCAAAGGCTTTGGCATATTAAAATATATTTCTTCAGTTCAGTTCAGTTCAGTCGCTCAGTCGTGTCCGACTCTCCATGACCCGATGAATCACAGCACGCCAGGCCTCCCTGTCCATCGCCAACTCCAGGAGTTCACTCAAACTCATGTCCACAGAGTTGGTGATGCCATCCAGCCATCTCATTCTCTGTCGTCCCCTTCTCCTCCCGCCCCCAACCTTTCCTAGCATCAGAGTCTTTTCCAGTGAGTCAACTCGTCGCATGAGGTGGCCAAAGTATTGCAGTTTCAGCTTTAGCATCAGTCCTTCCAATGAACACCCAGGATTGATCTCCTTTAGAATGGAATGTTTGGATCTCCTTGTAGTCCAAGGGACTCTCAAGAGTCTTCTCCAACACCACAGTTCAAAAGCATCAATTCTTCGGTGATCTTAGCTGCCAATAAATCCTTAGTGTGAAGACATCAGTGAATATTGCTGATGACTGAGTTATTGAAATGGTGAAGTTCCTTTTTCCATGAATATATCACCTAGATTTATTATTTCCTTCTTCCAATCCTCCCTTTAAAAGCCTGACCTACACCCATGTCTAATTGTTTCTTTTTCTTCCTAAAAGCAAAAAAAGTCTGCAATTCTTCTTTCTCTAAGACTCTTTGAGCTCTCCCTTCTTTATCATGTGTCAAAATAAAGATTTCCTGGGCAACTCTAAGCCCAACCTCAATTTCCTTCTGAACCTTATTATTGCTTTCCTATTTTCAAGTCACATCTTGTTCCCACTGTGGTTGGAAGGATCTAAGATCAGTAACCCAATCTCATTTCCCAAAAGTTGGTTTCCAGTGTTGACCATATAAAAACTCCAATGAAAAGTAAGTTACTAGCAGGATAAAAACAGTTCAAATAAATTTATCCAGTATTATATGTTAGAGGACGAAGTACTCTGCGGGGTGACCAAGGATAGCAGAACTTGGCTATCACATAATCCCCAGCTTCAAAGATATTATTATTTTACTAAAACGTACACTTCTACAATTAGATTAGTCCATGATATTGCACAAAATGTGTGAGTGCCAGGTTTTTTTCTTTTCCTTTAAGTAGCCAAATGGTATGTGGAAGCATCTGCACTCATCTTGTTTATAACCTATTGCCACCCTTTAAACCTAAAATCCTGGCGTTCTGTGATTCATGGGGTCGCAGAGAGTCGTACACGACTGAGCGACCGAAATGAACTGAACTGAAACCTAAAATCATTGCTAACATCTCACTAATAGTTTCTACAGAATATTTCAAGTCTTTTTTTTAAAGAGAAATTCAGATTTTGCAACAAAATCTCTTGTATCATTGTCCACTTGGATGAGTTTTTTCAAAAAGAAATCAAGAGATCATGAGTATCAAATTGTGGGGGCACTTTATAGGGAAACCCAGTTCTTTCTTTGCAAAAGGCAATAAAGAAAGTGATTTATATTTAGTTACTGAAACCTCAGACTAGATAGTGTTTTCCTCCTAAGCTATCTGAAAAAAAATATTATCATCTCCTCCTTAGCTGTCTCTGACATATCTATTATTTTTGGTCTTATATAGAAATTTAGCAACATCTAAAGTGCTACACACAAGCATTTGAGGGACAAAATACAGCATGGTTTTCTACCATCTGTTATTTCCAAAGAAGGCCAACATGCTTAATAGGAATTTGGAAAAGTACAGTATTACAACTAATATTTCTAAGAGCAGATGCAGTGAACATTTGAAGGAAAATTGCCAACATTGTCAAACATTTGAGAAAATATTAAACAGTATATCATATGGTTTGTTTTGTATCCAGTGTAGATAATTATTTTCAGAACTAGATAGAGACTTTTTATTCACTGGCAAGTTAATATGTGATTCATCCCATTTGGAAAGAAGCCAGATTTTTTTTTCATAGAAAATTACTATTGGCAAATAAATATCAGAAATAGTGTAGTCAACTTAATTTATTTTTCTTTTAAAACACACTCTATGCTGCATATACAATACTCCTTTATTTAAAATAACAAAATACAGAAACAATGGCATTATTTGATAAAGTTGCTGTAGCTATTAATTTGAAATAAATAATTTAATAACATTCAATAAATGTTAATGTACCTTTCCTATTTTTGCATTTGAGTTATAGTTTCATATTATTTTTTAATATAAGTATTATAGCATTTATACTATTGCGTCTAGAAATTAAAGTTCTGACTATTTATATAATTAGTCCCTGGTGCCTAAATAAACAAAAAACTAAATAAAAACGAACACTTTACTCCTTGCAGAAAAGTGTCCCCATCTACCAAAATGCACGCAGAAAGCAACCCAAGTTGCTATATTTCCACTGAAAATAAGAATTTTTGATGATTATCTAGAATTACCTATGACCTACTACAACTCAATTTACTTCAGTACATTAAACATAGAGCTTCCCAGGTGGCTCAACAGTAACGAACCTGCCTGTAATGCTGGTGACACAGGAGATACAGGTTCAATCCCTGGGTCAAGAAGTTGCCCTGGATGAGGACATGGCAACTCACTCCAGTATTCTTGCCTAAAGAATCTCATGGACAGAGGAGCCTGGTGGGCTATAGTCTATTGGGTCACAAAGAGTCAGACATGACTGAAGCAACTTAGCAAGGAAGCACATTGAACATGCCATTCTATGTGAGCAGTGCTCTTTCTAAAACACAATTATCCAATACAGAAAACAAGTTGAAGCTAAATATCAAAAACACTTTCTTTAAAGCCCCCTGTTTTTCACTTTGTCCTGACCCTAATCCCCAATCACTGTAACTTATCATACAACACAGTTTCAACTTTCTCTTTGTTCCCTTGATAGAGCTTAGCTTTGGGTGAGGTTGGGTGATCAACTCACTATTGTGGCATTTACATCTGAGCTAGACTTCTTTCCAGTATTAGATCCACCTTTAGCTGACTTCCACCATCCTAGCCAAGTGGCAGATGTGTCATCAGCACCACAAAAAGAGAAAAACTGAAAGCTTTCTTTTGTGCTACTCTCCCCGCCCTGCCAACTCCAATATTTCCTAGAATTCCACTCACTCTAAATGGGCCAGAAATAAGATGTGATTAGTTTAATCAAGATCAATTTGGACTTAGGAATGAGATCAACAATACATAGTTCAAAAGTATTGTTTCATAAAGAACACTTAAGGCCATTAAAAAGCTAAGGAGAAAAAGGTTAGCAGGCATCTGATAACAAATGTTCAATATATAACATACTATAAATTATTATAATATGATAAATGATATGATAAATGTTTTGCTCTGATAAATACAGTAAAAATGATTAGTAATTGTTAAGAGCTTTAGAGTTACTCAACAAAGTTATATCTTCATTTGTAAAACTAAATGACAGACTTATGTTTAAATGTAAATTGTCAAAAAAAAGTTAACTTGAATTAGAAGGAATCTTATGAAGCAAAACAAGAAGTCCATAAAAGAATACATAGGCTTACCTAATTACATAGTTTGTTTAACTGTCAAAAACCAGAAAAATTATAGGCTGGGAGATATATTTGCAAAACCCGTGGCATAAAAATAAATGTATGGCATGAAGTACCTATAAATTTATTTGAAAACAGCAAACTACTAAAAACTTTTAAGCAGGAATACAAATAAGACTTTCAGAAAAGAGGAAATGTACATCATCAATATAGTTGTCAAATGATGCTCTATCTCAGTAAGAGAAAAGTAAGTTAAAACAACAGTGTATAACTTTCCATTCTGAGAGGAATAAAGTAATGAGGAACAATAACATGCATGCTGACAAGACTTCGAAAAATGGCACTCTGTCTGCTGTTGTTGAGGTTGTGAATCACTACAGTCTTGTGAGAAATAAGCTTGAAATATCAATAACAATTAAATCTTACATTCACTATTCTATGGGGAATCCCACATGCAGCAGTGGTAAAGAATCAACCTGCCAATGCAGGAGATGCAAGAGACATGGGTTCAATCCCTGGATCAGGAAGATCTCCTAGAGAATGAAATGGCAAGCCACTTCAGTATTCTTGCTTGGAAAATTCTATAGACAGAGGAGCCTGGCATGCTATAGTCCATGAGGTCCCAAAGAGTCAGATGCAAAGGAAGTACACACACAAATATTGTTCTAAGGAATTACCTAGTGGGATAGCTAATGGTATTCAGATAAACCATCTCAGTTCTGATATTTATGCACAATCAGGATCAATAACACAACTGTACATTTGTTTTGATATCATACATGATAATTATGTCAATTAATACTAGATCACAGATAAAAAGTTGATTAGAAAGCCATGGAAAATGAGAAGCAATTACTTTGTCTCTAAATTTATTACTTTCATAAACAAATAGATACAGTAATAAAAGGTTGGGTAAAAAAAAATGTAGACTTTATCAATTCTTTTTTTTTTTTAGACTTTATCAATTTTAATGCACCCAATCTAAATATAGTTAAATCTATCAAAATGGACATGGAATTGAATATTAAAAAAAACGGTAAAGAGAAAATCTTTCTAAGAGGAAACACAAAAATTATTTCCGAATATAGACTCCTATATAAAGAGAATATTATTTTAGTAGAGTACCAAGGGAATATTTCCTGCAAAGATGGGCAAAAAAGGACAGAAATGGTATGGACCTAACAGAGGCAGAAAATACTAAGAAGAGGTGGCAAGAATACACAGAAGAACTGTACAAAAAAGATCTTCAAGATGCATAATTACGATGGTGTGATCACTCACCTGGAACGTGAAGTCAAGTGGGCCTTAGAAAGCATCACTATGAGCAAAGCTAGTGCAGGTGATGAAATTCCAGTTGAGTTATTTCAAATCCTAAAAGATGATGCTGTGAAAGTGCTGCACTCAATATGCCAGCAAATTTGGAAAACTCAGCAGGGGCCACAGGACTGGAAAAGGTCAGTTTTCATTCCAATCCCAAAGAAAGACAATGCTAAAGAATGCTCAAACTACCGCACCATTGCACTCATCTCACATGCTAGTAAAGTAATGCTCAAAATTCTCCAAGCCAGGCTTCAGCAGTGCATGAACCATGAGCTTCCAGATATACAAGATGATTTCAGAAAAGGCAGAGGAACCAGAAATCAAACTGCCAACATCTGCTGAATCATTGAAAAAACAAGAGATTTCCAGAAGAACATCTATTTCTGCTTTATTGACTATATCAAAGCCTTTGACTGTGTGGATCACAATAAACTGTGGAAAATTCTCAAAGAGAAATCTGTATGCAGGTCAGGAAGCAACAGTTAGAACTGGACATGGAACAACAGACTGGTTCCAAATAGTAAAAGGAGAATGCAAAGGCTATATATTGTCACCCTACTTATTTAACTTATATGCAGAGTACATCCGGAGAAGGCAATGGCAAGCCACTCCAGTACTCTTGCCTGGAAAATCCCATGGATGGAGGAGCCTGGTAGGCTGCAGTCCGTGGGGTCGCTAAGGGTTGGACACGACGGAGCGACTTCACTTTCACACATTGGAGAAGGAAATGGCAACCCACTCCAGTGTTCTTGCCTGGAGAATCCCAGGGACGGGGGAGCCTGGTGGGCTTCCATCTATGGGGTCACACAGATTCGGACACGACTGAAGTGACAGCAGCAGCAGCAGCAGCAGAGTACATCATGAGAAACACTGGGCTGGGAGAAGCACAAGCTGGAATCAAGATTGCCGGGAGAAATATCAATAACCTCAGATATGCAGATGATACCACCCTTATGGCAGAAAGTGAAGAGGAACTAAAAAGCTTCTTGATGAAAGTGAAAGAGGAGAGTGGAAAAGTTGGCTTGAAGCTCAGTGTTCAGTAAACTAAGATCATGGCATCTGGTTCCATCACTTCATGGCAAATAGATGGGGAAACAGTGGAAACAGTGTCAAACTTTATTTTTTGGGCTCCAAAATCACTGCGGATACTGATTGCAGCCATGAAATTAAAAGACACTTACTCCTTGGAAGGAAAGCTATGACCGATCTAGCCAGCATATTAAAAAGCAGAGATATTACTTTGTCAACAAAGGTCCATCTAGTCAAAGCTATGGTTTTTCCAGTGGTCATGTATGGATGTGAGAGTTGGACTATAAAGAAAGCTGAGCACTGAAGAATTGATGCTTTTGAACTGTGGTGTTGGAGAAGACTCTTGAGAGTCCCTTGGTCTGCAAGGATATCCAACCAGTCCATCCTAAAGGAAATCAGTCCTGGGTGTTCACTGGAAGGACTGATGCTAAAGCTGAAACTCCAAAACTTTGGCAACCTGATGTGAAGAGCTGACTCATTTGAAAAGACCCTGATGCTGGGAAAGATTGAGGGCAGGTGGAGAAGGGGACGACAAAGGATGAAATGGTTGGACAGCATCACCGACTCAATGGACATGAATTTAGGTAGACTCGCAGTTAGTAATGGATGGGGAGGACTGGCGTGCTGCAATTCATGGGGTTGCAAAGAGTGGGACACGACTGAACAACTGAACTGAACTGAACTGAGTGGATTTCTTTCTTAGAACCAAAGAGCCTTGAATAAAGTGAAGATGATTAAAATATGCTTGGTCGATATTTTCATGACTAAATTCAGAACAGTGTAAGGGAAAATACTGTCAATGTCAGCACCAGAATTCTCCTAAGTTGCAGGATTGCATCTTTTTTTTTTTTTTTAAACTGGACAGTTCTGTTGGAAGTTCCAGGGGAGACCAGGGAACAGGTCTGAGCAGAAACATAGTTGTGAGATGGAGTCATGTGAGAAGAGTCAAGACAGAGAGAAAGACAACCCCATTGGGGAAAAAAAAAAAATGGACATTGGAAAGATTACACTTGCTCTTACTTAACCAGGAGCAGATGTGTCAAGTACAAAGTGAACAGGTCTCAAAAGGGAACATAAATTCTGGTGTGAAGAAGTAAAGCATCTGCCACTCAAGTTTTAATTTGTACTGTAGAACTCAAGAGAACAATGATACAGGAAGCAAGTAACAATATTCAAATCAGCCAGAGTGTTCAGAATAAGGATGCACTTATAGCCATCTGGGACTGTGCTGCCAAGGAACATTTTGTTTTTTAATATGAAAATTCCCTTTCTTTTCCATTACGTGTTCCACTCCAAGAAGCATGTAATACCAATCTCTGTTTTAAAATGTACACTCTATAGCATGTATTAATTATATGCTTATGATTATATTAACCAATGAGGAAAAAGAAAAATTTGATCTTATATATATTTTTTAACATTGAAGAAATGGATTTCCAAATAAAAAGTGAAAGAAAATTAAAATGGAGTATGATCACTTCTTGGCTTTTTGGCTAAGATCAAGTAAAATGGAATATGAAAAACATAGGAATCAATTGAGTAGTTTTATGGGCTTCTGGTGTATGCTCATTATCAGAAACTCCATTTTACAATGCAAGAACTATTTTGGAAAAAAAACTGATTGATAAATTATTAACAATCATGTGCAACTATATTTGTTAAAAATGAACATGGTGCTCAATGACTTTAAACCTCATAAAATGAAGACCACAGGGCGAGTCAGTCATATGCATCCACAGTGTATTGCTAATGGAAATGGACCATAATGTTGATTTGAATTTCTGAGCAACTCATTCAATGAACAATTGAATGAATAAAAATAAATATGGAATTATTTTTTAAATCTAGCAGTTAGAAACTCACATGGCAATTCATAGACCAATAATATGTCAATGTTTTTTTAAATAGCCTGGGCTTACAGTGAAAATTACTGGGAATATAAATATATATATACATGTATAAAACAACTTATAAACAAATTTATTTGAAGCCATACTGGATCATATCTGATATGACTTGCTAAGTCACTTCAGTCATGTCCGACTCTGTGCGACCCCATAGACGGCAGCCCACCAGGCTCCCCCGTCCCTGGGATTCTCCAGGCAAGAACACTGGAGAGGGTTGCCATTTCCTTCTCCATCTGATATGACTTAAGAAAATGTAATAATCTATTGAGGATAAGATAGTAATTCTCCAATATATACAGAAAGAATAATAAAAATACAAAATAATATATACCCATTGCTTGCAAAAATACTAGACTATTATTTTAATACTTTTAAAGTTACATTCAAGGTATCAATATAATTATGTCTCCCACAAAATCCTGTAAAATAGGATGGAAGTGTCACTATAGGCTATTTGAGAGAATAAAATTTCCAAGGTAGTATCTTTTATATCTAAACTAATCCATTCATTCTGGCCTAAGGGAATTACTGGCCAGTCTCTTCTCCTCACTAATTACAAATAAGCAGTTATAACTCAAGGGTTTTAGAAACTAGTGCAGCATTATGTTGATGGATGATGGTTCATGGGGTTGTGCTTATCAGAGAAGCAGAAAAAGGACTCCACTGATTAGATCCTTTTTCCATGGAAAGGGCTTCCCTGTAAAGCACCTGCCCACAATGCAGGAGACCTGGGTTCAATCCCAGGGTTGGAAAGATCCCCTGGAGAAGGAGATGGCAACCCACTCCAGTACTCTTGCCCGGAAAATCCCATGGAAGGAGGAGCCTGGTAGGCTACAGTTCATGGGGTTGCAGAGAGTTGGACATGACTGAACAACTTCACTTCACTTCACTTCCATGGAAAAGGATCTCAGGACTAGTAAAAAGGAGAGGGAAAAGGGAAAATAAAGAAAATGGCAAAAAACCTGCCCGTATGTGTTATATAGGTGTGTGTATGCATGAATAGATAGTGATTAGATACTGACCTGTGCTGAACAGCATAATTTGTTCTCTGGTTCACAATAGACCAAGAGGGCTTAAAGCTTACTTGATACAGCTTAAAATCTTTTGATATATATGTGTATGTATAATATATACATACGTAATGTGCACATGGTAGTTCTTCTAAGTAAGATGGGGTATTAACTCAACTAGTGCAATTAACATTATCTTGCAGCCTAGGAACTTTATTCATGTGTCATGGAAGGTGTTGGTTTAAGATGTTCATTTTGGCACATGAGATTTCCTCTCTTACTGTGCTCAGCTTCTTCAGTACCAATATCTTTAGCACCCTTGTCACAATTACTCTGATATAGAATGTTCCTTTTTTCCTTGAAAGCTTGGATTTGCCCTTACTCACTAATTTGCTATAAGCAATGAGCATAAATAACCTTGGTTTAGAGATGAGTGGGTTGATACAGAACATTAAAAGAACAGTCATGGAAACTAATGTGGGCATAAATTTGATTGTAAGTGGTCCCAGCAGTGTTGATGAAAAACTGAATAAACAAGATTAGACAGCTTTTTTCTGAACAGTTTTATGGTGAAAGGATAGAAGAGGAGTATATCATCTACAACTACAGACAATATCCTCAGTAAACTCCAAAGTTTTATTTGATGAAAAATATTATACTAAAATGTATAGTTATTTGTATCTTAATTTCTCAAATTATGGTCTGAGGGCCAGCAGCATAGGTATCACCAGAGACTTTATGGACTTCCCTCGTGGCTCAGATGTTAAACAATCCACCTGCAATATGGGAGACCTGGGTTCGATCCTTGGGTTGGGAAGATCCTCTGGAGGAGGGCATGGCAACCCACTCAGGAATTCTTACCTGGAAAATCCCATGGACAGAGGAGCCTTGTAAGCTATAGTCCATGGGAATCTCACAAAGAGTCTGGACACCACTAAGTAACTAAGCGCAGCACAGAGAATTTATCAGAAATGAATAATTTCAGACCTCACTTCATTCCTGATAAATCTGAATCTTTCTTTTTTCTTTAACTTTTATTTTGTATTGGGGTATAGTCAGTTAACAATGTTGTAATAGTTTCAGGTGAACAGTAAAGCGACTCAGTCACACATATACATGCATCCATCCTCCCCCAAACTCCTCTCCCATCCAGGCTGCCACACAACATTGGGCAGAGTTCCATGTGCTATACATAGGTCCTTGTGGTTTATCCATTTTAAATAACTATTCCCTCCCCCAAGCAACCATAATTTCTGAACCTGGCTTTTTAACAAGATCCCCAGGTGACAAGTATGCACATTAAAGTTTGATACACACTGGTTTAGATAGTCCTAAACTTTGAAAGTGAAAGTGTTAATTGCTCAGTTATGTCTGATGGTTTGGGACCCCATGGACTGTAACCTGCCAGACTCTTCTGCCCCTGGGATTTCCCAGGCAAGGATACTGGAGTGGGTTGCCATGCCCTCCTCCAGGGGTTCCTCCTCCAGGGGATCTTCCCAACCCAGGGACTGAACTTGGTTTCCTGCATCATAGGCAGATTCTTTACCATATGAGCCACCAGGAAAGCCTATATTTCATAAATATGTTCATTTTATTATCAAAATTAGCTAAGTAAAGCCTCTCGAAATTTTCAGAAAACAACCAAAACTTTTTATACCAGTAAAACAAATATGCATAGATATTTAGGACAAAATTAAAATAATTAAAAATCTGAAAAAAGGAGAAAAAATCCACAGACAATAGACATGATACCTACAAAATATCCATTTAAAAAGACATTCTCAAAGCAATTATAGCAGTAAGAAACATAAAGTACAATATTTCAAGAGAATTTTATAGAAGTACAAAATTAATGGCTGAACTTTTAGCATTGAGAAATAGCTACTATTAACCAAGATCAGTTATGTTTAGAAAATAAGAAATAGAGGTAAATAGCATGCACCAATTATCTGCAGATTAATGTCAATTTTGGTGAAAGAGTTTTATTTACCTGTTAAATAACAGCATCCTATTGAAGAACAGAGATATCAAAAATTATCACAGAGTAATAAACATGATTGTTATAGATGATTATAATTAATCAAGGATTAAAAACTGACATCTGAGTTGATTAGAATCTGTGTTGATAGAAAAGAGCATCCAACTTTGTCTCCAGAGTTTTTGGTCACTCTATTACATTTCTGTTTGCATCTGACTCTGCTCAGCAGAAGATTTAAATAGCATTGGCGGTGGCTCAACATAAGCCAGAAGGATGAAAATCATATCATCATCAATTAATTAAAAGAGGCTCGTTTGCCAATCCTAAAAAAATGCTTGATAAGAAATCAAGTGCTAGAGTTAGAAGAAGTATCAGAAAATTATACAGTGATTTCTGATACTGGTTTCATAACCTATAAAGATGCAATAATGTACACTATTAAACACATGAATTAAGCCAAATGAGAAAAAAACAAGCCAAATATGTTCAAATTGTACACTTTAGGAAAAGGCAGTTTCTTAAGCCACGGATGTATCTTATTACACGATCTCGAGAGAGAGCATGTAATTCGCCTTGGAATTAGATTGTCTTGCAGATGCTGCACAGAAATAATTAAAAATTCTAATTGATTTTTAGTCCACAGAAGGTACACCAGATGTTACATAGTGAGTCTAGGTCATTACTCTGTTGTCAAAAATTACTGTGAAGAATAGCAATTTACTTATGGTTATAATAAAATAATAGCTATGAAGTTTAAGGTTTTCCCTTCTGAATAATATCTGAATTTTCAAATAAATTTTAAAAATTCTTCCTCAACTTGCATATTTTTTCTTAAATTATGGACTTAAGATTTATTCTTCAATAAGTTTTACTCTTCAGTGTTTACTGAAGAGGAAGAAAGAAAAATGACGCTTAGCCAAAGAATAAAGGTTTGTAGTGTTCTTTTTTTTTCTTTCTGAACATTTCTCCTGTTAAAGTTGACATCTTAGAGAAAATATTAGCTACATAACTTTTCTAGTACTTCTTATTCTGGGAGGCCTTGGCTTCTTCTCAACTTAATTCTTGCTTGCATTCCATGCAACTGCATCATCTAATTTGGGCAATTATTTCAACTACCTAGCTGTGAAGTTTCTTGGTTTCTTCCTGATCAATTGTTTCCTCACACCAGTAGACATTTTGCCATATCTGAAGTTTGTTATCACTCAGTCCTTAAATTGTTCAATGGGAAGAGGAGCTTTGTGTTCACAACTTCCTGTTTCCAATCACCATGATCTCCAGCTTTAAAACCATTCATTTCTCCTAGCCAGTGAATCCTCTCTTTTTCTCCTTCCCCAAGAGAGTGCAAACCCCATCATCATTTAATTCAACACACCCTCAGCAGGCCTGGCATATTCCTCCCTACTCCCTGTTTTATCAAAGAAAGAGAAAGAGAGAGAAGTTGCTCAGTTGTGTCCGACTCTTTGTGACCCCATGGACTGTAGCCTACCAGGCTCCCCTGTCCATGGGATTTTCCAGGCAAGAGTACTGGAGTGGGTTGCCATTTCCTTCTCCAGAGGATCTTCTCGACCCAGGGATCAAACCCAGGTCTCCCACATTGCAGGCAGATGCTTTATTGTCTGAGCCACCAGGGAAGCCACGTTTTATCAAAACATCTCCATTATTGCTTAGAACAAACATGTTCTTTATTCCTCTGGGAATCAATTGGGCTAGGAAAAGATGATCTGTGCTGTTTCAAAACTGGTTTCAAGTCCTTCTGAGGCCTGAAATGTTACTGGTTAATTATTAATCCTAGGCTGTAGCCTTTTCTTAACCCTTCAGGGTCTCAACTGACAGGAATTTTGCAAGGAAGTTTGTTGGTTTGTTGTTGTTGTTTACTCGCTGTCATGTTCAACTCTGTGACCCCATAGACTGTAGTTGCAGAACTCGGATGTGTAGTACATCTAGCATGGGAAGCCAGATGTTCTTGCCATCAGAGGTAACACTGACACATTACTTTGAACAACTCTTCTGAAAAATGTATTACTAAATTTGTTTAAGATAAATACTTTGATACTTAGTGACCATTATACAACCGGTAAGTTTTTGAATTTTTACATGTAACACTTTTGTGATTTTTAACATTTTATTTTCTTTTTAAGGTAAGATGTGGATTTATTTAGACAAGGTGTGGGCCATCTCAAAAGGTCAGAGAGCCAATTTTTAACATTTGCATCTCCGTAGTTATATAATTTAGCTTCTAGGCCTAGGGACTGTAGGACTGTAACATTGGCTTGGTTGTTCAGCCATTTTTTCACCTTGGGAAAATCTCATAATCATTGTAGTTTCAGTTTCCGACTGTGTAAAGTGGAGTTTTATTCTTGTTCTTCAGTTGCTAAATTGTGTCCGACTCAGCAACCACACAGACTGCAGGACACCAGGCTTCCCTGTTCTTCACTGTCTCCCAGAGTTTACTAAATGTCATGTCAGTTGAGTTGGTGATGCTATTAAAAGGTAGTTAATAGTGGTATAAAACACAGTATTCTTGTGTATATGAATAAAGTTAATAAATATAAGATACTCAATATGGTGCTCAACTAGGACATGTTCAATAAATGTTAGGAAGTGGTAGTGTATCATGAAAATTTTCTCAAGTTGTTCTATATGCTGCAATGCAGGAAATAAAAGGTGTTACCACAGAAATTTGCAAATTGCTATTGTTCAGTCATTAAGTTTTATCTTTCTCTGAACCCATGGACTGCAGTGTCCTAGGCTTCCCTGTCCTTTTCCATCTCCAAGAGTTGCTCAAACTCATGTCCACTGAGTCAGTGATACCATTCCACTATCTGAACCTATGCTTCCCCTTTCTCCTCCTGCTTTCAATCTTTCCCAGAATCAGGGTCTTTTCCAATGAGTTAACTCTTCCCATCAGGTGGCCAAAGTATTGGAGTTTCAGCTTCAGTATCAAGCCTTTCAGTGGATATTCAGGGTTGATTTCCTTTAGGATTGATTGGTTTGATTTCCTTGCAATCTAAGGTACTTTCAAAATTCTTCTCCAGCATCACAGTTTGAAAGCATCAATTCTTCAGCAATCAGCCTTCCTTATGGTCCAACTCTCAAATCTACACATGATTACTGGAAAAACTGTCACTTTGACTATACAGACATTTGTCAGCAAAGTGATGTCTCTGCCTTTTAATATGCTGTCGAGGTTTGTCGCAGCTTTCCTTCCAAGAAATGTCTTTTAAATTCATGGCCACAGTCACCATCTGCAGTGATTTTGGAGCCCAAAAAAATAAAATCTGCCACTGTTTCCACATTTTTACCCATCTATTTGCCATGAAGTGATGGGACAGAATGCCATGATCTTTGTTTTTTGAATTTTGAGTTTACAGCCAGCGTTTTCACTCTCTTTCACCTTCATCAAGAGGCTCTTTAGTTCCTCTTTGCTTTCTGCCATTAAAGTGATATCATCTGCACATATGAGGTTGTTCATATTTCTCCCAGCAATCTCAGTTCCAGCTACTGATTCATCCAGCCCAGCATTTCACACGATGTACTCTGCATATAAACTAAATAAGCAAGGTGACAATGTATAGCCTTGATGTACTCCTTTCCCCATTTGGAACCAGTCAGTTTTCCATGTCTGGTTTTAACAGTTGCTTATTGAGCTGCACACAGGCTTCTCAGGAGGCAGGTAAGGTGGTCTGGTATTCCCATCTCTTGAAGAAATTTTCCACAGTTTATTGTGATCCACATAGTCAAAGGCTTTCATATAGTCAATGAAGCAGAAGTAGATGTTTTTCTGGAATTCTCTTGTTTTTTCTATGATCCCAATGGATGTTGGCAATTTGATCTCTGGTTCCTCTGTCTTTTCTAAATCCAGCTTGTGCATGTGGAAGTTCTCAGTTCACATACTGTTGAAGCCTAACTTGAAGGATTTTGAACATGACCCTGCTCACATGTGAAATGAGCACAACTGTACAGTAGTTCATGAACATTCTTCACCATTGCTCTTCTTTGGGATTGGAATGAAAACAGACATTTTCCAGTCTTGTGGCCTGTGGGAAAATAGTTGCCAGATGTCTTTGCAAAACCATGAGAAAAAATAACAGGAAACAGAAACAAAAATTAACCAGAATACATGGGCTGATTGGCTGGGGTCAGAGTGATCTGCTTGAGCAGATGGAGAGGAGGGATGCGAACTTAGGAACACTGGGTCAGGGCAAGTTAGAACGCTGCTTGTGCACGCACTGATTATTTCTCTGATGTTCCTGCAGGGATCTTTTCTCCCAGCCATCTGGAGCCCTTTGTACAGAAAAAAATATAGAAGTTCAAAAGAAAGACATTAACTGGGGATGTGACTAGGAACATGGGAAACGTATGTTCTCAAAAAAAAAAAAGATACTGTCTGCATAACAAGAGCTCAATAAAAGCAATGTGGAATCGGTCAGTAGGGCTCTTGACCCTCAAGGTATTGAGTCCCCCGGTCCCATCTTTCTTGCTATTCTGTCTTTGTGTTTTTCTTAAGTTCTGCATCACCCGTCTCTCACCCGGTTGTGCTGAGCTGACCCAGCAGTGGTCACTGCTGAGTTTTCCAAATTTGCTGGCATATTGAATGCAACACTTCAACAGTATTAGTTTTTAGAATTTGAAATAGGTCAGCTGGAATTCCATCACCTCCACTAGCTTTGTTCACAATAATGATTCATAAGGCCCGCTTGACTTCACACTCCAGGATATCTGGCTCAACATGAGTGACCACATCATCTTGGTCATCTGGGTCATTAAGACCTTCTTTTACAGTTCTTCTGTATATTCTTGCCACCTCTCTTTAATCTCTTCTGCTTCTGTTAGGTCCATACCATTTCTGTCCTTTATTGTGCCCATCTTATCATGAGTTGTTCCCTTGGTGTCTCTAATTTTCTTGAAGATATCTCTATGTTTTTCCCATTCTATTGTTTTCTTCTATTTCTTTGCATTGTTCACTTGAGAAGGTTTTCTTTGCTTTCCTTCCTATTCTTGGAATTCTGTATTCAGATGAGTATATCTTTCCCTTTCTTTTTTGCCTTTTGCTTCTCTTCTTTTCTCAGCTTTCTGTAAGGCCTCCTCAGACAAGTATTTTGCCTTCTTGCATTCATTTTCTTTGGGATGATTTTGGTCACCATCTCCTGTACAATCTTATGAACCTCCATCCATAGTTCTTCAGGAAACTTGTGTACCAGATATA
Organism: Moschus berezovskii; assembly: GCF_049115385.1. Taxonomy (NCBI): domain Eukaryota; kingdom Metazoa; phylum Chordata; class Mammalia; order Artiodactyla; family Moschidae; genus Moschus; species Moschus berezovskii. The sequence goes on from NC_142461.1 coordinate 34,788,132, forward strand.
ATCCTTTGAATCTATTTTCCCCTTCCACAGTATAACTGTAAGGGATTTTGATTTAGATTATACCTGAATGGCCTAGTGGTGTTCCCTTCTTTCTTCAATTTAAGTCTGAATTTTGCAATAAGGTGCTTATGATTTAAGCCATAGTCAGCTCCCATTCTTATTTTTGCTGACTCTTTAGAGCTTCTCCATCTCTGGCTGCAAAGAATGCAACCTATTTGATTTCAGTACTGACTGTCTGGTGATGTCCATGTGTGGAGCCATATTTTGTGTTTTTGGAAGTGAGTGTTTGCTACGACCAGTGAGTTCTCTTTGCAAAGTTCTGTTAGTCTTTGCCCTGCTTCACTTTACACTCCAACGTCAGACTTGCCTGTTACTCCACATATCTTTTGACTTCTTACTTTTGCATCCAATCACCTATGATGGAAAGGACATCTTTTTTTTTTTGGTGTTAGTTCTAGAAGGTCTTGTAGGTCTTCATTTGGCTTCCCTGATAGCTCAGAGGTTAAAGCATCTACCTGCAATGAGGGAGACCCGGGTTCGATCCCTGGGTTGGGAAGATCCCCTGGAGAAGGAAATGGCAACACACTCCAGTATTCTTGCCTGGAGAATCCCATGGATGGAGGAGCCTGGTAGGCTACAGTCCATGGGGTCGCAAAGAGTCAGACTGACTCTTTTTTTTTTTTCTGGTGTTAGTTCTAGAAGGATAGGTCTTCATAGAACCATTCAACTTCAACTTCTTCAGCATTACACATTGGGCATAGACTTGGGTTACTGTGATGTTGAATGGTTTGCCTTGGAAATGATCATTCTGTCATGAGATTGCACCCAAGTACTACATTTCTGACTTGTTTGTTGACTATGAGGGCTACTCCATTCCTTCTAAGCAATCCTTGCCTACAATGGTAGATATGGAAAATATTAAAATGATGCGACATAGAGAGACATGGGCTTCCCAGGTGGCACTATTGGTAAAGAACCTGCCTCCCAGTGCAGGGGATGCAAGAGACTCTGGTTCAATTGCTGGGTCAGGAAGTTTCCCCTGGAGGAAAGCATGGCAACACACTCCAGTATTATTGCCTGGAGAATCCTATGGACAGAGGAGCCTGGTGGGCTATCGCCCATAGGGTTGCAAAGATTCAGACATGACTGAAGCGACTTAGCATGCACAAAAGAGAGACATAGAAGGTTAATTCAAGAAGGTCAACCTCAATAAACATATTTTCCAGAAAAAGCAAAAAGAGATAAAAGACTAGAAGGTAATAATTAATAGCATGAACTGTTTCATGGCTAAAATTAATCTTCAGAACTAAAGATGTCACAGGGCAAAACAAGGGTACTTTGATACAAATCTCAAAACAAGGATCATGATGCACACATAATGATCCCCTCATCACCCTGCCAAGAAAATGTCAGTTAGTATTTGAGTCCTTGTTAAGCAACTCTGAACTTTGAAAGACAATGGGAAATGTCTTCAACATCCTGTAGGATATGGTTTTCAATACTGAATTTTCTGGCAATGATATTATCAATAAAATATGAAAGCAGAAAAAGAAATTGTAGGCATGCAAAAATTCAGAAAACATATTCATTTTTTTAAAATTTCTGGAAGATATTTTCACTCAAAGAAAATGAACGAAGAGTTTAAGAAAAAGGAACTGACAGGCATAAACTGAAATTCAAGAAAATATGTATGTACAACAGGAATACAAAACAAAAAAGAAATTTCAGAATGACAGCTGACCAAAGGATCTAGTAGGAAATCATTACTGACTAGCACATTCAAGACATAATGTATTCAATGAGCTATAGTATATTAGTAATACAGCAAAAGACAAACCTCTTTTATTGTCAAAAGAATAAGTGTAGTTGGAAATTCTTGGATAAGTAAACATTGTTTTATAAAGTCTTTGATCAAATACAGTAAATGAAAATATGGCATGATTCTTGGTAAGAAATTTAAGAAAAAGGACCTTATTGTTCTATATGCATGAATATGCTTTGGCAGAAAAAAAAATGATAGAGGTAAAAAAATCATACTCTTTTACATACAAACCTGGAGGTGCTGGAGAAAATTCTTGAGAGTCCCTTGGACAGCAAGGAAATCAAACCAATCAATCTGAAAGGATATAAATCCTGAATATTCACTGGAAGGACTGATGCTGAAGCTGAAGCTCCAATACTTTGGCCATCTGATGTGAAGAGCCAACTCACTGGACAAGACCCTGATGCTGGAAAAAGACTGAGGGCAGGAGGAGGATAGGTCAACAGAGGATAAGATGTTTGGATGGTATCACTCACTCAATGGACATTAGTTTGAGCAAACTCCGGGAGATAGTGAAATACAGGGAAGCCTGGTGTGCTGTAGTCCATGGAGTCACAAAGAGTCAGACACGACTGAACTATATCAGACAGAATTTGAAATGTGAACAGACATTGAAGGAAAATAAATAGATGCCAAATTTATTCATCATTCATTGTGTAATGTCAAACATAACTTCAAAATAGGTGGATAAAGAAATAAAGATTAACTTATTAATTTAGTGTATTAATGTATCCAATTGATAAAACAAAAACAAAAGTAATTCTTAAGGGGTAGGAAGTACAAGGAGCAAAAAGAATTAGTTCTAACCTTCCATTCTGCAGAAACAATAGATTTTACTTAGAGATGATATATAAAGAAATACATAAGCATATAACTTATACCAGGAAAACGAAATATACAGACGATTAAAGAAGCTACAATTTTTTTAAAAATGTGAGAATCTGGATTAAGAAGTAGTCTTTTACTATTCTTTTTTTTTTTTCTGCTCATGCCCTTTGTCTTTTTTTTTTTATTGGAGGCTAAATATTTTACAATATTATACTGGTTGGTTTTGCCATACATTGACATGAATCCGCCCTGGGTGTACATGAGTTCCCCCTTCTGAGCCCCCCTCCCACCTCCTTCCTCCCTTTATCCTCCCTCTGCATCATCCCCGCACACCAGCCCCGAGCATCCTGTAACATGCATCAACCCTGAACTGGTGATTCATTTCACATATGACAACATACATGTTTCAATGCCATTCTCCCCAATCATCCCACCCTCACTCTCTCCCACAGAGTCCCAAAGACTGTTCTATATATCTGTGTCTCTTTTGCTGTCTCGTATACAGGGTTATCACTTGCATTTTTATTTCCATGTCATGGAGCATTAAAATCATAACTGGTTTTTTCAGGTTTGTTGAAACTTAGTCCACTAACATTGTTTGTTATAGAATCTAAGCAGATTCTATTTGAATCTAAGCAGATTCTATTTGTCCTGCTAGAACTGCTTGAAATATATATGGATTTATAATGACACAGTAGTGGTTTTACTGGTTCATGTAGTTAGATGAAATTTTCAATTTCAATTTTCATAGTTTCTAGGTTTATTTTTCTCCAAGTAATAATCAACCCACTATGCTTATGACCCTCCATTTCCTAATACTTCATTATGTTCTAGACTCTGCTTCCAGGATCCATTAACTTTAATATAATAGGTTCTTTTCCTCTTACAGAAGATTCATAATAAAGGGAAAATTACAAATAAGGAACACTTAGAGTAAACATGATGATATAATTTCACATGTTTAATTCCTGAGTTAACACTATTTGCACAGTTCAACATTTATAATATATAAGCAATATATGAGCACTACATGTGCACATTTAGGCTGAGTGAGGTAGAGAGAAGTTTGGTTTTCACCTTTGACTCTCACTTGACTTTTTTGGGGGGGATTAGGAATTTTTTTTAAATCTATTTATTTTTTAATTGAAGGAAAATTGCTTTACAGAATTTTTTTGTTTTCTGTCAAACATCATAATGATGAATCTCACTTGACTTTTACAGTTGATTTTTATGTGTATAGGATTTATGATCTAATAAAAGGGGAAAATTCAAGAAAACAACTAACTGAATTATAAGCATACTGAAGAATACTAGTGACAGACTGGAACAGTGACAGACTTTATTTTGGAGGGTTACAAAATCACTGCAGATGGTGACTGCAGCCATGAAATTAAAAGATGCTTGCTCCTTGGGGGAAAAAAAAGCTATAACAAACATAAATAAGCATATTAAAAAGCAGAGGCATTGCTTTTGTCAACAAAGCTCCATCTAGTCAAAGCTATGGTTTTTCCAGTAGTCACGTATGGATGTGAGAGTTGGACCATAAAGAAAGCTGAGCACCGACGAACTGACATTTTTGAACTGTGGTGCTAGAGAAGACTCTTGAAGAGTCTCTTGGACTGCAAGGAGATCAAACCAGTCAATCCTAAAGGAAATCAGACCTGAACATTCATTGGAAGGACTGATGCTGAAGTTGAAGCTCCAATACTTTGGCCACCTGATGCAAAGAACTGACTCATTTCAAAAGACCCTGGGAAAGATTGAAGAGGCTGACATGGCTGGATGGCATCACCAACTCGATGGACATGAGATTGAGTAAACTCTGGGAGTGGGTGATGGACAGGGAGGCCTGGTGTGTTGCACTCCATGGGGTCGCAAAGAGTCAGACATGACTAAGCAACTGAAGAATACTGTATTTAAAACACTGATTGTTATTCATAAGTCAATGTTAAGAATAATTTAAAATCTTCCCCTGTTAATCATTAGCCAGTTTCTGATCTTCAAAATATTAGTAAGTGTACCTGTATTTTGTTGGACAGCACTGTATGTAGCAAGGCCTCACAGAGAACTAAAATTGCTGAATGTGCATGTGTGCTCAGTAGTGTCCAACTCTGCAAACTCATGGCATTTTAGTACACCAGGCTCCTCTGTCTAAAGGATTTTCCAGGCAAGAATACTGGAGTGGGTTGCCATTTCCTTCTCGATAGGAGGATCTTTCCGGGGAAGATCTTCCCAACCCAGGAATAGAATCCACATCTCCTGTATTTCTTGCATTGGCAAGTGGATTCTTTACCACTGAGTCACCTGGGCTTACATGTTGATAATTAGAAAAAGATCATCTGTATAAATCAATCACATAGCCCATTGCAAAATTATGATTTTAGAAAAAGACAGTGAACTAAAATTTAACAAGGTTTTGGATATTTGCCATTTCCAAATCTCTCACTGTGTGAATACATAAAATTAAAATATGTGTACTGTAATTCTAAAATATACTCAGGAAATCTTTTAAAATATAACCAACTTTCAATGATTAAAATGTAATTTGTGGTTTAGATTAAATATGAAAGGATTCAGACAAGCAAACATTCCTTTTTAAACTAGAACATTATTTTTAGATAGGTAATATACTTTCATGAAAAGATGGGCTCAATAAAGGACAGAAATGGTATGGACCTAACAGAAGCAGGAGATATTAAGAAGAGGTGGCAAGAATACACAGAAGAACTGTACAAAAAAGATCTCCACGACCAAGATAATGGTGTGATCACTCACCTAGAGCCAGACATCCTGGAATGTGAAGTCAAGTGGGTCTTAGAAAGCATCACTAAGAACAAAGCTAGTGGAGGTGATGGAATTCCAGTTGAGGTATTTCAAATCCTGAAAGATGATGCTGTGAAAGTGCTGCACTCAATATGCCAGCAAATTTGGAAAACTCGGCAGTGGCCACAGGACTGGAAAAGGTCAGTTTTCATTCCAATCCCAAAGAAAGGCAATGCCAAAGAATGCTCAAACTACCGCACAATTGCACTCATCTCACATGCTAGTAAAGTCATGCTCAAAATTCTCCAAGCCATGCTTCAGCAATACGTGAACCGTGAACTTCCAATTGTTCCAGCTGGTTTTAGAAAAGGCAGAGTCCATGTTCAATGCATGATACAGGATGCTAGGAGCTGGTGTACTGGGATAAACCAGAGGGATGGAATAGGGAGGGAGGTGGGAGGGGAGTTCAAGACGGTAAACACATGTACACCCGGGGCAGATTCATGTCAATGTTTGGCAAAACCAATACAATAATGTAAAGTAATTAGCCTCCAATTAAAATTAATAATAATAATAAAAAGAAAAGTCAGAGGAACCAGAGATCAAAATGCCAACATCCAATGAATCATTGAAAAAGCAAGAGAGTTCCAGAAAAGCATCTATTTCTGCTTTATTGACTATGCCAAGTCTTTGACTGTGTGGATCACAATAAACTGTGGAAAATTCTGAAAGAGATGGGAACACCAGACCACCTAACCTGCCTCTTGAGAAACCTTTACGCAGGTCAGGAAGCAATAGTTAGAACTGGACATGGAACAACAGACTGGCTCCAAATAGGAAAAGGAGTACGTCAAGGCTGTATATTGTCACCAGGCTTATTTAACTTATATGCAGAGTACATCATGAGGAATGCTGGGATGGAAGAAGCACAAGCAGAAATCAAGATTGCCGGGAGAAATATCAATAACCTCAGATATGCAGATGACACCACCCTTATGGCAGAAAGTGAAGGGGAACTAAAGAGCCTCTTGATGAAAGTGAAAGAGGAGAGTGCAAATGTTGGCTTAAAGCTCAACATTCAGAAAGCTAAGATCATGGCATCCAGTCCCATCACTTCATGAGAAATAGATGAGGAAACAGTGGAAACAGTGTCAGAATTTATTTTGGGGGGCTCCAAAATCACTGCAGATGCTGATTGCAGCCATGAAATTAAAAGACGCTTACTCCTTGGAAGTAAAGTTATGACCAACCTAGGCAGCATATTAAAAAGCAGAGACATTATTTTGCCAACAAAGGTCCGTCTAATCAAGGCTGTGATTTTTCCAGTGGTTATGTATGAATGTGAGAGTTGGACTGTGATGAAAGCTGAGCACCAAATAATTGATGTTTTTGAACTGTGGTGTTGGAGAAGACTCTTGAGAGTCCCCTGGACTGCAAGGAGATCCAACCTGTCCATCCTAAAGGAAATCAGTCCTGAGTGTTCACTGGAAGGACTGATGCTAAAGCTGAAACTCGAATACTTTGGCCACCTCTTGCGAAGAGCTGACTCACTGGAAAAGACTCTGATGCTGGGAGGGACTGGGGGCAGGAGGAGAAGGGGACGACAGAGAATGAGATGGCTGGATGGCATCACTGACTTGATGCACATGAGTTTGGGTGAACTCTGGGAGTTGGTGATGGACAGGGAGGCCTGGCGTGCTGTGATTCATGGGGGTGCAAAATGTCGGACACGTCTGAGTGACTGAATTGAACTGAATATAATTTGAATTTGTTATGATCTTTCCATTGTAATTCAGTTGTTGAAAAACAAGTGCCCACAAAAGCTGCCACATAGCTGTGAACTATTGTTTTAGTCCGTGAAACTTCTCTTTCCCCTTGTTTCTCCTTAGAAATGATTGCAATTACCTGTAGTGATTTGAGGCATCTGACACTAATTGCATTCTTTCTCAGATAACCTGCATGACATCTCATTGCTATCACAATGCAAGAAGTTTATGTACTTCTTGACCTTCTAAAGTGAAATGAGAATAAACACAACCATTCCATTTGTAAAGTGTGCAGATCATTCAGAAATGATCTCTTTAGGATGACAGTTAATATTCTGCTTTAGAAGATAAAGGCTAGAAAACCAGTACCCAGGTTTTTATTCATATACTGATGAAAGGATAAAATTAATAGTCTTGTTTCTTCAATATTTCAGTCACAGTTTGTCCTGTTAAAATGAATCCTATGAAAGTGGTCTACAATCTTTTTGGCACCAGGGACTAGTTTCATGGAAGACAGTTTTTCCATGGACTGTGGTTGGGAGGGATGGTTTCAGCTTTAGCATCAGTCCTTCCAATAAACACCCAGGACTGATCTCCTTTAGGATGGACAGGTTGGATCTCCTTGCAGTCCAGGGGATGATTCAAGCACGTTACATTTATCACACACTTAATTTCTATTATTATTACATCAGCTCCACCTCAGATCACCAGGCACTAAATCCTGGAGGTTGGGTAACCACTATTCTATGCAACTAAAGGAAATTGAATGAGGAATAGGTCTTAAATAATTTAAAGAATTACAATAGGTACTGTTAACGTAATAATGCTATTATAGTTTTTTTTTTAAGTTTTATCTATTAGAGGAAGCATTTATGAATGAAGTGATACAATGTCAGGATTTGTTTTAAAACATTTCAGAGAAGAAAAGAAAAACCAGAAAAACAGAAATTTAGCAGATATAAAGCTGATGGTTTTTAAAGCTGAGTAATGTTATGCAGAGATACTTTGTACCATTCTACTTTTATAGGTATTTTAAATTTTCTATAATTAAAACATAAAATTAATGAAAAAGATATTCTGAATGGAGTGAAAGAGCTCAAAGAATCGAAAGTATTACATTTGTCTATGACTTAGAGTTTTCTGACAGAAAATTTTGTTAATATTCTTAAACAGATTATCAAGGATAAAGACTATCTATCACTTTGCTTTTATCTCCACGTCCCTAGTACATAACTAACATATATAAAGCATTAATAATATGCTAGCTGAATGAAAAAAACTAAATCAAGAAATATAAACCATTAAAACATTTTTATTAACATTTAATGATATTGGTATCATCAGTTCAGTTCAGTCATGTCCGACTCTGCAATCCCATGGACTGCAGCACTCCAGGCCTCCCTGTCCATCACCAACTCCCATTACTGAAACTCATGTCCATTGAGTCAGTGATGCCACCCAATCATCACATCCCCTGTTGTACCCTTCTCCTCCAACCCTTCAATCTTTCCCAGAATCAGGGTCTTTTCCGAGTCAATTCTTTGCATCAGGTGACCAAATTGGAGTTTCAGCTTCAGCATCAGTCCTTCCAGTGAATACTCATGACTGATCTCCTTTCAGATGGACTGGTTGGATCACCTTGCAGTCCAAGGGACTCCCAAGAGTCTTCTCCAACATCACAGTTTAAAAGTATCAATTCTTTAGTGCTCAGCTTTCTTTATAGTCCAACTCTCACATCCATAAATGACCACTGAAAAAACCATAGCCTCTACTAGATGGACCTTTCTTGGCAAAGTAATGTCTCTGCTTCTTAACATGCTGTCTAGGTTGGTCATAACTTTTCTGCCAAGGAGCAGGCATCTTTTAATTTCATGGCTGCAATCACTATCTGCAGTGATTTTGGAGCCCAAAAAATAGTCTGCCAGTGTTTCCACTGTTTCCCCATCTATTTGTCATGTGGTGATGGGACCGGATGCTATGATCTTAGTTTTCTGAATGTTGAGCTTTAAGTCAACTTTTTCACTTCACTTTCATCAAGAGGCTCTTTAGTTCTTCACTTTCTGCCAGAAGGGTGGTGTCATCTGCATGTCTGAGGTTATTGATATTTCTCCCGGCAATCTTGATTCCAGCTTGTGCTTCCTCCTGCCCAGAGTTTCTCATGATGTACTCTGCATATAAGTTAAATAAGCAGGGTGACAATATATAGCCTTGATGTACTCCTTTTCCTGTTTGGAACCAGTCTGTTGTTCCATGTCCAGTTCTAACTGTTGCTTCCTGTCCTACATACAAGGTTCTCAAGAGGCAGGTCAGGAGATCTGGTATTCCCATCTCTTTCAGAATTTTCCAGTTTATTGTGATCCACACAGTCAAAGGCTTTGGCATAGTCAACAAAGCAGAAATAGATGTTTTTCTGGAACTCTCTTGCTTTTTTCAATGACCCAGTGAGTGTATATTTGTAATAAAATTATAAAATTCAAGAAAATTATAAAATAAATGTAATAAACATAAAATATAGTTATAAAAAGTTATATATTTTATAGAAACATGATTAATAATGTATTATTAAGTTATGGATCATTATTAAATGTTACCCCCATTACTGGGCATACAGCCAGAGAAAACCATCATTCAGAAAGACACATGCAATCTAATGTTCATTGCAACATTATTTACAATAGCCAGGACACAGAGTCAGTCTAACTGTCCATCAGCAGAGGCATGGATAAAGAAGTTTTGCTATGTTTATATAATGGAATATTACTCAGTCATAAAAATGAAATTGGGTCACTTATAGAGACGTGGATGGATCTTGACACTGTCATACAGAGGAAGTAAGATCAGAAAGAGAAAAAATAAAACTATCATATGTGTATGCAAACCTAGAAAATGGTATAGATGATCTTACTTGTTAAACAGAAATAGAAACACAGACATAGAAAACAAATACATGGACACCAAAAGGGTGGGGGGGTAGTTGTGGGATGAATTGGGATTGACATATAAACACAATTGATACTATGGGTAAAATAGACAACTAATAAGAACCTACTTAATAAACCTCAGGGAACTCTAATCATTGTTCTGTGGTGACCTAAATGGGAAAGAAATACAAAAAAGAGGGGATATATACATATGTATGGGGCTTCCCAGGTGACACTAGTGGTAAAGAATCCACCTATCAATGCAGGAGATGCAAGAGATGTGGATTTGTCCCCTGGATCAGGAAGAACCCTGGGAGTAGAAAGTGGCATCCACTCCAGTATGCTTGCCTGGAAAATTCCATGGACAGAGGAACTTGGTGACTACAGTCCACAAGATCGCAAGAAGTAGGATACAAGTGAGTGACTGAACACATGTATACACAGAGTTGATTCACTTTGCTGTACAGTAGAAACTAATACAATCTTATAAAGCAACTATACTCCAATAAAAATTGATTTAAAAAACACTTTGGAATGTTTTCAAATGAAAATTTCTTACATTTCAAGTAAAAAACATACATCCTTTAAAGGTGAAAACTCAAAAGACACTTATAAAGAATTCTTTCTTTTGCAGACATCTTCCTATTAAAACAAAACAACACAAAACAAAATATCTTTGCAAAGAGATAAAAGGATTATGATTGTGAATACAAATCAAAAGAATGCACTTCAAATGTATATCAGCTTGAGAATAAAATTAATTTCAAACCAGTCAGCATATAGATTGTTTGAATTTGAAAAAGAAAATTTTTTAAAATATATAAACTCATTAAAGATATATAAAATATATATTTTTAATATAATTTCACCATAGGTAACTTTCTTTATCCTTTCTTATCATTCTAATTTCTCCATATACCATAGCCAAGAATGAGCTAACTTAAATTTCAAAATAATTCATTCATAATGATAATTACTATCTCATGAAAATATTATTATATGTCATAAAAATTCAGGGACTAGGACAAAAAATTTTAAAATTTTCCAACTATTCAAAATTATCCAAAAATATATAAAATTAAAGAAAATGCAGATTGAGTATGAATGTGTGCAAACATGCATTTAGAAACAAAAACAGAGTGAGAAAAGTAAATGGAAACTAAAAGATTAAAAAGGAAGGTAGATTATTATTTATCGTTGTTTAATTGCTAAGTCTTTGACTCTTTGTCTGGGTTTCCATTTCTTTCTCCAAGGGGATCTTCTTGACCCAGGGATTGAACCCAAATCCCCTGCTTTGGCAGGTGGATTCTTTACCACTGAACTGCCAGTAGATCATTATTATGAAGATACTATAAACTGTAGATTTCAAGAGCTCTAAACATTCCAACCCTAAAGAAAGGCAATGCCAAAAAATGCTCACACTACCACACAATTGCACCCATCTCACAAGCTAGTAAAGTGATGCTTAAAATTCTCCAAGCCAGGCTTAAGCAATATGTGAACCGTGAATTTCCAGATGTTCAAGCTGGTTTTAGAAAAGGCAGAGGCACCAGAGATAAAATTGCCAACATCCGCTGGATCATGGAGAAAGCAAGAGAGTTCCAGAAAAACATCTATTTCTGCTTTATTGACTATGCCAAAGCCTTTGACTGTGTGGATCACAATAAACTGAGGAAAATTAAGAAAGAGATGGGAATACCAGACCTCCTGACCTGCCTCTTGAGAAACCTGTATGTAGGTCAGGAAGCAACAGAATTGGACACTGAACAGACTGGTCCCAAATAGGAAAATGAGTACATCAAGGCTATATATTGTCACCTTGCTTATTTAACTTCTATGCAGAGTACATCATCAGAAACGCTGGCCTGGAGGAAGCACAGGCTGGAATCAAGATTGCTGGGAGAAATGTCAATAACTTCAGATATGCAGATGACACCACCCTTCTGGCAGAAAGTGAAGAAGAACTAAAGGGCCTCTTGATGAAAGTGAAAGAGGAGAGTGAAAAAGTTGGCTTAAAGCTCAACATTCAGAAAACTAAGATCATGGCATCCGGTCCCATCACCTCATGGCAAATAGATGGGGAAACAGTAGAAACAGTGGCTAATTTTATCTTTCTGGACTCCAAAATCACTGCAGATGGTGACTGAAGCCATGAAATTAAAATATGTTTATTTCTTGGAAGGAAAGTTATGACCAACCTAGACAGCATATTCAAAAGCAGAGACATTACTTTGCCAACAAAGGTCCGTCTAGTCAAGGCTATGGTTTTTCCAGTGGTCATGTATGGATGTGAGATTTCGACTGTAAAGAAAACTGAGCACCAAAGAATTTATGCTTTTGAACTGTGTTGTTGGAGAAGACTCTTGAGAGTCCCCTGGACTGCAAGGAGATCCAAGCAGTTCATCCCAAAGGAGATCAGTCCTGGGTGTTCATTGAAAGGACTGATGTTGAAGCTGAAACTCCGATACTTTGGCCACCTGATGCGAAGAGCTGACTCATTGGAAAAGACCCTGATGCTGGGAAAGATTGAGGGCAGGAGGATAAGAGGACGACAGAGGATGAGATGGTTGGATGGCATCACCGACTCAATGGACATGGGTTTGGGTGGACTCCAGGAGTTGGTGATGGACAGGGAGGGCTGGCGTGCTGTGGTTCTTGGGGTTGCAAAGGGTCGGGCATGACTGAGCAACTGAATTGAACTGGATTAAAACAGGGTATTGTTTTATTACTATTCATTACTCACTCCCCTGAATAAATGAAATCCATTTACTGAGGGAATATCACAGATAACATAATTATGACTGTTTAAATTGTTATACTAATTGAAGTATATTCCAAATCATGATGATTATCAAATATTTTCTTTCAGTCGGATTTTTTTTTACTTCCTCATATAACATTAACAGAAACTATATCATTTTGCATCAGATAGATGAATAGATTGAGAAAGAAAAGAAAACAAGTACAAGCAGAAATCTATGTGTTACATAGGTTTTTGTCTATGCCTTTTAGGATATGAAACTATTAAAAAACATCCATAGCAAATGAAAACATGATCTCACTGAAGTGAGGCTTTATTCTAGGCAATAGCAAGAAAAGATTCTTAAGGTAAGTAGTCAATAAAGAAATAAATATAGACTAGGCTTTCGTTCTCTTGCCTAAAAAATCCCATGGATGGAGGAGCCTGGTAGGCTGCAGTCCATGGGGTCGCTATGTGTCGGACTCGACTGAGCGACTTCACTTTCACTTTTCACTTTCACACATTGGAGAAGGAAATGGCAACCCACTCCAGTGTTCTTGCCTGGAGAATCCCAGGGACGGGGGAGCCTGGTGGGCTTCCGTCTATGGGGTCACACAGAGTCGGACACGACTGAAGTGACTTAGCAGTAGCAGCAGTAGCATGCTTTCGTTAATTTAGAGTTGAATGAGGCATTTGGTGAGGAATGATACAGAAAAACATCTGATGTCCCTCTGGATACAAATATAAATAATCAGAACCCTCAAAAAGTCTCTTTCTTTATTCAATGACATATACTGCTAAGTCACTTCAGTCGTGTCCGACTCTGTGTGACCCCATAGACGGAAGCCCACCAGGCTCCCCCGTCCCTGGGATTCTCCAGGCAAGAACACTGGAGTGGGTTGCCATTTCCTTCTCCAATGTGTGAAAGTGAAAAGTGAAAGTGAAGTCGCTTAGTCGTGTCCGACCCTTAGCGACCCCACGGACTGCAGCCTACCAGGCTCCTCCATCCATGGGATTTTCTAGGCAATAGTACTGGAGTGGCTTGCCATTGCCTTCTCCGATGACATATATTAATATAAGCTATATGGAGACACATTAGGAGGAAAAAGGAAATTAGAGTTTTAGATGATAAAAATGTATCTAAATAGTAAGATAGGTAAAAGATTTCAGTTAAACTGTTTAAAAATTACTTTAAATTTTTATGTCAAGACATCCACAAAACTATAGATTACCTTCAACATCCTGGTGTACATATATCCCCTCCCTCTTGAGCCTCCATCTCACCCCACAATCCCATCCCTCCAGGTCATCACAGAGTACCCTTCTCATTTTAATAGGAAGTATTATACAGACTGTGTGTTTAGAGTAGTCATCTAAAACATATTTTGGTTGATATATGTAAGGAAATAAATTTAAATGTATAAACTAGACACGCAATTTTAAAACAAAAAAAAATACCAATTGATATTTTCAATCTGTATTTTTAAAATTTATATGTTTATTTCAAAATTTTTTAAATAAAATATACTTTAAATTAAACTATCAGCAGCACATTCTGCTAAAGAACTAAATGAATTGCTAAATTTATCTGGAACATGAAAATTCTAAGATAAAAGAGAAATAAATATTTAAATATATATTAAAACTTATGACATCATTGAGATAGAGAAAAATAATGCCATAAAATAACAAAAAGAAAACTAAAATTTAGAACATGATAATTCTACCATTTAAAAATTAGGGTAAAATTACCATTATTTAATAAATAATGTTTTACAATCAGCAAAAACAAGACCGGGAGCTGACTGTGGCTCAGATCATGAATTCCTTATTGCAAAGTTCAGACTTAAATTGAAGAAAGCAGGGAAAACCACTAGGCCATTCAGGTATGACCTAAATCTAATCCCTTATTATTATACAGTGAAAGTGACAGATTCAAGGGATTAGATCTGACAGACAGAATGCCTGAAGAACTATGAGATTTGTAATATTCAATAAATGAGACTGGTCAACTGGTTATTTGGAAAACTATTATATTCCTAATTCAAATCTTATATGGAAACAAATTCCAGAAGAAAATTTGAGTAGGAAGAGAGCGACATAAACATGTTATAAGAACAGGTGAATATTTATCACTGGGCATACATATAGCTCAGAGAAGGCAAAGGCAACCCACTTGAGTACTCTTGCCTGGAGAATCCCATGGACGGAGGAGCCTGGTAGGCTGCCGTCTGTTGGGTTGCACAGAGTCAGATATGACTGATGCAACTTAGCAGCAGCAGCAGCAGCAACAGCAACAGCATACATATAGCTGGAAAAGAAAATGGCAACCCACTCCACTATTCTTGCCTGGAAAATCCTATGGATGGAGGAGCCTGGTGGGCTACAGTTTATGCAGTCACAGAGTCAGACATGACTGACCAACTTCACTTTCACTTTTCACATTCATACACATACACACACATACACACAAACCCCGGTGATCACATAGTAAGCTCCTGAACTCCTGTCTGCCCTTTGACAAATCAAATCTATAGCTACACATGGAGCATTTTCCCTGGAACAAAAAATCCAGAAACAAGCTGAGTGACTCCTATACATTGATCAAACAGAACAATTTTTAAATATGCTAAATTTTATATAAACAAGGGCAAGCAGGAATATATATTCAGGCTTGTTTATTTATAAATAAGACCTCTGGAAAGAAACACAAGATACAGGAAATGTTTACTTCCACATAGGGTATGGAGATGGGTAGAGGCAGGACCATGGTGGCAGGGGTAATTTCACTATGCACCCACTTTTATATAATTTTGGAAGTCATATGTCTGAGTTAATCCCAAACTTAAGAACTACTCTACACACACACACAACACTCATTCTACATACAAAATACAGTTGTTTAAATACTGTGACAAAAAATAACTGATGCACACTAAAATAATTTAAATGTTTGTTTAATAATTTTACTTGAAAAGTACTGATACTAGAGAATTTTTAAATCACTACCATAAAATAAATATCTTCAAGAAACTAAATTATGAATTTAAATAGACCAAATAAATCTTTACTCTCAAAGCGGTAAACAGGAAGGTATTCTATGTTGTTTCTTTTTTAATAAAACAAAGCAAGACAACAGAGAATAAACCAGGACTACTTTTACTGGAAAAAAATTTGAGGCGCCTTTTTCTGTTTTATCATTTCAAGACAAAAAAGGTGATATTGCTAACACAATATTTTGTCAATGATACTGTGATAGGAAGAAACTATATTGGTGATATATTAGGTCATCTTTTTACAGCAATTTTTTTTAAATCTCTGAGGCTATTACTTAAATAGAAAAAAGTAAATGATATTTAGTTTGAACTCTGAAGGGAGATCCACAATAAAATATATTATTTTAATCTATGTTCCATAAGTGAGATGTAATTTATTCCTAGTAGCCTCAGGTTTCTTTCCTTCCCTCCTCCAGCTCCATAAACAAGCCAATATAACTGCATTATACACCTTTTTCAATAGAAACTTAGATTTCCAAAGGGTATTTAAACCACAATTCATTAAATAGCTTTATTTTACCAGTTCTCCCAAGGCAGGGAACACAAGGAGTAGAGATATACTTCCTGTAAAATAATTACAAATCCTACTAACCAATACAAGTATTATTTTTACTTCTAAGTATAACTTTCAGTGATTCATTTGATCCTGTGTTAATTATATACATATTATATATATACTTAATTTTAAGCAATAAGGAAGAGGGGAAGAGGCTTCCTTGAACTACATGTTTTAAACATCCTTTTAATCTGTTGCTATCATTTTATCTGCTGTATTTCTTTCCATAGCATTTATCACTAACTTCAAGTGTCAAATAGTTATTTAGTGTTTCTTACGGAGATCAATCTTGGGTGTTCACTGGAGGGACTGATGCTAAAGCTGAAACTCCAATACTTTGGCCACTTCATGCGACAAGTTGACTCACTGGAAAAGACTCTGATGCTGGGAAATATTGGGGGCAGGAGAAGAAGGGGATGACAGAGAATGAGATGGCTGGATGGCATCACCGACTCGATGGACATGAGTTTGAGTGAACTCCAGGAGTTGGTGATGGACAGGGAGGCCTGGTGTGCTGTGATTCATGGGGTCGTGGAGAGTCGGACATGACTGAGCAACTGAACTGAACTGAACAAGGATGTAGTTCTCTGTTACCTAGTATAGTGAATGAAACTTTAGAAAAATATTTGTTAAATGAAATCATTATCACTTCATGTTTGTATACATGACAGATATACATCAATCTAAAACCTTTATGGAATTCTTCTTATGTGCAGAAACTAATATGACCACTCTGAACAAATGAATAATAGAAAATATACATTTCTGACTTTCAGTTTAACACAGCAAGGTTATATATATATATATATCTCAAAAATCAATCAAAGCAATAATAATACACATTGTGTTTGAGAAAGCGGGAGGCATCTGTAATTCCAAAATAAAACATAAGAAATAGGAAACAAATGGAAAAACAATAGTGACTTAGCAGAGAAAAGTGCAAAGCTAAGTACTTACAGGGAAGGGTAACAAAGAGGCTAAACAGTCAAGCAAAGGCAGGAACCCTTAAACAGAGGACTCTACTCAGTCTATTTAAGGAGCAGTTAGATTTGAAAGTCCTTGGTTCCATTTTGTTTTCATGAATAGAAAAATTGTAAGATATATTGTCTAAAGAAATTGAACAATAGAGGCTCTAACTCAGGGACCCCATTATGCAGTAGGGCAAAGTGAGGTTCCACACTACAAAGGAATTAAGCAGTAGTCTGCAAATTGAATGGCTGAGATACCCAACCCAATCCCTGCAAGTCCTTTTCTTCTAATCAACTCTAGAACACAGAAATTAGGCTTATATCTCTGGAAGTTCATATCTGCTAGTTCATTCTCTGCAGAGAAAAAAGACCTAGAGACATCAACATTTGGGGATTCCCAGTGAAAATAGTGCTTCCCCCATGGCTCAGTGGTAAAGAATCCACCTGCCAATGCAGGAGACCCGGGTTTGATCCCTGGGTCAGGAAGATCCCCTGGAAAAGGAAATAGCAATCCAATCGAGTGTTCTTGCCTAGGAAATCCCATGGACAGAGGATCCTGGCAGGCTACAGTCCACGGGATCTCAAAAGAGTCAGACAGGAGTTAGCAACTAAACAAGAAATGAAAATGGTGTCTAATAAATCACACAAACTCCTTCCAAGCAGGAAGTGCTTCATTCGTAATCATGGATGGTCATCCAGTTAGCACCAAATAACAAAGGATAGTATCCTACATGAAAAACAGGGCCCTAAACAGATGAATATATGATAAACAACTTAGAATAGATGCAGATGCTATAAGCAAAAAAATATTTCAAAAATTTTATCAGACATAAGATATTCATGCAATATAGACAGGAATTCTTATTTTTTTTTTAATTTACAATATTATATTGGTTGGTTTTGCCATACATTGATATGAATTTGCCCCAGGTTTACATAAGTTCCCCCTCCTGAACCCCCCTCCCACCTCCCTCCTCCCTTTATCCTCCCTCTGGGTCATCCCCTCATGTCAGCCCCGAGCATCCTATAACATGCATTGACCCTGAACTAGTGATTCGTTTCACATATGACAACATACGTGTTTCAATGCCATTCTCCCAAATCATCCCACCCTCACCCTCTCCCATAGAGTCCCAAAGACTGTTCTATACATCTGTGTCTCTTTTGCTGTCTCGTATACAGGGTTATCATTTGCCTCTTTCTAAATTCCATATATATGTGTTAGTATACTGTATTGGTGTTTTTCTTTCTGGCTTACTTCACTCTGTATAATAGGCTCCAGTTTCATCCACCTCATTAGAACTGATTCAAATGTATTCTTTTTAATGGCTGAATAATACTCCATTGTGTATATGTACCAAAGCTTTCTTATCCATTCGTCTGCAGATGGACATCTAGGTTGCTTCCATGTCCTGGCTATTATAAACAGTGCTGCAATGAACATTGGAGTACATGAATCTCTTTCAATTCTGGTTTCCTCGGTGTGTATGCCCAGGAGTGCGATCGCTGGATCATATGGCAGTTCTATTTCCAATTTTTTGAGGAATCTCCATACTGTTCTCCATAGTGGCTGTACTAGTTTGCATTCCCACCAACAGTGTAAGAGGGTTCCTTTCTGTCCACACCCTCTCCAGCATTTATTGCAAGTAGACTTTTGGATAGCAGCCATTCTGACTGGTGTGAAATGGTATCTCATTGTGGTTTTGATTTGCATCTCTCTGATTATGAGGGATGTTGAGCATTTTTTCATGTGTTTGTTAGCCATCTTTATGTCTTCTTTGGAGAAATGTCTGTTTAGTGAAAGAACACCTCAAAAACAAGAAAGAGTTTTCAAATTAAAAATATGTTAATGAAAACTAAAGCACTAATTAAGTGTTTGAAAATAATTTCAAAGAAATTGTTCAGAGTGAAGCAATGTGGAAAAAACAACAGGTTGACTGAATAGGATAGAAAAATACATAAAATCAGAAAGCCAAATAAATATGTCCAATATTTTACTAACATGATTTCCTGAAAGAGAAGGCAAGAAAATTGTGAGGAACTTATTAAAGAAATTAAAGTGCACAGACCTTTCACTGAGAGATATGAAAACCTTCCATTAAAAGATTTGAAAGATGTCTGAAAAGGTATACCACATATATGGATAAAATCATTTAGTACTGTAACAAATATCCACAAATTAACCTGTAAATTCAACACAATTTCAGTAAGAATTTCATGTGTCATTTTTTTAGGAAGTTATCATGTTTAATCAAAAGTATATATAGGAAAATAAAAATCGATGTAAAGCTTGAGCCAAGTTTGAGGAAAAAGAGGAAGTAGGGACTTTCATTAAACTATGAAAATACATTAAACAGTCATAGTAATAAAGCTGCTTGGTCAAGAACAAACTGACCAACAGAATAGGATAGAGAGCTCAGAATATTACCAATAAGATGGATTGCTACATTAAATCTCAAATAGACTAGAATTCATCAAAATTAAAAACATAAGCCCAAAGGAAAATGTATAATGCAACTAAATAAAAATATATGAGTATTTTCCATCTAGGAGTAGGAGAAACAAACTCCAAAATTAAAATCCATGAGAGATAAATTTAATGAATTTAAATGAATGAAATTTAAGTATTTCTAATACAATAACAGACACCATGAATGAAATTAACCAATATAAAATAGGAAGAAGTTACTTGCAACATCTAAAACTGCCAAGTGATCAATATATAAAAAGTAAATCTCAGCAAATAAAAATAAAATTACTGAGTTCAACTATAAATAGACAAAAGATATGAAAATTATATTCATAAAAAACCAGTAAACTTAAAATGAGATGCTCAACCTCACCAGTTTCTAGATAAAAATCTATCCAGATGACCTATTTCATCTTGAGTGGGATTTGGTAATTTACATCTTTCACGGAATTTTTTCATCTAATTTGATTAATTTATCAGCTATAACATTGTTCTTAGTTTTCCCTGATTTTTCTTTAAATGTTTATACAATCAGTGCGGATGAATTTTCTCTTATTCATGATTTTGGTCATTTGAATCTTCTCTCCTTTTATTCCGGTCAATCTGGCTAAATGTTTATCAATTCTAGTGATCTTCTTTAAGAATCAGTTTTTAATTTCATTGATCTATTTTCTATTTCATTGATTCATTTTATTTTTATTATTTCCTATCTGTGTTTATTGTAGTTTTAATTAGTTCTTTTATGGCACAAACATTTCCATATTTCAAGTAAAACAAGAAAAAGCATAGCAATGAGTAAATGGAAAAAATTAACATTAAAAATTATATTCAGTAATACTATGTCCATTATCAGAGAAAAACATAGGTTAATGGCCTTATTTTTTCCCCTCTGCCTTTACATAATGGCAATGAAAGTACACCTCATATTTTTTCTTCATGTGGTGTGTTTCATTGTTTGGGGATATTGAAATACCCTTGCATTCCTGGGATAAATCTCACTTGATCATGCTGTAAGACCCTTTAAAGTATTGCTGAATTTGGTTTGATAATACATGTATTGTGTTAAGGATGTTTGCATCTTTGTTCATCAGTCATTGATGTTGATGTTCAGTCACACTCTTTGCAACCCCATGGACGGAAGCATGTCAGGTTTTCCTGTCCTTCACCATTTCCCAGAGCTTGTTCAAACTCATGTCCATTGAGTCAGTGATGCCATTCAATCATCCTGTCCCCAGTCATCCCCTTATCTTGTAGTCAACCTTTCCTAGCATCAGGGTCTTTTCTGAAGAGTCAGCTCTTCATATAAGGTGGCAAAAATATTGGAACTTCAGCTTCAGCATCACTGCTTCCAGTGAATATTCAGGACTGATTTCCTTTAGAATTGACTGGTTTTATCTCCTTGCAGTCCAAGTGATTCTCAAGGGTCTTTTCCAACACCACAGTTCAAAAGCAGCGATTCTTAGGCACTCAGCTTTCTCTTGATGAAAGTGAAAGTGAAAGAGAAGAATGAAAAAGTTGGCTTAAAGCTCAACATTCAGAAAATTAAGATCATGGTATCTGGTCCCATCAATTTATGGCAAATAGATGGGGAAACAGTGGCTGACTTTATTTTGGGGGGCTCCAAAATCACTGCAGATGCTGATTGCAGCCATGAAATTAAAAGATGCTTACTCCTTGGAAGGAAAGTTATGACCAACCTAGATAGCATATTAAAAAGCAGAGATATTACTTTGTCAACAAAGGTCCATCTAGTCAAGGCTATGGTTTTTCCAGTAGTCATGTATGGATGTGAGAGTTGGACTATAAAGAAAGTTGAACACTGAAGAATTGATGCTTTTGAACTGTGGTATTGGAGAAGACTCTTGAGAGTCCTTTGGACTGCAAGGAAGTCCAACCAGTCCATACTAAAGATCAATCCTGGGTGCTCATTGGAAGGACTGATGTTGAAGCTGACACTCCAATACTTTGGCCACCTGATGCAAAGAACTGACTCATTTGAAAAGACCCTGATGCTGGGAAAGATTGAGGGCAGGAGGAGAAGGAGACAACAGAGGATGAGATGGTTGGATGGCATTACCAACTCAATGGACATGAGTTTGGGTAAATTCTGGGAGTTGGTGATGGATGGGGAGGCCTGGCGTGCTGTAGTTTATGGGGTCGCAAAGAGTCGGACACGACTGAGTGACTGAACTGAACAGCTTTCTTCACAGTCCAACTGTCACATCCATACATGACTTCTTGAAAAACCATAGCTTTGACTAGATGGACCTTTGTTGGTAAAGTAATGTCTCTGATTTTTAATACACTTTCTAGATTTATCATAGCTTTTCTTCCATGGAGCAAGCGTCTTTTAATTTATGGTGGCAGTCACCATCTCCAGTGATTTTGGAACCCAAGAAATTAAAGTCTGTCACTGTTTCTCTTGTCTCCCCATCTATTTGCCATGAAGTGATGGGACCAGATGCCATGATCTTAGTTTTTTCTAATATTGAGCTTAAGCCAGCTTTTTCACTTCCCTCTTTCACCTTCAAGTGGCTCTTTAATTCCTCTTTACTTTCTGCCATAAGGGTGGTGTCATCTGCATATATCAGGTTATTGATATTTCTCCCTGCAATCTTGATTCCAGCTTGTGCTTCATCCAGTCCAGAGTTTCTCATGATGTACTCTGCATATAAGTTAAATAAGCAGGGTGACAATATACAGCCTTAACCTACTCCTTTCCCAGTGTGGTACCAGTCTGTTGTTCCATGTCTGGTTCTGACTGTTGCTTCTTGACCTGCATACAGCTTTCTCAGGAGGCAGGTAAGGTATCTGGAGTTACCATCTCTTTAAGAATTTTCCACAGTTTGTTCTCATCTACACAGTTAAAGGATTTAGCAAAGTCAATGAAGCAGATGTTTTATCTGGAATTCTCTTGCTTTTTCTATGACCCAGTGGATGGTGGCAATTTGATCTCTGGTTCCTCTGCCTTTTCTAAATCCAGCATGAACATCTGTAACTTCTCTGCTCATGTACTGTAGAAGTCTGACTTGGAGAACTGAGCATTACTTTGCTAGTGTGTGAGATGAGAGCAATTGTGAGTTTGAACATGCTTTGGCATTGTCTTTCTTTGGGACTGGAATGAAAAGTGACCTTTTCCAGTCCCACGGCCACTGCTGAGTTTTCCAAATTTGCTGGCATATTTACTGCAGCACTTTCACAGCATCATCTTTTAGGATTTGAAAAAGCTGAACTGGAATTCCATCACCTCCACTAGCTTTGTTTGTCCTGACGCTTCCTAAGGTCAACTTGACTTTACACTCCAGGATGTCTGGCTCTAGGTGAGTGATCACACCATCATGGTTATCTGGGTCATTAAGATTTCTTCATAGTTCTTCTTTGTATTCTTGCCACCTCTTCTTGATAGTGTCTGCTTCTGTTAGATCCAAACCTTTTATGTCCTTTATTGTGCCCATCTTTGCAGTGACAGACAGGGGATCCTGGCATGCTGCAGTCCACGGCATAAACAAAGAGTCAGACAGGACTGAGCGACTGAACTGAACTTACATGAAATGTTCCCTTTGTATCTCTAATTTTGTTGAATAGATCTCTAATCTTTCCCATTCTATTGTTTTCCTCTATTACTTTGCATTGACTACTGAGGAAGGCTTTCTTATCACTTCTTGCTTTTCTTTGGAACTCTGCATTCAGATGGGTGTACCTCTCCTTTTCTCCTTTGTCTTTTGCTTCTCTTTTCTCAGTTATTTGTAAGGCCTCCTCAGCCAACCATTTGCCTTTTTGCATTTCTTCTTCTCGTGGATGATTTTGATCACTACCTCCTGTAAAATGTTTTGAACCTCCATTCATAGTTTTTCAGGCACTCTATCAGATCTAATCTTGAATCTACTTGTCACTTCCATTGTATAATCATAAGGGATTTGATTTTGATCATACCTGAATGTCTTAGTGCTTTTCCCTACTTTCTCGAATTTAAGTCTGAATTTTGCCATAAAGAGTTCATGATCTGAGCCACAGTCAGCTCCAGGTCTTGTTTTTGCTGACTGTAAAAACCTTCTCCTTCTTTGGCTGCAAATAATATAGTCTGATTTCAGTATTGACCATCTGGTGATGTCCAAGTATAGAGTCATCTCTTGTATTGTTGCAAGAAAGTTTCTGGTGTATTATTTTCTTTTTTTTGTGATATCTTTGCCTGGTTTTAGTACAGGATGATACTGGCCTTGTAGAATGAATTTGGAAGTATGCCTTCTTCTGTAGTTTTTTGGAATCATTTAAGAAGGAAAGGTGTTACCCTACCCATAGGTATACAAAATGGCTCTGCCATATAGAGACAAAAGAAAACCAAAAACCCCTGACTGACACTAATACATATCACTACTCAAAAATTTTAAAAACTAGCATTCAAAATCAATCACACAATGATAGAGAACATAATTAGTGTTTGAGCCTTATTTAATAATACAGAACTATAAATTAGATCCTACTTCAATATGTAATTGAAACAGAAAAGAAATTACAAGAAAGTTTTGGTGGATAGGGCTTCCCTGGTGGCTCAGACAGTAAAGATTTTGCCTGCAATGCAGGAGACCTGGGATTGATCCCTGGGTTGGGAAGATCCCCTGGAGAAGGGAATAGCTATCCTCTCCAGTATTCCTGGCTGGAGAATTCCATGGATAGAGGAGCCTGAAGGACTACAGTCCATGAGCTTGCAAAGAATCAGACACAACTGAGTGACTAACACTTTCACTCTCACTTGAGTAGATATTTTACCTCAAAGTTGGACACAGACATAGAAAAAACTCAAAGGAAAGCACAGATAATTGATATTTTTAATCTCAGTGCAATTAGCATTGCTATAAGTTGCATTTGTGTATATTTTTGTTGTTATTATCTACCATGTCATTACTAAATATGCTTAAACTTTTAGGTACTTGAACATATGGAATGCAGTTATAATAAATGTTAATGTTCTTATCTACTAATTATATAATCCATGTCATTTCTAGATCACTTTCAACTGATGGATGTCTTATACTCATTTGCAGTCAAGTTTTTCTGTTTCTAAGCATGGATGGTAATTTTTGTTTGCATACATGCCAAACTCTGTGATTTTATTTCATTCGCTTCTGGATATTTTTAAATATTAACTAATGTTAAATAAATATTTTTGGTCTTTGTTCTGGGCTATAGTTACATCATTGTGGGACAGTTTTATCTTTTGGAACTTGTTTTAAATCTTTGTTAGATGGTCAGTAATTAGTTTGTGGGTAATTTGGTCCAACTACTAAAATAAAACCTGTGAAAGATTTTACATTTTACATTAAGATTTTACATTCTGGATAATAACAATAGAAATTTCTCAGCCTTATGTGAAACTCCATGGATTTTTCACTCTGAACACTTTGGGTAGATTTTTCACCAGCATAGAATAGTTGCTTCAGACACATGCACTGATAAGTAAATTAAAAGATGCTTGCTCCTTCGAAGAAAAGTTATGACAAACCTAGATAGCATATTAAAAAGCAGAGACATCACTTTGCCGAAAATGGTCCATATAATCAAAGCTGGCATCTGGTCCCATCACTTCATGGGAAATAGATGGGGAAACAGTGGAAACAGTGTCAGACTTTAGTTTTTTGGGCTCCAAAATCACTGCAGATGCTGATTGCAGCCAGGAAATTACAAGACGCTTACTCCTTGGAAGGGAAGTTATGACCAACCATGATAGTATATTAAAAAGCAGAGACATTACTTTGCCAACAAAGGTCCATCTAGTCAAGGCTATGGTTTTTCCCGTGGTCATGTATGGATGTGAGAGTTGGACTGTGAAGAAAGCTTATCGCCGAAGAATTGATGCTTTTGAACTGTGGTGTTGGAGAAGACTCTTGAATCCCTTGGACTGCAAGGAGATCCAACCAGTCCATTCTAAAGGAGATCAATCCTGGGTGTTCATTGGAAGGACTGATGCTAAAGCTGAAACTCCAATACTTTGGCCACCTCATGCAACGAGTTGACTCTCTGGAAAAGACTCTGATGCTGGGAGGGATTGGGGGCGGGAAGAGAAGGGGACGACAGAGAATGAGATGGCTGGATGGCATCACCGACTTGATTGACATGAGTTTGAGTGAACTCTGGGAGTTGGTGATGGACAGGGAGGCCTGGCGTGCTGTGATTCATTGGGTCACAAAGAGTCGGACATGACTGAGCGACTTAACTGAACTGAACTGATGGTTTTTCCAGTAGTCATGTATGGATATGAAAGTTGGACCATAAAGAAGGCTGAGTGCCAAAGAATTTATTCTTTTGAATTGTGGTGCTGGAGAAGGCTCCTGACAGTTCCCTGGACAGCAAGGAGTCAAACCAGTCAACCCTAAAGGAAATCAACCCTGAATATTCATTGGAAGGTCTAATGGCTGCAGCTGAAGCTCCAGTACTTTTGGCCACCTGATGTGATGACCTGACTCACTCGACAAGGCCCTGATGCTTTGAAAAACTGAATGCATGAAAAGGGGACAACAGAGAATGAAATGGTTGGATGGCATCGATTCGATAGACATGAGTTTGAGCAAACTTTGGGAGATAGTGAAGGACCAGGAAACCTGGGGTGCTGCAGTTCATGAGGTCACAAAAAGTCAGATACAACTTAGCAACTGAACAACAACAGCAACTAGATAATTCAGAAACCTCTATAACTATTTGAAGATCTCCATCTACAGAGCTCTCTACTCTCTTATCTCTGTCTTGAAAACTCTAGCTTTCCTGGGACTCTGAATTCTGAGCTCCGTTTCCTCAACCCTGTAAGACCACTGTGATCCACCTGAATTCCCCAAACTGTGAAATAATCTGGAATTTCCTTAAGGTGGGAATCAGAAAATCATTCTAAGGTTCATCTCATTGATTTTTTTTTTAATTTCTCAGTGATAACCATTTTTATTGGTTAATGCTGAATATCTTGAAAACCATCCACTCATATACATTGTCTGTTATTTTCTCAATATCTCAGGAGAGCAATTCTTTGCCTATTACTTTGGCTTGGCCATAATTATCTAATAATTGAAATAATTGAAATTTTATTAAGTATAATAACATATAGTAATCTGCACAAATCTAGAAAGTAGATGTATTAGTATGCTAGGGCTACCACAACAAATGCCACAGATTGAGTAGCTCAAATAATAATATAGAAGCTGATTTTCTCACAATTATAAACACTAGAACTTTGATGCCAGAATGTTGTCAGGGTTGATTTCATCTGAGGTCCCTCTCATTGGCTTGTGGATGACTGCCTTCTTTCCATGTCTTCACATGGTCTTCCAACGTATAAGCCTGTGTTCTAACCTTCTCTTATAACGACGGCAGTCTATTGCATTAGAGTCCACCTATATGATCTCAATGGAGAAGGCAACGGCAAGCCACTCCTGTACTCTTGCCTAGAAAATCTCATGGACGGAGGAGCCTGGTAGGCTGCAGTCCATGCGGTTGCTACGAGTCAGACATGACTGAGCGACTTCACTTTCCCTTTTCACTTTCACACATTGGAGAAGGAAATGGCAACCCACTCCAGTGTTCTTGCCTGGAGAATCCCAGGGACGGGGGAGCCTGATGGGCTGCCGTCTATGGGGTCACACAGAGTCGGACACAACTGAAGTGACTTAGCAGCAGCAGCAGCATATGATCTCAATATTCTTTAATTACCTCTTTAAAGGTTGTATCTCCAAAAATTTGGAGGGAGGAAGGGAGGGCAACCCACTCCAGTATTCTTGCCTTGAGAATCCTCTGGACCGAGAAGCCTGGTGGGCTACAGTCTATAGGGTCACAGAGTCGGCACAACTGAGTGACTAACACCCTCCAAACAGTGTCACAGTCTGAAGTAATGGCAGTTAGGACTTCAACATATAACTTTTAAGGGAACACAACTCAGTCCATAACAGAACAGTTTCTTGAGTTGTGACTAATATAAACTCATGTAACCAATACCCTAAAATTAGAAACAGACATTAAGAAAACTGAAAGTTCCATTGTGTCCCTTTCCATTCTTTCTCCCTTCTCCCTCCATGAAGGCAACCACTCTCCTGATTTCTAACTCTGCAGATCATATGTAACTGTTGTTGAACATCACAGAAATAAAATTACACAGTATATATTGTGTTTTGATTCTTTCAATGAGCATATTTTTAGGATCCCTCTATTTTTCTTTATGAATCTAGCGTTCATTTCTCTTAATTCTAAGCATTCTACAATTATATCATAATTTTTTATCTAATCATTTTTGGTGTAAGCTTAATTTGTTTCCAATAGTTTTTTATTATTAAAGAGTTTTACAATAAATATTTTTAAAAGTTTTTTGTGAACACATGTTTTTAATTGTTTGACATAAATTCTTAGGAGAAAAGTGGCTGGTATGTGTTCTTAGCTTTTTGAGAAAATGCCAATTTCTTCTCCACAGAGTCTGTACTAAAGTAGACATTTTTAACCAAAGTGCATATAAAAAGTGATCATAATTATAAAGCAATCAAAAAGATAAGAAAAATAATTTGCAATATATAGGATAGTTCAAAGATTAATACTGTTATAGAAAAAAAGCTCTTTCAAATCAGTAAGAAAATATATATTGAGATATAAAACATATGAAGGGCATGATCAGATTATACTAAATAAATAAAGTAACCAAAACCATTGTAGATATTTGTGATAATTTAAATGGATTTTTCATGGTGCAATTTATAAGAGCAAAAAATGAAAACAACATAAACAGCCAACAATTTAGGGTGATTACATGGTATAATGTAAATAGAATGAATATCATGCATTTATTAAAATCCAAACTATCAAGCTATTTAACATATTTTAATGACAAATACAATTTCATTCAAAATTAAGTAAAAGGTATAAAATGTGTGATTCTAAATACACCTATCAAATTTATATATAAAGCATGATGTGGATAAATATGGTTAAGTCCATGTATAAAATATCAATAACAAATATATTTGACTAATAGGATTATAGATATTACTATTTCTTCCTAGTGTTTTCTCATATTTTCATGTTTCTATGAAATATATTATTACATTTATACTCAGAGAAAAAGTAAATAAATTTCTTCCTCAAAAAAATGTATGTAAAAGAATTCCTAATTATTTTTTAAGTTTAAAAGACAGGAAATTCTACACAAATTGTTTAATATGTAATACAGTCAACCTCTGGTGTCATTTGGTTCATTACATTCAAATTTAGTAAGAAGATGCCAAATGTTGCAAGGGCTTCATAATAGAATAGAATAAGAATTATGTTAGAGTAAATATCTTGCAACCCAAGGAAAGTACTCCCAAATTGTTTGTCAGGGAAGATAAATGTTTCTGCCTTTCAGCCTGGAAAGTGTCAACCTAACCCTAACCACTCAACAAGTGTGAATGTACAGTGCAGAATACTAAGGCATGGGAAGAGTAGAGGACACTTTAAGTATTCTGCTTAATATGGCCTTGAAACACACATTATATATACATACACAAAGAGAGGAGATATATATATATATATATATGTATATATATATATATATTGCTGCTGCTGCTGCTGCTAAGTCGCTTCAGTCGTGTCCGACTCTGTGCGACCCCATAGACGGCAGCCCACTAGGCTCCGCCATCCCTGGGATTCTCCAGGCAAGAACACTGGAGTGGGTTGCCATTTCCTTCTCCAATATGTGAAAGTGAAAAGTGAAAGTGAAGTTGCTCAGTCGTGTCCAACTAGTAGCGACCCCATGGACTGTAGGCCACCAGGCTCCTCTGTCCATGGGATTTTCTAGACAAGAGTACTGGAGTGGCTTGCCATTGCCTTCTCTGATATATATATTACCTATACTCATATTTGAGTCACATTTTGTGTATATCTGAAACATAGGTAACCACATTCACTTTTATGCATGCACATATATGTTACTGTTCATATTTAATAGTATGCACACATACATTAAAGCTATATATACTCATATAGATATTTATTCTATGATGTAGAGAATAGCTGCACTTGTACCAGTATACATGGAAATAAATGAGTTCAATTATATTTATATTCTTCTCCAGTTGTAGTAGTTTTAAAATTTATGGGAAAACATAAACACATATTTTATTAAAATTATTTAATATTATTAAAATACAGGATTAATCTTTAAATAACTAGTCAATTATTACCATCAGGGATGTCCCAAAAAATTAATTTTAAAAGGAGGTTATTTAGAAGTGTGGAAGTAAATTATAAGTCAAATGTAAAAGTGCTTTACTTCAGAGAAAGAATATTTGAGGTGGGGAGGATTAGAGCACCAAATATGATTTTGCTATTGTTATAGTGGGGGTATTCTTTATTTTAAAATATAAACATGTATGACCTGGTTCAGTCACAATAAGCAAAAAAAAACAAAAAACCCTAATATCTCTATTTACATTTTTAATAAAACAGTTTAAAGCCCAGAGGTGGAGAAAAGATGATACAGAATATTAGACATTTGAAAATTAGAATATTATCAAAATTAATTTGTAATTTGCAAATCTATTTTTAAACAGTTTTGTTTAAATCTAATGATGAGATATTAACAGCACTAAATTAATGAGAACTATTGGAATGTGAAGTCAAGTGGGCCTTAGAAAGCATCACTACGAACAAAGCTAGTGGTGGTGATGGAATTCCAGTTGAGCTATTTCAAGTCTTGAAAGATGATGCTGTGAAAGTGCTGCACTCAATATGCCAGCAGATTTGGAAAACTCAGCAGTGGCCACAGGACTGGAAGAGGTCAGTCTTCATTCCAATCCCAAAGAAAGGCAATGCCAAAGAATGCTCAAACTACCGCACAATTGCACTCATCTCACACGCTAGTAAAGTCATGCTCAAAATTCTCCAAGCCAGGCTTCAGCAGTATGTAAACCGT
Source organism: Moschus berezovskii (assembly GCF_049115385.1). Classification (NCBI taxonomy): domain Eukaryota; kingdom Metazoa; phylum Chordata; class Mammalia; order Artiodactyla; family Moschidae; genus Moschus; species Moschus berezovskii. The sequence continues at coordinate 34,818,937 of NC_142461.1, forward strand.
GAACTCCCAGATGTTCAAGCAGGTTTTAGAAAAGGCAGAGGCACCAGAGATCAAATTGCCAACATCCGCTGGATCATGGAGAAAGCAAGAGAGTTTCAGAAAAACATCTATTTCTGCTTCATTGACTATGCCAAAGCCTTTGACTGTGTGGATCACAATAAACTGTGGAACATTCTGAAAGAGATGGGAATCCCAGACCACCTGACCTGCCTCTTGAGAAACCTGTATGCAGGTCAGGAAGCAACAGTTAGAACCGGTCATGGAACAACAGACTGGTTCCAAATAGGAAAAGGAGTGCGTCAAGGTTGTATATTGTCACCTTGCTTATTTAACTTATATGCAGAGTACATCATGAGGAACGCTGGGCTGGAAGAAGCACAAGCTGGAATCAAGATTGCTGTGAGAAATATCAGTAACCTCAGAATGCAGATGACACTACCCTTATGGCAGAAAGTGAAGAGGAACTCAAAAGCCTCTTGATGAAAGTGAAAGAGGAGAGTGAAAAGGTTGGCTTGAAGCTCAACATTCAGAAAACAAAGATCATGGCATCTGGTCCCATCACTTCATGGGAAATAGATGGAAAAACAGTGGAAACAGTGTCAGACTTTGTTTTTTTGGGCTCCAAAATCACTGCAGATGCTGATTGCAGCCATGAAATTAAAAGACGCTTGCTCCTTGGAAGGAAAGTTATGACCAACCTTGATAGTATATTAAAAAGCAGAGACATTACTTTGCCGATCAAGGTCCGTCTAGTCAAGGCAATGGTTTTTCCCGTGGTCATGTATGGATGTGAGAGTTGGACTGTGAAGAAAGCTGATCGCCGAAGAATCGATGCTTTTGAACTGTGGTGTTGGAGAAGACTCTTGAGAGTCCCTTATACTGCAAGGAGATCCAACCAGTCCATTCTAAAGGAGATCAATCCTGGATGTTCATTGGAGGGACTGATGCTAAAGCTGAAACTCCAATACTTTGGCCACCTCATGAGACGAGTTGACTCACTGGAAAAGACTCTGATGCTGGGAAAGGTTGGGGGCGGGAGGAGAAGGGGACGACGGAGAATGAGATGGCTGGATGGCATCACCGACTCTGTGGACATGAGTTTGAGTGTACTCCGGGAGTTGGTGATGGACAGGGAGGCCTGGCGTGCTGTGATTCATGGGGTCGCGGAGAGTCGGACACGACTGAGCGACTGAACTGAACTGAACTGAATTGAATCTCTGCTTCTCCATAATTTTAAAAGCATATATAATTATATGTATTTTTGTTTGTCATAAGTGTTTCAGAATATATTCAAGCTCCATTTACAAATCTCTCTAAAATTTGAATCTGGAATTATAGTTGTGGTAGGCAAAAAGATGTGTCATTCAGATCCTCATTTCAAGCAATATATACAGGGCTGGGGGGAGTGCCTCCAGGTATCAGCTTCTTCAGTGTCACAGCAGCAGAAGGCCACCATGCTCAAGGTCATACCCATAGAGGCCAGTACCTGAGAGAGACAAAGATTTAAGGCAAGACCCTTTCAGTCCAGTGTGGGACATAATGTCAATGGATTGGCTGAGGCTTTGTCAATCTTCCCCTGTGCCCAGCTCTGCTCCCCACACCTCCCTTTTCACAGCAATTGATAGGGCCACGTCCAGGGATATGCAGCCAAGAACAAATGTTTTTCTGTCAGGCTATATTTATCTGTTGTATATTATATACATGTAACATAAACATGTATGCTTACAAGCTAACTGTAGACCATATATTGATAATAGGAATAATTTTATGGAAAATATTTTGTCTCATGTTTCAATATCTCAGCTCCATTTCTTCATGTTCAGATTCTGGACCTACCTTATTGTGCTTTACTTTCAAATATGCCATTTGTGGTTAATTTCTCTTATCCAGTCACAGGGGAAAAAAAAAGATAGCTATACTATTATGTCTTACAATGCTGTTGCTCTTCAGAACTTGTTTGTGTTGAACAATAGAGATATTCTTGGCTCTGCAGTTCTTTAATCTCTTTATTATTTGCTGCTCACATTATTGCTCATGACACTGCATTATCCATCATGAATATTGGTTTTCAATGACACTCTCGAGTGATACTGCGATGCTTCATTGATGTTGACCACAAATGAGTGTCTTCCCCAAGAGCATGCAGAAAAGCATGAATAATAATTTATTTTGTGGTCATGCTAACTTTACCACTTGGAATGGTAACACATAATGGTAAAGCAACACATTACACCACAGAAGCAGCATAAATGCAAAACACATTTTCAAACATGACTACTGTTGAACTCTTTAGGCCATAATCAGTCAATTCTAGAATATTGTCTCTTCCTATGCTGACACTGGCTTTCACACAATACCACTACCAGGGAAGATAGGCAGGCAGCGTCTGACCAGTGCCATTCATGCAAGGAATGCCTGTCCTTTGGCAGGCATGCCTTAAGACTGACACAGATACGTATAATATCAATAAAACAAAACAGATTAGACAAAAGAGAGGCCATCAACTGAAAGAACCTAAGGATTTTGTGCCCCACAGTCTCAAAAGCCCTCAAAGGAGACAGCCCAGCCATCCTGGAAGACTACTTGAAAATATGCTTCCAAGCTAAAGGAAGAGTAGAAGCGTCACCCATGGGTGACCATCCTTGGATGTTACAAACTAGAACTAACACAGCAAGACATAAGATGGTCAGGAGAGAATACACATACTGACAGACAAGAGCCTATACACAGATCCCTAAATTGTTCTATGCCCAATGTGAGAAGTCACCCCAAATCAGCATGTCAGGAACACTGTGACAGACCAATCTTGTGTGATCCTAAGGAAGAATTACTTTTTCAGTAAGCAGGAGCAATTTGCTTACTAGGGAACCTTCCTGAAACCAGGATCCTGGCATTCAGGTCCTACAAAGAAACGATAGGCACAAGTTCAGGAGCTCCATAGGGCATTTGGTTGAATCCAAACTCAGGACAGAGGATCAGAGAACAACATCCCAAAAGGAGAAAGGAGAAATGAGGATGATAAATATTGATACACTGTCCAGTAAATGACACTGCCAGCCCCAGACATTCCCAGATATCAGAGGACCTTAAAATCTCAAGAAAGCGATCTCTCTGAGGCTCAGGGCAAGAGCTGGAGGTCCATCTATCTAAAATTAAGGATGAAACTGACAGCTAATCCTTAATAAACACACCTAAACTCCATTTACATAACTGCTTCCAGACAACTCTGTTTTGACAATAATTTGTTTGGGAAATTATGTAGAATAATGAAAAGTTGTTTAAATTGGTGGATTGCTTGTTATTTTGAAAACTTTTGTTCCAAAAAGCCGGAAAGAAAAACACCGATACAGTATGCTGTTGCTGCTGCTAAGTCACTTCAGTCATGTCCGACTCTCTGTGACCCCATAGACGGCAGCCCACCAGGGTCCCCTGTCTCTGGGATTCACCAGGCAAGAACACTGGAGTGGGTTGCCATTTCCTTCTACAATATGTGAAAGTGAAAAGTGAAAGTGAAGTCACTCAGTCATGTCTGACTCGTAGCGACCCCATGGACTGCAGCCGACCAGGCTCCTCTGTCCATGGGAATTTCTAGGCAAGAGTACTGGAGTGGCTTGCCATTGCCTTCTCCAAACAACACAGTATACTAACGCATATATATGGAACTTAGAAAGATGGTAACCATAGCACTGTATGTGAGACAGCAAAAGAGACACAGATGTATAGAACAGTCTTTTGGACTCTGTGGGAGAGGGCAAGGGTGGGGTGATTTGGGAGAATGGCATTGAAACATGTATATTATCATATGTGAAACGAATCGCCAGTCCAGGTTTGATGCATGATACAGGATGCTGGGGGCTGGTGCACTGGGATGACCCAGAGGGATGATATGGGGAGAGAAGTAGGAGAGGGGTTCAAGATGGGGAACACATGTATACCTGGGGCAGATTCATGTCAATGTATGGCAAAACCAATACAATAATGTAAAATAATTCAGTTCAGTTCAGTCGCTCAGTCGGGTCCAACTCTCCGCGACCCCATGAATCACAGCACGCCAGGCCTCCCTGTCCATCACCAACTCCCGGAGTACACTCAAACTCATGTCCACAGAGTCAGTGATGCCATCCAGCCATCTCATTCTCGGTCGTCCCCTTCTCCTCCTGCCCCCAACCTTTCCTAGCATCAGAGTCTTTTCCAGTGAGTCAACTCGTCGCATGAGGTGGCCAAAATATTGCAGTTTCAGCTTTAGCATCAGTCCTTCCAATGAACACCCAGGATTGATCTCCTCTAGAATGGACTGGTTGGATCTCCCTGCGGAACAAGGGACTCTCAAGAGTCTTCTCCAACACCACAGTTCAAAAGTATCAATTCTTCGGCGATCAGCTTTCTTCACAGTCCAACTCTCACATCCATACATGACCACGGGAAAAACCATAGCCTTGACTAGACAGACCTTTGTTGGCAAATTAATGTCTCTGCTTTTTAATATACTATCAAGGTTGGTCATAACTTTCCTTCCAAGGAGTAAGCGTCTTTTAATTTCATGGCTGCAATCAGCATCCGCAATGATTTTGGAGCCCAAAAATATAGTCTGACACTGTTTCCATTGTTTTTCCATCTATTTCCCATGAAGTGATGGGACCAGATGCCATGATCTTTGTTTTCTGAATGTTGAGCTTTAAGCCAACCTTTTCACTCTCCTGTTTCACTTTCATCAAGAGGCTTTTGAGTAAAGTAATTAGCCTCCAATTAAAATTTTAAAAATAAAACAATAAAATAAAATGCAGATCCAATTCTAAAAAAAAAAAAGTCTCCTGCTGCTGCTGCTGCTAAGTCACTTCAGTCGTGTCCGACTCTGTGCGACCCCATAGACGGCAGCCCACTAGGCTCCTCTGTCCCTAGGATTTTCCAGGCAAGAATACTGGAGTGGGTTACCATTTCCTTCTCCAATGCATGAAAGTGAAAAATGAAAGTGTAGTCACTCAGTCGTGCCCAACTCTTAGTGACCCCATGGACTGCAGCCTACCAGGCTCCTCCATCCATGGGATTTTGCAGGCAAGAGTACTGCTCAAAGTACCACTAACTGGCTTAAAAGAACAGAAACCTATTCTCTTACAGTGCTGGAGGCTGGAAGTCTGAAATCAAGGGGTGGGCAAGGCCTGTTCCTTGTGTAAGCTATGAACGCGACACTATCCTGTGTCTCCCTTCTTTCCTAACTTCTGGTGGTTGTTTGCAGTCCTTTGCATCTCTTGGTTTGTGGCAGCCTAACTCCAGTCTCTGTCCCCATCATCACATGGTGTTCTCTCTGTATGGCCCTGTGTGTGTCCATGTGCATATCTCTTCTCTTAAGGACACCGGTCATATAAAAAGCAGAGACATTACTTTGCCAACAAAGGCCCGTCTAGTCAAGGCTATGGTTTTTCCAGTGGTCACGTATGGATGTGAGAGTTGGACTGTGAAGAAAGCTGATCGCCGAAGAATTGATGCTTTTGAACTGTGGTGTTGGAGATGACTCTTGAGAGTCCCTTGTACTGCAAGGAGATCCAACCAGTCCATTCTAAAGGAGATCAATCCTGGGTGTTCATTGGAAGGACTGATGCTAAAGCTGAAACTGCAATACTTTGGCCACCTCATGCGACGAGTTGACTCACTGGAAAAGACTCTGATGCTGGGAAGGATTGGGGGCGGGAGGAGACGGGAGATGGCTGGATGGCATCACCAATTCGATGGACATGAGTTTGAGTGAACTCCGGGAGTTAGTGATGGATAGGGAGGCCTGGCGTGCTGTGATTCATGGGGTCGCAAAGAGTCGGACACGACTGAGCGACTGAACTGGACTGAACTGAATCCAATATGACTTCAATTTGATTACATCTGCCAAGACTTTGGAGAAGGCAATGGCAAGCCACTCCAGTACTCTTGCCTAGAAAATCCCATGGATGGAGGAGCCTGGTAGGCTGCAGTCCATGGGGTCACTAAGGGTTGGACAGGACTGAGCGACTTCACTTTCACTTTTCACTTTCACACATTGGAGAAGGAAATGGCAGCCCGCTCCAGCGTTCTTGCCTGGAGAATCCCAGGGACAGGGGAGCCTGGTGGGCTGCCATATATGGGGTCGAACAGAGTCGGACACAACTGAAGTGACTTGGCAGCAGCAGCAGCAGCCAAGACCTTATTTCCAAATAGGATCACATTCACAGGTATCAGAAATTAGGACTTTAACATATCTTTATTGGGGAACACAATTCAACCTGAAACAAATATTATTCTATAAAACATTTTACTCTAATTTCATTTTCTTACACAGATTCTATAGGAGAGTTGAATATAAAGACATTCTACAGAGGTGAAGAGAGATTGTTTCTAGGAATAAGTGTTAAAATTCTGAGACATAGTTTTAATTATAGCTCAAGGACAAAGTGTTAAGTCAATAAGAAAGTGTAAGAGGATGAGTTGGCATAAAATTACAAGCTTTATATTCAACATTTTCAGGAATGCTTCTAATGCAAAATGTGACAGTAGATTAGAATACACTAAATAAATTCAGAAATATGAAAATCAATTATATTGAATCTTTATATTTCCCATTTAATGAAAAAGCAAATGAATTATTTTCTTGAAAAAAAACTCCCACTGCACTTAATAGATACCTTTTTGTATGCTTACATTCAAAGGTCAATTCAAAGAGAGCTTTTCTGACAACCCACACTGCTTCAGTTTGCTATAGGTGGCCTCCTAACTTCATTATTATACTGTGCTTGTAAGTACATCATCCAACTAGACTCTGAGTTATTGAGGACAGAAACTTAGTTTTCTGTAATTACACTATCTATAATAAAGGCTGACACATATTAATAGCTAAATAGCTATTCTATAATCAATTAATAAATGAGTTCATAAATCCATGATTGAAAGATTTATGAGTAATGATAAATCAACCTTCTATCTATGGGCATTCCTCAGAAAACAAGAAGTGTACATTATTTTCTTTAAAAGTAAAGAAGCTTTAATATTAATTCATCTTTCAAGGAAAAAATGAAATCTTACAAAAGGTCTTAGGCTTCATTTTGTCATCAAGCCTTAGTAAAATGTAATTTGTTTTTGCTGTTTAGTCACTAAGTTGTGTCAAATTCTTTGTGACCCCATGGACTGTATGCTGCCAGGTTCCTCTATCTATGGGGTTTCCCAGACGATAATACTGGAGTAGGTTGTCATTTTCTTCTCCAGGGGATTTTCCTAACCCAGGGACTGAATGTACATCTCCTGCACTGCATTGTGGGCAAATTCTTTTCACTGCTGAGCCACCAGAGAAGCCCAGTAAAATGTACGGGCAACTATTTAAAAAAAAAAAAAAAGATTCGACCTTTGTGGTCAATTGATTATTTTTATTATACCATTATTACTTAAATATACAAAAAACCAGGTATAAATTTCCACAGTTGATGTGAATTTCAGAGTATAATCTCATATGAGCAAGAAACATATCTTGTTTATATTTCTCAGTCTTAATTGAGTTTCTCCTTTGTGCATAATTTCTTAGGTCTTCCCATTTTATACCAGCACTGGGGATGAGACCATAAAAACTTAAATATGTGCTGGCTTTACAGGCATCACTAAAATAATTCATTAATAGTTTACATAAGTCTTTATCAATAAAAACTTTCAGTTCTTTTTCTGTGGCCTGTTTTGGTCCAGAAGCTCTATTTCTGCTATTTTTGTTCCACTATCAGAAACACAGGACTCACTGGGTAGTTTCTACTCTATTGCTGGAGGGCTGAAACTGTGACGCTGTCTGTCTAAACAAACCATACAGCAGTTTTGTTTTGTTTTGTTTCTGGGGTCTTGTCACATTCCCTAGGCTATACTTAGGAAATGAGAACAGATCTCTTGTGTTCTTGGACCCCATAAAATTACTTGGAAGTAAGGGAAAGGAAGTGGGCCCTGCACTTAATACATTATGTTTCTCTACTGTGATGTAACTATGTCAGGAGGTTCTTCTGCTCACCAAAGAGCCAAAGTTCTCCTAAGAAAGAAAGATTCTCTTTTTCCTCTTTCTCTGTTTTTTCTGTCTATATCACTGCCTCCCACCTCCACCCCACTGCCCTACCCACCACCCCAGACAGAAGTACAGAACCAAACTACTCCACAAGTGACAATGGCAATAGGAAAAAAGGAAAAAATGGTTAAAAAAACAATCAATTAATATTTCAATCATATTTGTGATTCACATACCTTATGCTTGTATTAGACCAGATGTACAAGCATGGCTCAGGAAGCACTCAGTATGGAAGCAAGGGAACAGAAGGCTACTGAGGGAATAGGGGTTGTAAATAGGAATTGAAGTACAGAGGAAGTTGGAATTCAACTTTCAGTAACAGGAAGTCATCAGTATAATGAAAAGAAAGTGAAAGTCCCTGAGTCCTGTCCGGCTCTTTGTGACCCCATGGTCTGCAGCCTGCCAGGCTCCTCTGTCCATGGAATTCTCCAGGCTAGAATACTGGAATGGGTTGCCATTTCCTTTTCCAGGGAATCTTCCTGACGCAGGGATCGAATCCAGGTATCCTGCATTGCAGGCAGATTCTAAACCATCTGAGCCACCTGGGAAGCCCAAGAATACTGGAGTGGGTAGCCTATCCCTTCTCCAGCGGATCTTCCCAACCCAGGAATTGAACCCAGGTCTCCCGCATTGCAGGGCTACCAGGGAAGCCCCATCAATATGAAAGTAAACTATAAATGCTACATAGTAGGTTTTTCTGTTTTGAAAGAATTTAGTAATTTTGGAGGATGAGTTGGAGGTAGGAGAAATCAGTGGGAAGCTATTGAGTCCAGGTAAGAAATCACAAAAATCTAATTTAAGTAACTTTTACAGTAATTCAGAGAGCATGGATTTTTACAAATATAAACTACTTATTTAGTAGTTTGAATATTTATTTAATTCATTTCATGATTATATAAAGGTTATCTGTTTTGCAGAAGATAAGTCATCTTAATTCAATTTACTTCTAAGTGATAAAATTTGAATATGATTATTAAGTGCATTAAAGACTCTTGATGCTGATAATAAGTGAACTATTATAATTCATCACATTAACACAAATTTAGAACAGCATCTGTGATTAATGTAGAAAAATGTGTAGATTACTTAACATTATTGAAATGATTACAGCCATCATAGTAAAATAACTTAATGGGATTCCATTTTAAGAATGCATAATAATTAATTATCTGGGTTATTAGCACAATTAGCCTCAACTTGTATTTGTACTATCATAAATAATTTCAATTTTTTAAATTATATTTCCCTTTAGATCTATGAAAATTGAAAAGTTAAAAATTAAAATTATATTGAGATGCTAAATTTGAATAAAATAACTTTTTAATGAAGTAAACTATAATATTTTCTTGCTGTCTTCATAGGTTAGCATTCATTGCACTTAACCTAAAATTTTATTGAGAAAGAAATGTTCATTTAGGGAAATCAGCTGCATGGAGGACAGTACTATGAGGGAATACCATTGGTTCATTTCCTCAGCAATTATGTGCTCCTCAATAAACTGCAATGTGACAAACAATCTCATGATTTATTTTGGACTATTTATACTGAATTTACCATGAACCATCTAATTTCCATATCAGCCTCTCTAAAATCCTCATATTATTGAAGCCTTTGCAAAAGATCAGCCACTCCATCATCAAACTACATGTTTGAAGTATCAACACATTTATATACCAGCTTACCCTGAAGTTTGTGGCTCAGCTGGTAAAGAATCCACCTGCAGTGCGGGAGACCTGAGTTCGATCCCTGGGTTGAGAAGATCCCCTGGTGAAGGGAAAGGCTACCCACTCCAGTATTCTGGCCTGGAGAATTCCATGGACTGTATAGTCCATGGGGTTTCAAAGAGTCGGATAGGATTGAGCAACTTTCACTTTCAATTTTCGCCAAAAGTTTGGTTTGTTAATTAAATTATCCTCTTCTCCTTTAATATGCATTTCTACATACCTTTGACTTTTCAATGTCATTGAAAATTTGTTTCATCATTGCACTAACAGGGTTTTTTTGGCCACATTTTGTGGCTTATGGGCTATTAGTTCCCCAATCAGGGATTGAACCAGTCCCATGGCAGTGAAAACACAGAGACCTAACAACTGGGCTGCCAGAAAAACCCTGCAATAACAGATTTTAAGTGGCTTTTATATATTAATAGTCATTTTAGCTAATCAAGCTAAAATATAATCTGTACTTCTCTGTAACAAAAGTGTAGTAGTATTTTATTTCATTTTTCTCCTAAAAGTAAAAGAAAAATTATACATCTATACTGTTTCATTTGGCTTCACAAATAAAAGAAAACTCAGAATAAAAGTACTGTGAGTACAAATATTTTAATAAAGAAAAATTTAGAAATATACACTATACTTTTATATTTTATTATTTATAGATTAGTTCCTCTATTTTATATAGCCCTAATCTATTATATTATGTCTGTTTGAAATGAGACTAGAAAGAACATGAAACCCTAAAGTCAACATAACATTGCACTTTTGAAAGGTAAGAAGTATCCCCGGAATAATACAAGCTTGATGGTAGAAAAATTTTAATTTAAAATATAATACTAGGAAAGTACTACTATATCAAGTAGAAGAAATCCCAGAGGAAAATGAATCATGACATAAAGGCCCTTTCTAAGCAGAAACGATCCATTCCAATGTGCTTCAGGGTTAAAGAAAAATTGAAAAATAAAAGAAATTATGATACCGGAGAATAGCCTAACATTTATTTTCTTAAATCAAATTTTGATTTTAGAACTGGTTTACTTCAAAACACTACTACCAAAAATGTAGGATTATAGTTCAAGAAGACACTGATTTATTTGACTATATATATATTTTCTGCATCTGGAAACAATGGTATTTTCTCTGAAGCAGGCCTTCAAATCATGTTAATTTTTTCACTGATATTTCAAAAGTAGTGGCATTTGAAATTCATTCCTGCTTAAGTCCAGGCCCCTCCCTGAGCTGTCCATCCTGGTTTAGTTGACATAAAAAGTTAATAACATAACATGAATATGTTCTCTCCAGTCATTCCGAATACATGTCAATGTGTAAACATCAGAATACCAAATAGAATAGCTTTCTGTGAAAGAGACAAATTATTAAAATAGTTTGACCTTTGAGGTTTAAGCTATGAAGAAAAGGAACAAAGTGCTATGAAAGTAGTAATATGGAGTACTCCCAGATAGATCAGAGAAGTTTTTTCTGATGAAACATATGTGAGAGTTATGTATGGATTAACTGGGTTCACTGTATTCATTTTTTTCATTTCCAATTCACTAATTAAGCAAGGCCAATTTCATTTTGCCACTGTCTCTATGAAAATGTGACTCTGTAATAATATTTAAAGTGACTTGTTGGTGATGGACAGGAAGGCCTTGTGTGCTGCAGTCCATGGGGTTGCAGTGGTTGGACATGACTGAGCAACTGAACTGAACTGACCTGTAACATTAAACAGGCATTTTTTTAAAGACCAAATCAACTTGACTTAGTGGCACTCAAGATTGTTGACCATGTCTTCCATTTAGTTTTCCATGACATGCTGCTTTCTAAATTCAGTGATGCTAGTCATCTATTTTTTATGTTCTTTCGAACTCATTTTGACTTACTCAATAAATGAGTAATTCAAGGCTATTTCATACCTATTTCAAGGTATTCTATTCTCATTCTTTCAAATATATCCTCCATCCTTATAACTTACTGTCATATATATGAAGATGACAGTCTATTTAATCTGTCAGTCTATTCTCACCTCAGAACTCCATCTCTGTATTAGTTTGATGTCTCACAGGCACGTGAAACTCACATGCATCACATCAATCACCTCCACCCAAACTTTGTACTCATAAACTCACCAATTCCAGTTCAGTTGCTCAGGTGTGTCCGACTCTTTGGGACCCCATAAACCGCAGCACACCAGGCCTCCCCGTCCATCACCAACTCACAGAATTCACCAAATCCATGTCCATTGAGTTGGTGATGCCATCCAACCATCTCATCCTCTGTCGCCCCCTTCTCCTCCTGCCCTCAATCCTTCCCAGCATCAGGGTCTTTTCCAATGAGTCAGCTCTTTGCAGCAGGTGGCCAAAGTATTGGATTTTCAGCTTCAGCATCAGTCCTTCCAATGAATATTTAGGACTGATTTCCTTTAGGATGGACTGGTTGGGTCTCCTTGCATTCCAGGGGACTCTCAAGAGTCTTTTCCAACACCACAGTTAAAAAGCATCAATTCTTCTGCACTCAGCTTTCTTTATAGTCCAACTCTCACATCCATTCATGACCACTGGAAAAACTATAGCTTTGACTAGACAGACCTTTGGTGACAAAGTAATGTCTCTGCTTTTCAATATGCTGTCCAGGTAGGTCATGTTTCCCCATCTATTTGCCATGAAGTGATAGGACTGGATGCCATGATCTTAGTTTTCTGAACGTTGAGCTTTAAGCCAACTTTTTCACTCTCCTTTTTCACCTTCATCAAGAGGCTCTTTAGTTCTTCACTTTCTGCCAGAAGGGTGGTGTCATCTGCATATCTGAGGTTATTGATGTTTCTCCCAGCAATCTTGATTCCAGCCTGTGCTTCCTCCAGGCCAGCGTTTCTCATGATGTACTCTGCATATAAGTTAAATAAGCAGGGTGACAATATATACCCTTGATGTACTCCTTTTCCTATTTGGAACCAATCTGTTGTTTCAAGTCCAGTTCTAACTGTTGCTTCCTGACCTACATACAGGTTTCTCAAGAGGCAGGTCAGGTGGTCTGGTATTCCCATCTCTTCTCTTTCATAATTTTCCACAGTATATTGTGATCCACACAAAGGCTTTGGCATAGTCAACCTACCAACAATTCAATTTGAGGTTTTACAGAGGACAATATGACAAAGAGCATCTATCTTTTGAAGAATAAGAGTATAGCTGTAACATCACCATCTAAAATATGCTGATTATTCTATTGGTTATACACTCAAATTCTATTGAACATCTCTTTTAAGTTATAACCAAATAGAAAACCATAACCCATTAAAGGGAAAGTATATATAAAAACTACTCATCTCTTTTTCTTCTCTGTTTTTGACCTTAATTCTTATAATTGCACTAAAGATGGGTTGAATAAGGCATAGTGAATATCTCAGAGATATTTATGAACTATATTTATGATGTGATAGGTATTTTGGTCTCCTCCACCCAGAAATATTTATGGAAAATATTAACATCAGTCAGTCACAGGCTGGGAGAATTCTAATTATTACTTTCATTTATCATTTAAATTGCTGGAGAAATGCACACAATATGATGGATACTGTTTCCTTTTAGGAAGTTTAGAGTGTAAGTTGTTTATTTTTTCTTGAAGATCTTGCTCCAGCCAAATGAGTAATCTACTTCTCTATCTAAAAGTGTCATTTCTTACAATGCTATTGATTCATGACTATTACATTTTTTAAAAATGGAGTAGAGAATGATCAGAAGTCATACTGTCCAAAAATGAACCCATTTCTAGTCAAACATCATCAGAATTCAAAGAGGAATCTCAAAAGGTGTACAATACTCACAGGCCCAGATTAGTAGTCAAAGATTACCTCAAATAAATATTCATATGTAATAGATGCTCTGTCTCAGGTCACTACATTGATGAGAGAAGACCAAGTCAGAGAAAGAGAACAGAGATAGCAAATAGGTGGAACATCTACTGAGAAAATACCATGTTCTAGGAATAATGCAATGCATTATTAGGAAGACCACTTCCTTGAATCTTTATAGCCTGAGAAGTGGTTCGTCCAGCTCATAGACCAATGTCTATGTCATTGGTTTGTCCAGCTCATAAACCAATGTCCTGAGTACATATAATAAATGTTGCTAAAGAAGTGGCTGTGTGCATGATTACCTGTGGCAATTTTCTTTTTTACTACACAATGGTAAATATTACAGCAGGATTTCAAAACTAGTAACAGAAAAAACACCCAGAGACACTAAATGGAACACATGGGAATATGCTACAACTTGAAGAACCAGAAACTGGTTAGCACTAATGACCATGAAATCTAGCAGAGACAGGAACCTACATGATGTAGCTGGGACTTTGTTAGCATCCATCCCTTTGAACAACTCCCAGGCTGTTTACATTTTAGGAGCTTCCCACCCTTTCATTATCAGCTATATGGACTGATAATATCCCTATCTGGAGAAGGAAATGGCAACCCACTCCAGTATTCTTGCCTGGAAAATCCCATGGACAGAGAAGCCCAGTAGGCTTATCATTCTCCTTATCACAATATTCAACTCTGGAATGGCAATTAATCCAACCAGTCATTGAGGGTGGCACTTGCCTAAACTTGCAGGAAAAAGAACTTCCATTCTTCAAGAGCCATGCAAGGCAACCCTTCCCTGGGTGGTGGTGTGAAAGAATATGAAGTCTAGAATCGCTTCAGCCATTTTGCTCCCATAAAAGGAAAGCTTGGAGCCTAAGGATAATGCTGATATGAAAGACAGAATAGAAAAACAGTGAAATAAGGTACTAAGTGATACTTCTAAATACTGAATCAGGCTTAACCTGGAGCCACTTCTACTTCTGATCTTCTCAGTTTATTGACCCAGTATCTCCCTTTTCATCTTTCAACCAATTTATGCTGTATTTTTCAGTCACTTTCAATAAAGTATCCCACCTTATACAGGTAGCAGATGGGATCTCAGGTGATAAACAGTCTCCAAAATGGCCATCAGGAGGCTTATTTAATGAGCCCCAGTGCAGAGTTGAGATGAAGATGGGAGGTAAGATCAGGGAAGCACTTCTAAGCACCATGAGTTTGAGTGACTTTGCAGCGAGAACAACGGGTCCATATGTGAAAAAGGACATTAGGTATAAAGCAACATATTTTTACTTTAAGATTACAAAAATATATATATTTGAGATAAAACTTGTATACTTGAGATAAAACTTACTAAGTCATGGTATTTATACACATTACTTTATATCCTAGAATTATAAAATGTATATGATTATATATTTTTAAAGTGAGTTGAAGGTTCCAATAATACTCCAACATGTATTCCAGTGGAATAAGAAAATAAATTTACTGCCAGTAAATAGCTAAAAATATAATTAAGGTTTCTCTAAATAACTAAAGTAAAAATATTTATTATTATATCAAGAACTAACTAGTTTCTTGTCTAATATCCCTATTTCTTAAAATTAAGCATGAATGTTAAGCAAATTGATAGAAATAGGTTGTAATTAAACTCTATAAGGTAATTTAACTACAGAAATATATTGTATTCATAAGTATCTAATATAAATAGGAAAACAAAAAATGTCACTAATAAAAAAAGAATTCAAATTAAATAGGTAAGTACACAATGATCTATGTAACAATATAATTGTAGCTGTGCTATTTATAAAATGACAAAAAAATTTTTTTACTATGCCATATATTTTAATTTTAATGTTTACATTTTTAAATAACCACAGATATTAAATCTCAACATATTAAATGTATATTCTCCTTGATCAAATAGGTCTACATTTAACAATCACTCCCACAGAAACATTTGCCCAAGGCTATCACTTAAGATGAATAAACTTGTTCAATGCATTATGAGTGAAAACTCAGATACAATCTAAACATTCTTCAACAAGGGAAAAGTTAAATAATGGCACATCCATATTATAGAAAATGAGGAGACATTAGAAGAGATAATGTAAATTTGTAGGAAAAAATTAATGTTGTGCAGTCCATGGGGTCGCTACGAGTCAGACATGACTAAGCGACTTCACTTTCACTTTTCACTTTCACACATTGGAGAAGGAAATGGTAACCCACTCCAGTGTTCTTGCCTGGAGAATCCCAGGGATGGGGAAGCCTGGTGGGCTGCCGTCTATGGGGTCACACAGAGTCAGACACGACTGAAGTGACTTAGCAGCAGTAGCAGCAGCAGCCAAATGTATAACTATTTTTTAAAGAAAGTAGGTGTATATGAATCTATGTACTGAAAATGAACTATATGGCTTCTTAACTGAGGGATACTATTACCCGAACTGGGGGATGGTACTGGTTGTCACACTGAATAGTTGGGGAGGGAGCAAGGATGCTTAAAAGTTCATTAATGAACAAATGAATGCTCATCATTCCCTACAATGAAGAATGGTCCCACCCAAAAAGTCAACAGCACTATTGCTGTGAAACACTAGGAAGAACATAAATCAAACTATTAAAAGTGGTTATCTCCAGGATATGGAATTAGGAGAAGCAAGCAGGTTTATAATATATTACTTTATATACTTTTATATTGTTTGTGACAAAATTATTAAATGAAACATATTGATATATTAATATTCATCATATATATAAACAATGATGGGATAGGTAATAGAAGGATACTCACGTGTTAACTGCACAAAGCAAGTTTTAGAAAAGTCTTTATAATACGATCCTAACTGGAGATGTGGAGGTGGAAGAAGAAAGAAGATACAATTTTAAAGAATTTCTGAGAGAATAGTAGTTACTTCATGCATTAATAATGTTTATCTATTTTGGTGTTTGAGGAGTAGATCAGAGAAGAGCATGTATCATTCTTAAAATAATAAATGTAGTTCTATTTATTAAAAATGATACAAATAAATAAATGGCATTTCTAAACTTACAAAGTTGTCAAAATTATATGCATTGGGTTGGCCAAAATGCTCATTCAACTTTTTATATAAGATGCTACAGAAAAACCCAAGTGAACTTTTTGGTCAATTCAATAATTATGTAATATTTAGTATCTGTCCTATAATTAAAAAGTGTCCTTTTTATCATTAACTCCTTTCCCCTACTGAATAAGAAGTACTTATGCTTTACAATATTGTTGACAAATATATATTGTCAATACCAATATTATAACTGTATGACCTTTGAAAATACAAGGTCAATAATATACAGCTTTATGGAAGAGTAAGTTTTGTAGAGTGAAACAATCAGGGTATAACACAATCTTACCCAATATTTCTAAAACAGTTATAACACTAAAGAGAAAAATACAATATTTACACATACACACACATACATATATATATGGGCATCTGAGGTGGCACCAGTAGTAAGGAACCCGCCTGCCAATGAAGGAGATATAAGAGACTTGAGTTCAATCTCTCGGTGGGGAAGATCCCCTGGATGAGGGCATGGTAACCCACTCCAGTATTCTTGCCTAGAGAATCACATGGACAGAGAAACCTGGAGTACTACAGTCCAAAGGGTCGCAAAGAGTCAGACATGACAGAAGCGACTTAGCACGCACGCATATATATCACTATAAAAAAGAAATATATTGTTCACATATAAATCTCATTTTGACATCAGCTAGTATTTTTGACACTGTATATTTGAAATAGATACCTCTCAGTTCAGTTCAGTTCAGTCGCTCAGTCGTGTCCGACTCTTTGCAACCCCATGAATCACAGCACACCAGGCCTCCCTGTCCATCACCAAATCCTGGAGTTCACTCAAACTTATGTCCATCAAGTCGGTGATGCCATCCAGCCATCTCATTCTCTGTCGTCCCCTTCTCCTCCTGCCCTCAATTCTTCCCAGCATCAGAGTCTTTTCCTGTGAGTCAACTCGTCGCATGAGGTGGCCAAAGTATTGGAGTTTCAGCTTTAGCATCAGTCCTTCCAATGAACACCCAGGATTGATCTCCTTTAGAATGGACTGGTTGGATCTTGCAGTCCAAGGGACTCTAAGAGTCTTCTCCAGCACCACAGTTCGAAAGCATCAATTCTTCGGCGCTCAAACTACCACACAATTGCACTCATCTCACACGCTAGTAAAGTCATGCTCAAAATTCTCCAAGCCAGGCTTCAGCAATATGTGAACCGTGAACTCCCAGATGTTCAAGCAGGTTTTAGAAAAGGCAGAGGAACCAGAGATCAAATTGCCAACATCTGCTGGATCATGGAGAAAGCAAGAGAGTTCCAGAAAAACATCTATTTCTGCTTCATTGACTATGCCAAAGCCTTTGACTGTGTGGATCACAATATACTGTGGAAAATTATGAAAGAGAAGAGATGGGAATCCCAGACCACCTGACCTGCCTCTTGAGAAACCTGTATGCAGGTCAGGAAGCAACAGTCAGAACTGTACATGGAACAACAGACTGGTTCCAAATAGGAAAAGGAGTGCGTCAAGGTTATATATTGTCACCCTGCTTATTTAACTTATATGCAGAGTACATCATGAGGAATGCTGGCCTGGAAGAAGCACAAGCTGGAATCAAGATTGCCAGGAGAAATATCAATAACCTCAGATATGCAGATGACACCACCCTTATGGCAGAAAGTGAAGTGGAACTCAAAGGCCTCTTGATGAAAGTGAAAGAGGAGAGTGAAAAGGTTGGCTTGAAGCTCAGCATTCAGAAAACTAAGATCATGGCATCTGGTCCCATCACTTCATGGCAAATAGATGGAAAAACAGTGGAAACAGTGTCAGGATTTATTTTTGGGGGCTCCAAAATCACTGCAGATGCTGACTGCAGCCATGAAATTAAAAGACGCTTACTCCTTAGAAGGAAAGTTATGATCAACCTAGATAGTATATTAAAAAGCAGACATTACTTTGCCAACAAAGGACCATCTCGTCAAGGCTATGGTTTTTCCAGTGGTCATTTACAGATACCTCTAGTTCTATAATAATACCCTTTAATAAAAATCTCCATTACAACTAATCTGTATAGTCCAGATGAAATTAAAGGTCACTGTGATCAAGTATAAAGATCAACTTATGTTTACACAAATGAATATTTGTTGCTATAAACAGTCATGAATTCTGAAACATCCATGATACAAATGATATTTTGAAAGTGCGCCAGTGCTTAAATGCACTTTCTTGAATGGAATACTGCAGACCAAGGCTAAGGGCAAAAGACTGAGAAACAGTGAGCACCTTGCAGTGAGTGGATATGGCCAAATGGCCTCAACTTTTGCTAACATGGGCAAGTCTGTGTCTCACTGATAGCTGAACACAAAGAAAGGGTGAAAGTAAAAGGGTGGTTTGCTGAGAGGCTCTTAGAGACATGTGCATCTTGAAAATTTCTATATGGACATTTAGCCAGGGCTTCAGCCTCTTGGCCTATATCTTAGAGTTTTTATATACTCTCCATTTTTTCCCACTTTTCTACCTTGTTTCCTTACATCTTTACAGAATGTACAATTTTATGACCCAGCAGCAGCTTGCCATTTTTTTTAGTACTTCCAATTGCTTTGATTTTTGCTGGTTGTTTTAAATTACTCCTTTTACCAACTTCTATTGACTCACTATATCTTTTATCTTTAGTCTCCCTATTTCCACCTGATCTTCTTTATCTTTCCTAACATATATTTTGGTTTATAAGACATAGAAAAAATACACCTGTGATAGTCTTCATTTTTACACTGAAAAACATTCTTAGTTTTAAACTTCTAGTTTAGATTTTTCTATTTTCTGCTGCTTCTTTTGGGTTTTTAATCTATCGATTCTTTTATTTTAATACCTCTCATCTTTATTTCTTAAATTTTTTCCTTGATTGAAATATAATGATGATTTGTGTTTCTATTACCACAGTTTATTTAATTTTGAAAATCAAACTTCTAGATTTGACCAGTTCCAGTTAAGTCTTAGTCATTTAGTTGTGTCCAACTCTTTCCAGGAGTTGGTGATGGACAGGGAGGCCTGGCATGCTGTGATTCATGGGGTCGCAAAGAGTCGGATACGACTGAGCGACTGAACTGAACTGAACTCTTTGAGACTCCATGAACTGTATAGCCTGCCAGGCTCCTCTGTCCATGGAATTCTCCAAGCAAGAATCCTGGAGTGGTTAGCCATTTCCTTCTCCAAGGGACCTTCCCAAGCTAGGGATTGAACCCAGGTCTCCCGTATTGCAGGCAGACTCTTTACCGTCTGAGCCACCAGAGTCACCTTCATTTTAAAGAAGTCCCTTTATTCCTTGTCACAAAATTGTTTTTCTTCATGATTTATTTTGTTAACAGCACTAAGCTATGGGGAAATCTCCTTCAATAAGCAAAGTTAGAGGACTTCTCTGGTGGCTCAGTGGTAAAGAATCTGCCTGCCAATGCAGGAGATGCAAGTTCAATCCATGATCCAGGAAGATCCCACATGCTTCAGAGCAACTAAGTCTGTATGCCAAAATTATTGAGTCTGTGCTGTAGAACCCAGGAGCCACAACTACTAAGCCCATGCGCCACAACTACTGAAGCCCACGAGTCTTAGAACAAAGAAGGGTCACTGCAATGAGAAGCCAGCACACTGCAACAAAGAGTAGCCGAACTCCCACAATGAGAGAACACCTCGCACAGTAAGACCAGCACAGCCAAAAATAGATATATTAACATGACAATCTCTGACATGTGTATTAAAGAGGTCTAAAAGGACCCATTGTGAAAATAAAACATTGATGTACATAGAAAACGTCATTAAAGAGCAAGGTTCCAACCTTCTTTTTTTTTTTTTTTAAGGAATTAATGCTGAAATCTTTGCCCTTTGCCTATCCCCCTGCAGATGTAGGAGACTCAGGAGGTGCAAGTTCAATCCCTGGGTCAGGAAGCACCCTGGAGGAGGAAATGGCAAGCCACCCCAGTATTCTTGCTTGGAAAATTCTTTGGACAGAGGACTGTAGCTGGCTCCAGTCTATGGGGTCACAAAGAGTCAGACATGACTGAGCACACATACTTACTACTTACTTAGTCTAACTCATGCATTCTCACCAAGAGCAATAATGCTACCTCCCGAGGAGGTAAAATTGGCTCATGAGGGAGGATGAAAAATACTATGTATTACAATGATATATGAACCTCCAAAGGCTAGGGTATATAAATGATATGTATTATATCTATGCTATAATAATTATATCTATGCTATGTTAATGATTCATGAGGCATAAATGTGATCAGGGGAAAAATGTCTAAGATTGAGAAACTAGCTAACTCATATCTCTGTCAGAAGAACTTTTAAAAATCTTCAATATCTGGCCCATATATAGTGTACATGAACAGGGTGGAACACCTGTAGACATGCTTTTTTAATAGAAATTTACTCATTTATTCATTCTCCTTCATGGATCACAGCCTTGCCTGGTAAAAGGGCTTGCATAACTCAATGAAGCTATGAGTCATGCCATGCAGGGGCACCAAAGACAGATGGGTCACAGTGAAGAGTTCTGACAAATCATGGTTCACAGGAGAAGGAAATGGTAATACACTCCACTATTCTCGGTTGGAGACCCAGGGACAGTATGAAAGGGCAAAATGATATGATGCCAGAAGAAATACACTAAAGCCTATGACAGTGTGGATCACTACAAATTATGGAAATTCTTAAAGAAATAGGAATGCCAGACCACCTTACCTGTCTCCTGAGAAACCTTTTTCAGGCCAAGAAAAAACAGGTAGAACCAGACATGGAACAATTGACAGGTTCAAAAGGGGAAAACAAGTACGACAAGGCTGTATACTGTCACCCAGCTTATTTAACTTTAAATGTAGAGTACATCATGCGATATACTTGACAAGCTGGGTGAATCACAAGCTGGAATCAAGACTGCTAGGAGAAACATTAACAACCTCAGATATGCAGATGATACCACTCTAATGGCACAAATGAAGAGGAATTAAAGAGCCTCTTGATGAGGGTGAAAAAAGAAAGTGAAAAAACTGGCTTGAAACTCAACAGTTAAAAAAAAAAAAAATCATGGCATCCAGCCCCATCACTTTATGGCAAATATAAGGGGAAAAAGTAGAAGCAGTGGCAGATTTTCTTGGGTTCCAAACCCACTGTGAATTTTGACTGCAGTCATGAAATTAAAAGATGCTTCCTCCTTGGAAGGAAAGCTATGACAAAAATAGACCATGTATTAAAAAGCAGAGACATCACTTTGCCAAAAAACATCCTTATAGTCAACATAGTCAAATTGATGATTTTTCCCCTGATTATGTACAGTTGTAAGAGTTGGACCATAAAGAAGGCGGGGCACTGAAGAATTGATACTATTTAATTGTGGTGGTGGAAAAGACCCTTGAGAGTCTCTCCTGAACTGCAATAAGATAGAACCAGCCAATCCTATAGGAAATCAACTCTGAATATTCATTGGAAAGGCTGTTCCTGAAGCTCCAATATTTGGCCAACTGATGAAAAGAGCTGGTTCATTGGAAAAGACCCTGATGCTGGGAAAGACTGAAGGCAAAAAAATGGGAGAAAGGGAGCAGCATAGGGACTAGATATGATAGACAGAGTGCCTGATGAACTATGGACGGAGGTTCGTGACATTGTACAGGAGACAGGGATCAAGATCATCCCCATGGAAAAGAAATGCAAAAAAGCAAAATGGCTGTCTGAGGAGGCCTTACAAATAGCTGTGAAAAGAAGAGAAGCAAAAAGCAAAGGAGAAAAGGAAGATATGAGCATCTGAATGCAGAGTTCCAAAGAATAGCAAGGAGAGATACGAAAGCCTTTAGCAGTGATCAATGCAAGAAACAGAGGAAAACAACAGAATGAAAAAGACTAGAGATCTCTTCAAGAAAGCTATAGATACCAAGGGAACATTTCATGCAAAGATGGCCTCGATAAAGGACAGAAATAGTATGGACCTAACAGAAGCAGAAGATTAAGAAGAGGTGGCAAGAATACACAGAAGAACTGTACAAAAAAGATCTTCACGTCCCAGATAATCACAATGGTGTGATCGCTCACTTAGAGCCAGACATCCTGGAATGTGAAGTCAAGTAGACCTTAGGAAGGATCACTACGAACAAAGCTAGTGGAGGTGATGGAATTCCAGTAGAGCTACTTCAAATCCTGAAAGATGATGCTGCACTCAATATGCCAGCACATTTGGAAAACTAAGCAGTGGCCACAGGACTGGAAAATGTCATTCCAGTCTTCATTCCAATCCCAAAGAAAGACAATGCCAAAGAATGCTCAAACTACCACACAATTGCCCTCATCTCACACGCTAGTAAAGTAATGCTCAAAATTCTAAAGCCAGGCTTCAGCAATACGTGAACCGTGAACTTCCAGATATTCAAGCTGGTTTTAGGAAAAAACAGAGGAACCAGAGATCAAATTGCCAACATCCACTGGATCATGGAAAAACCAAGAGAGTTCCAGAAAAACATCTATTTCTGCTTTATTGACCATGCCAAAGCCTTTGACTGTGTGGATCACAATAAACTGTGGAAAATTCTGATAAAGATGGGAATACCAGACCACCTGACCTGCCTCTTGAGAAACCTGTATGCAGGTCAGGAAGCAACAGTTAGAACTGGACATGAAACAACACACTGGTTCCAAATAGGAAAAGGAGTACATCAAGGCTGTATATTGTCACCCTGCTTATTTAACTTATATGCAGAGTACATCATGAGAAACACTGGCCTGGAGGAAGCACAGGCTGCAATCAAGATTGCCAGGAGAAATAATCTCAGATATGCAGATAACATCACCCTTATGGCAGAAAGTGAAGAGGAACTAAAAAGCCTCTTGATGAAAGTGAAAGAGGAGAGTGAAAATGTTGGCTTAAAGCTCAACATTCCGAAAACTCAGATCATGGTATCTGGTCCCATCAATTCATGGGAAACAAATGGGGAAACAGTGGAAACAGTGTCAGACTTTATTTTTTTGGACTCCAAAATCATTGCAGGTTGTGATTGCAGCCATGAAATTAAAAGACGCTTAGTCCTTGGAAGGAAAGTTATGACCAACCTAGACAGCATATTAAAAAGCAGAGATATTACTTTGCCAACAAAGGTCCGTCTAGTCAAGGCAATGGTTTTTCCCGTGGTCATGTATGGATGTGAGAGTTGGACTGTGAAGAAAGCTGAGTGCCGAAGAATTGATGCTTTTGAACTGTGGTGTTGGAGAAGACTTGAGAGTCCCTTGGACTGCAAGTAGGTACAAGCAGTCCATCCTAAAGGAGATCAGTCCTTGGTGTTCATTGGAAGGACTGATGCTAAAGCTGAAACTCCAATACTTTGGCCACCTCATGCGAAGAGTTGACTCACTGGAAAAGACCCTGAAGCTGGGAGGGATTGGGGGCAGGAGGAGAAGGGGATGACAGAGGATAAGATAGCTGGATGGCATCACCGACTCCATGGACATGAGTTTGAATGATCTCCGGGAATTGGTGATGGACAGGGAGGCCTGGCGTTCTGGAATTCATGGGGTTGCAAATAGTCAGACGTGACTGAGCGATTGAACTGAACTGAACTGAACTGAACTAATAGGATGAGATGGTTGGGTAGCATCATGAACTCAAGGACATGAAAGTGAAAGTCTCTCAGTCCTGCCTGACTTTGTGAATTCTCTAGGCCAGAATACTAGAGTGGGTTGTGTTTCCCTTCTCCAGAGGATCTTCCCAACCCAGGGATCAAACCCAGTTCTCCCATATTGCAAGCAGATTCTTTATCAGCTGAGCCACCAGGGAAGCCCAAGAATACTGGAGTAGTTAGCCTGTCCCTTCTCCAGTAGATCTTCCCGACCCAGGAATCGAACCAGGGCCTCCTGCATTGCAGGTGGATTCTTTACCATTTGAGCTACCAGGGAGACATGAGTTTGAGTAAACTCTGGAAGAAAGTGGAGGACAGAGGAGACTGGAAACCCCCATGGGGTGGCAAAAAGATGTGACTTAGCAAATGAACAACAATAAGATTTATTCATTCACTCATAACAAATACATTTTAAGTGCCAGGTATGTGTCACAATCTGTACTATGCACTCAGATACTGTGGTAAAACACGGCATGGTACTTTTCCCAAAAGAGCTGGTAGCCAGTAGGAGAGTCGGATATTCAGATTCATAAGTAATTGCAATATATATTTTGATAAAAACTGATTACTACTCTTAGGGATCTCATGAAGGAGAAGAGGTAATATAAATTTATTGAGTCAAGGAATGCTTCTTAAAGATCGTGATAACAAAGAATATAAGTTCAGACAGTTGAAACAGATCACACAACACTTGAAAGCAAGACAAAGAATATGTCTGGAAATGAACGTAGTTAATTAAAATCATTATGGTTGGCGGAATGGATAATATCCAATTATGGTTCAAATATTCCTTCCTGCAATGTCTGCACATGCCACCCTGCATCAAGTTGAATCACTTTGCTGTACAGTAGAAATTAACATATTACAAATCAACTATATTTCAGTTTAAAAGGTGCATCCCTCCCCTTGAATTATTGCTGGCCTGTGACTTGCTTTCATCAAAACTCATAACTCTATGACCTACAGGCCCTAGGCTATGGTACTAAGACAAACAGCAACTTCTCGTTTGTAAGTTTTGGAAGCCAGCTACCATAAAGGAAGGCAAGCTAGGAAATCTTGCTGGAAATTCTATCTGTTCATCCATCCATTCATCTACCTACCTACCTACCTATCTATCTAACTACAGAGAAGGAGAGAGGAAAGAAAGGGCTGGGGAAGAAGAAGGAAGGAGGGTGGGTATATGAAGAAATCCTATAGAATGGGATATCTCATGGAGACGGAGAAGACCAGATACTGAGAAATCAAACATGTCAGTAAGCTTTCTTGAACTTTTACATCCACTGGCTATGTGCAGTTGAGTGAGTGAGCTCAGTTGAGTCACCTGCAACAGAACAATGTGATTGAGCCCAATCAACCCACAGAATAATGAAAAATAATTTAATGCTTTTGGTTGAAGCCACTGAGATTTTTATTACTTTTTATTGGAGTATAGCTGCTTTATAATATTGCATTAGTTTCTGTTATTCAGCAAGGTGTATCAGCTATATGTGTACACCAATGAGATTTCAACAGGTCTAGCTGCTAAAACATCTGGCATGTAAATTGTAGGAACACGGAGTTGAGGAGGTAAGCAAGAACCAGATAATAAAAGGTTTTATAAGCCTTGTTAAATACTTTATCTTTTCCTATTAACAAGGTTGTTTGAAGGTCCTTTAGAACAGAGTGTGTTCAGTTCAGTTCAGTTCAGTCGCTCAGTCGTGTCCGAGAACAGAGTGTGTGCTACGTGCTAAATCACTTCAGTCATTTTCGACTCATTGCAACACTATGGACTGTAGGCCAGCAGACTCCTCTGTCCAACAGATTCTCCAGGGAAGAATACTGGAGTGGGTTGCCACGCCCTCCTTCAGGGGATCTTTCAGACCTAGGGATTGAGCCCACATCTCTTACATTTCCTGCATTGGCAGGCATGTTCTTTACACACTAGCGCCACCTGGGAAGCCCTTCAGTTCAGTTCAGTCACTCAGTTTCGTCTGACTATGGGACCCCATGGACTGCAGCACTCCAGGTTTCACTGTCCATCATCAGCTCTGGGAGCTTGCTCAAACTCATGTCCATCAAGTCAGTGATGCCATCCAACCATCTCATCCACTGTTGTACCCTTCTCTTCCTGCCTTCAATCTTTCCCAACATCAGGGTCTTTTCAAATGAGTCAGTTCTTCACATCAGGTGGCCCCCAGTGTGAATGAGTTCATGACATATTAGGCAGAGTTGGTCAACTTGGGCGAGCAGTTCCAGCAGAGGCCTGGGGAAACCTTGGCAGCATGGGTTCTGTGACTGCGGGACACAGGAGTGGGTGGCACCCTTTGTTTTGGGGACAAGATAGAATGGCTGGCATCCCTGACCACACACCCCTCATTGAGACAGAGATTGCAGCATGCTAGGCGGTTCATACATGGTGAGCCTAACTAGACACACTGATGGAGTGGATCAATGCTGCCATCCGCACCATATGGATGAAAGCAGGAGAGCTTCTAGGGACTGTGAGTAAATGGCATATGTATGCCGAGTCGACCCAAGTAGTGAGAAAACTGGGCATGAGACAGATGATGTTTAACCAGAAAGCCTGGAGCCCAGATGACGAGTATTTCTCTAGTGATATGAGAGACACTATCTTTAACAGTGCTCTGTCTGCCTATTTTGGATCCTTGCCTGCTATGCTTACACCCAAGTGAAAAGTGAAAGTGAAAGTCACTCAGTCTTATCCAACTCTTTGCGACCCCATGAACTATATAGTCCACAGAATTCTCCAGGCCAGAATACTGGAGTGGGTAGCCTTTCCCTTCTCCAGGGGATCTTCCCAACCCAGGGATCAAACCCAGGTCTCCCACATTGTAGGCAGATTCTTTACCAGCTAAGCCACCAGAGAAGCCCAACAATACTGGAGTGGGTAGCCTATCCCTTCTCCTGAGGATTTTCCCAACCCAGGAATCGAACCAGGGTCTCCTGCATTGCAGCTGGACCTTTTACCAACTGAGCTATAAGGGAAGCCCCTACACCCTACATGGGGCACCCAATCTTTGAGATGACCTCAGTGATGGCTAGCTTGGGAGATGCAGAAGGGCATCAGCAGGCTAAAGAGGTTAGGACTGTGAAAGCCCCAAATGGCAGCTGAGCTGGCAAAGGCCCCACCTGGGAGACATGGGCGCAAATGTGGGCTGATGTGCTAGCAGCAGGACTTGACAGGAATAAAATTGATAACAACCTAATGCTGTATTCCTAGAGCTATGGAAGCAGTTGAGCCTGGAGCAGCAGTGGGACCCCCCTGGTGCATTCAGCCCATGACTCTAGCTAATTGGACTTGGAAACACAATGTTTTCTGGTTGACACTGAAGACAGCTGAATGGGAGCAAACAAAGCACCTGATTGTACAAGAGGTGAAGAAACAAGGGAGGATGCCTCACCCCCAGGAAGGACATGTACTGTGGGACGGGTTTTCCTGGTTACCGGCTGTGAGTGTTGACTTGCAAGACGTGACCCTTTGTGTAGAAAAGACTGGTACTGAAACAGCAGGGTGGAACCCCATCTAGCTGCTAATGGAGTCTATCGAATGACTAATAGTGTGATCCCCGTCCCTCATGGCACCCTGTCAGTATGAGGGTTGTAAGGATACCTGCCTGAGAATTGGACCAGACGGTACACTTGGGGCCAGCCCTACCTTCCCACCTGGATCTGTGCAACTCTTCCACACAGACCTGTCAACTAGGACAATGTCCATGCATGGTACCGAAATGGATGTCCTGGTAGTACCACCCCTTGGCTTTGTTTTTGCACCAAGGGGCAGTCATAGTTACTGAGCCACAAGTTACTGTCCTTGCTTTGCATGCTGCCTGTACTTTGAATTATACACACCAAGACTTAACTTTGTTAGATGAAGAAATAAACCACATGAAGAAAATGGTTTTGCAGAACCGAATGGCTCTTGATTTGCTGACTGCCACTGAGCGCTGATGAATTGATGCTTTTGAACTGTGGTGCTGGAGAAGACTCTTGAGAGTCCCTTGGACTACAAGGAGATCCAACCAGTCCTTCCTAAAGGATATCAGTTCTGAGTGTTCATTGGAAAGACTGATGCTAAAGCTGAAACTCCAATACTTTGGCCACCAATACTTTGATGCAAAGAACTGACTCATTTGAAAAGACCCTGATGCGGGGAAAGATTGAAGGCAGGAGGAGAAGGGGATGACAGAGGATGAGATGGTTGGATGGCATCACCGACTCAATGGACATGAATTTGAGTAAACTCCGGGAACTGGAGATAGACAGGGAGGCCTGGTGTGCTGCAGTTCATGGGGTCACAAAGAGTCGGACACTACTGAGCGACTGAACTGAACTGAACACAAGGTGGCATGTGTGCATTACTGGGTACAGAACGTGGTGTGTATATACCTGATAATCATAAAAATGTTACAGTAGCATTACGGCACATGACACAAGAAATCCACGATGAGCAAGGCATTGCAGGAGACGCACCGCTGGAGTGGTGGGCGTTACCTGGTGCTGGGTTTTGCTCTGTAGCAGCTGTGTAGCCTGCACTCTACTGGTTTGTTGCTGTAGCCCTTATTGTTGTTTTGGAATATGGGTGCAAGCAGTGGTGGTGTGCTCCAGAACAAAGTTGCAAAAGGCCGAGCCTATGTAAACAGTGGGACAGAAGACCCTAAGGGGTGGATTGTGGGGAAAATAACTGACAACATGGCATCAGTGAGGCTCTCCTACCTGGCTCTCTCATGGCCTCATACCTTATGTTTTGTAAACAACAATATTGCTGACCTTGGTAGCACTGTGCCTGTGTACTCATTTGGCCATGAACCACTTTTGTCTGTCTTAGTATATCAGTCAGTAGTCTTTGAAGACTCCCTATTGCTACTGCCCAGAGAGAATAAACATGTCTGCAGTCCCCATGGCTCCTAGAGTCTTCTTCCAGCTTCCCAGGTCGTGCCTTATCTACACTGGGTCCAGTGAACAGTGTGAGCGGCAAGACAACAATAAACTATCTTAAGAGTTTTGTTCTATTTTCCCTTCATCATGTTTCTTTCTCAGCCAGTTATCTTAATTTTTAAAATTTTCTTTACTGTATTAAATATATATTTTAACTCCTTTAAATAATTTTGACATCGTAGAATAAAGGTACAGTTTTGTTCCTCTAGGTTTGTGTAAAATCATGACATTTCTTAATTCCTTAATTTATACTATTGAGGTAAAATAATTTTTTAAATATCATTTTTGAAAAGATTTTAAAAGTTTTAAACCTCTTGCAACTAAATTCTTTGGTAAACCCTGAAAATTTCTAAATACAAAAATCCTTCCATCTTGAAGTATCCAAATACTCCTAACCAAAAATTACAAAATTAATTTTATCTTTAGGACTTTTCTAACAGAAATGTTATAACTTAGACATTATTAGACCTCTATGGTCGTTCATTCGTTCGGTCAGTCGTGTCTGACTCTATGCGACCCGTGGACTGTAGCCTACCAGGCTTCTCCGTCCATGGGATTCTCCAGGCAAGAATACTGGAGTGGGTTACCGTTTCCTTCTCCAGGGAATCTTCCCGACCCAGGGATCGAACCCAGGTCTCCCGCATTGGAGACAGACGCTTTAACCTCTGAGCCACCAGGGAAGCCCCTAGACCTCTAGCTCATTTTCAATACTAAATATGTTTATTTAATATGTTAAATAAACATATTTAGTATTGAAAATGAGCTAAGTTATTTACAAATATTAATTCACTTAGACATCATAAGAGCCTTTGAATTAGGCATAATAATAATTCTCATTTGGCAACCCACTCCAGTGTTCTTGCCCGGAGAATCCCAAGGACGGCAGAGCCTGGTGGGCTGCCGTCTGTGGAGTCGCACAGAGTCAGACACGATTGAAGTGACTTTAAAGCAGCAGCAGAGGTAAATAGAGATTAAATAACTTGTTCAATGTTTCATTGCTAATATGGAGTAGAAGAACAGTATGAACATAAGCCAGTTAGCACTGGCATTTGTAATCTTAACAACTAACCTATATGTTTTCCCTAAGAATTTTAATGAGGATTAAGTAATAAAACACATGAAAGGTCTTTAACAATGTGATTGCCTCAACTTCACAATAAAGGTTCATTGTGATTACTGTTGTATCAGTATCATTCACAATTTAAGGTCAAATATTAGCTGACTGCTAAAGAGAGACTCATAAGCTAGTTCATATACCACTACTTTATTTAGCCTATTGCTTCAATATTTAGGCTTTCAGCTAACTGACATTGTGTGATGGGTCAAACATTAAAAAATAAATTCTTGAGTGTAGCTCCTTGTGTAAAGGTAGATCTTCTGAAATGGATAAAGAGATTTTACATACTGTGTAGTACTACTCCAGGGTAAAAGCCATATTTAAATTTTTTTCATAAAAAAATGTGTTTTTATTTCATTAAAAAAAAAACCTGTTCAATATCTCTCCCCCTCATGCAAACAGCTCTCATAGGAGATTCTTCAAATTTTACGTTTTTTCCATTCTGGCTCATTGTTTCCTCATCATCAGACTCAACTTGGGCAAACATGGTTTTGGGCTGAATCTTGGAGTATGCTGGAGAAACCCAGTATGGGTTGTCCTCGGCTGCCTTGGCATGCCACAAAATGGCTTCACGGGAATTGCTTTCGTTGGTTTTGTCCAAAACATTGTTCTTCACAATGCATGAAGACAGAGTGCCTCCATGGGTTCCAACCCGGCCACCAAAACCTGGCCCTGCTTTGGAAAATCGCTTTGGAAATACTCATCTAGACAATGATAAATTCATGCAATTCATAAGTCACTTTGGTTTACAGCCTAAGACCTCATTCATCTGGACTAATCCAATAACTAAATTTGCAACTTAACAACTTTCATAATTCCTGTCTTGTTGCTTTTATTTTAAAAAGAAAAATAGATAAATTCCAAGAAAACTAACAAAAAAGATTAAAATCAATAGGCTAAAGCGTCTGTCTCCAATGCAGGAGACCTGGGTTCGATCCCTGAGTTGGGAAGATCCCCTGGAGAAGGAAATGGTAACCCACTCCAGTATTCTTGCTTGGAGAATCCCATGGATGGAGAAGCCTGGTAGGCTAGAGTCCACCGGGTCGCAAAGAGTTGGACACGACTGAGCGACTTCATTTCACTAAGATTCAATACAGTCTAATATCTATTTTCAATATTTGAAAAAGCATTACAAATAAATATACATCCTCTGCTGCTGCTG
The DNA here is from genome assembly GCF_049115385.1 of Moschus berezovskii. Taxonomy (NCBI): domain Eukaryota; kingdom Metazoa; phylum Chordata; class Mammalia; order Artiodactyla; family Moschidae; genus Moschus; species Moschus berezovskii. The sequence goes on from NC_142461.1 coordinate 34,850,475, forward strand.
CTGCTGCTGCTAAGTCACATCAGTTGTGTCCGACTTTGTGCGACCCCCTAGACGGCAGCCCACCAGGCTTCCATCCCTGGGATTCTCCAGGCAAGAACACTGGAGTGGGTTGCCATTTCCTTCTCCAATGCATGAAAGTGATAAGTGAACTCGTTCAGTCATGTCCAACCCTCAGCGACCCCATGGACTGCAGCCTTCCAGGCTCCTCCATCCATGGGATTTTCCAGGCAAGAGTACTGGAGTGGGGTGCCGTTGCCTTCTCCATACATCCTCTACAAAAAACAAAAGGAAAAAATCATATTTTCTATCATGTACTAGACAAGGTTAAATGTACTAAAGTACACTTTTACACCTGAACAAGTTCTCAAAATGATCACCAAGAAATTATGATGCAGTTATTTCTCAATCATTCCTTAAATTCAAATACCAAGAGTACTTTTTAAGACATACAACATTCGGTTTCCTCTGAACAGAATTGCTGGCATTATAATGGCAGCCCCGGTGATATTTTACATAAAATATTAGGAAGAAAAGATGGAAAATTTAGAAATAAATATAACTTATTTTTCATCAGAAAGATATTGGTTGTTTGAGTTTCCTCAAGCATAAATGTAAAGCAAACATAGGTAAACTCTTCCTATTCCTAGATTACAATTTCTCAAGCAGTTAATACTATGTTTAAGAAATGTTCAATATCATTAGTAAATCAACATAAGTGATGCATAAGTGAAAAGTGATAGTTGTTCAGTCATGTCATGGACTATAGGCCGCCAGGCTCCTCTGTCCATGAAATTCTCCAGGCAAGAATAAAATGCTGGGATCAGTAGTCATTCCCTTCTGCAGGGGATCTTCAAGATCTAGGAACTGAATTGGGTTTCAGATTCTTTACCATCTCAACCATGAGGAACGCCCAAGTGATGTCTAATTTATTACCAATTTGTTAGGCTCCTTGAGAAATCTTTGATACTAGTGTGGTGTAACATAACACAATGAAAGTCATAAAAAAAATCTACATGGTGGCAATGGAAGCTGCAAGAACTGTCCCAGATTAAACAACTTTAAAAGGTTTAATATTTAAAAGGCTTAATCATAATGAGATCAGAAATTTATGGTTACCTTTTTCCTATGGGAAAGGTCTGTCTCTCTCTCCAAAATTACCCATGTGTTTGGGCAGAAAAAAACTTGCATTTTATATCATAAACCATATTTCTCATTACCCCTGACATACTCAGTGTAAAGTACTTCCACCTTTGTAGACAGTCAGCTCAGTTCAGTTCAGTTCAGTCGCTCAGTTGTGTCCAACTCTTTTGCTCTGATGCAATTAGGAACTAGAACCTTTTGGGTAACTAGGAGGCCCACATCTTTTCTCAGGCACCAATTACTTTCCTCTGATAAAACACTCTGGACAAACACAAACTATCTAATCTCTGCTCTCAGATTTGATAACTGGACCCCATTTTTCCCTGTTCCATGCAGCCCCACCCTTAAAGCCTAATATATTAACAACATCAATTGGACAGAACAAGATGGTGGAAGAGCAGGTGGAAGTGGAGTACATCTCTCTCCATGGATACATCAGGAATACACCTTTAGACACAGAAGTCCATGCAGAAAATGAGCTGAGAGTGGACAGGAGTACCTGACCAGTGGAAAAGAATATACACAAGCATGCAAAACTCAGTAGGATGAAGGAACTGGGGGGGAAACAGGAGCGCTAGTAGAACTGGACCTGCCCTCGTCAAGTGGGGGAATTGAAGCAGGGGTCCAATCCCCACACTGGGGCAATTGTCTGAGTCAGAGGAGAAACATTTAAAGCTGAGAATGAAACAGCTGATCTGTGGCAGCCTAAATGGAATGAGAATCAGACAGTCCTTGCTGCAGCCATACATACTCTGGACAAGGACACGGGTACCCTAGAATGCACAGCAGCTGGAAGCTGGAGTTTAGGGATTGAGGAGCAATCCCAGGGTAAGAGCTGCTGTTGACCGTGGAAAAAGACAGATGGAAGGGATGTGAGGGAGGAGAAAGTGGTGGGAAATGCCGTGGAGGAAAGCCAGGTAACCATGAAAGCAAGGCAATAGTGCTGAGTCACGTGTAGTGGGTGGAGCCATCACCATAGCCTCTCTCTCCCAACACACCAGCATTGGCAGCTGAACAATAGAGAGGCTGGCCCATCAAACGCCTGACCCACTGAACTACAGGGTAGGACCCCACCCAGGGTGTCTCTATAAGTGCCTGATGCACCAATCTATAGTAGGAGCACAGCCAGGGGGGCCCCTCTATGTTCCTGAAGCTCTGAACAACAGAGAAAGACCCCAGGCAAGGGAGGCCTTTAAGTGACTGAACAGGCTGAGTTACTAAGAGAGACTGGCCAAAGAGGCCTTCAGATCACCAACTACAAGAGGCTTGAAAAAAGACTCTGATAGGGCCATAACTCCTATGGTGGAGGCAGTCCATGTCCCTGCACACTTGGCACCACCAGGGTCCCTGCAAGCCAAGCAGTTGTGCCACCTTCATGCTCAACCCTACCTGATACAAAGCTGCTACAGTAGGCAAAAAATATCTTGCATTTACGCATGCAGGGTCACTTTGGTCGCATCCGGCTCTTTGCGACCCTGTGGACTGTGGCCTGCCAGGCTTCTCTGTCCAGGTAGTTCTGCAGGCAAGAATACTGGAGCATATTGGCCAATACTGGTTGCCATACACTTCTAGAGCACTACATTTCCTGCTGCCCTAGCTGCCAACTCCCCTGAGTACCTGGTGCTGCCTTATCCCCTGTGACCCAAGCAGCTGCACCACTTCCACATCTGGCTTTCAACAGGGCAGACCTAAGTCCTCAAGGCAGCCTCAGGAGCAAAACCCTGTGGATGACTCACATGCAGAGGTGGAAATAAAACCACAATTGAAACACAGGGGCAGTGTGGCTAAGGAAAAAGACTCAAAACCTTCCCACCAGGTGTACAAGCTGCAGATAAAATCCACACAATCAACTAGGCAAACTCTGTATCTATGGAATATATAAAAGGCCACTGAGAGCTCCCACAAAAGAAAACACACTAGTTCTGATAGCTGTGGACTTTGGAGGCAAGAACACACAGGAATAGGATCAGATTAGAAACTGTGCTGTCCCCACTGCAGGTCCAGAGACCAGCACAGAGTTGTAGGGCATCCTAGGGAGGGGAGGTGGCCTGTGACTTACAGTGAGGTAAGGACTCTGACAGTAGTGACTCAAGAAAAACTTATTACTCTTATGTTTTGACTTGTAGGTTCTTTTGGATCTTTTTTTTTTTTCCTCTCCCTCTCTTGTAGTTCTTGATTTCATTGTCACTCTGAAATCTAATTAAACTTTTGAGGTTTTTTTTTTTTTTCTGTCACAATTTTTATTGCTGTTTCTATAAACCTCTGCCTCCACATTGGAGTTTTGCAGTTCTGGGGAATTTTCCATTTTTTTTTGTTTTGTTTTGTTTTGTTTTTTTTAACTTTCTTCTTCCTTTTATTTTTTCTCTTTTTCTAATTTTAATTTTTTAAACCTATTTTTTAAAATTTATTCCTTTGTTTGCTTTTCCTACTGTGTTTTTCCCCCTTGCAGTTAGTCTTTAATGTATATAAACCTTCTTCACCTATCTCTATTTAACTTTGCATATCTATTCTTTCTTTCCTTTCCTCTCAACATATTTGTTCAGTTCAGTTCAGTCGCTCAGTCGTGTCCGACTCTCCGCTACCCCATGAATTACAGCACACCAGGCATCCCTGTCCATCACCAACTCCCGGAGTTCACTCAAACTCATGTCCACGGAGTCGGTGATGCCATCCAGCCATCTCATCTCTGTCGTTCCCTTCTCCTCCCGCCCCCAATTTCCCAGCATCAGAGTCTTTTCCAGTGAGTCAACTCGTCGCATGAGGTGGCCAAAGTATTGCAGTTTCAGCTTTAGCATCAGTCCTTCCAATGAACACCCAGGACTGATCTCCCTTAGAATGGACTGGGTGGATCTCCTTGCAGTCCAAGGGACTCTCAAGAGTCTTCTTCAACACCACAGTTCAAAAGCATCAATTCTTCGGCGATCAGCTTTCTTCACAGTCCAACTCTCACATCCATACATGACCACGGGAAAAACCATAGCCTTGACTAGACGGACCTTTGTTGGCAAAGTAATGTCTCTGCTTTTTAATATACTATCTAGGCTGGTCATAACTTTCCTTCCAAGGAGTAAGTGTCTTTTAATTTCATGGCTGCAATCAGCATCTGCAGTGATTTTGGAGCCCCAAAATATAAAGTCTGACACTGTTTCCACTGTTTTTCCATCTATTTCCCATGAAGTGATGGGACCAGATGCCATGATCTTTGTCTTCTGAATGTTGAGCTTCAAGCCAACCTTTTCACTCTCCTCTTTCACTTTCATCAAGAGGCTTTTTAATTCCTCTTCACTTTCTGCCATAAGTGTAGTGTCATCTGCATATCTGAGGTTGTTGATATTTCTCCCGGCAATCTTGATTCCAGCTTGTGCTTCTTCCAGCCCAGCGTTCCTCATGATGTACTCTGCATATAAGTTAAATAAGCAAAGTGACAATATACAGCCTTGATGTACTACTTTTCCTATTTGGAACCAGTCTGTTGTTCCATGTACAGTTCTGACTGTTGCTTCCTGACCTGCATACAGGTTTCTCAAGAGGCAGGTCAGGTGGTCTGGGATTCCCATCTCTTTCAGATTTTTCCACAGTTTATGGTGATCCACACAGTCATAGGGGCATAGTCAATGAAGCAGAAATAGATGTTTTTCTGGAACTCTCTTGCTTTCTCCATGATCCAGCAGATGTTGGCAATTTGATCTCTGGTTCCTCTGCCTTTTCTAAAACCTGCTTGAACATCTGGGTGTTCACGGTTCACATATTGCTGAAGCCTGGCTTGGAGAATTTTGAGCATGACTTTACTAGTGTGTGAGATGAGTGCAATTGTGCGGTAGTTTGAGCATTCTTTGGCATTGCCTTTCTTTGGGATTGGAATGAAGACTGACCTTTTCCAGTCCTGTGGCCACTGCTGAGTTTTCCAAATTTGCTGGCATATTGAGTGCAGCACTTTCACAGCATCATCTTTCAAGATTTGAAATAGCTCAACTGGAATTCCATCACCTCCACTAGCTTTGTTCATAGTGATGCTTTCTAAGGCCCACTTGACTTCACATTCCAGGATGTCTGGCTCTAGGTCAGTGATCATGTTATCATGACTATCTTGGTCGTGAAGGTCTTTTTTGTACAGTTTGTTAGTTTTGTTTTAATTGCTTTATTCCCAACTTGGCACCTTGCTTTAGTTTCGTTTTCCAGTTTGTGCTTAAGTTAGGTTTGTTCTTAACTGGTAAATATAATTTTTTATTTCCTTTGCTCACAGGTCAATCTATTGTACTTTTGTTTTTGTTGAACTGTTTTGATTTTGCTTATGGGTATATATGTATATATTTCATTATTTTAATTATTATTTGCATGATTTTGTAACTGCCATTTGTCTGGGGTTCATCTTTGGTTTCTCGCTTTTTGGTATTGTTTTAATCTCAGTTAATGCCATAACAAACCATTTGTGGAATCTTTGTTCCTGACCAGAGATCAAGTCCTGAGCTTTTAGAGTGGGAGAACTGACTCAAGACCATAGACTACCAGACAACTAATCCTAAGGAGTATCAAATAGTGAGAACTCACACAAAGGAAACCACTTGAATACAAAACCTGGCATAACCCAACCACCAGTAGCACCCTGTGCCTCATCTAAACAACAAACAAAACAAAAAATGCAAACCCAATCATCAACAGACAGGATTACCACCTCACTCAGCCTTACCCATCACAGGAAAAACAAACAAAACAAAACAAACAAAAAAAACCTCAGCACAAATCTCACCCTATACAAAACTTACACAAACCACTGGACTAACCTTAGGAGGTCAGAAACCAAAAGAAAGAAAGAATTCAACTTAGAAGCCTGGGAAAGGAGACCTCAAACAGAATAAGTTAAAAAAAATAATGATGAAAAGGCAGAGAAATACTACACAAATGAAGGAACCAACTAGAAACACAGAAGTCCAAATAAATGAAGAGGAAATAGGCAAACTACGTGAAAAAGAATTCAGAATAATGATAGTAAAGATCCAGATAATCACGATGGTATGATCACTCACCTAGAGCCAGACATCCTGGAATGTGAAGTCAAGTGGGCCTTAGGATACATCACTATGAACAAAGCTAGTGAAGGTGACAGAATTCAAGTTGAGCTATTCCCAATCCTAAAAGATGATGCTGTGAAAGTGCTGCATTCAATATGCCAGCAAATCTGGAAAACTCAGCAGTGGCCACAGGACTGGAAAAGGTCAGTTTTCATTCCAATCCCAAAGAAAGGAAATGCTAAAGAATGTTCAAACTACCACACAATTGCACTCATCTTACTCACTGGTAAAGTAATGCTCAAAATTCTACAAGCCAGGCTTCAGCAATACGTGAACCATGAACTTCCAGATGCTCAAGCTGGTTTTAGAAAAGGCAGAGGAACCAGAGATCAAATTGCCAACATTCACTGGATCACTGAAAAAGCAAGAGAGTTCCAGAAAAACATCTATTTCTGCTTTATTGACTATGCCAAAGCCTTTGACTGTGTGGATTACAATAAACTTTGGAATATAAAAAAGCAGAGACGTTACTTTGTCAACAAAAGTCCATCTAGTCAAGGCTATGGTTTTTCCAGTGGTCATGTATAGATGTGAGAGTTGGACTATAAAGAAAGCTGAGTGCTGAAGAATTGATGCTTTTGAACTGTGGTGTTGGAGAAGACTCTTGAGAGTCCCTTGGACTGCAAGGAGATCCACCCAGTCCATCCTAAAGGAGATCAGTCTTGGGTGTTCATTGGATGGGCTGATGTTGAAGCTGAAACTCCAAAACTTTGGCCAATGAACACCCGTTCATTGGACGGACTGACGTTGAAGTTGAAACTCCAAAACTCTGGCCACCTGATGCGAAGACCTGACTCATTTGAAAAGACCCTGATGCTGGGAAAGATTGAGGGCAGGAGGAAAAGGGGATGACAGAAGATGAGATGGTTGGATGGCATCACCAACACAATGGACATGGGTTTGGGTGGACTCCAGGATTGGTGATTGACAGGGAGGTCTGGCATGCTGCGGTTCATGGGGTCGCAAAGCGTCGGACACGACTGAGCAACTGAACTGAACTGATAGTAAAAATGATCAAAACTTTGAAAACAGAATGGAAAAATGCAAGAATCAATTAACAAAGACCTAGAAGAATTAAAGAATAAACATACAGAGACAAGCAATACAATTACTGAAATTAAGAATACTCTAGAAGGAATCAATAGAAGAATATTTGAAGCAGAGAATGAATCAGTGAGCTGGAAGATAAAATGGTGGTATTAACTTCTGAAGAGCAGAACAAAGTAAAAAGAATGAAAAGAACTGAGGATAGTCTCAGAGACCTCTGGGACAAAATCAAATGCACCAACATTCGAATTATAGGGGTCCCAGAAAAAGAGAAAAAGAAAGAGCATGAGAAAATTTTTGAAGAGATTATAGTTCAAAATTTCCCCAACATGGAAAAGGAAATAGTCAATCAAGTCCAAGAGGTGCAAAGAGTCCCATACAGTATAAACCCAAGGAGAAACACACCAAGACACATACTAATCAAACTAACAAAGACTAAACACAAAGAAAGAGTATTAAAAGCAGCAAGGGAAAAACATAACAAGTAACATACAAGGGAAACCCTATACGTTTAACAGCTGATCTTTCAGCAGAAACTCTGCGGGCCAGACGGGAATGGCAGGATATATTTAAAGTATTGAAATGGAAAAATCTACAACCAAGATTACAGTACCCGGCAAGGATCTCATTCAAAATTGATGAAGAAATCAAAAGCTTTTCAGACAAGCAAAATTAACAGAATTCACCACCACCAAACCAGCTTTACAACAAATGTTAAAGGGACTTATACAGTCAAGAGATACAAGAGAAGAAAAAGATCTACAAAATCAATCCCAAACAATTAAGAAAGCCAGTTCTAAGAGGGAAGTTTATAACAATACAATCCTACCTCAAGAAACAAGAAAAACATTGAATAGACAGCCTAATTTTGCACCTAAAACAACTGGAAAAAGAAGAACAAAAACCCCCAAAATTAGCAGAAGGAAAGAAATTATAAAGATCAGAGAAGAAATAAATTAAAAAGAAACGAAAGAAACAATGGTAAAGGTTAATAAAACTAAAAGTTGTTTCTTTGGGAAGATAAACAAAATTGACAAAACTTTAGCCAGATTCATCAAGGAAAAAAGAGAAGAATCAAATCGACAAAATTAGAAATGAAAAAGGATAATTTACAACAGACAATGCAGAAATACAAAGGATTATAAAATACTATTATGAACAACCATATGGCCATAAAATGGATAACCTGGAAGAAATGGACAGATTCTTAGAAAAGTCCAATCTTCCAAGACTGAAGCAGGAAGAAATAGAAATTATGAACAACCCAATTACAAGCACTGAGACTGAAGCTGTGATTAAAAATCTCCCAAAAAACAAAAGTCCAGGACCAGATCGCTTCACAGGAGAATTCTATCAAATATTTATAGAAGAGCTAATGCCTATCCTTCTAAAACTCTTTCAAAAAATTGCAGAGGAAGGAAAACTTCCAAACTCATTCTACAAGGCCACCATCACCCTGATACCAAAACCAAAGATAACAAAAAATGAAAACTACAGGCCTATATCACTGATGAAAATAGATGCAAAAATCCTCAACAAAATTTTAGCAAGCAGAATTCAGTAACACATCAAAAAGCTCATACACCATGATCTAGCCGGTTTTACTCCGGGGATGCAAGGATTCTTCAATATATGCAAATCAATCAATGTGATACACCATACTAACAAATAGAAAGATAAAAAACATATGATAATCTCAATAGATGCAGAAAAAGATTTTGACAAAATTCAGCACACATTTGTAATTAAAACTATTCAAAAAATGGGCATAGAAAGAATCTACCTCAACATAGTAAAGGCCATATATGAGAAGCTTGCAGCAAACATTATTCTCAATGGTGGAAAACTGAAAGCATTGCCCCTAAGATCCAGATAAGACAAGGGTGTCCACTTTTACCACTATTATTCAACATAGTTCTGGAAGTCCTAGCCACAGCAATCAAAGAAAAAGAAATAAAAGGAATAGAGATCAGAAAAGAAGAAGTAAAGTTCTCACTGTTTGCAGACGACATGATACTGTACATAGAAAACCCTAAAGACAGTATCAGAAAATTACTAGAGCTAATCAGTGAATTTAGAAAAGTTTCAGGATATAAAATCAATACACAGAAATCACTAACATTTCAATATACTGACAATGAAAAATCAGAAAGAGAAATTAAGGAATCAATCCCATTCACCATTGCAACAAAAAGAATTATATATCTAAGAATAAACTTACCTAAGGAGACAGAGAAGGGGACGACAATGAGATGGCTGGATGGCATCACCGACTCAATGGACATGAGTTTGAGTGAACTCCGGGAGTTGGTGATGGACAGGGAGGCTTGGTGTGCTGTGATTCATGGGTTCGCAAAGAGTCAGACACAACTGAGTGACTAAACTGAACTGAACTGAATGAGAAAGAAGAACTGTACACAGAAAATTACAAGACACTAATGAAAGAAATCAAATACAACATAAACAGATGGAGAGCTATTCTACGTTCCTGGGTAAGAACAATCAATATTGTGAAAATGAACATACTACCAAATGCAATCTACATATTCAATGTGATCTCTATCAAATTATCAATAGCATTTTTCACAGAACTAGAACAAAAAATTTCACAATTCATATGGAAACACAAAAGACCCTGAATATCCAAAGCAGTCTTAAGAAAGAAGAATGGAGCTGGAGGAATCAAGCTGACTTGATTTCAGGTTATTCTACAAAGCTATAGTCATCAAAATGTATGGTACTGGAACAAAAACAGAAATATAGACCAATGGAACAAGATAGAAAGCACAGAAATAAACCCATGCACCTATGGGTACCTTATTTTTGACAAAGGAGGTAAGAATATACAATAGGGCAAAAACAGCCTCTTCAATAAATGGTGCTGGGAAAACTGGACAGCTACATGTAAAAATTAATTTAGAATACTTCTTAACCCCATGTTGCTGCTGCTGCTAAGTCACTTCAGTCATGTCCAACCCTGTGCGACCCCACAGACGGCAGCCCACAAGGCAAGAACACGGGAGTGGGCTGCCATTTCCTTCTCCAATGCATGAAAGTGAAAAGTGAAAGTGAAGTCGTTTAACACCATACACAAAGATAAACTCAAAATGGATTAAAGACCTAAATTTAAGACCAAAAACTATAAAACTCTTGGAGGAAAACATAGGCAGAACACTCGATGCCATAAATCAAAGCAAGATCCTCTATGACCCACCTCCTAGAGTAATGGAAATAAAAACAAAAGTATACAAATGGGACCTGATTAAATTTAAAAGCTTTTACACAGCAAAGGAAACTATAAGCAAGGTGAAAAGACAACCTTCGGAATGGAGAAAATAATAGCAAATGAAACAACTGACAAAGCATTAATTTCCAAAATATACAAGCAGCTCATACAACTCAATACCAGAAAAACAAACAATCCAATCAAAAATTGGGAAAAAGACCTAAACAGACATTTCTCCAAAGAAGATATACAGATGGCTAACAAACACATGAAAAGATGCTCAATACCACTCATTATTAGAGAAAGGTAAATCGAAACTGCAATGAGATATCACTTCACACCAGTCAGAATGGCTATCAGTACAAAGTCTACATACAATAAATGCTGGATAGCGTGTGGAGAAAAGGGAATGCTCTTGCACTGTTGGTAGGAATGTAAATTGATACAGCCATTATGGAAGATGATATGGAGATTCCTTAAAAAAAAAAAAACTAGGAATAAAACTACCATATGACCCAGCAATCCCACTCCTTGACATATACCCTGAGGAAACCAAAGTTAAAAGAGACACCTGTATCCTATTGTTCATTGCAGCACTATTTACAATAGCTAGAACATGGAAGCAACCTAGGTGTCCATCAACAGATGAATGGATAAAGAAGTTGTGGTACATAAACAGAATGGAATATTACTCAGCCATAAGAAAGAACACATTTCAGTCAGTTCTAATGAGGTAGATGAACCTAGAACCTATTATACAGAGTGAAGTAAATCAGAAAGATAAATATCATATTCTAACACAAATATATAGAATCTAGAAAAATGGTACTGAAGTATTTATGTACAGTGCAGCAATGAAGAAAGACATAGAGAATAGACTTATGGACATGGGGAGAGGGGAAGAAAGGGTGAGATGTATGGCAAGAGTAACTTGATGAACATGAGTTTGAGTGAACTCCAGGAGTTGGTGATGGACAGGGAGGCCTGGCGTGCTGTGATTCATGGGGTCACAAAGAGTCAGACACGACTGAGCGACTGAACTGAACTGAACTGAACATAGAAACCTACATTACCATATGTAAAATAGATAGCCAACAGGAATTTTCCATATAGCTCAGGAAACTCAAACAGGGGCTCTGTATCAACATTAGAGGGGTAGGATGTGGAGGGAGACGGGAGGGAGGTTCAAAAGGGAGGGGATATATGTATACCTATGTCTGATTCATGTTGAGGTTTGACAGAAAACAGCAACATCCTGTAAAGCAATTATCCTTCCATTAAAAAATAAATTAATAATAAAAAACCCAATCATACTCTATCCATTTCTTCTTCCTACAGTCAATAACTGGGTCTCTAGGTCTTAACACTGCAATAATAAATAGAAACCCAGAAATCAGTCAATCTCTCTCTCTCCATTTATCTCCAATGTTTAGAACAATCTGATACATGGTAAGGATGTAATAAACTATCAGATGAACGAAGAAAATCAAGCAGAAAATGTCTATAATGTCCCAATTCAGGACCACTTATTCTCTTACATATAGCTCCAAGTTTCAGCATTGTGACCTAATCACGTCCTTTTTTTGACCAAATCAATGCCCCTCCTTCTCAACTGTGATCTAACTGGAATTGAGAGGTGGTTTTAACTATATTTTACTATCCCATGCCCATATCCATGACATTCAGATATCAAAGGTACCTGGAATGCCTAATTTTCCTTCTCACATATTCTATACCAATTACAGTCTTAAGTTCACTGATACATTCTAGAACATTCATACATTATAGGCAATATATTCTAAATTTGTATTTGCTGCTGAATTCCTTCATGAAAGCATTTTTCAGGTTTCTCAGATATATCCTCCCTCCTTAGATGGTGAACAATTTGGAATATATAGTTGCCAAGAAAATCAGGTTGGGTGGAGAAGGAAAAGATCTGCAAGATGACTGAGTGAAAACCCGGGTTCTTTGTCACCGAGGTCAGAGTTAAAAGCTACTGAGTAGTCAGATATCAGAAACAAATCAAGGAGGGCAACTGGGTGAGGGAAAAGCAGAAGAGTCGTGAATCCAACAAGAGTCTTAAGAATAGTAAAATGTCAAATGTCTAGGATCTGAGAGGAGAAAGTACATGTTGAGGGTACAGACAAGTAAGACTAAGTAGAAAGTCTGACAAAGAAGACAGTCAATATTAAAGGAACCATCTTTATACTTCCTGACAAATGTGAAAGAACTGAGTCTTGAGTGAATGACAGAACTAGCTCTAGTTACTGTGAGAATATTTTTTATAGCTAATATATTGGGGACTTTCCAGTTGGCTCAGTGGTAAAGAATCTATCTTCCAAGGCAGGGGATGTGGATTTAATCTCTCGTAGATCAGTTATTAAAGAATCTGTCTGCAATGCAATAGAATGGGGTTCTATTCCTGGGTTGGGAAGATCCCCTGGAGAAGGAAATGGCAACATACTCCAGTATTCTTGTCTGGGAAATCTCATGGAAAGAGGAGCCTGGTAGGCTACAGTCCATGGGGTCACAAGAGTTGGACATGACTTAGAGACTAAAACCACAGTATTCTAGCCTGGAAAATTCCATGACATGGACAGAAAAGCCTGGCAGGCTACAGTCCATGGGATCACAAAGAGTTGGACACGACTTAGTGACTGAACAACAATATGTATTCATTCCTTCAATACATGCCAGGCACCTCCTGTATGTCATGGGCTATTAATAAGAAGACATAGTCTGTTCCCTCAAGAGTCTTTGCTGAGGGTTTGGAGACATAAACATATAAATAAGCCATCTTTGGGATTCCATAGGATCTGTTCTAAATGACCCTTTAATATTATGCATCTAGTACCAAGAGATGTATGGATGTGAGAGTTGGACTGTGAAGAAAGCTGATCGCCGAAGAATTGATGCTTTTGAACTGTGGTGTTGGAGATGACTCTTGAGAGTCCCTTGTACCGCAAGGAGATCCAACCAGTCCATTCTAAGGGAGATTGGTTCTGGGTGTTCATTGGAAGGACTGATGCTAAAGCTGAAACTGCAATACTTTGGCCACCTCATGCGACGAGTTGACTCACTGGAAAAGACTCTGATGCTGGGAAGGGTTGGGGGCGGGAGGAGAAGGAGACGACCGAGGATGAGGTGGCTGGATGGCATCACCGACTCTGTGGACATGAGTTTGAGTGAACTCCGGGAGTTGGTGTTGGACAGGGAGGCCTGGTGTGCTGTGATTAATGGGGTCGCGGAGAGTCGGACATGACTGAGTGACTGAACTGAACTGAACTGAACTGAGTACCAAGAGAGCAGAAAGGAGGGTTGATTTATATGTGGGGATTTCTTTAGGTTGCTCATTATTTACAAACAGAAAAAAGGAGAGAGATGTTTCCAGTCCAAGGAAGGTGGCTAAGACATGAACACGTGAAAAGACTGAGTCTAGACCATAGTGGTTTAGAGGCTAGGGGTAAAATAAGAGCTATAAAAATAGATTGAAGCTAGACTGAGATGAATCAAGCATATCTTGAGGGCTTGAAATATAATAAAATATTTTAAAGTAGAATTAAGATCTCAGAATAATTTTAGAAAGATTAATGGCAGTAAAGAGCATAAATTAAAGTTGGAGGAACAACTGGAGGCAGAGAGATCAGTAGGAGGAGGTTACAGGAGCCTAAGTGTTAGCTGATGGACTGAGAAATGAATAGTGCACAACTCATTTTGTATACAGAATACATAGACTTAAATGACTGATTGAAAGTGATTAAGTGGTTAGGAGGACCAAACATTCACAGATCATCTTAGGTGATGATACAGATGATAATGACGTAAACCAAAATAGAAGAAAGAAGGGAGGGGAGGGGATGGTAAAAGATGGAATTGCCTTTGAAAACCATTAATTCTGAGGTGCTCACAAAACATGCAAATTGAAATGTCTGATTTTATGAGGTACTCCACTCCAGTGTTCTTGCCTGGAGAATCGCAGGGACAGGGTAGCCTGGTGGGCTGCCATCTATGGGGTCGCACAGAGTCGGACACGACTGAAGTGAC